>NW_004567111.1:5480946-5491284 GCF_000260355.1 Condylura cristata
TCCATCCCCGGCCAGGGAGTGACCCACAGGGCGCAGCAGACCTCTCCGGACCTGCCCGCTGCTCCCCTCAGCAGTGTATTTCAGTCCATCTGCCTCTTCTGCTCCCCACTCTATCTCTGGTGAATCCGCTCACCCTCCGCACCTCTGGCCTGCACCCCAGTTCTTGGATGCAGAAATAAATAAATCTTTTTAAAAAGAGGACACTTCCAATGACGGCAGAAAAGAAATGGTCCCTAAGCCAAGCTGTTTTCGAGGCATGGATGTTTCTGCACAACACTAACCAACCCGAATGTCAGAGGATTAGCATACGGCACTTACAGTGCCTCTCACCAATGAACAAACAGCCTTCTTAAACACGCATTTCCGTCTCAACAAGACTTCAGGTCCGCTAAGTGGAAGAACTGCGAGCCCGCTGGGCACCAGCAGGGGGCAGCAGCAGCCAGGGCCACCGCATCGCAAAGCCAGGGCAAGGAGGTTCCCAAGTGTGAGCCACCCCAAAGTACTTCCTCCTCTCTTACCTATGAGTTCTCCACCTGGAAATAAACTGTGCCCACTTCTCGGCCAGTACATGCTGAGCTTCCCAAACGCTCTCGGCCTACGGCTGCGTCTACTGCACCAACCCTAATCTGTCATTTTGGTCACAATTCTTTTGCTTGAGTGTCTCTGTGACCCCATCTACCTAGAGACACCGGGTGTTCATTTGAGGGCGGTGGGGGGTCGGGGGAGGGCTTCATTTCCTTCCTCATGGGGAAAAAACACCCTAAAGCCTAGCAGCGAGCACGACTGTGTGTGAAGCACTAAGCTGGGCGCGCACAGCAGGTCTGCAAGACAGACACAGCTCACAGCGCAGCGCGAGAAGGACTGTCGACACCCCTCTGGCTCCCCGTGCCAGAATCGTCTGAGGGCTGGTGTGAAGTGAAGAGCAGCGTTACAGTGAGAAGGGCCAACCTTCCCGGGGGTGACCCGGCGGTTACCGGCCCTCCCGGCCGGGCGCTGAGGGTGGCCGCTCCCAACTTCCTTCCTCCCCTTTCTGTGGAGATTTACACTCCAAGAACTGAATGCATGAGCAGGAAGTCATAAACATCTTACAAAGAATTCCATACAAAAAAGTGTCTGCAAGGAAAAGAAAAATCCTAGCAGAAATTCACCTGGTCATCACTGGTGCCAGATTCTGAAGGCCGAGGGAGACTGCTGTGGGCGACCCAGCGCAGCCTTGCCAGGCGGGGGAAGGGGCCCCACGCGCTTCCTGTCTTTCTCAGGCTGCTGAGATGTTTCCAGGCACCTCTGGGGCACCCAGAGCACCCGTTCTGCTGGAAGAGGGGTGGGGCGCAGTGAGGGGAGAGCAGCCTCTCCAAGCTGCCACTGCACGTGAAACCAGCGGGTAAAGAGTTAAAAGTAGAAGGCAAACTGGCTGGAACAACGGAACAATCTGCTAGAAATGAACACACATGGGAGAAATAAACATCACCTATGTCATAATCAGCTGACATAAAGGTAGATGAAGTCGCGCAGAGGGGGAGGACAGGAACCGCAGGGCCGGCTTGGGCTGTGGGGCACCAGTGACACAGGCGTGACCCCGTGGAACGGGTTTTCACGAAACACAGAGGCCGTGGGGCCGTGTGGGCAGCGAGCCTCAAGTCCTAGCCTATGTCTCTCAATTCCATCCCACAAAAATTCAGAGGGAGACAATGGAAGATTCACCCCTGGTCTGAAAATTCTCCCCCCCTCCAAATAAATAAACACCCAAGAAAAAGGCTAACATTTCATGCAGGAGACAAAAGAAAATTTGGCGTCTGTAACACGAACTCTCCACAAACCGTAAGAACAGGTGACTCACAGGTAAGAAACGAGCATCAAGTCTTAAAACCTTGAGACGGTACACGGAAGCCACTCGCGAGCAGCAGGGAGACGCTCAAGCCCAGCTGGTTCCAACCCCGAAACCCCTTTACGAATAGGAAACACAGTGCACGTACAGAGTGCCGTGGGCCGCCGAGTCCGTCTGCTGCGTTTCCCTTCTCCTCGCTGCCCCGCCGGCTCGGGGACTCAGCGCCATCCCGCTTCACTGAGCCGCCTCTGGAGCGGCGAAGCTGCCTGAGGCCAGCACACTATTTCCTGAGGTCCCCTCCTGCAAGGCTGCCTCGGCTGTCTGACCCGCGACAGGAAGTGGCCGCTCAGCTCAGGAGGCCGACTCCACAGGGGTCCCTCCTCCGGCTTCTTGTGCCCTCCCTCCTTCGGTCTCTTCGGGCCTATGAGCCGGGTGCCGCTAAGCAACAGTCTGGCCAAGGGCTTCTGGCCCCCAAGTTCTGCTGTCACCAGCCCTCCTCAGGGGTCTTCCTGCAGTGAGGCTAAGTAACCCGCCAGCTGGCTTCTACTGAGATCCTTTGAGGCATGGGAGCAAACGAAAAGCAGGTGGCCTAAGTCCCCACAGCACACACGCTAACTGGCACTGAGGCCAAACAGAGCCTGCCAGCCTCTGGAAGCTCTCCTGGGATGCCCTCCTCGCTACTTCACGCGCTCACAACCCACCCAAAGCTGCCACCCCTAAGTAAGCACAGCCTGTGCACGGCCTGTCTGTCTGTCCTGCTTTCGGGGACCCAGGCTGCAGGATGCTGCCTCACAGACCCGTCACGCCCGCCTTCCCGCCTCCCTTCTGTGTGCTTCCCAAGGGTTCGCCTTGGGGAGCCGAACGGGGGGGGGGGGGAGCTCCTAATCTGCAAGTGTCACGCCCGCACTCTCCGCTCCGCCTCCTGGCGCCCGGGCACCCGCGTTTCTACCCTCGCGTGGGCTCTCCGTCGCAGGCTGTGTCTCTTCGCTTCAGCCCTCAACGTCAACTGTTTCCCAAGTTTAAACTCCCACCGCAAGCCGACGGCTCCCAGCCTCGCCGACGCCTCCCGTTCCGGCCTTTCGGTTGGAGTGTTTCAGAGAGCGGGAGGCACGGGACTGTGAATCCAGGCTGGTTTTCCTGATTGCTGCAGGCTGAGCAGGCGCCACTGCAGACGTGTGGCCGAGCCGGTTCTGCCAGCTCATTCGGGCCTCTGGCCCACTGCACGGCCGAGCTCTTCCTAGGCACCAAGATCCAAGTTACGGGCCGACAGGCTCTGGCTACAAAACCTCCCCTTGGGGACATCGAATCACTAGTGAGCACTCGAGAGAGGAAAGGGCGGTAATGGGCCGGTCTCCCTGAGAGGATCAGACAGGGCCCCTCCAGTGACCATGACGTTGGTGTGGAGAACTGGCAGTCGCCTCAAGACCCGCGGGCCTGGTCAGTCTATCACTGACACTGCCAGATGCAGACTGCGCAGGCTGAGAGCTGTGAGGTCCCGGGACCTCCTATCCTGTGCCTTCCCAGTGGGGAAGACATCGGCGTGGTGGGGCACACCAGGCGTCACGTTAACAGTGAGCGACCTCACTGTTTGTCACTGAAGCCCCTCCGCACCCGGCCCCGAGGTCCCAGACCCCTAAACACAGAATAGATTATCTCCAGTCCGCCATTACCCTTCAGAATTTACAGCCAGGTAAATCCTCCAAGCGTTCGTTTGTAAATCTTTTTTTCTCTCCTGCTAATCTGTCTGT
Organism: Condylura cristata; assembly: GCF_000260355.1. Classification (NCBI taxonomy): domain Eukaryota; kingdom Metazoa; phylum Chordata; class Mammalia; order Eulipotyphla; family Talpidae; genus Condylura; species Condylura cristata. Next base: position 5,484,520 of record NW_004567111.1, read on the forward strand.
AGTTAGTTAATTTGTCTGTCCAGCCTCAGAAGAATCAAGATGGAGTGGCAGCATTTTCTTTGCCCCCCACCAGGCCCCACCCTGCTCCCACAATGGTCAGTGTTCCAAGACCTTCCACTTCAGGCCACATTACTGTTCCAGTACTGTATTAAATCAGGGCAACGTCCACAGAAACCACCAAGAGGAAACAGAATGCCATCAGGCAAAAGTCAGAAGAGCACACTGTGTTTCTCAGTCTGAGCCTCACGGGTAGGTAAACACCCAGGCCTGCTGACCTGGCCACCTGCCTGCAGGCATGAAAGGCAATCGGTGATGTGTGAGGAGCGCCCAGAACCCTGCCAATGACGGCCCACTTCCGGTCACCTCTGGTCACAGATGAGCGAGGCCAAGGCACTCATGTTCTTGATGAACATCATTTAAGAAGAGCTGAACCAAGCACTTCTTAACCATGAGCACTCAGACCCAGCACCTGCACCTGGCAGGTGTATGGATGAGACGCCCGTCTGTGAGCCGCCTCAGTCAGCCACTCACCGGCAGCGCTGGCTTCGGGACCCGAGAACGCACCTCAGCAACGGAGGGGTTTGTGCCCAGCACCACCTTTTTCTTCTGAGCGTCCCTACTCACGCCCGGGCGTCTCCACACACGCACCCCGTGCACACTCGCCGTTAACTGTGAGCCAGGCGCCACATCACAAGGACCACACCTTCCGGCCACCAGCTGTCCTGGGGGCAGCAGGCAAGATGCCCGCACACAGACCCGGCGGGGGTCCTGCCTCTGCTAAGACCCTCCAAGGGAGGGAAGTAAATCCATCTTAACTAGAATCATCCAGCACGTGGGTTATTTGGGTTCAGCCTGTTGGCTGAGGGGTAAGTCGCCGATGGCCTGCATGCCTGCACACTTCGTAAACTGCGCACACACTGCCAAGCGCCAGGGACCTGGGGCTGAGGAGACTAAACAGGGAAGGGTGAAAGAGGGCTCACACTGACCTGGCTGTGAGATTACGGCTACAAGTTCTTGGGATGTTTAAAGTCGTATTTACCCAAGTAGTATCTCAATATTCTTAATCCAGAGATTACTGTTCAGCGTGTTTCTCCCTGCCTCCTCCCAAAGGAGAGCAGTTAGTTTCGATAAAACTTGGCAGAGGAAGGCCCGGGGGTGAGATCCTCGCCACCACACTGCGCGTGGGCCAGGGCCAGGGCCAGGCCCGCCCTGCTGAGGTGAGCCGAAGCCTGCTCAGAGTGGGAAGACCCAGCAGCACCCCCAGGCCTGGCTGGGCTTCACGATGGGATATGCTGTGCCGAGAGCTGACATGGTGAGTGACCAGCCTGGCTTCAGCGGTGGAGAAAACCTCCTGCGGGAGGCAGCAGTGAAGCCACTTCAAGGACAGAGACGGCGGCGGTCAGGCGGACCGGCGGGCGAGGGCCAGGGACACGCCGGGCTGGTGAAGGGCAAGGGGAGCCATGGCAGAAGCTCAGGAGAGAGTAGGGTGGGGAGGGGTGCACCCCCGGGCTGCCCCAGTGGGGGTTCCCACCCTGCCCGGGGTTGCCTCTCCACGAGGGTCTGGCTGTACCCCACAACCGCGCACCTCCTGGGAGGGCCCAGGGTCACAGGCTGCATGGTGGGGAACGCCGGCGCGAATGAGCACTGGATTTGGGCCCCCGACTCAGGCTATGCGCCAGTAAGGCGATGCACAGCCTGGGGAAGAGGCGCCTGTCTGAACTGAAACCTCCAACTCTTCTTCTGCATGGGAAACGGAACTCCTGCACAGAAACTGACCCGTGTAATTCACAGTTAAGTTCACGTACCTTTCAGAGGTTGAGGAATCACGCCTTGCCAAAATTAAAGATAACATTTTAGGGCTAGCAAGTGGGACCCTTTTTTTTTTTTTTTTTTTTAATGAAGAGAGGAAGTAAAAAACACAATGTAACTAGGAAGGCAGAGATTTGGGCAGCTGGCTTCCCTTTCATGGTTTCATTTCCCTCCTTAGGTGAAAATAATCCTGATATGTAAATATCCCACTGATTCCAAGACTTATTCCCACGTCCATCCTAAGCAGTGTGCAGGGATGATTATGCAATAAACGAGTTATTTCTAGACTTCCCCGAGACAGCTACCGCATATGAAGCATTGGGACTTAAAAAATAAAGCACACCCTACATGCAAGCAGAAGCAAATTAGTGAAGATTGCAATCTTAACCATTATGAAATGTTTTAACAGGAAAAATGTGGATGTTCTTCTACTTTAGGAGCCTTGCAGCCAAGGGTTAGCCGTCGAGGAGTGCTAACGGGCAGATACTATGGTAAGCGCTTGGGACTTTTCTGGCTAACAGTCTTCACCGTCCTATCAGATGGGGATTGTCTCTGTTTGAATGTACAGAAACTAAGTGGGAACAAAAGCGCACGCTGACGAGGCGTTGGGAGGGTGGGTGAGCGAGCAGGCAAAGGCACCCAGCCTGGAAAGTGAGGCGGCTGGACCAGGAGTCCCATCTGGTCCACGACGACTCTCAGCCCTCGCAAGAGACAGAGCAGCCCTCGAGCAAGCCAGCGAGGCCGCTGCCCCCTGCACGGTTCTCTTCCATACATGCCATCACTGCAAGGGGGAGCCAATGCTTAACCTCGTTAGCAAATCACTTGTGAGAGAGAAAAACCACATCCAGGGTCGTCACAAGTCGAAAAGTCTCATTTTCAGACAGCACTTCCTGAAAGAGACAGAGCAGCCGCGGCAGCCGAGCCGGCAGCAGCTCCCATGCCGACAGTCCTGTCTCAGACAGCTTCTTCGAGTGAGAGAGGAGCCTGAAACAGGAGAAGCACAACTCAAAGACACCATTTCTAGAAAGAGTTATTTCAGCACAAGCCGCTCAAAGGTATGTCTTCTGTGGAGCTGGGTCACGCTCTCCCTTGCCACCGTCTTCTGGACAGGAGGTAAGTAGAATCGCATTAATTTTACCCACACATCCTAAGTCACACCGTACTTAACAACACATTACTGAAACCGTGGTGCTGCTGGACCCTGAAATGGGTCATGCTGCCTTCTTTCTGCATTATCAATCCATTTTTCTTTGTTTTCAGTACTCTTAATAGCAAATGTAACTTTTTCCATCTTTAGAAAATGTGTCTGATGTGATAAATCACATGTATATTGGAGCATCTCTGGTTGCAGTAATTTGTTTCACAAAACGTAAAGCAAGATTACAGACAATGGTGGGTCCTAACGCTTTTGAAAGCTGACTCGAAAGCCTATCCCTTTTTCATATTTATCCCAAATACACCTACGCGTGCAAAACACGACCTGCAGCGAGAGGGTCTTTAAAACAAGTATCTCGCATCATTTTTTCAATCTTAAAAGCAAATGAACACAACTACTGGAAACATGAAAGCAGCCTGATGCCAACCGGGAGGGGAAGACGTATTCAAAACTGGTCTTTAAATGGGACAGGCGAGGGGTGGGGGTGGGCAGGGGCCCCGATGCAATCCAAGAAGACAAGAAAAGGATCCAAGTGTTACTTACGACTACAACTACTCCATAAAAACCTCTCCTCAAGTTGGGAGCAATGAGCACTTCAAAACACTCCCCTTCGTATGATACTGGAGATCTGCTTTCTCCGTGCAGTACTTCTCCTTTGATAGAAACGAAAATTCCAACTACACTAATATTTGGCCATTTGATAGTGTTTGAGTAGACAGAACCCTACTCCAAAATCATTGCCTGTAACAGTGCAGGAACTAGCTACAGTCAAGGAAGGAACAGAAAAACACCTGGTTTCGGGTTTGCCCCGGCTCAAGTTAACCTTAACCCCGAAGGGCCCGATGTGCCTCGCCGGGCTGCTCATTCCCCGGGGGGGGGGGGCGTCAGTGAAGGGAGACACGGGGCTCCACGGCAGGCCGCCCCTGGCACAGTGACGTTCTTGAAGGAAACTTTCCACCCACCTCCCCGTGTCAAAGGGCTGCCACAGGTTCCACCTCTCTGCAGTGAGGTCATTTTTGAATTCACGGCGGTGACACGGCATCAGAGGGCTGGAAGCTTCATGCTGCGGCTGAAGCCCGGAATCGTCACGACAGAACTCCTTTCCAGTAGGAACAGACATGGGGCGAGGTACCAGTGTCTGGCACACGCCAAGGACCGAAGGGCGCACTCATATGTGCCTTTACCGCTCCCTCTGGAAACCAATCTTCAAGCGCCCGCGCCTGGGGGCCGAGGTGCTGGCAGCAGCGACAGGTCCAGGCGCTCTCCCCGCACCGTGAGCTGGGGTCAGGCGCTCAGTCTGCAGACCGTGGCCCAAGGCTCCTTGCCAGACTGTGAAAACGCAGAGAGCGCACAACAGTGCTTTAAAGGTCAACTGAGCAAGTCTTTCTGGCTGGAGACCAGGCCCCCGGGTCAGCTCGCCAAAAGCTTGCTTCCTTCACTTATCCACCCATGCAGCTGATGTTTATTCACTGAGTACCTACTAGGCCCCTCCTAGGCAGTGGCAAGTTAGCAGCAAAAAGAGAGAAATCCCTACTTGCAAATGAGAATTATTATAAATACCCAGTAATCTACCAGTTATAAGGGCTCATGCAGTACAGTGAATTTTCTCTCACGAACTACCATTTTCTGTTACATATTGCATACACTAAAGTGGTGGTTCATGAGTGAAAATTCACTATCTGAACATTACTAACTGGTTACAAAATGAACAGAATTGAAGGGGACAGAGCAGCCAACTATTAAGTTTCAAAACTGAGGCTACCGGGGCCCTCCCTGGTGGTGCAATGGGCTAAAGCACACACATTGACGCTGGCTGCAGCCGCTACAGCACAAGTTCAATCCCAGGGAGGTGACTCACATGGCGCGGCAGACCTCTCCTGTCTCACCCGCTGCTCCCCTCAGCAGCGCATGTAGCCGATCTGCCTGTTCTGCTCCCCACTCTGTCTCTGGTGAGTCCTCTCGCACACCTCCACCCCAACTCCTGGTACCTCTAGCCTATACCCCAGTTCTGTATACAAAATAAATAAGTCTTCAAAAAAAAACAAAATTGAGGCTGCCTTTCCCCTGTTCGTCCCCTCAGAGAATGCTCACGTAGCAACAACCATTACCTAGTTTCACCTGGCAGGAAAAAGCCCATAAAAGCAAAGATGATTCCATGGGGGGAAAGGAGGTATATAGAAAGTGGGAAATGAACACACTGGCAGAGCGTGATGACACACCAGGCTATCTCAGCAGCTTAGTACGATGCAGCACGATCTAGCGAAGGGGCTTCTTCAGAAATACTGACACGTCTGCGGAGTCCTCCCCGTAAGAGGTCTCCAAGTTAACCTTCACTGACAAGCCGAGTCAAAGGGGCGAAGGTCGAGCGTTCCTTTCCAACGAAGGGTTTACTCCACCTTTTCCTCTTTGCTACCCGACAGCTCCTGAGGGTCATGCCCGCCAGCCAGCCCTAAGATGACCACCCTTCCCAGCCAGGCCCAGCTTGGCCACGACCTAGAACCTGAAGAATACAGGATTGCGGCCCTCGTCTTCTATAGCTGCATCTTCGTCATCGGGCTGCTTGTCAATGTCACCGCCCTGTGGGTGTTCAGCTGCACCACCAAGAAGAGGACTACGGTCACCGTGTACATGATGAACGTGGCATTACTGGACTTAATCTTTATTATGAGCTTACCCTTCCGCATGGTCTACTATGCAAAGAGGGAGTGGCCCTTTGGGAAGTACTTCTGCCATGCCCTGGGGGCACTCACAATGTTTTACCCCAGCATTGCTCTCTGGCTGTTTGCTTTTATTAGTGCCGACAGGTACATGGCCATCGTGCAGCCCAAATATGCCAAAGAGCTTAAAAACACCAGCAAGGCCCTGCTGGCCTGCGTGGGGCTCTGGGTCATGACCCTGATCACTACCGTGCCCTCGCTGGTGCTCAATGAAGACCCAGACACCGCCTCCACTTGCCAGAAGATTTCTGACATCGTCTACTTAAAATCCGTTAACTCGCTCAACTTCACTCGACTGACCATTTTCTTCTTGATCCCTCTGTTCATCATGACGGGGTGCTACCTGGTGATCATCCACAGCCTCTTCCACGGCCGGACGTCTAAGCTGAAGCCCAAAGTCAAGGAGAAGTCCATCAAGATCATCATCACGCTGCTGGTGCAGGTGCTGGTCTGCTTCACACCTTTCCACACCTGCTTCGCTATCCTCATGCTGGACGGAAACAACAACAGCTACAACCCGTGGGGCGCCTTCACCACCTTCCTCATGAACCTCAGCACCTGCCTGGATGTGATCCTTTACTACATCGTCTCAAAGCAGTTCCAGGCTCGCGTCATCAGTGTCATGCTCTACCGCAATTACCTCCGCAGCGTGCGCAGGAAAAGCTTCCGCTCAGGTAGCTTAAGGTCGCTGAGCAACATAAACAGTGAGATGCTGTGAAGGAGAAGACACTCGCCCTCCACCCCTCTAAAACTCACTGGGCCATCTGCCCGAGGGGCCGTGGACATTCTACGTGATCATCAGCAAGTCCCTGTTTGCGTAAACATTTTTTAAAGACCCAACTTGTACAACTCTTTATGTGAGCTCTTATGACGGCAACAAGATTAAATATGCTGAGTACTCGAATAATCACCTTCAAGACTTGTATCAGAGAGTTCCATGAGTTACTGAGAGAAAAACATGCACTTTGAGTTTCCTATTTAAGCCCTGTCTAAATAAATAGCTGATTTAATTTCCTGGATTTGACTGTATGTGCTAGTGAGCTGTCAATCAAGTGTGTGTGTGTGTGTGTGTGTGTGTGTGTG
>NW_004567111.1:5491384-5522092 GCF_000260355.1 Condylura cristata
ATTTTTCATCTCGATGACACTCCCTTTGGCTTAAATTTACACTCAGGATGCATGTTCTACACACCAAGCTTCCAGCATGCCCCACGTACTACTACGTTGAACTCATCACTGTGACTTGAAAAGTAAAGCTGGAGGGAACGAGCCTGTGGGGGCATTCGGAGGCTTCACCCCAGCCTCCCCAACTCTCAACTCACTGTCACCCTGAGAGCTTGCTCGATGCCAGCTTCGGCTTAAAATCACTGGTGGGAACCTGCCTCTACTCAGCAATCCAAGGTCTTTTCTGTGCGATGAAGTTTCAACTACACAGTGAAATATCTGTCTCCAAAACAGTCTGTTCTTCTCACGTGACTGCACATCACACTATAGCAGAGGTTGTTCCTAGGCCCCGTGTCACAGTACAAATGGTACTTGTCAGGGTCCTTGGATGTGCATGCTAAGCTTGCCACTTACTGTGCCTGAATAAATTCACAAACTGGGTCATTTCTCCGTTAAAAAAAAAAAAAAAAAAAAGGAAGTGAGCCATAATCGGCAAAATCCATATTATTATAAATACAGGAAGTACATAAATGATTCAACCGTATCTTCTCTGTTAAATCACCTTTATGACTCCAAACACGATCCGCTCCTAATGGCGTTTAGAACCAAAGAAATGCTTACACGAGGATCCCCATCCTGCCATGTGTACACTCATACTGAGCCAGAAGCAGGCTGCACACCAACACGCCTAATGTCCCAGCATTTCAGTCCTGGGAGATGCCTTAGGTGGTTTTCTAGTCTGACCCTCCCGTTTTCAATGTAAAGAAACGGACGTGCTGCGAGGTTATGTGACTTGCTCCACAGGATTAGTGACGAAATTCTCCTTTCAAGTCAGTCCCCAATTTCAATACTAACAAGCAACAGTGCTTACAGCCTGCAACCCTCCTCAGAGCTGCTGAACGAAAGGTGCCACGCAAGACAAGACACAATGTCCAGAGAAAGAGGACACCCAAAGCCTTTAGTTTAAATAGTCATTTATTTAATAAAGTCATTTATTTAATAGACCTTAATAAATATCTTTTTTAAGTGAAAATTCCTTTTTAAAGCAAAAGTAATAGCTCCTTTATTGATCGGGGGTTTGTGGCTGTGCGTGTACACCAGTGTTGCCTGCTCGCACAGCCAGGTCCCCCACCCCCGTGCAGGTCACCCCACGGCCAGGTCCCCCACCCCCATTCAGGTCCCCCCATGGCCAGATCCCCTGCCCCCGTGTAGGTCACTCCATGGCCAGCTCTCTCAATGGCTTTGCTGGTGTGTGTTGGAGGGGAGGGGGACGTGCAAACCTGACTGTCTACCACATACAACAGTGTCATGCAGCTGACAATAAAACCCTAGGATCTAAAACACAAAAGTAATTTTATTCAGCACTTTAAGCAGGTACATTTTATAACACGAATGTAAAAACCTCAAAATTCCACTTATGCCAGGCTCTACTTTCAAAATGATGTGACTCTACTTTCAAAACCTAATAACTTTTTCTGAAACACCAGTTAACAGTCGTGAACATCTATAAAAGCATTTCTATGCAAAGCACCAGAGAGCGATGAGGAGTCTTCGGTTCAGAGCCTGCCTTACAGTCTTCAGCGACTCCCTGCACCAAGCCCCGCCCTCAAAGGTGCTGGAGGGAGGGCAGTGAGCACAGAGTGAAACTAGTTCCCCTCAGAGAGCTGCTAGGGTGGCAGCGAAGACCCAGATACTGCCAACGGTGATGCAGTGTTAGAAAGGCTAACAGGGATAGTAATAAATTGTTGGATGATGACGAATTCTGCCAGAGGGTGACAGGGAGCAGAATGAAAACCAAGCAGACATGAGAAAACAAAAGCAGTAAGGGTAAGAAAGCCCCATGACTAATGGAGGAGCAGCTTCAGACGCTGGGTGGGGTCAGGTTATGAGGGAAATGAGAAAAGCAATTGGGGGAGGGGCTGTGTTGCTAGGATGTTTGCAGAGAGCGCTCCACTGCACTGTGGCCTTCGAGGAGGACCCTCCACTAACACACGAGCTCGGGAATTGGAGCCTGACGCAAGTAACTTGCTTAGTACAGCCCACAACTAACAAATGGCAGAGCCTGTAGCAAGGCGAAGCTCACACCACACACTGTTCCCAACTGCCTCGGTGGCACGTTGGAGTTGGAGTCTTACTCTCCAAGACATATATATTTAAAGACTTTTAAAGGAAGACTGGCATTTTGAGAAAGGTAACTTGTGACAAATTGCATGGAGTGCTTTCAAATTAACAGAGAATCAGTAAAAAAAAATCTAGGCAAAAGAGTAATGTTGAAACTGAGATAATAACCATAGGAAGGGAATGAACTGATGATTTATACAGGACTTCGAATTAATAAAGCTTGTGTCCTATACTATGGGCTGGGAGAGAAAAGGGGAAGATTCCCAGCCCGATGGCTGAGTAGCAGGAAATGCATTTAACTAAAACAAGAACACACTGGAGAGGGGTGAGGGGCAACTGAAGAGATGACAGCTTCTGGACACAATGGGCTCACCTCAAGTCTACAGGTCACTAGGAAAGCTGACTCTCAAAAGGTCTGAAGAGGAATATGGACCAGACTAGAAAGCTGGAAACCAAAGAAGAGAAAACCATGGCTGGAGTTGGGGGTGCAGGTAAGACAGTCCCGAGACAGAGCCTGGACTAAGCAGGAGAACAGGGTGGCAGGTGGCAAACAGAGTCAGAGAAGACCAGCAGGCAGTCACGTGCTGGGACCTAGGGGAGGCTATTTTGTGCTGTACGGTGGTCAAGAGAATTTGATGTGCTACTGAAAGGTCAAATAAGGCAAGTGAAAATAAGTCACACTTTTAGAAATAAGTGGTTACTGGTGACCTTTATAAGAGATGTTTTAGCAGTGAGGTTAACAAAATAAAAGCAGAATTAAATAGGCAGTGGAGAATTGTAGAGAGCAGATAAATTTGGCACTGATGGGAAAGAAAAAACATGATATCATGTGGAAAACACTGCAGATTTTAAAGCAAAGAATTCTTGAGGCTTTGCTAGGAACTAACAAAACATTTGCAATAGTTAAAAACTGCAAAGTTTGACTCGTTAAAGTAAAGATTTAGTGGCTCAAGTAAAGATTTAATGGAGAAAACTTCAAGAGTCTACAAAGTCATAGTGAAACTGTTTCATGATTTGAAAAGAAGAGGAATACATTCCCATTCAGGCTAAGTTAAATAGTCACACTGTCTTTCAAAGGGGATCCTATGGCTTCTGGATTAATTCAAGTTTGCAACTCAGTACAAACTAACATCAAAATATGCCTCGAGAATAAATAAAAACATCCCCACCAACTTCAAAACTGAATTAATCCCCCTTTTATGGGCCAGTTAATAGATTTCCATGAAAAAATAAATACCATTCACATAAAGATATAATGGTCATTCAACTCTGTGCAACAGGACAAAAAAAAAAAAAAAAATGGGGACAGAGCACATATCAATTAAAAGCCATCCAAGCCATGGATGAATTACTATCCATCCCCAACATTATTCTAACACAAACGCACAGCAACTTTTCAGAGCTTCGAAAAGAACCAGCCTGGGTGAGAAGTCGGGGGAGATGAATGAAGACAGGAGGCTACTGCTCCTCTGAAGCCGCATGGCCCCACTCCTGAAGGCTCTGCCACCCTCCACAACCCACCAACAGTCGGCCTGGACCTCTCAGTCTGCTACAATTCCGACCCGTGGAGCACAGGACAACTGCAACACAGAAATGTACCATCTACAGTCAAATGTCATTCGCAAGCATACGTGTCTGAAACAGCTGAAGGGTGACGCTCATGCCAACTGCTATTGCGTAAATCCCAGCAAGGGCAGCTACGCCAGTAAATATTAACAGACCAAGTGTGAAAGCTATGTATGGGTGATCCAAAGTGAATTTGATTCAAAGGACACACAAATAGCCTGAGAGTCTTCAAAAGCAAAGACTTACAACGAGGCTGACGTTAGGACACACAGAATTCTAAGCATCGGGCCTCTGGATTGCAGTGTGTCTCATCTCTCAACTGTAGCCTCAGATACTGAGCCTAGCATGCCCTGAGATCACTTGTATGTGCTAACAACTCTGGCTCAGATTCTGTTATTTATATGAACACTTGTTGTTATGTTCTGCTTATTCTAGGCTAATGTACAGAGTATGAAAGCATATACACTCTGAGTTGACCACTGCAAGCCGCTTACAAAGTTATATCCTATATAATGACATTGTTTACTCTTTGGTGGAAGTATATAGATAATATCAATTGTTAAAGACATCATATTCCGAAGCTTTGGGCATATGGCTTTCTAGTTTAATAAAATGGCGCATTTTCATGTTTCATGGTCCAACAAAATCGCACAGATAAAATTTCAGTATAAAAACACACAAAATTAATTCTATCTTCAGGATCAAAACCAGAAAAAAGTCCTTAAAGCTTCTCTAGAAGATGGAATTTCAAAGCTGAAGAAAAGAGTGAATGGAAAATGGAATGAAAGCAATGAAAATGTATGCATACACTGGCTATTTTTTAACACATAAAGTCAATTTTATTGTATCTAAATGTTTAAGCTATTCCTTGGCTGACTTTAGCGTACAGTGCTGCGTAGAGCAGACCTAAGCGGCTACAAGTCAAGTTAACCTCTGAGAGCTACTCACAACCCGGAGGGCAGATTCCTGGCCGCAGCGACGCCGAAGGAGAGCTGCACCGTCTCCACGAGGATGAGGTCGACCAGGGCCGACAGGACCCAGGAGCCCAGCAGGAAGGACTGAAACAGAGCGGACAGTTACAGGGAGGAGTTGCAGGAAGGGGACGAACATTTATTTCATTAGCACCAGCTCAAGGAGGTATGTATATACAGACATATGTTGAGTTTTTTCTTTTTTACTAAGATAGGCTTTTCAGAATAGAATAAAACCACACTGATTGCATGCACCAACCTCCATGAATCCTAACCCAAAGAAATGATATTGAGGGCCTCCCTGGTGGCACAGGGGTTAAGTCTCAGCGCTATCAACACATCCCCAGCCCTGCAGCATGAGTTGGACCCCGGCCAGGGAGTGACCCAAAGGGCCCAGCAGACCTCTGTCTCCCCGCTGCTCCCTTCAGCCGTGGATTTTCGTAGAGCTGCCTGTTCTCACCAGGTGATTTGTTTCCAACAAGTTACACTGACACTAGCAAGCAAACTAAGTTACTAGAATGAATGTCAAAATCCTAATTAAATCTGTTGTATTATCCATTCACAACAGATATTTATTATCATTGCTGTCATTACTATTACTGGTCTAAATTTAAAATTCTTCTTTGGTAATATCCATGCTCCAAATCAGAGACCGGATCATGTAATTAAAAGATAATTGGCAGGGATCATGCTAAGTGAAATAAGTCAGGAAAAAGACAAAGCAGTGGATGTTGTCACTAATATGTGGAATCCAGAGAAACCAGGCCAAGGTCAGATAAAGCCAAGGTCAAGCACTAAGCCCTGAGAGCTGACTACGGAAGAGAGGAATGCATGAGGGAAAAGGAGAGGGGAAGGGGGAGAGGCGAGGGCGGCAGGGACAAAGTGGGGGGTCCAGGGACCATGGTGGTGGGCTGTGGTGTTCTGGTGGTGGGAGAACTACCGGGAGAGCACTCGGAAGAGGAGAGGGCGGAGCTCACACTTCTAACACAAACAACGTGAAACAACGTAACCAATGTTAACTCAGTAACAAATTAAAAAGTAATTGCCCATATTGACACTGAACTTAATGAAACTATTTATAAATAAGAAAACAGAAACATTTGAAAATTCGTAAAACTCACTGCAAATTTTCTGCTTCCATATCTTCTTTCAAAGACCCTGAAGTTATAGATAAGCAGACTGCTGCAGAAAGTATCTTTCAAGTCAAGGCAAATTATTCTTCCACAGATCAGCCTCCAAATCTGGATGAGGATTTGAAGAAAAACAACAGATGACAGTAAGGTTTGTCTAGGTATCTTTCTCAATCAATTTACTGTTTACTATACATGGTTCATTTTTTCCCCTCTTATTTAAGCAAAGTAACAATGCCTAAAACCTGCAAAGGTGTTTTCCCTAAGAAATGAGCTCACGTCTCTTACCTTAAAAATTCCCATCATAGGCCCTCCCTGGTGGTGCAGCGGGTTAAAGCACAGCACTGAAAATCTAAAGCCGCTTCCACATGCGTTCAATTCCCGCCAGCCCCGGAGGTGACCACATGGCGCGGCAGACCTCTCCTGACCCGCCCGCTGCTCCACTCAGCAGTGTACTTCGACGATCTGCCTGTTCTGTTGCCCACTCTGTCTCTGGTGAAGCCTCTCACCGCCCGTGAGCCTCTGGCCTGTACCCCAGTTCTGTATGCACAAATAAATAAAATCTTTAAAAAAAAAAAAAATTCCCATCATATAGAAACCCGCAGGGATTACAATCAAGATGGGAAAAAAAATGCGCAAAATGATGTAAAAATAAACTTTGTAATAATAAAAAAAAAATTCCCATCATATAATGGCCCAAAGGTTCCTATTTTTTTTTTTTTTTTTTGCTAATTATGAGAAGGAAATGTGTTTTCCTTTAAACAACACAAATCTTCCTGTAAAAAAAAAAAAAGCTTAGGACTGTGTTTAGTAAAATTTTAAAAATTATAAACATGAGTTGGAACGAAATAGGTATGCTACTGAATAAAACAAACTTAGCTAGATATAAATCCCAAATCCTTCTGTCTGAGTTTAGGCTTATGATTGACCCACTTCACACAGCAACTAGGCACAATGCAATTTATTTATAGCAATTGTTACTAAATATCATTAGGGCGGAGCTTTTTAAATAACTGAACTTTCAGTATATTTAAAACAACTTCTGACTTGCCGGAGGAGAAACTGAGAAAAAAGACAGAAGAAAGAGTAACGCAAAGCTTTATAGTCTCAGATTTTTAAAGCTAACCCCAGGGATGTCTACAAAGCATTCTGATCCTACGTGCCCTTCACATTCCTCCGGTTAGAAGGCAAACAAGTATCAGCCCTAAAATATACACGAGTATAACCCCGCCCGTTTCCAGGACCTTTTCCCGACTCCAGACAGAAACGCCGCACCCTCCCCACCCCTCTACGCCTGGCCACCCTCATTCCACGCTGGGTGGCTGAATTTGACCACACGGTGTTTCGTACACATGTGCCGGACCGCGCCGTGCTCCACGGTGAGGCGCGAGTCCGCCCCTGGACACCCGCCTGCGTAACGCACTGGCTGCCGAGGGCACTGGGCCAGGACCCTCTCAGCCACGTTGGCAGTGCCCGCACAGCACAGTCATGCCACTGGTGTAACAAAAGCAGTAACAAAAACACACGCCAGGAAGCAGACTGTATCTGCTGTCGAAACAGTTCACCTCTGCACCCACTCCTGGCCAGGCAGCCATGGTCCTGAGCAGACTCCCCCAAACCAGCCCTTGACTGGTTCAGGGGGGCCCCTCGAGCTGACTTCACCTGCTAACCTAGCTGCACCAGGAACTGGCCACAAGTCTGTGTCAGGGTCACAGCCGGCTTCAAGGACAGGAGGCACCAGCAGAGTCAGCAACGCCCCGGGCTCACAGCAGGCCCTGGGAGACAGGCTGTCTCCCTCAGAACGCGGGGGCAGCACGGGAATCGCGCTGAGCCTCAGCAGGACTGGCGCTCTGCCAGAGGACATGCGGGCTGTCACCTTGGCGGGACAGCGGGTGCAGAGACCACGGGGCCACGCTCCATCCCTTCACAACGCCCAACCAAAGTCCTGTGCGTGGCTCACAGGAAATCTGGGGGACTGAGGAAGTAAGACTGAAGCAGAACACACCGGACTGAGAGGACTGCTTACTTATTTATTTTAGTTGAATAGACATCAAACCAGAAGTTGCACTTTTAAATAATTTGTTTTAAATAATTTGTTCTGTCACTATCCTCAAGGACACAAAGACCGGAGGTGAGCGCAGGACTGACCCGCCAGGCGGACCGTGAGGCTGACCCCGGCCCGCGAAGGCGGCCTCTGGCCTGCACTGCACGGCGCTGCTGTGCGGCCACCCAGGAACCCTGCAGCTGGAGCTCGCGAACCTGGGAGACACAAGGAAAGCCTCACCGCCTGCCTCGCCCGGCTGACCCTGCCTTCGTCAAGCTCTCACGCCCCACCTCCGACAGCCCTCCTAAGGCCTGTCGTTCTCACTGCTTCCTGAGAAAAACGCCCTCTCTCTCTCCCTGACAGAAAACTCACACCACCAAGGCTCTGTGCTGCCCCCCCCTTTGGTCACCACCCCGAGGACTCAATTCCTGTCTGACAGGGGCACCTTCGAATGTGCACTCACACCTCTGCGGCATCTCGGAGAGCTCACGGTCCTGAGCGGAGAGCAGTGATGCTGCGTCCAGGCGGTGCCCAGAGCCCATGGGGTGGTGCAGAAGAGGACACTCGTCCACCAAGCTGTATGATCCCCCCAAAAAAGCCGGTTCATGTCTCTACAGCAGTGGCAGTGACATGGCCATATTCAGGAGCCCCAAGGAATTGTTTCTGAAAACACACCAAAGCCCAGGCCTAACTGCTAGATCCTTTGACTTAGGATCAGTCAAAGGAGGGTGCAGTCCTGAGTTCCCAAAAAAAAAAAAAAAAATGATTTAAAATACATTCTTTAAGTTTATCCATAGGATTCCAACAGGCAGCCAGGTTTGAGAAACACGGCACCGTGGCAACCACAGAAAGAAGAAGCTGTCCTACGTTCTCACAGGAAGCAGTGGGAGCTCGGGGAAGTCTACCAAGCCATGGCGGCAGGGCACCAACTGGCTGCCCACGCCTTTAACGAAGGGAACGGCGGCAGGGCACGCACCGTCACGTGCACTAACGCGCCAGATTCACAGGCAAGACCCAGCCTGGGCATTTTCAAGGAGACCAGCTCCTCGATCTCAAAAGCCAGAGGCCTGCTCTGCCCAGCACCAAGACCCAAGCGGAATTTCCCACATGGTTTCACCACCACTACGAAAGTCATTCGGGGAGTCGAGAGCTGGTAGACCTGAAAGAGTTCAGATCAGCTGGCCAGCATTCAAACCGAGCAGGTTTCTGAAAAGGGTGGTACGTGGGGTGACCACGAAGGAAGCGACCGAACACGCGTCCCCACGTGCACAACACACGACTGCAAGAGACGGGCCTGCCCGGGGCGAACAGCACCTTCTGGAGAAGAGTCTGCTGGGCCGAGAATACCAGTGAGCAGCGTGAGAAAGTGTACTAGTGGATGCAGCATTAACACTAAACAGCACTTCTTACAGAGGCAGAGGGTTGAGGGATGAGCAGCAGCAGAAAAAGGCCAATCGAGGTGGGAGACCTGCCGCCCCCCGAGCGTGAGGCGGGCTCACCTGCAAGTCGTGCTTGACGGCCTGGAGGTCGTACACGAAGAACCTCTGGCAGTGGGGCAGGAGGAGGGCCAGCAGGAGGGACAGGGCGCTGGGGACCAGTAAGAGACTCTTGGACAGAGGCGCCTTGTCTGGAGGGAAAAAGAAAACCACTTTCAGAATGATTGTTCCTAAGGTTTAAAACCCCACAGCAGTGGAAAACCAGGAGCGTTCGTTCGCGTTTCTGGAACTGGAATTGAGACGACGCTGACCGACTCTGGCGTTTGATTCCGAACCTCTGCTCCACAACTCCACCGGCGGGGGGCAGGGGACCAAGGGCACGGAAGCAGGTGGGACTTGCCGGCGGGGTCTCCCTGTCTGCCGGCTGAGATGGGCACAGCGAGTTCACAGCCAGCGACGGGCACACAGTGCCTTTCAGGAAGGCTGCCAAGCTGTCAACGGGCAGAGGAGGCTATCCTACCAAGTGGACCAGCTAGCTCCTGCACACATGTGGGCTTCACCTACTTATTTTTTCTAAATGACAAAGCAGCTACAGTGTGTCGGCGGAGTTTCGCCTGCCTGCGGCGGGCTGCAGGCTCCCTGGCGTCCGGTGGGAGTCTAGTCTAGCTTCTGAGGCGTGAAGCTGCCGCTCGAGCGCTACCCTGCACAGCCCCAGCCCCCTTCGGGGCAGCTTCAGGAGCCACCTGAGCCCAAGGGGCTTCCCCTCTCTGTGCGCTTGTTCCAGTCAGGCTCATGGCGGGGCTCATGGGGTGCCAGTTGGGCCCCTCCAGTTACAGTACAGATTCCTCGATTCTCTGGTGGCCTCTGAGCCCAGCCCAGCCCCTCGCTCACAGGAAACGGTCAGACTGACGGCAAGCCCGCAGGCGGAATCACTGATGGGGACGTGCTCGGACTGAGTGTGAGGTTCACTTTAATCACACTGGAAAGAAATTTCCTGAGAGTGGACTTGCCACTTACAGTGGGCACTGTGGTTACCTCACTTGCTCAGGTATATAAAAATAGCCCAACCGTTTCCTCTCTGGAAGGTCCTGCAAACCGCTGTGGCGGAACCATGAGCGAGGTGGCCACACACCACCCTCAGGAGCAGCATGCAGGAAGCTCCGGGGCTTCCGGATGCAGACAGAGCCCCCCAACCCGCGGCTCAGAGTGCGCCCCACTGCCAGGACCCCAGGGACGCGGGGGATCACCCTAGGGTGAGCGTGACCAACCCGAATTCTGTCTTGAGTGACCTGAGCATGTTTTCTTCACCTGGAAGAGGACCTGCCTCAAAAATGTTATGAGAAAGTAAATGAAATAAAGACTGAAGGTAGGCAGAGCTGTCCCGTGGCCGAAAAAGGCGAAAAGGGCGAGCTCCTCATCATTCCACAGAGCCAGGAGAGGCCGGTGCACCCCAGAGGGCACTAGGAACCCGCTTCCTTCTTCAACTTGTGCTTCCACCGTCCCGTGACATGAGGCCCGTTCCCGCCTGCCTCCCACAGAGTCCCAGCACCGCTGCAGAAACGCCCCGGCTGGGCCATCAGTCTCCCCGGCCGCTCCCCGAGCGCCATCTCGGCCCCGCCGACGCATCCTCCGAGCCCTCTCGGCCGCTCTCCGGTTGCTCACCTCCGAGCCCCCATCCCAAGTGGATGAGGGAGGTTGGCTTCGGTGTTCTCAATCAAGGCCTAAACTCAAGAAGCGCCTGTGTGCGATCTGCACCAGCCTTGGCCCTGGGGAGCGGCGGCCAAGAGTGGACGGGCCCGTCCCTGGGGGCGCTGACAGCCTAGCTGGGAGGGAAACGGAACCCCACAGTGCACAGTAGTGTGTTACACCAGATGGGAAAACCGAGGGGAACAGACTGCGGCTCCCACCAGGGAGTTCCCGGCCTCCTTCTGGAGCCCAGGCGGGAAGGCAGCCCTAACTGCAGGCTACGTGACTCAAGATGGTGGAGCTGAAGGCACGTGGGGCAGACCTGCCAGGAGACCCAACAGAGGGGACCCCTGAGGACCCCGACTTCATGGGCCCCAGGTAATGCAGGCTGGGTGCCAGGGCAGCGCTGCTTGGCCATGTGGAGTCGTGAGGAGGCGAGGTGGGGGCCGTGGGCCGTGCAGATACCGGGGGCGGGTGGTGGGAACAGAGGAGCTGCAAGTGCTCTGAGCAGGAGCACGGTCAGCGTGACCTCGGAGCCCGCCCTCTGTCTGATGTAGCGGAGGGGCCCAGACCCGGCTGGAACCCTGGCAAGACACCAAAGTGGGGTGCCCTGTGTGACAGGCGTGAATGCAGGCGTGAGGAAGGGCTACAGGGACTGCGGCCGGGGATGCGGGGACCCGGCGGCAGGCCTCGCTCAACGCTGAGCACACGAAAGCGTCTCCAGTAGAGGTGATCCCTCTCACGTGAGAAAGCCTACTCGGGGTTCAGCCCAAAGCACGCGTCATGGATATGCACAGAGCTCTTGCGACAAAGGAGCCCTCACAAGCTGTTTTAGGACTAAAAGACCAGAAACAACTTGAAGGCCCAGTAGGAAAATGGGTAAGTCATATTCTAGCCACAAAATAGAAAAATAATCAATTTTCAAAAGGAGGTGGTAGAAAAATACTCATGCCTTGGAAAGACATTTCCAAACAGAAAGTGCAAAATATTTCTAACTGTGTCATTAAAACCATTCAAACAGTGTATGACATGTGGGTCGTTTTTATGTAAAGCATCAAAATACTTATGTGGCTGTCTCTGAATGCTTTGTTGATGGGAGACGCCAATTCTTATCTAAAAAGCTGCTCCAGAATCAGTGCCAGTTTTCAGCTCAGTGTTCATGCAGCAAAAAGGGCACCAGACCCCTGCACTGACACAGGTGGGTCCCAGCCACCTCTGGCCTCTGCGCGCGGGCCAGGAAGTGGTTCACATGTGAAACACCCAGGCAGCCATCAGAGGGAAGTGCAGAAGTCACTTCTCTGCAAAGGTCCTTCCAGCTTTAAAACAGGGATGTTACCAATTTTGAGAATAAGATGGACAATGCAGTCACCACACCCTGAAAAATACAAAACACTACAGCAACGATGACAGAAAACGCCAAAGCTGCAGGTGTTTCCTTTGGGTCACCTGCCTCTGGCATGAGGGCAGCAGTCACTTCTCTGTGGCAAGGGCCAGCTCTGGCAACTGTGTAGCACCCTAAAATGATTATCGCAGTGCACTGACCTGCACTATGCCAGGTGCCAGGCTGAGCAAAAGCACGTTCGGTGCAAGGGCCAGGCCAGGGCACACTCACAGGGACCTGGGGCAGTTCCCTGTCTGCAGGTGTGTGTGTGGGTGTGGGGCGAATGGGCTGCGAGAAGTTAAATAACGTGACCAAGGTCACAGCTAGTTAGTAGAGGCACTGAGATTTGAACCCAGTTTTGCCTGACTCTTAAAAGGAAATGTTCTCCTAACATGGGACGAGGAAACGCGTGTCCACACTTACCTTCAGTCCTGCACACGAGCCTCTAGCTAAACACAGAAACACCACATGACCCCATAGATTCGCTCCCACTCTGTACCCAAGGGAATAGTGTGCTGAAACAACCTGCACACTTGTGACACCCCCCTAGCAAGCCAGGGGAGGGAGGAAGCACCCCTGGGCACGGCCAAGGCCAGATGGGCCAGCCTGAGAACATGGTGCCCAGCGAGAGTCACTGGAGAAGACGCCGCACATCACACGATCCACGGCCCCACGGACGCAGAGTGTCCACAATGTCACAATCCAGGGCGACAGGAAGCAGGGAGTGGGGGAGGGGGGAGAGGGAGTTGAGGCGGGAGACCCAGGGACCCGTCGAGTACAGAGGCTGGTCATCAGCAACCCGCACAACCGTGTGAAGGTCCCAGAAGGCAAGAACCACACACTTCAAAATAGGCCGAGTGATAGATTTATGTCACGTGAATTTCACCTGAATAAAAAGAGGCACTTTTCTCAGGCTGAAGACATGAACCACAGGCCCTGCAAAGGCTAGCCATGTGGGCTGTCACCAAGCATCTCAGCTGGAAAGAGGCAGGGGTGTGGTGGTGGGTGGGGGACAGATGCTGTCACCCCCACACATCAGCCACGTCAAAATACATTCGTCAAAAACCCCAGTGTGGTTCACACCCTCAAGAGGGGCCGCCAGTTGCTACCATGTCGTGTTCTTATTTCTGCCTCCTTAGCAACTGGGTGCACTTCTCAGGGTTCCCACAAGACTGGTGTGATCAGGTGTCTGACAAGTCACCTCAAGTTTTTCACCAGAAGAGGGCTGAGCCGGAAGCACGTGCGGAAGTCCAAGAGGTCCCAAGTTTATTTTTGTTGAGCCCAATTCCTACGCGGCCCGGAAGCACCATGCTGCCGGCCACCCCGAAGCCGCCCTGGCCCCTAAGGCCCTGGGAGCACGCAGTGCCCGGCGCCGGCTGCCCTGACCGCGCCTCCTGCAGGTCGCCAGGCTGGCAGGGTGCCCAGCTCGCGAGGGATGCCAGCGAACACTTGCTACTGGACCAGCTCCTGCACAGTTTACTGGGAAAATGGACAGGTGGATGAGGCCTCTATGGACGCCTTTAGGCACAACAATGTATTCTACATCTAAAATATTTAGACAGTCTGAAATATGGGTTATGGGGGGCAAAACCAACAAGCAACCAAAAAGCAGTGCCAGTTTCAAAGGCAGTCCTAAGCCAGCCAAATGCAAGGGCTCAGCGCCAGGCGGGTGTGCCCACCCCAGTCGCGAGCAAGGCCACGAGGGGTCTGTGCGTCGACACTGTTCTCGCGACACTCGCGCACACACTGGGTGACTGGGGTTCACCTTCTTGGGGGGAGGCGATACAAACGTCACGGAGAAGTGGCAACTAGATGAGGCATGCAGTGACGGTGAAACAAAAATGTCAAAAACCAAAAGAAGTGAAAGCAACGTATTATGTCTAAATACAGGATAGGTCATTCGACACTAGAACAACTATGACAAAGGGAGTCAGGAAGTTTGCTGGAGCGTTCCAGGCCCATGCAATCAACTGTCAGAGAAAAGAACAAGTAATTTTAAGAAGGAAAATGATGGTGAATGGCCAGGATATCTGTGGTAAGCGCCAGTGGCCAGGCAGGAAGGGGCAGGGGCGTGAAGCCAGGTGGTGGCGCAGGCTGGGTGGACAGGAGTCAGGGGACAGTTCAGCCCTGGCTGCCAGAGCGTCCCCTCGAGATGGAGAAACCCGGTCTTCGTCTGCAGTGTCCACCCAGCAACGCCTCTCACTCAGGGCGACACACGGCGCATCTGTGTGGCTGTGTCCGAAGGCCGGCCTGCAGCGCCCCCCCGAGCAACGCTGAGGAGAGGCCACGCAAGGGGGGGCGGAGGGGCTGTCAGAAATCGCCTCAGGACAAGCCAGGGAGGCTTCAGTGAGGACTCTGAATCAACCCAGAGCTGACAGTAAGGAAACCACAGCTGCAAAGCCAGCACCTGAGCGTCTGAGAAGACGACAGGAGGGGTCACCTGCTCGGAGATGCCTGATGGAGGCGGCCTGGTCTGTTCCGGGGAAAATGCAAACAGAACAGCTCCCTGCAAGGCAGAGACACCGAGTCCGATTTTACAGCTTGACCACCCAGGAGCTCTCCCCTCGGACCTGGTGGGAAAGCAAAGAGCCAGCGGGACCCGTCAAGTCTGCACAAGTCTCTCAGCACTCTCTGCTGTCAGCAGAGGTGCTACTAACCGCCTCTGACCACCAGCCTCGAGCTGGCTAGCAGCCGGGGACGAGAAACCCTGCTGAAGCGCTCTGTGCACTGGAAGGACTCCTGAAGGGATCCAAGAATGCAACAAAGCCAAAAAGGCGGCCAGACAAAATTCCAGTTCATGGTGGTATCCTGCACCTGCCCACTTTTTCTCCCTTTCAATAAGAGAACCCTGAGAACACCAGAAAAATGCCCCCTTCCAAAGGGGAAGGGAACTCACGGACAGGAGCCGCGTCCTGGTCAGGGCATGAGCAGCTAGAGGAGCCGCTCCAAGGCGCCTCCCCTGGACATCAGCATGATTCAGAGTGCCCATAAACTTCCTTTCCCTACGGCGCCACAAATTTTTGCTAAGCCCCATTTACCTAGCCCATTGCTAATACTTTTATCACCTTATTATGAAACATAAATTAGACATAAACAACTTTATCAAATTCAAAATATATAGGACCTGCCTCCTGTCCTGTTCAAGAGAAAGGAGTCGCTCTTGGAGGGGATTTCAGACTAGCACCACCAAGACTTTCTCTCTGATGGAATCAGGATGAGAAAGTGAAAGGGGCGTCGCTCTCTTCCGTTTGCTGGCCCCAGTGGGCTCCGGGCTGCAACGGCCACAGCGGCAGCTGCCTGCCACCCACAATCCCGCAGACCCACGCGCTCTAGGTCTTCCTCACACAGCCACTTGTGCCACCGCGCCAGCTGGAAAGGGCTCTCTCCCAAGACAAAGTGCAAGAAACCTCGCCAGGACAGGACTTCCTTAGGGAGGGCACGGAGAGGTGGGGAGGTCTGAGCAAACCCAGGAAAAAGCCCGGGGCAACTTCGAACTTCGGGGTAAGAGAGGTGGTGGGCAGGACGTCAGCAGAAGGCAACTTAAGTCAGAGTAAACAAGAAAGAACAGTGCCCTACATCAAATCAACCCACAGGCACCGCAGATGGCAGACAGCGAAGGGAAGACACACGCTGCGTGCAGGTGCAGAGCGCGAGAGCTGGGGGCGTGTTTCGGGCGGGTCTCTCATCTTCATGGCGGGGCCTACTGCTGTCGGTGACAAGAGTGAGGGCTCTTGTCCAGACTGCAGCTCACAAAGGGACCATTCAGGGGTGACCAGATCAAAACTAACTGGAGAAGGAGAGGCTGGTGGCGCTGAGGATTTTTCATCTTTCATCATAGGGAACCTAGAGACAGACTTGGTGTTGACAAGTCAACACATACAGAAGTAACTGCTTAAAGCTATATAGAAGTAAAGAAAAAGGAACTTAAAAGTGGCGACTCCTGGCCCTCCCTGGTGGCGCAGTGAGTTGAAGCACAGCTCTAAGAAGCTAAAGCCACTTCAGCATGAGTTTGATCCCTGCGCTAGAGGTGACCCACAAGGCGCGGCAGAACTCTCCTGACCTCCCGCTGCTCCCCTCAGCAGTGTGCTTCTTTAGTCGGCCTGTTCCGCTCCCCACTCTGTCTGGTGAAGCCAGACCCTTGCACCTCTGGCCTGTACCCCAGCTCTGTAAGCATAAGTAAGTAAATCTTTAAAACAACAAAAAAGTGGTGACTCCTGGTTAGAATTTATATCTTATCTTTACTTGATTTCTTTACCCTGTGCATGCTCTGCTCTTTTAGTGGATACACACACACATTTACAAATTCACAGGGGAAAACAATTTACAAGCATATCCTGTAAGATGTTGGGATTGAAAAGGAGAGAAATTTTCATATACACTTTCTCCTCTTCTGAGCAGTCTGAATTTGTATGGACAGTAATATCTTCATAATTAGAAAAAAATAATAAATACTAGATGATGATTTAACAGACCTCAGGAGGTCTAGGCCTTAACAGAAAAAAAAAAGGAAGAATCTGGCCAAATAAAATGTATGGGTTCAATCCCTTTACCTTAACTTAATGCCGTAGGTAAAACATCATGAATAAAAGTTAAAAGGAACTGACAAGTGGCTAAGATATTGGCAACACACATCAAGACAAAAGCTAATGCCCTGAGAGTTTCGCGGGCAACCTGCTCCAAACCGAAGGAACATGGAAAACGGCCTCTCCCAGAGGCAGCATCAAGGCCACGGTGCGGCGGTGAGCGACCCAGCCTCTAGTCCCTTGCCACCGTGAGAATGACGTGAGGCCGGAGCAGGTGAACTGTGGGGACACCCCCGAAGGGCCACAAACGCTGCCTGGCGCACAAACAAGACACCGACCCAAACCCCCACCCAGATGCCAGGGAGAAGACAGGGAAGCGGAAGGACAAGCGCGGCAGAGAAGCCGCAGAGACCGCGGGGCCTCTCCTGCCAGCTGCTGGTTGCCAACTGCCAACCTTCACTGGGTGGAAATGGGGAGTCTGCCCTTGGAGTGAAGGCTGGGGTGTTCACTAGTACCCTGAACGGGCGCGTCAAACTTTCAAACTGAGCCTGAGCTCTGGGGCCGCTGTTCCCCGAGACTGCCGCCGACCCAATGCGCCCGCCTCTGCCACTGGGCGCTGTGCCCCCCCGCAAAGTGGCGGGGCCGCTGGAGAGGGGCGGCTCGCGGGGCCATCAGCAGTCGCTCAGTTCATAACTCAAGGTGAATACAAGGTCAGAGGCCTTGCCGCCTCTTCATAAAGGCAAAGTGTCCCAGCTGAGTACGTTCCAAAGAGCCAGAAGACACAAAAGTAAAGGTCTGCTTGACCGTCTCCCACGAGGTGAGGACTCAACACACTGAATATGACATCGAGAGCGAAGGTGCCAGTCACATCTCGGCCCGCTCTGCGCTGCCAGGGCATAATCCCTGGCCAGCGGCATAATCCCTGCAGCACACGCTGGGGACAGGCCATCGGGGCCCTGGGGCCATGGCTGATATGGGGTGAGGGGGTGGGCCCTGAAAAGCCCAGCCATCAGGGCTCCCCCACCTCGGGAATGAGGTGGATGAAGGTGCCAGCGGCAGACACCACCAGGTCCGGTGCACCGAGCCCCCCGAGTGACGCCGGCTCCAGGCAGCCTAACTGATGCTTTGTGTCATAACAGCTCACGCAAGGAGAAGCCCAGCTCGGGTGAAAGCTTGCTTCTTCTCACTCTGATAACCTCTAGCCCCATGCTGTGACCTCAGTCAGCAGGACACCCCGGTATCCACAGCACATCAGTCGTCAGGGGGCTGAGTCCAGCTGCATCCTCCTTGCCCACTTTAGGGCCTCAACAAGCCATGGAAAATCTTCCCTGGGAAGAAACCGATGGCCGTGGATGCCAAGCCAGTGGCCTCTGGGGGTCAGAAGGAAACTCAGCGGATGTAGTCAGGAGGTAGGAAGAAAACCGGGGACATGAGGGTTTCTGTTTTGTTTTTTTGTAAAAAGGCAAGGCATAAAGAATTTTATAAGGAAATGTGCACAGAGAAAATTCTCTGGGCTGCAGACTGACGCACCCATCAGGTGCGCTGGTCACCTGTTCAGGGCAGGTGAGAGGTGTAGTGGGCAGAGCAGGCTGCAGTGAGCCCGGGCAGCGCCCCACGCAGTGGGGGGAGTGCCGCGGGGCAGATTGTCAGGGGAGACCAGCACACGGGGTTTCAGAGTGAGAGCGGGGCAGTGGGGACACCTTCACGAAGGCTGACCAGGTAGATGAGAAGAAACCAGACAGTCAGCAGCTGGGAACCAGAGGGCGGCGTCAGGGTTTTTAAGAAGACACAGGAGAAGGATCCAGTGCTTGATCCTGACCACTTACTACTACAGAATTCTCGGAGCTTTACCCATGTCAACTCTGAGTCTTCACAACAATCCACTGAAACAGGTAATAAGGGATCTCCTTCGTGATTACCACGGGAGTCTGCACAGAGCCCGCCTAAGCACCCCTGGAGAAAGCACCCGCTGGGCACAGGTGCCCGGCTCACGCTCTCAAATGAGCCAGCTCACTGCTGGCTCTTGAAAGGGCAGCAAACAATGAGTTAAAAACAGGTGTGGGGGGTGGGCCCCTCAGGAGAAGGGTGCTTCATTTCAGATTGCAGGAAGGGAACAAAGTCTGCATCCCTGACAAACTCCAATGCAGCCCTCAAATCGCAGCTCAAATGTCAGTGCTCCAGCAAGAAGCCTCCTGTCCAAGGGGATTATAAGCAGGTTACAGCAAGCACGCGCCCCGCTGAAAGCCTGGCTGTTTGGAACAGGTTAAGAGAAAGGTGCAGTAGTCTTGGGGACAGGAAGAAGGGAGGAAGAGCAAGGGGAGATGGCTGAACCCGAGAAATGTAACTAAGAAACCTGGCAAGGACGTGGCTGGGCGAGACCCCACAGGTTAGGGCAAGGTGGGGGCTCTGCGAGGTGGGCCCAGGAGGATGGCGCCAGGTCTCCAAAAGACAGGGTGAGAATGCAACGCTGGGAACACAGCACGGAACCCAGATCAGTATGGACGATGCCAGAAAGGGACTGCTAACTGCAGACAAGAAGGATCAAGAGCCTGGCGGTCAGGCGCTGGGAGAGGGGGAAGAAGCTGCAGGGTTTTGTTTGCACGGAGAGGGCAGAAGACCGCTTCCTCCTAGACACCACCTCCACCTACCTTGCTGCCTCCTTCTCTAGCCCTCAGACACTGGAACTGCCTATGGGTTGCCACTCAGGCCCGTGGGGCACCTCGCTCCCAACTAAACCCATGACCGGTCCAGCGCCTCTCTCCAGGTGTCCCCTGGGTGTCTCTGCGGAATTTCCCAGCCCTCTGACACTAAACATGTCCAGTGCTGACCTCTACGCCGCAGCGAGCTCCTCCTGTGAGCTCCAAGTGGGCAGAGACGCCTGTGTACCCTGTCAGCGCTGCTGCCCTCTCAGCCCACACCCAAGACTTCGACAGTCTGCCTGTCTCACCTCTTCTGAATCCTCCTGCGGTCCTGTCCACCCTCACCGCTCCCCTCCTCAGCACTTCTCTGCCCCTCCTGCTGGCTGTCCTCCTGCCTTGATCTACAACTGTCCATTAGAAGCTCCCAGACTTCTGATGCCCGCATTAGCCATTCTGATCTGACTCTGACCCTCCAGGGATGGGACCCAGGAGTCTGGAAATTCAGGAAGCTCCTGGGTTGGTATTTTTTGCTGCCAGGGCACAGGAAATAGTTGGAAAACAAAGCTCCGGCCCCAGCCATAAACTCCCATCCTCCCTCCCCTGCGGGGTGAAGTGCCCCCTCCTCCGGTGGCTTCGCTGCTTCCAGATTTTGGCTCTTCCTTCCAGTTTTGTTGGGGAGATGCCTGGGCCCCTCCTCCAGCTCCTCTAGGCTCCTCCGGTCAGGTTTGTCCCCCATCTCCTCTCCCTGGCCTCTCAAGGATTTCACCTCTGCACCCCCTTATGAAGTGCTCACTCCAGCCACAATCCACAGCGCGCCGCTCACTCACGACCTCTTGTCTCTGCCAGCCCCTGCCCGGGCTGCCCCCACCCCTCAGACGCCTCTGTCTGACAACTCATACTGAACCCTTAAAAATCAGCTCAAATATCACTGACAGGGGTGCCCTCTGCCATCACCCCTCTTGCAAGAACACACAGCAACCACGTGAGCTCCGTGAGGGCGGCGGTGCCAAGACACCTGGAGGACCTGAGGCCGGCGAGGCTGGCGCAGCCCACCTGACGCGCGACCCACGCGAGAGCAAGGGAGCACTTGTTAGTAAAGGGACTGTGGATGGCCCGAGAGAGCCACGCTCAGCAAAACGAGCCAGACAACACAAGACGGGCCCCAGCAGACCGCACTACCATGCGGCAAGTAGAGAAAACAGGAATGAAATACAAAAAATAAACTTCTGGGTGACATAACCAGCTAGCAGTTACTAGAAAGGAAGAGGGGGCGGCGGTCCATTGGCAAAAGGGGCCAATGGGAGAAGGAGCAATGTGGGCTGGTAGAGGTGACCTTAATGCAGCAGAGACACGCATGGAGTCCCCAGGACAAACACCTGAAACGTATGGTATAGTGGGCTGTTGTTTAAATTTTAAATAAAATAGGCCCTCCTAGTGGCGCAGTGGGTTGAAGCACAGCACTGAGAAGATACAGCCACTTTCGCATGAGTTCGATTCCCGCCTGCCCCGGAGCTGACCCATATGGCGCGGCAGACCTCTCCTGAGCCCCCTGCTGCTCCCCTCAGCAGTGTCCTTCGTCCATCTGCCTGTTCTGCTCCCCACTGTCTCTGGTGAAGCCTCTCGCCACCCCTCAGCCTCTGGCCTGTACCCCAGTTCTGTATGCACAAATAAATAAATCTTAAAAAAAATTTAAATAAAATAAGAATAGATGAATGTAACAAATGACATGCCTATTGCTCAACCCACACTTGAGTGACAACCCCAGTCTATAAGAATCTAAAATAAGTAATTCCCAAGCACACCCAGTCATCATGCATGACCTAGCACCCAGTAACTGAGCTTCAAAACATGATCACAGATGCCCATCCCTTGATTTATTGCCCGGGCGGCACCAGCTTTCTGCAGCGCCTGGAAACGCCCCGCTGCAGCTGAGCCAGTGTTCCCACTGCTGTTCCCTTCTGCGCATTTCTCAGCCAACTCTGACCTGGCTGCCCCTTCACTGTGAAAGGTCTTGGTTCACATGTCACCTTCCTGGCTATCTTTCCTGACCATGAACCCCACGCAGCTATCCATCACAACCTCGAAACCCCATCTCTGCCATTCTCTCCATGGTCTTCTCCACACTTAGGGGAAGTGACGCTTGACGTTTTGGAGGCTGCTATCCTTTACCTGCTGTCCACATGCATGAGCAGTATGGGGCTCACAGACCTTCTCAATCGCCACCTGAATGAATGCGCGAACGAACAGGGGAGAGAGGAAGCTAGTAAGTGGGACATTAAACCAGCATCATCTACTCGTCACAGGTGGAAGAAACACGTAAGTGACAGGACATTATGGGGAGGGATGTCCCTGGAAAAGAGAATGTTACTGCCCACTCCCTGGAGGCAGGCAGGGGAAGACAGATACATTTCTCAGGACATCTAAGATCCGAATGCTCCTGATGGAAAGGAAGCTGCTCCTTTTTCTGCAGGTAGCCTTGAAAGAAAAATTTTATAGCAAGAGCTCTTACCCAGACTTGCCAAAAGAGCATTTCTGGAAAAACCCATGCCTAAATGCTACCAGAGTTGCTGCAAACATAGGGATCCAGACTTGCTCAAGGTTCCCTGCACAATTCCAGGCACACAACAGGTGCCTAACAATGCTTGTTAAAAAGATAAAAGAGCACAGGAAGTCCGGCCTTCTGAGGAATGGCCATTCATCAGCTTTTTAGATTATCAGGTGAAATGGCCTCACAGGAGGGGAGCCCTACTCCAGTATGACTGGTGTCCTTCAACCAAGAGGAAGGAGCATCAAGCTGAGCACACATGGGGAAATACCACATAAGGACACAGGGAGAGGGTGGGCAGATGCAAACCAAGAAGGGAGCCTCAGAAGAACCCAACCCAGTGACACCTACATCTTGAGCTAGATGAGCACTTTCTTTACAGACACCAGGCAAAATAGCTGCCCCGCCCCCCATCTCTCCCTAGGCAGCATAATGGCTTCTAGAACTCCATAAACTGCCACCCTGTGCTACAGGGACAAAATAACACCTTCCCCAGCGTCACCCCGTAACAAAGGTGAAAAAGCTTTGCCAATAGAGTGGCCAGTACAGTTAGTAACCAGAAACAGATGTCTCTTGACTTTTTAAAGTCAACAAGGACAGCTAAACATGCTCAAAGGGCAACTAAAATTGAAGAGTTCTACCATTAGTTCTCTGTGTGATCCCAGGAAAATCACATCACCTTCTTGAGTATCAGTTTCATCAACGGTCATCATGTTCTTGATCCAGAGTAGTTTGGGTTACTTAGCTAGTACTTGTAATGTTCTCTGAGGCTAATGTTTGAAGGACACCATGAACAATTAACTAGGAAACAAGGGAAGTCATAAGTTCCACTTCAAAACCTGAGATGTGAGGATGATTTGAAATATCTGTGGCTCTGATATTAGCTCAGTTTCTCGGTTTTCTTAGAAAAAGATTCCTAAGAAATCCGATGATCTGCACAGCAGATTATTTATAGCTACAAATGTCAACCTCCTATACACTCTGGCAAGATTAACTTCCCCAGGATAGAGACGTGAGAGACCTGAAAGACAGACCGTGACAGACCGACCGTGACAAGCAACTGTAAAATTATGACTGTTCCCAGCAGTTCACTGTGGCTGGATCCGTGCCTAATCCGTTGCTGTTTAATTCCCATGCAGCCTACCTGACCAAAAGGCAAGCCAACGCTTTCAGCCAGAAAAATTAAGCAGTCTAAAATGCCACAAATACGCTGACCACCGCTGACACTCCAGGAAAATATCACAGCAACACACAGTAGCCATATCTTCGCTCTAGTGCCAAAACGACTTCCTAACTTCCTTCCACTTTGAAGTATTCGAATCAGTTTTTGTTTGTCTAAAACGTTTTAAGGGAGACTGAGAAAGAAAGAAATCTAAGCAAAACTGAGGGGTCATCTCCCGAAGCAGAGGCTGGGAATGCCATGTGGGGGAGACCAGATCGGTCCCTCCGTAACCTAAATGAATGGAGCAAGGTGACTGTGAAGGGGGACGGGCGTCCAGCATCGCCTCCACCTGGACGGCCTTTCCTTTCCGCCCCGCACAAGTGCGTCCAGGGATGGGGCTCGCCCCGGGGCCCCCGCCGGGCCCCAACAGCCCGGTCCACCTGCAGCAAGCAGCCCCACGAGCCTGGGGCTCATGGGAGGTGGGGGTGGGAGGTCCAAGGACGGGCGGAGGGACTTGGTTCCCACTAGCCCACGCAGAGTGAGATTGGGGGTGGTGCTCGCGGTCCCCCACTGGCAGTAACCATCAAGGTTCGGGCGCCGGGGGTGGAGGGTCGGCCCCCAAACCTCCTGCAAACCCGAGGGTCCCCTGTGCCCCCGGTCTCTTCAAGGGGGTGCCCAGGGCGGCATGTACGGGGCAGGCAGGAAGGGGCGGCCGGTACTCACAAAGCCCACTGGAACCGGTGCTGGTGAACATGGTCCCGCCGGACCCGGAGCCCCCGCGGGGGCACAGGGGGAGGTGGAGGGAGCCGGCGACGGCGCAGGCGCACTGGCGGTTTCGCCCGCTCGCACCCCGGGGGCTGCGGAGGAAGGGCGCATGCGCGGCCCGTGGGCCGCCCCGCCCGCGCCGTCCCTTCCTGCCGACGGAGGAAGTGCGTGCGCACGCCCGCCTGCGCGTCCGCGCTGTCCCCGACGGCCGCGGGCGCTTCTCGGGAAAGCAATGGGCGACCCCTGGGCGTCGCGCACTAGTCTCAGTGCCGCCCTCACGTCCCGGCGAGCGGCGGGAGGAACGGGGTCCTTCGGGGCGCCGCCTCGGGCGCCTTCTTCGCGACCTCTAACCTCGCCCTGGACGGGGCGCCCGGCGCCTCCACGCGTGGCGCCTCCACGCGTGCGCAGTCTGGGCCTCCGCGGACAGTTGCCAGTGACCGAGATCCGACTGGTGATCGGGTGTCCGGCCTGCGGGCACAGGACCACTCTGAACCCCACGACGAGCGCCTAGCATGGTGGTCCTGTTCCAGGACGGGGAGAGGGGCACCCCTGAACCCCCAAACCTGCCTGCTCTAAGTGGGTTCTGCCATCCGCCTCAACAAGACCGAACATAAAACTTTAATGAAAAAGGACTTTAATACAGTAAATATACAATACGGAACACAAAGAATAGAACTTCTAAATCAAACACCTGAAGTGACCCAGCCCCTCGTGGGCAAAAGTCCCCCCAAAAGGGATTGGCCCAGAGCCAGGCCTGAAAGCTGCCGCGAGACTAAAGCACCTTCTGGCCAGGACCCATGGAAAAGGGTCAGAAATGGCCAGACAAGTCTGGGAGGAAAAGAGCAACATCAAAATCAATATAAACACTGCCAGAGTCACCTCCCTACAAGTAGCTCACCCACATCTGCCTTAACCAGTCCAGGGCCAGGTAACAAGCCCGGTTTCTTCATCACATGCTTGCTGCTCCAGGTGGCTTCCTCAGGTCTCCTTGTTCTCCATCCTGCTTCCTTCTTTTTTTCCTTCTCTTCTGATTCCTTCTCTTCTCTCCTTTTTCTCTGCTCAGCTCCACCCTCCTTCTGGGTGGGGCAGGGAACCTGGAACTTCCCTTTTTCCTAGGGACCCCCTGTTACAGTCCAGAGGCCCCAGCTGGCACCACGTGTGGCCGGTGGGGGTTGGGGGGGTGGAAGGGGGTGTCTCAGGCACGATGGGATACCCCCCCCCCCACTGCGAACCTGCTTCTCAAACTGCCTAGCTGGGGTCCTTTCCCACTGCAGCCATGAAACTGCTTTCACCTTGCAAAATGAAATTACTCTTTGCTAAAGCAAAGTTACAGTTTGCTATTTTGTTTTCATAAGCTTGAGCATGAATAATTTTATGTTTGCAGTTGTTTAAAAAATTGAATACATGTTATGGGGACAGGGGCCGACTACAAGGCTAAAGGGAAAATTTATAGAACTATGTGTAGCATGTTTTAAAAAGGTATTTTCAAGGTATGAGGAGTAAATGTAGAATTCAGCACTCAATAAAACACAGTGAAGAAGAGGTGGTCAAAAGACTAACATAATTCCTGCAAGGCAAAAGTGTAAGAAGTGACAAGAAGATGCTCCATACAGATTTTGAGTAACATTTATAGAATTTAACTTTTATTACAACTCATGTTTTTCATTTACTTATAACTGAAATAACAAGGTTATGTACCTAGTCCAACTCATGGACATAGGCATTAAAAAAGTTTTCTGGGCCCTCCCTGGTGCCACAGCAGGATAAAGCACAGCACTAAGAAGCTAAAGCCACTTTAGCATGAGTTCGATTCCCGCCTGCCCTGGAGGAGATCCACATGGCGCGGCAGACCTCTCCTGACCCACCCGCTGCTCCCCTCAGCAGTGTACTTTGTCGATCTGCCTGTTCTGCTCCCTGCTCTGTCTCTGGTGAAGCCTCTCACCCTCCGCATCTCTGGCCTGTACTCCAATTCTGTATGAATAAAAAATAAATCTTAAAAAAAAAAAAGTTTTCTACCTAGCAATGCTATCAGTATACTTCAGTGACATCATAGAGTGGCCATTACCCACTCACCTCTACCTGGTAAACTAATTTCTAAAAAAAATAGCTCGAATAATGCTCCTTTCATCCTGGAGTAAACCTACATAGCTATCCCCTCTTCTGTGAACAAATGGTACTTTATCCACAACTAAGTTAGAATACTTGTTTCAGTTACTGCGTTTCTGTCTCTACTAGAAAAGGCGAGTCCCTAGAAGACAGGAAAGGTGTCTACAAAATGTATCCAAATGTATTGCCTTGCAGGAATACATTTGACAGTCTAGGTATGGAAACATTGTCTTCTTGTAATAAACGAAATAACAGCTCTGCAGTTTGAACTTCAGGAGGGAAATCTGGAAGTGAATCCCAAGAAGTACCTTCCTGGACCTGCTCCAAGCCTAAATGGGAAGGTCATAAAACTATGTGCAGCCTACTTTAGAACAGTATTTTCAGGGTATTATGAGGGATAAATTCCCAGGGTTTCCATTCAGCAATCTCTTGAGGGAATTAGCAGATAATGAAGAGGATTGATGGACAACCCTTGGATAAAATGTTCTACGTTCTGGGTGGAGTCTTTTGAACATTTTTAGCTGTCCTTCCTTGTTGACATTGATGTCCTTCATTTTGGCTCGCATGCCTTTTTAGCATAATGTGAAATTTTAGGAAATAGATCTGGATGTTTTTCAGACATTCAATGATTTTTAAAATTTTTTAATTGATTTTTTATTTCAATGATTCAAAAGTACTCACAATAAATGTCTATTGTCTGCTGAGCAGGAAGCATTATCAAAATTTAGAAGGGTATTTTTGGTTGTCAAAATGAATTTGGGGAGACCATTTGGGACCTAGTGATGCCAGACACAAAACTTTTACCAGAAAAATGAAGTCATTCTCTTTTCCTAACCAGCTACTGACTCTTTCCACTTCACGCTTATTATGTAGGTGAAAGCCTGTTTGTATTTACTGGACTCTGGAACCAAGTCCATTTGTAAACATGTGTGTTCTGCAGAGCTTTAAGTCATGCTGAATTTTCCAGAAATGCAATATTATGCTGCTGGAGTTGTTATTGGTAAGTGAATCAAGAGTTGTTTACCAATTCAAAAAACCACAACTGTGTTCACTGCCTTTGTGCTATCCTATCATTTATATTCATAGGTGGTATGTGCTTCCGGTGGCTGTGTCCACAGATTACACAGATTTAGTCCTCATTTTAAGAGACTGTATGTAATGTAAATATTAGGGAAAGTGTTGTGGATATTCAGTGGAATAGTTAAAAGTGTCTGTCATAGTATTTTCTAAGTTTCAAGTTTAGATGAGCTCATCAAGATTAAGCCACTATTTTGTAAAGAAAGAGTTGGTTAAAATCCTTAAAACCAAGGATTTAAGACGAATTTGAAAATCATATTACTGTTCTTGAAATTTTTTTTGGACATAAAATGTGAAGGACTAGAATAACAAAGGATGGCAATCAATGATAATCTAAACAATAAAGGAGAAAAATAATTTTGCCAGCTGTATAAGAGGTTATTATTATGACAGGAAGAAATTGAAATGATTTGAACGTTGAACAATAATGAGTATGTAGATGAATCGATGAGAAATACAGAATAGAAAATAGATTTAAATGACTTCCTGTTTGAAAAATGTTGGTTCCAAGTGAATTCAAGATAATGAGGCCTGGCTGGTCCCAAGTGCAAGATTCATGGGAATAAAAACATTGAACAGAACATTTATTTCCACATGCACAGACAATGGATACTAATTGTCAAAATTGTAACTCTTAGAAATTACTTCACAGAAGGCGTTTTTCTTTCCAATGCCACTATGCTGCAGAGAGAACAGCTGGTGACAAGGGTTTGTGATATAACAAGCAGCCAAGGCCAAGACAGCAAGTCAGTGGATTAGTCACTGACAATCTCAGTCACCCCCGGTCCTTATAAAAGACACAAATCAATTAATGCTACCCATGCTATTAGGAAAACTAATGCTGCGACTAAAAGACTTTTGTTTTTTATTAAATTTAAAAGATGACTGCCATCTTTGCAGGGGCGTGAGAAGTAGTAGGATTGTCTGATCCTGCTGGCACATAGTTTCTTCTTTAATACTAATAAGCAATTTTGTTTCAATCACTGAAAGTTAAATAATGATGTCAAAATGAAATACAATGTCTCAAAACTATAAATGAGGTCCCTGAACTGCAAGTAAATGCTTTGGATTTTTTTTATATTATTGATATTTTGTTCATATCAATATATCAATGTTATTGATATTATCATTAAAATTTTCAACAAACTCATCTCACTTTAAGAGACACTTTCTTACCTAAAATTCCACAGTTCATTATCTGTTGCAGATATAAGTTCAAGAGGCTAGTTTGGGATTGTCAGTTTTGATGCTACTTAAAAATATATGACTATAGCTATCAATTAGTGCAGATTTAGGTACTCAACTCCACTTGAAAATGAAGCAACTTATCAATCATGCTTGCAAAAATTGTTAATTGAGCTAAGAACGATTTGGGGACCAAAGAAGTATTTAACCTAATTACAAAAGGTTTTGGAATCAGCCAAGACTTTCATGTGTCCTTTAACATAGGACATGCATTGTTTGTTGTAGTATCTCCAACTGCCTGTTTAGGTAAAATGAGTTTTCATATAATGGAACACTGAAACAAAATGTAACAACATTTGAAATTTCTTTTGTTTTTTAAAGATCTTAG
This sequence comes from Condylura cristata, assembly GCF_000260355.1. Taxonomy (NCBI): domain Eukaryota; kingdom Metazoa; phylum Chordata; class Mammalia; order Eulipotyphla; family Talpidae; genus Condylura; species Condylura cristata. The sequence continues at coordinate 5,520,146 of NW_004567111.1, forward strand.
GTATTTGTGCATACAGAACTGGGGTACAAGCCAGAGGTACAGGGGCAGTGAGAGGATTCATCAGAGGCAGAGTGGGGAGCAGAACAGGCAGATTGACAAAGTCCACTGCTGAGAGGAGCAGCGGGGGAGTCAGGAGAGGTCTGCCGCGCCATGTGGGTCACCTCTGGGGTGGGGATGGAATTCACACTGAAGCGGCCAAGGCTTGGCTTGGCTTTGCAGTGCAGCCCTCCAAACCCACTGCGCCACCAGGGTGGGCCCTGAGATTTAATATAATGAGACCCTCATTCCATTTCATCATCAACCTGTTTCTCATCACTTACAAAGGATGGAGGCTTCTAGGTTCTAGATTCTGGAGACGGCACGTGTGCTGTCACTGAGGTGGGATTTCAGAACAAAAGACCAGTTTCCTGTAAAATGTCATCTCTGCCTCTTGAAAACACAGGGAAACTTTTGTTTTGCATTTGTCTAGGTGCTTGGTTCTTGCAGTATATAGTCTGCTAATCTGTAACTCTGCAGGCTAGCCAGAGAAGTTCCTGGTCTCATCAAAGCACTTGAGGTGTGCTCCAACCAACTGGCTGTGGACCAGAGGGGCCCAGCATGCCCTCCTCAGTTCAACAGATTTCCCCAGAGCAGCTCACAGAACTCACTAGCTCTTCAATTGATTACACAGGCTGCAACTCAGAAACAGCCTTGGAGGAGGTGCATCAGGCCAGGTACCCAGAGAAGGTTTGGAGCTCCCACACCATTCTCCCCCAGTCTCCAAGACAGCTGATCCTCTTCCCTCCCCTCCACCTGCCACCTGCCACCTCCCACCTGTGGAAAAGCGGCTTCCCAAACCACTGCAGGATAAATTATGTTCTGGGACAGTCTCAGAAAGTCTACTCCTAGGACTTCATAGAGAAGGAGATTTGACATTCTCCTTTATATTGTGTCAAGGATATTTTATGTGTATACAAACTGGGATTGGCTAAAATATTAAAGTGAGGTGACTTCTGATTTGCCAGTTCTTTGAGTTCTTACACCTGCTGCTCCTATTGGTATATTTATTTATAAGGTGATTACTCAGCAATGGACCTCACCAATGGCCAAAAAAAAAGATCTAATAAAATAATCTGGGTTTTCCCAATCCGTTGATAGAAGTCTGTCCTTAGGTACAGGCAAGGGAGGGTTTATCCTGTGCAAATGTGCCAGCTGGACAGACTGGAACTCAGGTGAGCACTGCATGAGGAAGGAATGTCCACATTGACCTTGGCCTGTCCTTACCACCATATGTCCATCTGGCTATTCCTTTAAGAGCCTGCTGCCTTTATGTTCCTAATGTCCTTCCAGTGAAAACACCCACCGTTGGCTCTAACCCTGACCTCTGGGGCTGGTGCCCCTGTTTTCCCTTGCAGTGACTGTGTGAACCTTCCCAACAAGCCTGCCCCATCGGCAACTTGAGGACACCAAGTCTGGTCAATATCCTTCTGACTTATTATTTGTCTTGGAGGTAAGTTTTTCAAAGTTTCTCTTCCCCAGACTAAATATTTCTGAACTTTTCAACCCTCTGATAATTTTAATGTATTTTTTGAACCCTCTCCAATTTTCTCCATTTTACTCTTCTACCACGAAGTGTAAATGTAATATGAGAATCTACACACAAAATGTCATGGATCCTGATACATTTTTGATGGTCATTTTGATAGACCAGGTTCTATCTCTTACTCTAGAACTCTTAAGAAAGAGATTCTAACACAATCTGCCAATAAGCCTAAGCTTTGAATGGATAAGGAAAACAATCCACCTGAATTGTTATAAGGTATCATTTTAAAACTTGCCCCAAGCAAAACTGGAAAGCTACATGCAAAAAAACGAAACTAGATCACTGCCTCACTCCAGTCACAAAAATCAACTCGAAGTGGATTAAAGACCTAGACATAAGAACGGAAACCATAAAATACCTAGAAG
>NW_004567111.1:5523727-5532563 GCF_000260355.1 Condylura cristata
TCACCTCTAGGGCAGGCGGGGATTGAACTCATGCGGAAGTGGCTTAAGCTTCTTAGTGCTGTGCTTTAACCCGCTGCGCCACCAGGGAGGGCCCGGCACCCTGAAATTTTTTAGGAGTCAAATAACCCCGGAGGTCTGGTCCACATCTCGGGGAAACAGTAGTAGTAATGGGCTGGGGGAGAGGGCAGCTTTGTTCCCATAGGTGCAAACCGTCAGGTAGGCCTGTACTGAACTCCATGCACCAACTTTCCTCCTCTGTCAACAGAGACGGATGGTAACAATAATACCTTCCACCAAGGGTCTTCTGAACATAAAATAATTTTTTTATATAGAACACAAAGGCCCTACCTGAAGTTAAGGTCTTGCTATCATCATTGTTATCATCATTTTCGTAATTATGGGCTGAACATTGGCAAGAAGGCAAAAACACTTCTCAAAATCAAGTTTATTTGTGCCAGAACACAGAAGAGACAGTTTGAAGGGAAAGCAGTAATTAGAAGTGGAGGGGCAGAGCTGTGCGATCCTGCGATCTGACGAGGGACTCGGGAGGCTGGGTGGGGTTTAGCTCCCTGGATCCTGAGTATCTGGGGTGTGGAGCGCCCCACCTTGGGTGTTCCCAGAGGAAAGAGAAGACTTATTCTACCTCCTCCACTGCCCCCAGGACCCAGGTCCAGTGTGTTTGTCCTGCTGCCTCTCACTGGCCTGCCTGCCCCATGTGCAGGGCCATCCCCAGGGTCAGGCTGGGGCTCAGCCCCCCCCACCCCACTGGCGCACGTGTTAATTGCATCATAATATTCTCCACCTAACAAATGAGAGTGGGCTCGCCAGTTTTTCAAAATACAAACCCCCTTTTTCATCTCACGTTTGATAGGGATCCAGGTACAGAAAACTGGGTTGCTTGTCTTTTTCTTTTTTTCTTTCTTTTTTAATAAAACCCAGCAATTCAGCCATAATGCTAACAGCCCCTAAGTGTCAGGAGCAATAGGGAGTGGTAGAGATTGTGGAATTGACGTTCCCTTGAAGAGTTAAGCTGCTCTTAAGTTTTTGAGGGAGAATCAGGTGGGGGACATTTGGGGAGAGGGTGTAAAGATGCAGTCCACAGTGCTGGACCTGAGGGAAAAGTTTCCCAACTGTTAAAGTTGACTTGAATGGCTATATCACCCATATCAAAACACTGCTAGAGGAGGGTCAGTAGAGACAGATGAATGTGTGTAGTGTCCACCCCACAGCTTCACGGGGTGCCATTAACATGGTCAGTTAATATCGACGGGGACCCGGGGGATATTCCCCACGGTTGTCTGGGTCCACGTAGTAATTAGGAGTCTCCACGTCTCTGAGCAGAGACTCCCGAAGACTCTGATTCAGGTGTTAGCACTGACACCAGTGAGATACTTGTTTCAACGCAGCATCCAGAGTTTCATTACTTGAGATTCTGAGGGCAGGCTCAGGAGTCTGCCTTTTTAAAGCTCCAATTTTTTAAATTATGCTTATTAAGGTAACATTTATTTACAATACTGCATATGTTTCTGCTCACACCCATCCTCCAGCCCCCATAGACCTCCCCCACAGCCCACTCACTGCCCTCCCACTTTGCTTTCCAGTGCCTCTGTCCTGCTGTCAGATTTCAAGGATTTATTTTGTTTGGGCTTGGTCTTTTCCTTTGCTTTGTCGTTCACGTTCCACAGAGGAATAAAATCATCCAGTGTGTGACTTTTGCCTTCTGATTTACTTCACCTGGCATCATCCCCTCTAGCTCCATTCATGTTGTTGCAAGTAGCAAGAGGTCTCCTTTTTTATAGCTGAGTAGTATTCCACTGTGCATGTACACCACACCTTCCTAGCCCGCACCTCTGCTGTTGGGCACTTGGGTTGTACCCACAACTGGCTGCATGTCCACCAGGGCACACGCATCCCTCCCATTTAGTGTTTCTGGAATTGCTGCTGAGCCTATAGGGCTTCTCGTGTAGATAGGACATCCCCAGTGTCACTAGCTGACCAGTGAGAGTGCCTCTGCTGTGTCCTCTGTAACAACAGCCACCTCTCAGTGTAAACAGGCACCTGTTTTGTGTTCACCTACAATTCCAGAAGGAAATTCTGAGGGGAAACTGTTTCTGGATCCTCACGTCAAGTGCAATAACAATCTGGATGATAGTCTCAATGCACTTCCCCATGACAGTCTCAATGCAGGGCTTCTGCACCCGAGCCGGGGGCTCCTTCCTTGTGAGACCATCAGACAACATCTCATCCTTTGCTAATAGCAACGTGTATCAAAAGAGTTTTTAAAAAGCCTCTTGACCCTGCAGCTGCTCCCGTAGTGTTTCAAGGCAAGTTCCAGGTACACCGTGGCACCATGAAATAGGAAAATAGTGGCTCTGCCTATGAAAATGAAAAATAAATGAGGTAGATGAGTTAAAGCTTTCACACCCAGGACTTGCCTGTTCCAACTTCATCACCTCCGTGTGGTACTTTGGCAAAGAACATGCTCCACAATTACTTGGCATTAAGTTACACAGAGGAAATTAAAAAATATATATTATGTGAATGATTTGTGAACTTATGTCACAGCTTTAATGTGCTGGAAGTCAAGTCATCCTCTCACCGGACCTGGGCGGACATTAAAGATCTGAGGTCACGGTTGAGGGCTGTCTCCTTGAGAGGCAGTCAGCAGACATAAAACCACAGCGATAATCTGAAAGGACACAACTGAAAAGAAAGAGTAACTCCATGAAAGTGAAAAAAAAAAAAAAGAACTCTAAGCTATCAAGCTATCACAGAGGAAGCGGAAGCAAGCAGCTACTGCCTATCTCTCCGGCTGGGCAGGCCAGGGGAAGACGTTGGAATGCTAAACTGTAAAGCTTAGAGGAGAGGCCTAGGGGGAGCAGGCCCGAGTGGGGGCAGGTTGGGCCATAGATTGGCCGTGCTTGGGAGATAATGGCACCAGCTCCACACGCCTTAGACAAGGCTAACTGAGCCAGGAAGGCACCCCACGAGTGAGCAGTCACTGTTGGGGGGTGCGAGGGGGGTGGGGACATGCAGAGAGGACGTCTCTGTCCTTCCTCCTCCCTCAGGCCTGCTGCCTCCCAGAGGCACCCCAACACGTGGTTTGAGCTCTCAGCCCAGCCTCATGAAGCCAAGTAGGGAAACTGGGTGTGGCACTGAATGGGTCCTAGGGAAGCCACCCGGCGACCGCACAACCGACATCGAGGGCCCGCGCACAAGCGCCCACCTGTGCAGGGGGTGGGGGGTGGAGTCAGGGGTTGGGTAGGGGTGGGGGGTGAGTAGGGATGGGGGGACGCCCCGCCCCGCCCTCATCTGCGCGCCGCTAGTTCCGCTATACCGTCTGCCATATTGGAGATTTCTCCCCGTCCCCAGGGTCAGTCCTGGCCTCCCGGGTCAGTTAACCTCCGGAAAATTCTTGCTGGTCATCTGTGTAGGTCATCAAAAAGGCCTAAACAAGGGTCGCAAATGTCCACACAGAAGGTATGGGCACACAAAAACGGGGTATCCATACAACAGCGCTCTGTTCCCTTGTAAAAAGGCCGGAGTCGTGACATAAGCTACTACGGGGATGAATGTTGGGGACACTGTGATAGGTGAAACAGTGTGTCCCAAAGGACAGGCGCTGTCTGAATCCACTTACCTGAGGCCCCCGGAGCAGTGGATTCATCCACACAGAAAGCAGACGGGTAGGAGTGAGTTTAATGCGCACAGTTTCGGTTTTGCAAGACGGCAAAAATGCCCCGTGGGTGGGGAGGTGAGGGTCACGCAACACTGCGAACCCCACTCACGCCGCGCAACCGCACACTGCGCAAGGGCGGAGAAGGTGGAATTTACATGGCGGGTGCTGGAGCATGATATAAACCTGCTAAAAAGGAAGTAAACAGAGACGAACCCTGCCGGATGCGGTGGGCGGCCGGCGCCCCCACGTTCCCACCGTCTTTCATTTCTCAGCTCACCTGCTGGGAGCCGCGTTCTCCAGGCTCTGCTTAGTAAGTCCCAGTGCGCTGGGGCCGGCTTGCTCCAGTTTTCCTGGGAATAGTGGCGTTTCGGCGGCGACAGCAGCAGTGGCTAATGGCAGTTGCCTGTTATGATACGCCAGGTGCATGCTCTGTGTACAACAGCCGCCGCTCTCGTTCCCCACGTTACAGAATAGGAAATCAAAGCCCGGAGAGGTGGCTCGTCTGGGCCCCCTGTGCTTTCTTTAGCGACAAGCCCGACCCGACAGGTGCCGGACGCAAGCCGGCGCCGGAATCTTTGCCCTCTACTGCCCTCTAGTGTGTCGCTTGCGCACCCACTTGCGGAATCCCGGAGGACTCCAGCTTCTCCACAAATAACTCATCTTACACTCATTACTTTACTATGCGTTTATGGCTTGTCCACGATTCAGCGCAGGCGGGTGTTGCTCCTCACCGGCCGGTGACGCCAAGGCGGCGGGGGTGAGTTTGCTGCCCGCCCCGAGGCCACCTCCCAGGGGTGTTTCTTGTGTCTTCCCAGGCTTGGGACAGGACGACAGGTGTTAGGAAACAGCCTGTCACTTCTGCAAGAGCGACGCTGATAGACACAGCTGTTCTAAGCCTCCGTGGCTGTGTTGATCCTTGGGACGTTAAGGAAATTCCTGGATTTCTGCACCCCAGCTGTTGAAGTGGTTTTTTTTTTTTTTTGAGCAAACAACTGTCCCAGTTCTCCCCTTCACCTGAGTGGTCTGTGTGGAGCTCCGAGAGGGGCATCCATCCACTGAGGGGTCTTTGCCCCCCTAGCAAGCGACTGTGACCGCCTTCAGGATTCCTGGCAGGCATGCTGGGGGTGCAGTACCTTTTGTTGTTTGATCCAGTTGAGGTCCACACATCACATTTGGTTATGCTTGTTTTGACCTTTTAAAATCTAGAATAGCTTCTTGTTTACTTGTTTCGTCACACATGACATTTTGGAAGCATTCAGGTGAGTTGTTTCAAAATGCCTCCCGCTGGGGAAAAAAAGGAACTATGTCCCTAGTCCTATCTGTTGGAGTGAAAGCCAGGTTTAACTATGTCTGGGGATGCTACCTGGACATAGATTCCAAAGGCAGCGAGGCAGAACAGGGGCATTTATCCTGAGCTATGGAATGGGCTGGGGGCCTGGAGCTTCAAGGAGAGAGGAGGGGGCTGCAAGATGAGGCTCAGATGGTCTGTCATTGAATATTTTCCCTGCCATTCAGGCCATGCCCCTAATTCTGGGCTAACTCCAGTTTCTGGGATAACCCCGGCTTCCATCCTTCTAGGTAGCTTAATGGGGTGAATAGGTTTCTCATGACCCTTGATCAATCAACACAATCCACTGGCCAAAGTGACAATCTATTGCACAGGCCAGTTCAGGACATCCATCTCTCATGTCCTTGCTGAGTTTGTCTCATGGTATCTTCACGAGTGGGCACGGGTTAGATATTTTTGGTAAGATCGCTGTTTTGTGTGCCTGACTGCCCTGTCTGGGAGTTGCACATTCAGCACAAGTGCACAGACATGTGGGTGCACAGAGCACCCTGCTCTGTGGTTGGGGAGCCCCTGAGAAAGTCGTGGGGTGAACAGACGGAGGCCAGGTGACCAACCGGGAATAGGTTCAATTGCACTAACAGAAAACTCAGCCCACTGCAGCTGGGCCAAAACAGAGCTTTGCGTTCTCGCACACAGCTGGAAGCGGGGGAGCAAGCAGCCCAGTGTGAGTGCCCGCCAGGCCCCGGGTCTGTCCTCAACCTCATCCCCTCTACTACTGTAGGGCACGTCCACTCTCATGATCCCAGGAGGCTGCTGCTCCCTTCCAGAAAGAGACATCATGGCCCCCATCTGGGAAGGAAGAAATAGGTGCCTTGCCCCCAGCAGCTCCCCGCTGAAGGAACGCCGCCAGAAGCAGCACCAGGCGTCCTGCGCACATTTCACTGGCTAGGACTGTGTCCCGTGCTCAGCCCGACACGTGAGGTCTGAGGTCTGCCTCGGAAACGTAGCTGCTGGGGAGTTGCTTGTCAAAGACAGGGCTGTGCCAGCCAGGTAGGGGAGAGAAGCACAATTAGCAGGGTGAGGCGGTCCTGGCCGCAGAAGGGAAGGCAGATTTTTAAGGACTGCAAAGACAGCCATACAGATTTTACAGAGATGAGGATTTTTAAATTCCCACCAACCTAAGAAAACGATGAGTGGGCAACAGGATCGGCTTTACGTGTGTGGTGTTGATCAGTGCCAGCCTGCCCCCGTGAAAGGCTCGCCTGTCGGTTCAACCCCTCGTTTGTAAAAGTTGGTCCATCAGCCCCGTGCTCACCAGTAGTCACACTTGTGCCACGTACACTGCCGAAGGTCTCTGGCTTCCTACCTAGGTTAACTCTGCCCTTTGCTCCGAGACCAAGGGGAGCCAGAGAAGCTCTTCTCAGTATAATAAGTATGTTCAGCTTGGCCTTCTTGTTTCAGGTGTTAAGTGTGGTCCTGTGACAAGCAGCCAGATTGTGTAAGTTGTCTGTGTCTGCCATGGAGAGCTCCTTCCCTAAGCAAAGACATTAACCCTCTCTATCCATAGCACCGGGGCATCAGGGCCCCGGGATACAGAGGTGTCAGTGGCACAGGCTAGGGAGAAAGAGCCAAAGAGGCACCAGAGCAGCTGGCACTGGGGAGTCTCCTGTCATCCCACAAGAACCGCCAGGAAGGCCCGAAGGAGCTGGATTTACCGCCCAGCGGATGCCATCGGTTGTACCATCAAGAACAGGAAATGACAGCCCAGAGTTATGATACTTAACGGCACATTGATAGAGGTGATCTGTTCAGAGCAGATGTCCTGACTGTTGTTAAGGGAACAGAGAGGGGTCAGAGGTGTGGCCCTAATTGACAGCAGGGCACAACTAGGCACATTGGCATCCAGAGGCAGCTTACTCCTTCTCACCACCACATGTTTAAAGATTTATTTATTTATTCATATAGAACTGGGGTAATGGCCAGAGATGCAAAGGGTCAGAGTGGGGAGCAGAACAGGAAGATCGACGAAGTATACTGCTGAGGGGAGCAGCGGGCGGGTCAGGAGAGGTCTGCCGCGCCATGTGGGTCACCTCCGGGGCAGGCGGGAATCGAACTCATGCGGAAGTGGCTTTAGCTTCTTAGTGCTGTGCTTTAACCCGCTGCGCCACCAGGGAGGGCCCTCACCACCACATTTTTAAACAATTACATTTTGGAGAGTAGCCTTTTCTATTATTGTGGTTGTGAGCTGTACAGAACGTAAAATCTAATACTTAGACCATATTTCAGGGTGCAGTTCAGTGGCTTTACGGAAATTCTCGATGTTGTGCCACTTTCTCGTCCATCTTTTCCAGAACTTCATCATCAGCCACCATAAACTGTCCCCACTGAGCCACCACTCCCCATTTCCCCCTCCTTTAGCCTCTGACAATCCCCATTCTTCTCTCACTCCAATGAACTTGTCTGTATTTATTCACTTTTAACTGAGTGATATCTGGATACCTCCACAGGTGTCACCACTATAGTGTCACCACCATCAACTCACCTACATTCCCATAGTCCATTGTACTTTCTTCCCTCTTCGCTCCTGCCCTCTCTAGCCATTGTCCCTGCTTGGTGCTTCACTTCTGTAGTCAGCTGTCAAGGGTTCATTTTTCAGCTGGTCTTTATTGGACTCTGAACTTAGTTACTTTATATTCTGCAGATTAGTGACAACAACTCATATTTATCTTTCTGCTCCTGACTTATTCCTGATACTTCCATGTTGCTGCAAATGGCACGAATTTATCTTTTTGATTGCTGAGTAATATTCCATTGTGTATAGCTAGAACATCCTGATCGATTCATTTGTTTGGGGCACTTACGTTGCTTCCGTAATTTAGCAGTAAATAGTCTGCTATAAACATGGGAGTGTCTCAATGCCTTTAAATAACTTCATAGAGGTGGAACCACACATCATTATCCCCTGTCTGCCTATTCCACTCAGCCTAGTGTCCTGGCGATTTATTCATGTTGGAGCATGTGTGAGAGCTTCCTTCCTCTTAAAGGCTGAGAATAATATTCCATTGTATGATATGCTACATTCTGTTTTTCTTCATCTAGTGATGGACATGGTTTATTTCACCATTTGGCTATGCTAAATGGTGCTGTTCTGAACTTGAGGGTGTGAAGTAGCTACCTTTTAAATGGTTATATAGACAACAACATGATATTCTTTCCTTAGCCTCTTGTTATTCAAAGTCTAAAATAGTTGCTTTCTGGCCTTTTCCAGAAAAGTTTTCCATTCCAGAGTTTCAGGAGTGGGTACATGGCAGAGAACCATCCTTTGTATTGTCTTGCTGAATGAGGTGAGATGGGGAGAGTTGTTACTTACAAACCCCAAGCTGTTATGTTTGGGGAGTTATATAGCTTTCAAGGTCTGCCGTGATGAAGTTCAGAGACAGGGTGGTGTAGAAAGCACCAGTTATGTGTTTTCTCACAGTTCTGGAGGCTCGAAGGCCAAGGTCAAGGAGTGGGCGGAGCTGGTTTCTTCCGAAGCCTCTCTCGTGTTCTACCTTCCTCCTCTGTCTTCATGGATCCCTCCCTGTGTATGACTGGGTCCTGGGTCTCCTTATAACAACCCTTGTAAGGATGAGGGCCTACCTTGTGGCCTTATTTAACCCCAAAGAGCACTTGAAAAGTCCTCTCTCCACATACAGTCACATTCTACGTGACCGGGCTTGAAGCTTGAACATGGGTCAGCCCCAACTCCACAAAGCAGATGCTGGCTTCTTTATTATTTATTTATTTATTTATTTATTTATTTATTTTTTAAAGATCTATTTATTTATTCATGTAGAACTGGGGTACAGACCAGAGATGCAGAGGGTGAG
>NW_004567111.1:5532668-5552826 GCF_000260355.1 Condylura cristata
GCGGGAATCGAACTTACGCGTAAGTGGCTTTAGCTTCTCAGTGCTGTGCTTTAACCCGCTGCGCCACCAGGGAGGGCCCGATGCTGGCTTCTTAATGTGCAACAAAGGCTTGGCCCAGCCTGGCGGGTTTGGAAGGGAAGACATCTGTGCTTATGTTCTAACCCTCATCAGTCCAGGCTTAGAAACTGAACAGGCCTGAGTCCCGAGTCTGCTCATGGAGAATTTTACCCCCACGAGCTTGCCAAGGACAAGTACTGAAAACTTCCTTTCTGACACGCATCTTTGTTCATGAAACAAGTAATTGCAGAATTTCCTGGATTTTTTCTCCCTGTGACAATAATAGTGTAAAAAAAGAAAGAAAGAAAAGAAATCCAGTATAATTTTAGCAGCAATTAACCTGAATTCATACAGACGTGCTTTTTCTGGGAGGCAGCTATTGCAAGGTCGACCAGTCAGGTGTCTGCTGGGACTCTGCCCCCCAAATCTATTCTGCCCTCAGACCCTCAATGCCTCCCTCACCCTTACCTGAGGTTCTCTCTCTTCTATTTCAAAAAAGTCATGGTTGGCGGACACTTTGAAGGAGCACAACCAGGCACACTTGGGGCAGGACCAAGCACTGACCCTGCCCTCTGTCGAGACAGCTGGCACCCAACTCATGTTACAGTTTTCTTTCTTCTGCCTAGCTCCAAGGCAGAAAAAAAGGCTACCATTTCTGACCTATGACATAAAAACAAAAGGGAAAAAAATCCAGCCCACACAAAACCTCCACCCACAGCACAAGAATAGAAACTTTGAAAGGTTTTGAACAAAAATTTCACAAGACTGATATTGTTTCACTGCAGGACACTGGGATGGAGTCTTGTCAGAGGAATCAGAAGGAACCGAGGCAAAAGACCCAGTGCAAGAATTATAACGAGACGGTCCTTTTTACATACTATAAAGCCAGCAAGCTGTTTCTAGCGCCCTCAAATTGATCTGGAGAATGTAGAATGATTTGTAGAAAGGAGGAGGTCTTGGGCCCTCCCTGGAGGCACGAGGGGACATCACGTTAAGTTGTCCATAGCCACTGCAGTGTGAGTTCGATCCTGGCCAGGGAGCTGACCCACATGGCGCGGCAGACCTCTCCTGTCTCCCCACTGCTCCCCTCAGCAGTGTTTTTCAGTTGATCTGCTTATGCTGTTCCCCACTCTGTCTCTGGCGAATCCTCTCAACCCCTCACCTTTGGCCCGTACCCCAGTTCTTGTATGGATAAATAAATAAATCTTTTTTAAAAAGTAAAAAAGGAGGCCTTGACATAGAAAAAGCTATGACTTTCAAGCTAGATGTAAGTACAGGGTACTACATATTAAAAACAAAAGAGATAACATATACAATTTATGTGTATGTGTATGGGTATAGATCGTTTCAATATACAGTTTCAATATACAATATACAGTTTCAATATACAATATACAGTTCTCACGCCGTTAGGAGGATAATGCTCATCGTTGTAGATAGAACACACCCCACTCCAGAAGCGCCTATGCCTGGTCCTGTCCTAACTGCTGTTTCCAGCACCGTTTCCTGGCTCTCTGAGAACACATTCTCTCAGCCTCTCCTCTTCTCTCTGCTGTTTTTCCCAGTTCTGACCTCATTTGCTGCTCTCCGCTTACAGGATCAGTATCCTCTCCTACCTGACTCTCGCCTCTCCTGTGTAAGGACATACCTGTGCCTCCGAAATTTTCCCCCAGAATTGGGATCGGTGCCTGGCGGTGGCTGACCTCCGGGCTCTCATGCTATTCACTGAGTGTCCCCTGCTGGAGCAGCCCTCCCATTGTGCGGCGACATAATATGGCTTCTGGCACATGGCCTGCATGCTCAGGACTGTGAGATACTGTTATTCCCGAGGCCAGCTCGAATTAGCAAGACTTTGCTGGATGCCAGTGGAGATGAACAGGCCATCTCCCTCAGGGAATGTAAGGGAGAGCAAATCTGTCTTGGAAATAAGCTCTAATGCCACCGCAGCTTTCCACTTGTTCTCAAGGCTCTTGGCTATTCCCTCGGCAGGTGAGTGCCCAGGAAAAGGAGCATTCCTGGTCTCTCTCCCTGACCTCCCTTCGCCAGGCTCCTCCAGGACACCTTGACCTCTCTGTGATGACACCCAAAGGAAAATCTTTTTTTTACTGGCCACTTTGACTCTGGTTTCCAGTCTGAAAGGTTTACCTTTCATGTCAGGTGTGCTCCCTGCTGCAACGCTCAGGTGAGGCTCTGCCACTGGTGCCATTGTGTAAGTCTTCACCACATACATCACTGGCTTGGGGCACCCCTTCGACTCTCCTACATGACGAAAGAAGAGTGGCTCTCTCCTGATGGGGTCTCATGGCTTCCACTGAAAGAATATTAGTAGCTGCTTTCCACGCTGCGTTGAGAATGTCTGCTAACCACGCATGCAGTTAAAGGGAGGAGAAACCTAGAAATTCTGAGTTCGAACCTCCTCAATATAATGAATTCAACTCCCCCAAAGGGAGCCAGGTGAGTTTGCTAGCTTCATGTGCTCTGTGTGATTTTCTTCACTGAGATTGGACTGTGAAAAAGCCAAGTCTAGGAGAGAGAGGCTACAATGGAAGAAGAGAGGACCATCAGGACAAAGGAATAATGTAAAGGGAAGCTGGAAACAAAGGATCCACTTCATAACTCTGTCTTCACCCCTGTCCTGAAAAAGGAGTGTTCCCGGTCTCTGACTTTGGTTTCCAGTCTGAAAGGTTTACCTTTCATCTCAGGTGTTTTGATATCTTTGCTACCACCAAGTAGGATCAGGTAGTGTCTGCTCTGCTCTGTCCCCAGCCCTGACACTAGGACTATCCTGTGAAAATTAGCAACAGGTCATGCCTGTCCCCTGATCTGAGGCAGCAGAGAGACTCCAAATAATCCTTGGAGCGTGTGGGGGGGGGGGGGGGGGGCGCAAGGCTTGGTTCTGGCAGATGAGACTAGCCGCTTTCCTCTAGAACGGAAATGTCTTCTTCATTTCATCATGGCAGCAGCATAATGCTGGTAGAGCAGTCTTGCTAAGCCTTCCTCCGGTCATGTTCCTTCATGTTCAGACACACCCTCAGGGCTCCCCTTCTCTCCGCTGACCTCCGGAGCTCTCTGCTGCCATCTTACCGTTCAAGAAACCAGACAATCCGGTTTCTGCTGTCACTCCTCACTCCCTGCCTCTGTGCTGTCTCGGGTCTAGAATGTTCCTCACCACCTACCCTCATATTTGCTACTGAAACCCCCTCCACCTTTCACGCTTCAGGATACAAGCCTCTTCCTCTCAGAAATCCCCGCTGATCTACCGGAATGGCTGTGCTACTTGGCAATCCCTAAGGACTCGGTTGTTTACGTGATTATTTTCTCCCCACCACTAGAAGAATTTTCTCTAGAAGATGTTTCTCTCATAGTGTATATACTTTATTCAACTTTAGTTTCCTATCCCCACCCATACAGCTCTTCAAGTTGAAGAGCTTTTACCTGGTAAAAATACACTAAGGATTATTGCATATTTCACAGACTTAGATAAAGTGAATTACACACATCAATATTGTCAATAAAAACCAACTTTTACCAAATGTTTGATATCTACTAGTCCTGGCTTAAGAATATCCATGCATTATATCATGCATGGGAAGAGATAAACATTCTAGATGGAGGGAGTAGTGTAAGCATGTAGATATTTTTAAGAAAATAACATATTTATTTTCAGATTACTCAGCTGTTTTATAATTATTTTTATGAAGCTATTTTATGTGTGACTCAATAATTCACTAATTTCTAATGTAGAAATTTTTGAAAATTAAATAAAGGATCAGAAGAAATAAAATATAGACTTCCCGTTTAGGTAGACTCCTGTTTAAGAATTTCATATTTTTTATTTAAAAAGGTTTGATTTAAAGTACAGTGGTAATTAAAATAATCTGTACAGACTAGAATACTCATGGGGGGGTGAAAATAAACGAGGGATGGGTGTTCAGAGATTGTGCCCATCACATTGAAAAACAGTATTTTTTTTTTCTTATCATATCTTGATGGTTTTTTTTTTTTTTTTTTTTTTGAAGCTGTCTTTTAGGTAGAGAATTCCTGTTCTGACAAGAATTATTTTCCTGTTCAGCACACTTCCTATTGCTACCATATGGCAAAGGCAATTCTTTGACCTCTTATCTCTTAGAGCTTCCTCTTAATCACAGCAAGTCAGAAGTAAATTTCTATTTTGCAATGAAACCACAGAAACACTGCTTGGAGCTGTTAATCTTTACAGTCAGCCAGGCCTAATCATCAAGTTAATTGGTGATTGCCACAGAGGTGGTGTAATCCCAAGTCACTCATCATTGATAAAATCCTGCAGTGCTTTGTTTTTTTTTTTACTGTGGTCAAAGACATAGCCTACCATTGACCATAGTTGTCATTTTAAGTGTACAGTTCAGTGACATTAATGACACTCACAAGGTTGTGTTACCGTCATCTCCAGAACCTTCGCATCATCCCAAACTCGGCCCACCTGACAGTAACTCCCATTCCTCCCCCACTAGCAACCACCACTCCCCTCGCTGTCTCTGGGTTCAAGTGTACTAATTGCCTCATACCACGAGAAACAAGCACTGAATATTTTTTATTGTCATAGTTTATTTTTACATCATTTTGTGCCTTTTTCCATCTCAATTGTAATCCCCGTGGGCTTTCCATCACAAATCACCTGTGTGTCATCACCACAGTCCAGTGCACTTCTCCCCCCCACCCCCCATTTTTGATCCCATTCCCCACTCCACCCCTGTAAAATGTCTCTGGTATATAGCTGTTCATTATTATTATTATTATTATTTTTCCCCTGGACCTTTATGCTTCTGCTATGAGTGAAACCATCCGGTGTTTTCCTTTTTCTTTCTGGCTTATTTCACTAAGCATGATCCCTTCCAGCTCCATCCATGTTGCTGCAAAAGGCATGAGTTTATCTTTTTTTAATCACTGACTAGTATTCCATTGCAAACACTGAATATTTTTTAAAAACAATTTCTTTCCTTACATGAAAGTCATGTGTTATATATAAAAAAAATCCACTTTTGTTGAAGTGAATTTATCCAGAAGACCAAATACACTTCTTCCCTCAAAATAGGATTGCAAATAAGAAATTATTAACCTGTAGTTTCTTCTAATGTGAATTAGTGCTGTTTAGAGTTTAAAAATGTTTCCCTCCTCAGCTACAGTGAAATCGCCCAAGAATTCTAGGCAATCTTCAATTGCAGGAAAGGAGATGTTTATGATATTTAACTGTTAAACTAAAAAAGCTTGTTTTTTCTTTCTCTTATTACATATCATTCTGGGAGATTATGTGCTGAAGGGAACAACTAAATGCTTTGCTATTTTAGAGGTAGTCTAGTTTTACTAAAAAGGAATGATTTTAGCTTGATTCAAAATTGTCATTAGGAAAGACATGGAATCAACCCAAATGCCCAAAAGTAGATGACTGGATTAAATAGATGTGGTACATCTACACAATGGAATATCACTCAGCCATCAAAAAAATAAACCCATGCCTTTTGCAGCAACATGGATGGAGCTGGAAGGGATCATGCTGAGTGAGATAAGCCAGAAAGAAAAGGAAAATACGGGATGGGTTCGCTCATAGCAGAAGCATAAAGGGCCAGCGGGGGAGCAAAAAAAAAAAAAGCAGTTATAATAAAGAAAACCAAAAAGCAATGAACAACTGTATACTAGAGACATTTTACGGGGGTGGGAGCAAAAACAAGACGGGGAAGGTGCACGGGACGATGGTGATGGCACGCGGGGGGAACTGGTGGTGGGAAGCCCACGGAGATCACATCCGAGATGGAAAAAGGCGCAACATGTTGTAAAAATAAACTAAAAAAAATACTTTTCCCTGGCTTTATGTAAGAATTTTTGCAGACAGACTACATTTTCATTTCTAAATGGAAACGTAGGCAAGAGTTGCCATTTGCTTTGGCTCTAATCCTTTGGTCCTTCGGTGTTTAAACGTGCGCCTGCGACGAGCAGGGTTTGCACCTCAGTTCCCCGTGGACCAGCATCCTGGGTGAACTGGCAGCCCCCTGCCTGCCCCAGTAGCAACCAACACTTCTCACTTTCTGCCCCAGAAATACCTGCCTGGCACTCAGGTGAGTGAATCTCTAACTGTGGGGTGGTGTAGGGTCAATGAAGCTTTCTCGGCTCTTGCACTGCTGGCCTCTGACTCTCACCTGCGGCCTTGAACGCAGAAGGCGCTTGGGCGCGTGGGCACAGGGTACACGTGCCTGATGGTGGCCACCTGGAGTATGGTGTGGGCATGTGTGCACGGGTACACCTGAGCCGAGAAACTCTGCTCTAGGGCAGCGTCATCGAGGATGATGTACAGCAGGGGACGGTGTGGGGAAGAACAGCGAGGAGAAGACAAGCTTCGGCTAAGAGGGGAAGCCCAGAGGAAAGAACACACAGAGATTTGCCGGGGGCCCAAGTTGCTATTTCTCTGCTGGCTTGTTTCCTCTGCATAGTGTTAATATAGCCTGTGGGGATGGTGTCAAGGGCTCCAATTCTCTTTTAAGCTTCCTGAACTGACGTGAACCTACCCCGCCTGGGATGGTTGCAGAACAGGTAGTGTGATGGCTGATTTTATGCATCAGTTTGTCTGGGTGCCCAGATAGTTGATGAAAAATATTCTGGGTATTTCTGTGATGATGTCTTTGGGATTAACTTTTAAGTCATGGGCTTTGAGTAAAGCAGGTTTGCCCACCCTAAAGTGGGTGGGCCGCATCCAATCAGTTGAAGGCCTTCACAGCAAAAGATTGCCCCTCTCTGAGCAGCTGGCAGTCATTGGATTCAAACTGAAGGTCTTCCTTGATTCTCTAGCCTGTCGGCCACACTTGTCAGATTTTGGACTTATTAACTCTTTATACTTGAGTAGCCAACACCTTAGAATCTCTTCTCTCTCTCCCACTCATTTCAGACTGAATTCTTTCCCTCAAGGCAGCCAGGAAGCAGTCCTTATCCTTTTTAAAATCCCCTTTTGGCTTACAGCCAGCTTTGGATGTGGGGGCAGACCTCTTACCCAAGTCCATGAATTAATTGGAGAGGATCTGACTTCATCAAAATGGCTCCTTCCTCTTTATTACACAAGGGAATGGTTTTCCAAACTCAGGACTTCAGAATGAAGTGTCTGCTTGGTTATCCCTCCCTGGTGGTCCACATTACCCCTCTTCCTGTGACCCCGTGTGTTTCCTGACACAGATGGGTAGTGTTTTCCTATTTATTGTGTAGTGTGAGCAGAAGACATCACAAGCTGACCCGGGATGAGGCCACAGCATTGCGGGCATGCAGTTAACTCTCTTGACTAAGTCATTACTTGTAAATGCACACACGTCGTTCAGACGTGCTGAATACACATGTTGACTCAGCATTTCACTTTGATGGAGGGGACCTCGGCAGACAATGAATGAACAAGACCTCAGGTGTATCACGTTATGAAGTCAGGCGTGTGGAAGCAGGTTTCACCAAAACAGGTTAGAGTCCTGCTCCTCCCCAGTCTTGCCAGTCTGTCATCCTTGCACACCTGGTTACATGGGTCAAAAGCCTCAGAGCCACCCTCTCTTGCCCACCCTTCCCTCCACCCCCACTGCCATGTTAAGCCCATCCGCCCAGCTCTACTTTCAGGTAACTACCCTCAAACCTGCCTCTTTAAAAAAAAAAAAAAAAACAAAAAAACCTACTATGGCCCTCCCTGGTGGCACAGCGGGTTAAAGCACAGCACTGAGAAGCTAAAGCCGCTTCCGCATGAGTTCGATCCCCATCTGCCCCGGAGGAGACCACATGGCACGGCAGACCTCTCCTGACCCGCCCGCTGCTCCCCTCAGCAGTGTGCTTCGTCGATCTGCCTGTTCTGTTCCCCACTCTGTCTCTGGTGAATCCTCTTACCCTTCGCATCTCTGGCCTGTACCCCAGTTCTGTACAAATAAATAAATATTAAAAACAAAAAAACCTACATTTATTTTAATTAATTATTTTTTTTACATCATTCTTCATTTTGTCCATTTTTTTATCTCAGCTGTAATCCCCAGGGACGTCCCACCACTAGCTCACCCCTGTGCCATCACCACAGTCCCCTGTGCTCTTCCCACCCCACCCCAATTTTGATCCTGTTGCCCTCTCCACCCCCACAAAGTGTCTCTGGCTTATAGTTTTTCATTTTTTTTCACTTTTTCTTTATTCCGATTGCTTTTTGTTTTTCCTGGTCCCTCATGCTCCTGCTATGAGCGAAAGCACCCGCCATCACAACCAGGGCCTACCTTCGAACCCCGTGCACACTGACTTAGTATATTGTTAGTGACTCACTTGTTTCTTACAAAACAGCATGTAAGGATTCATAATTTCCCATTCAAAACAAATAGTGATCAAACAAAAGCTGAATCTTAACCATAGGAAATGGAAACACACATCTCCTAAATAGTTAGGTCCCATGAATAAAGTCGTCATGTTGTTTCTGGATTTTTTGTTTTCATGGTGAAAAATATTACATGTAAAATTAGCCAGTGGCGCTCACAGTTTGGAAGATCCCAATTTTATTGGCAGCATCCAAAGCATCCCCACAGGATGCCAGTCACAACCAGCCTCCTCTGCCTCAGGCCTGCTGGCGGAAGGCGCAAGCATTCAGCCCCAGCACTCCGTCCTGACACAGTCAAAGAAAACATGTTCTGAGAAAAAGTTGTAAAAGCTTTATCGAGGCCATAGCATGCATCTTCAGTTTTTATGAATGGTGGAACCGACTTCCATGGTGGGAGTGGGGTCAGATGCTCCGCTGAAGAGAGAAGGATCGAGACTCAGGCCCCAGCCAGCGCCTGTTTCAAGGAAGAAGACGAGATTTTTAGAGCTTTCCATGGCCGAGACAGTACAGTTGATGACCCCAGCCACAAGGGTGGGGAACACCTGGAAAAGAGAAAAGAGTCTTGCCCAGATGTGTATCATCTTAAGGCACGAGAGGGGTCCCCGAGGGGCTTCTGAGCAAGCATCCAGACATATGGGCAGGAAGTAAAGAGATGAGTTCAAGGTCAAAGACGCTGGTTTCCTGGCTGCTTCCTTATCTCACTTCACTGCTCCTGCGCCCTGGCCAGTGAGGCCCCCTCCCCACCCCCGCGCCCTACCAGGAGCCACCTCTTCCAAACTTTACACATGGGTCTGGGAGCTAGATTAAGAAAGCGTTACAGGTGAGGAAGGAGGGCCAGAGCAATAAACTCCACTGAAGTCCTGAGAAGAGAGTTCACCCAGGGAAGTTGCAGGTAAGTCCTGGAAAGGTTGCATGGGGTTGGGACTGAGACAGGCTCACTGTCTATTCTGGATAGGGTCATTATTTTCAGCAGACCCCCGTACCTGGGGTGGCAGCGCCTGTGGCATCTAGTGGGGTGAGGCCAGGGATGCTGCTTAAACCCTGCAATGCTCGGGTGGCCCTTCCCACAACAGACAGTTGCTCTGCCCTCAGCGCCAAAAGTGCAGCAGTCGAACGCCCCATGGCTGCAGCAACCACAGGTCCTGAGGTTCCTAGGGTGCATCTCTGAGAATCAACATGTGCATGTCCCATTAAGCTCACTACTAAATGTCCAGTTCTACCCTGATATCAATCCCTTTTATTCAATATACCAATTTCCTCTTCCCATCTTTTCCGGATACTACGAGTTGGTCTCAGAGTTAAAAGTTTATTTCACTTGGTTCATCTTTTTGCTTTTCTCTATAAGCTCCTTATGAGTGAAACCATATACTCGTTTTTCCCCATCTGACTAATTTCACTTAGAATAACACCTTCTGGGTTGTTGCAGATGGCAGGGTCTCAACTTCCTGTTTCAAAAGCTGAATAGTATTCATTGCAGTGCATGTCTCTGCTACAACTTCTTCATCTGTTCCTCAGCTGATGGGCACTTAGGTTGTTTCCAGTTCTTGGCTATTGTAAGTAATGCAGCAAAGATAGGGGTGCTCTCATCTTGGGGGCCATTCCCCCTCCCCTTAGCTACAGGGACGCCCAGGAGAGATGTCCAGTAGCTACAGGAGTCCTGATCCAGTCTGCCATGCAGCTGGGTTTTCTGGAAGCTGCTTATGGTTTTAGGTCTGAGCAGCCCACTTCCTCTTAGCGGTGACGTCCAGGGTCTCTTAAGGTCCAAGCTCACTTCTGCAGCCCGCCCAGCAACGACACCCAAGCTTGTCTGCGACCACACATCTGTTTGAATTGCGACTCCCGACCCACTCCCTCTGTCCTGCCGCCATCTGCACAGACCTCCCTACTGCTGCTTCTCTGGACTTTGGAAGTGCTCACCGGGTCCTCTCCACCTCCAGCTTGGTCCTCTCCCAAGGATGGGGGCGCCTATATGTGGGTCCCCCTCCAGGGCTTTGCCCCATGAGTCTGTCTAGACTCCAGGTGCAGACCCTCTGGGCTGTCCAATCCCATCCCTAGTTCTGTTCTGATAGAAAGAATGTGTGTGAGGGGGAGGGGTGTGTAGGGGTGTGGTTGGGGGTGGGGGCTCACTTTGCCTGTCCTCAGCTGTTGAATATATCAAACTCAGTTGCAATGATAAAGATCTTATTTTCACATTTTCACTTTGCTCCCCAAATAAGTAATGTCATCATCATCTGTACAGATGCCTCCTAGGTAGCTCATTAATCACCGGGCTTGGTTCTCTTAGAAAAACAAATTTGTGATCCGCATGGTGAGCACCCAAGGCTCGCGGGAGCCGTGAGGTCAGGAACAGTTTCTCTCAGACGGGCCGGCAGCGGCCGTGCCTTTAGAGTGAACTTTTTCATTTTCGTGACTCACTTCCTCCCTTGTCACACAGAAGGTCAAATGCAGAGCAAGCCAGACACAACAGGGTGTTGTGAGAATGCTGGTCTAGAGCAATTCACTTTTTATTTCATGTAGGATTTTGACCTCGTGTGTTGATGACATAATCTCCTAGTGTTTCCATCTGGGCGCTGTGTTTAGCTCGCAGTCCCTGAGCTGGAGCTGGGAACTGTATAGACCGTGGTGGGCAAACCTTCCTGCACACCACCCTGCTTGGTGGTGTCCATCAAGAGAGCCCTTGCAGGTGAAAGGGAATGATTTCTTTTCTTTTAAAAAAACATTTACTTATTTATGCATACAGAGCTGGGGTATAGGCCAGAGGTGCAGGGGGGTGAGAGACTTCACCAGAGACAGAGCGGGAAGCAGAACAGGCAGATGGACAAAGTGCACTGCTGAGGGGAGCCGCAGGTGGTCAGGAGAGGTCTGCTGCGCCACATGGGTCAGCTCTGGGGTAGGGGATCAAACTCTCACTGAAGCAGCTGCTGCTGGCTTGCAGTGCTGCATCCTAACCCGTTGCACCACCAGGGAGGGCCCAGAAATGGAATGATTTCTTGAGGAACCTATCATTAACCTATCATCCTAATTCCCCCTTCACATTGCAAAGAACATCAGCACCAGAGGGAGAAAAGTCTCTTTTTTATCCTTCATGTCTTTCCCGCCATACGTCCTTGTCCGGGAGATGGTTATTTCTTCATAACGACATAGTACATTATTCTTCCTGGAAGAACCTTTCATGGTCATGTAGTGTCTTCCCAGGACAGAATTCCCTTCGAAACTCAAGGGCAGATGAGTGGTCAAAGCTGCACACAATGGCACGGAGACATGAAGAAGCAAGTAACATTTTTCTAGCCAAAGCTGCATCTCTAGTGGAATAACCCGGCAGACAGTACTGGCAAATTTGTCTGGTGCATCTGGCAAATTTGTTTCAATGATACTCTTCCATCTCAACTGTCATTTGAAACTGCTCCTATTAGTACTGAAGGAGACCCTAGGTGTTGACTGTGATTTATAGCACCACTCAGCTGCCGAGAGGAGACAGTGTGAGGCTGGAGCCCGGGGAAAAGACGTGAAGAATTTGGGTGAGAGAACTTGTGTCTTCTATGACGAAAATTTTCTCTTTCATTTTAACTGCATGTTTATGGATTTTTGAGAAATTAAAAGTGTCCTTATTGCAACAGGCGCCCACAGCAAAGAGACAGAAAGAATAAGCCACAACAAAGAGAAAAAAAGCAATGAGAATTCCACAAAAGAGAAAAAAAGTGAAAGAATGAGAATTCCACAATAAAGAGGGGAGGGATACGGTGGTTTTCCTTGCCCAGTCAAAAAGGAATCGGGAGACATACAGAATGACCTTTTCTTTTTTCTTTTTCTTTCTTTCTTTTTTTAAACATCTATTTATTTATGCATACAGAACTGGGGTACAGTGAGAGGCTTCACCAGAGTCAGAGTGGGGAGCAGAACAGGCAGACTGATGAAAGGAGCAGCGGGCGGGTCAGGAGAGGTCTGCAGCGCCATGTGGGTCACCTCCCGGGCGGGGTCTCACACTGAGGCAGCTGTGTCTCGCTTGCAGTTCTGTGCCCTCATCCCCTGCGCCTTCAGGGAGGACCCGACCTTTTCTTTTTTAAGTCCTGCGCAGCTGTCACCAACTTTCACTCTACGTACCAGAATCTTGAGCATTAGCTGTCTTGGTATGAATTTTAATCATAGTTGCCATTAACAATATAATTTAAAAACTTCTATCTGGAGAATTTATATACATTCTCCAAGTTTAAGTACCTGCATTTAAAAGGATGTTGTTATACGTACTGTTCCTTAATATTATTGACCCCCTCATCTGGCTGTCTATGTACTTAATGTATTTATTTTATAAATAATCCTTCATCTCCCATTTTAATGGGAGCTCCATTTCAGTGAATTCCCACTCTAGCCAAAACAAGGAACCATTAAAAAAAAAAGGGTTAAACATGTTTTTTTCTTTTCCTTTGATCCTCCTTAATAACTGACCAAAAGTAGGTTATGTCCTACTTCTAGGAGTCTTGCACACTGAGGAGTGCAGAGTGGAGTTGTAGTTAGAAAGTCATTCATCATTCTCTATTTTCTAAAATGCTGAAACATTAGCATTGGAGCCATCCCTAAGATTCTAGTTCTCCTAAAGTAGAGCGATGTGGAATAATGATGAAGCCAAATCCCAGAGGAAAGGTGATAATTTAGGAGGAAAACAGTTATTTAAAAGATAAACAGTGAATTATGGCTGATTTGTAACGAGGTCAAAAGAGAAAGATTATGAAACATTCGCTGTTGTTAGCCCTTTAATGCATATAATGGAAGTTTCCAGATTAAATAGATTTATTTAACTGATAGGTAGAAGGAAAAGAGGCCAGAAACTCAGCAAACCAGTCTTGTCTCATCTGCTTTCTCATTCCTTTGAATAAGTACGATTTTTCTTTGACTGTCCTAACATTGTAAGTGGAAACTGCTTAGAATTTTTTTTTTTTAAGATTTATTTATTTATTTGTACAGAACTAGGGTACAGGCCATAGGTGCAGGGGCGGTGAGAGGATTCACCAGAGCCAGAGCCTGGAGCAGAACAGGCAGATCAATGAGGTACACTGCTAAGGGGTGCAGCAGGCGGGTCAGGAGAGGTCTGCCATGCCCTGGTGGGTCACCTCCCGGGTAGGGATCAAACTCATGCTGAACTGGCTTTAGCTTCTTAGTGCTGTGCTTTAACCCACTGCGCCACCAGGGAGGGCCTGCTTAGGATTTTTAAAGCAGATATAAGTGTTAACTGCATCTACTAACCCTCAGTGCTTCCCAGACATCACTTTCTTAATTCTTCCAGATGACCCTATAAAGCAGGTTTAGCATTCCCATTGTACGGGTAAGTAAAGCTGAGTCTTAGAATAAAAAACATGCAGAAAGTGGAACTGGAATTCAAAAGGTTTGCCAGGCTAAAGCTAATGACCAAATAAATGACAGAATAAACATTGAGATAGGCTGAGAAAAGATGGGGGGAAATTGGGTTGAAATAGGGCCTTTTCCCCAGAGGTGTTAGTGGATGGATGGGGAGTTAACATCTCAAGTGGAAGTAAAACTAGGATTCAGCTGGCATTGTAGTTGGGATTTTATGGAGACTTTGCGGGGCAGGGTTTGCCACTGTCCTTGAGTGTGAGAGATGGTGGACTTTGCATTAAGAACCCAGGCAGCTTTAACTGAGCTACCCTGCATTCGCGAGGCTAGAATCACTTGGGACATTGTTAAAATACAAATTCCAGGAACCCCAAAGACCTGCTGGACCTATCTCCCTGGGAAAGCCAGACCATTCACGAACTAGTCAGCCCTGGGTTTCTGATCTTCATGGAAGGAGGGGGTACTGAGCACTGTCCATAACTTAGCTTCCCATTAGAATATCTGGAAAACTCTTTATAAATACTGAAATCTGGGTCCCACCCCTCAAATCACAGTGGGGGAGGGTTATTAGGTCTTAATATTCCCCGGACATTTTAATAGGATAAATGGTTGGAGATGAAAACACATCATTCTTTCTAGACTTCTAAAGCTTTTTAGAGAAGCTCTGTTATGGCAATTTTTGCATACGGTTTGATTTATAAATATTTATCTTTTTCCTCCCCAACAATATTAGAGCCTTGCAGGGCAGTTACTTATTAATTGTATCACTCCCAGCTTAGCACTGTGCTATTGAGGACATACATATTTGCTCTGTACATATAGGCATTCGAAGAACATCCCTGCACCTTTTCCAAAGACAAAAAATATATAGTATATACACTACACATGACTGCACCTTATACACTACACATGAAGGCATCCAATGAGAAAAACTATCAAGATTCACTCAGTGCTAAGAAGCTTATTCATTCATTGCACTCTATGGGGGAGGTGAGAATGGGGGGCTTGAAACCCCCAGTAGTTATTTATCCACAAGTCATTTCTGGCACTCAGAGATTCTCTGAGTAGCCTTCTCTCCACATTTGGCCTTCCCTGATTCCAGACTTGGCCTTTGGAGTCTGCGGACAGCCAATGCTAGGTTATAAGAATTCTTGCAGCTATGTTCTGCAACTCTGAGGACGTCTACAGAGCCCCAAGTTGAATTGCTAGAAGTGCAGTTATCCTCAACCTACCATACTTGAGATAATACATGGAGAGTCCCTGAAATTATAGAAAAAGAGATGCCTGGCCAGCCCCACCTCCCAAAGCACCTCAACACAAGATGAATATAGAGAGATTTATAACTGTCTTTGATCTGCCAAAGGACATAATTTTGAAAATAATACTCTGATGCCTATCTAGAAAATAAAGAAAAGTCAATGTTAAGTAATGTACCATAATAGGTATTTCAATGGTTCAGGTAAAGCAGAAATAGCAGCAGTCAGAAGGGTGCTGTGTGTGGAGAGCAACTGGAAAGTATAAAACTACAAATGCAGATGGGCGTGGTGCTGACAGCCCTGAGGCTGGGGGAGTATTGTCTTTGGTGACTTTGGAAATCATAAGTGTTTTTGCATCATTCTAAGCTAAACAAATACAATATTTCCTGATTTGACATGTGCTTACTGGAAATAAAATCTCAGTGCTAATTAAACCGAGTGTATTAGATGATCAAAGTAAGGCTAGAACCTGGGAAGCTGTCCAAGTGATTTTACTTTGCAAGCGAGAGTTATTCGCACAAACACAAATCTGAATTTAGTTTATATAGGTAGGACCAGGAATCACTGACAGTAAAAATGTAATTCTTCTCTACTATGGTGGGCGGTGGAGGAGGGAGGGAGCTTTTCTGGTCCTAAATTGTTCTGACCTTAGGGGACGGTGTGCACAGAGCCCGTGTGCAAAGGAAAGCAATACAGGATTTAATCTCTTCCTTTCTAAAGAGTGGAGATGAAGATGCTTGGTTCCCACTGTTAGAGCTTTATCCAGTTCCTCTGCTGTCAGTGGAGGTGCAAACACTGGCCATCCCTGCAGCTGCCAGCTTTTCACAGCTGTTTCAGGCTTTAAGACGATGCTGATGGCCTTGTTCTCCCGTCTGCCAGAGTGCAGAGGGGTTGTTTCCCATAATATTTTACAGTGTGATTACACATGTTAGTTGCATTCCTGGAAAATTCAGTATCTATTCAATAGTGTGCTGTGATCAGGAGTTGTGGTTCTGGGTCAGGTGGAGAAGCAGTCTTTCCTATCTGGGTCACTCAGTAGCTGTCTGTCTGCCTGGTGCAGTTTGTTGGGAACTCTGCAGAATAAATGGGAGCAGATGGGCTGGGAACAAAGACCAGGACTTGCCCGGCCATCAAACTGGAAGAGAGTTTCCTGTTTTTGTCCAGTGTCTCCGTGCCGGGACTGGAGGAGTCCAAAGCCTTAAAGGACCCTCTCAGGTTGGTGGTACCAGACAGTTTAGGCACATATAGTTTTTTTTTTCTCTTCCTTTTCAGAAACTGCAGGAATCTATTACATACCAGCTTCAAAGATCAACCAATATTTGATAAACCACAAATAACAGAGATGACCGTAGTATGCCCCAGGATTGATTTTCATCATTTGTATTTAAAGCAGTAAAATTATCTCCCTTCTGATAAGTGCATACAAGCAAACTCCTGTGAATAAATGTAAAATGCACATTAGGTAGATACAATTATTTGTAATGAAACCTTACACACAGAAGCACTGTTGTTAGAGAATGTGCATTTCATGGAAGATGACAAGCTTTCTCTGCTCACGAAATGGAGCTCTCTGGATAGCTGAGTGGGAATGAGGAAGAATGATCTAGAACCGGATACCTCAGCGCATCCTCAAATGCACTTCACAGCATTCATTATGCTTAAAAAAGGCGGCACCAGAACCAACTGCAGAAGGGACTGTTGTACTGCATATTCCCTGCCTCACCCCCATTTTTACATCTCTGAAATAGAAATCTGTCTTTCAATGATTGACAGAGTGGTCACAGAGATGGTTGTACTCTTCCGACATATGACTTCGGTTGCTATTTCTAGTGGAATAACTGGACAGCTGAAATTCCCGATATTTAATCAGGAAACCATGTAAGGTTCCTAAGGAGAGAATATGTGTCCTGGTGCTATCAGAACACATCCCATTAGCTTGCTGATATTACTAAGAAAGCGCCTGCAATCTGTGAGTGAAGTCCAATTGATCCCATTCCCCTTTCATGCTTTCAATGTCAATCGTAACAATTTTTGCCTAGTTCTAGACCCCCAGAATTTCACCTCACGTTTTTTTCTAAACTTTAAATCGATGTATGTGTTTCTACAGATAAAGTTTTACATGTGTGTTTGCTCCATTTTGAGTGTTAATTTTATATAAGGTGTGAGGTGGAAGACCAGCTTTGTTCACCCCCGTGGAGATCCAATCGCTCCAGCGCTATTGGTTGGACGTTGACCTCTCATGCATTGAATTGCTTTGGCAATTTGTCAGAAATCAGTTGGGTTTACTTGTGTGGGTCTGTTTCTGGATGGTTTCTACTTCATTTATCATTGTGACTGTCTTGCCTCCAAATACTACATTGCCTTATTACTGTTGATTTATATTATCAGTCTTAAAATTGGGTAGACTGATTCCTCCCAATTTATTTTCCTCTTTTTTCAAAACTGTTTTTGCTATTTTGGCTACCTTCCATATGTATTTAAATTTTAGATTTCATCTATATGTACAAAATCTCCTGCTGGGTTTTTGATGGGAATTTTGTTGACCCTGAGTGTCAATTTAAGGAGAACTGACATCTTTATTGTTTGACCTTCCATTCTATGAACACAGTATGCCTCTTCACTGATTTAGATATTTGATTTCTTCTGTCAACATCATGTAGTGTTCCACATACAAGCTTGCACATATTTTGTTAGATTTAGAACAATTTTTTCTTGGAGAAATTGTAAATAGGTTTGTATTTTAGTTTGGGTAACCATGTGTTCATTGCTATTTTATAAGAACATAAATTATTTTACATATTTACATGTTTATTTTAATCTTTGTCTGAAGACAGGCTAAATTCACTTATTCTAGGAGTATTTTTTTTAAGATTTATTTATTTATGCATACAGAACTGCGGTACAGGCCAGAGGTGCAGGGGTGGTAAGAGGATTCACCAGAGACAGAGTGGGGAGCAGAACAGGCAGCTCAACAAAGCACATTACTGAGGGGAGCAGTGGGCAGGTCAAGAGAGGTCTGCCATGTCATGTGGGTCAGCTCCAGGGTGGGGATTGAACTCATGCTGCAGTGGCTTTAGCGTCTTTTAACCTGCTACACCACCAGAGTATTCTTTTAGATTCTTTGGGATTGTCTACAAAGACAGGAAATATGTGGTAGGGGTAGTTTTTATCTCGTCCTTATCTATATCTTTTCTTTCCTTTTCTTGCCTTATTGCACTAGCTAGAACAGCCTGCACTATGTTGAAAGTGATAGCTAAGAGTAGATATTCTTGCCTTTCCCCCAATTCTATGAAGAAAAGTTTCAGTCTTATACCACCAAGTATAATGTTAGCTCTAGTTTTTTGTAAATACCTTTTATCAAGTTGAAGATGTTTCCTTTCATTCCTACTTTTCTGAGAGTTTTCAATCATGAGTAAGTATTGATTTGTTTCCTCTTGTAACATAATGGATTTCATGGATTGATTCTGATTGATTGGCTTTCTTTATCTTTCTTTAGATTTTATTCCTGCATACAGAACTGGGGTACAGGCCAGGGATGCCAGGGCAGTGAGAGGATTCACCAGAGACAGAATGGGGAGCAGAACAGGCAGATTGATGAAGTCCACTGCTAAGGGGAGCAGCAGGGAGAAAGGGAAAGTCTGCCGTGCCATGTGGGCCACCTTCCGGGTGGGCTAGAGATCGAACTCTCACTAAAGCAGCCCTGGCCAGCTTCGCAGGGCTGTGTTCCAACCCCTGCACCACCAGGGAGGGTCCTGATTGATTTCAATTAACGTAGTCCTATAGACCTCTAGAACAACCTCACTCTGTCGTGGTGTGTAATTCTTCTTCTCTACTGTTTATTTCCTTTGCCAACATTATTGGAAGATTTCTCATATTTACACTCCTGAAGGATAGCAGTTTTCTATTTGTTAATGCATTTGTCCATATGTTAATAACACATATGGTCTTGTTTAATGCAACTTTGTTATAAGTTTTAAACTGGGAAAAGTGAGTCCTTCAGCTTTGCAGCTTTCAAGATTATTTGGCTACTCTGGAGCCCTTGAATTTCCATATGAAACTGGGATCTGCTTGTCTAGTTCTGCAAAAACAGTAGCTGGAATTTAGATAGGTTTTGTGTGTACTGCCATCTGCTTTTGCGTGTCCTGTAAACTCAGAGTGATTTTCACAGTGTGTAATTTTTATAAAACTATCAAAAGATGAATAGTATTTCATGTCAAGTGAAAATGATATAAAGTTCAAGTTTCATGCATATAAATAAAGTTTTATTTGGAACACAGCCGCACTCATGTACTCTCATATTGTCTAGGTAGCTGTAGAAAATACAATACAGACACGGTAGCCCATGCAGCCCTTCCCAAACTAGTTTGGGAACCCCTGGTGTATACATTCCAGCAAAGACTGAGCTGTCATTGCCTGAAGGTTCCTGAAAAACCAAACCTAGGACTATGGCCATGGGTTGGAATTTTCCATTCTTATTCCAAAGGTTTCTGTTAACCTATGTCTAGACATGATGGAACTTGGTCTTTAAAAATGTTTTCCTTCTGTGGTATGTAAATGCAGAGAGAGAGAGAGGTGGAGAGCATAGGCGTCAGGAAGAAAAAAAAAAGATGAAAAAGTTAAAAGTGAACATTGTGGGCATTAACAGAGCAACATGGGTTCAAAAATGAGAGCAGGAGAGGCCTTAGCCCATCGGCTGGCATTTACAGCTGAGGGCAATGTGACCATCCCCTAACTGCACAGCGTGATTCCTGGTCTCTCCTCTCTATCTGTTAAGACAGCTGCATGGAATACACACTCATTCTCTTGTGGATGCTCGTCATTACTTCCTATTTATTAATAGTTCTTATTAGCAGAAAGCAGTTTGTGCTTCTCTCTTCGGAAACCTGTTCAAGGTCTGGACTTAGGATGCTCAGCAGGAGAATAAAAGTTCTATGAGCAGACTGCACTTGCTGCCACGGAGGGGAATTCTATGTTGCATATGCTGAAGGCTGCGATTATGAGTGTTGACAATGCACCTGAGTTTGGATGGGCCTCATCTTTTTTTTTTTTTAAAAGATTTATTTATTGATGCATACAGAACTGGGGTAAGGTCAGAGGTGCAGGGGGTGAGAGGATCCACCAGAGACAGAGTGGGGAGCAGAACAGGCAGATCGAC
>NW_004567111.1:5552926-5569358 GCF_000260355.1 Condylura cristata
TCACCTCCGGGGCAGGCGGGGATCGAACTCATGCAGAAGTGGCTTTAGATTCTCAGTGCTGTGCTTTAACCCGCTGCGCCACTAGGAGGGCCCTGGATGGGCCTCATCTTAAAGCTTGCAGGCCCCTGAAACTTCTGTTCACTGATGTAATTTCAAAGATACAGGGAAGGGCAAAAGTGTCAAAGAATAGTGATCAAGTACGGAGCAGTTGTCACTGAGGTGCCTTTTGCATTGGTCCAAAATTCTCCTTTGTGGTGTGAACCAGAAGGGCGTGCCTGTTTGGCTTCCCTCCCACTGCCCCCTGGGACCTCGTTGCCTGGCGCGTCTTGGACCAGTGGCTCAGGTCAGTGCTGACCCGAGCTGAGACGTGGCACCCAGGGAGGATGAGAGAAACTCAGGCGGCTGCCAAAGGAAGGCTTGAGAAGGAGGAACATTTCCATCAGGCTAATGCAACCTGTCAGCAGCCACAGGGATCCAGAGCAGGATCTCCCAGAATGCCAGAGGAGCCCAGAAAGCAGCCAGCAGAGGGGGTGGGGGAAGGCAGGGGGACAGTCAAAGAATTCTTCATCTCCCCAAACTGCAGCAGGAGCGGAAGGAGCAAAGTGCAAGTTAAAGTGTGATGCGACAGTTGGCACACTGTGGGCTTTGTTCTCTGTGCATGCTCTTCCCGGGGCTGGAAGCATCTGTGGAGGCCGGTAGCAAAGCAGGTTTGCACAAAGAGGACCTCTCTTTGTACACCCTCGCCAGGGCCTTGTTAGGGCTGATACTGTGTGCATACAGACAGCCCCAACATTTCTTTTAATATTTATTTATTTATTCATACAGAACTGGGGTACAAGCCAGAGGTGTGGGGTGGTGAGAGGACTCACCAGATACAGAGCAGGGAGATTGTTCACTGCTGAGGGGAGCAGCGGGGGAGGGGGGGTCAGGAGAGGTCTGCCACACCATGTAGGTCACCTCCAGGGCTGGGGATTGAACTCGCACTGAAGCAGCTGCGACTCACTAGCAGTGCTACATCCCAACCCGTTGGGCCACCAGGGAGGGCCCACAGCCCCAACTTTTACAAGTCTGTGGAGGAAGGATCCTTTAAGCTCAGTCAGTGAACCCTCAGGGGCTTTTCCACATGGCTCTCCTTCACTTCACAGACAGTTTGGGATTGGCTGAGGGAAAGTTGGGGGAGAAATACACCCTATTTGCTGCTATTCAGTTAGCCGTTGCCTTAGAATGTCCAGAGGCCCTGGGACGGTTCAATCAAAAGCACATTGGAGACTAAACTCCTATGCAAAAGGTAGCTTATTGCACATTCTTTAAATTCAAATTAATTAAATGACTGGGAGAAAATTCAGGTAGAAATTTGTCAAGTAGGCAATAAAATGGTTAAGAAGCGTGATTAAACCAGTAGGAGTTGTTCTGACCTCTAGAAGGAAGCATCACACAACTCTGCCGTCTATCGGGAAACTTGAGGTCACTCTGTGGGCCCATTCCCAGACACCATCAAGGTGGTGTTCTAGCCAGGCCTTGCAGGCACTGAAGCTTGTACATAGCGCCTGTTGTTAAAACATTCCTGGCTGGGGAAGCCCTTCCTGCTACTGCCTTGGGGTCACCTGAGGGGGACAGCTGAGGCAGAAGGGGACTTTGCCCCCCCCCCCGTGTTGGGCAGGGCTCTGGGCTCATGAAATGGTTTTAAACAAAAAGCCCCACTTTTTTATTTCCCCTGGATCCTGCAAATATGTAGCCAGTTCTAAACAGATTGTGGCGATCATGGAAAATGATGCAGCCAGTTCCGCAGAGACTCATCGCCCGTTGAAACACTGGAGCGTTTTCCCAAATGGAGAAATGGCTGTAAGGTTTCCCCACAGAGACTCTGGAGGGATGCAGGCCAGGTCTCTTTGTGCTGACAGCAGACTGCCTTTGGCCGGCTCTTCCTCTTATCCTGGCCAACATTCTTCCTGAGCCCAAGCCTGGAAAAAGGCATTTAAAGATCCACATTTTTCTGCTATGAGAAGTATATTTTAAAGAGGCCTAGCCCTTCTTTAAGCTCAATTTCACCCGTTTCACTTCTTTCAGTGTTGGAGATATGAAAGATCTCTTTAAACCTTACTTCTTACAAATTGAGCACAGTTTGCTATATAAATCTTGTCCAAAGGAAACGAGCTTTTGGGTCCTATATGAATCAATCAAATGCAGGTAGGCATGGGTTTTAAAATCCTGTGGATCCTGACTAATTTCTGCTGTAGCAGCTCATAGAAACACTTTATGTGCTATGGAAATAATTGAGGAGGAAGTTCTAGTAACTTTCTAAAATATGGTCTTGGCATCCAAGCCCCAACTTAGCCTGTTTGGAGGTTTAATAAGTAACCTGGGAATACATTTCCATTTGTGTTATAAGCTTCATCTGTGACCTGAACTTTAATTTACTCTTGTTGGTGTAATATAGTGGGAATTCATTTGATATGGTTAAAATCGTTTCAGCAACAGCACTTAAAAAGCCAAACTACTGTGAGTATACATTCACTGTGATTATATATGATCATTATTTGATTACATCTAGTGATGCAGTAATAGCAGCTTGTTGATATTCATGATATTAAAACAATTTTCACCCAACACTCGTTATCAGCTCTTTGATTAAATGACGGCGTGATGAGTTTAGGCTCTCTAATGCAACCTGCTACAGAGAGTATTAATGGTGTCCTGAACTGCCCATTACAGACCAAAAGTGAAATGAACAAAAATCATTTGCTCTTTTGGTATCAACCAGTCTATGTAGAGCACCAACATTCACTAATAAGAACAAACCTGCTGATGATGTTAAATGAGTAAAAATTTGAGGCTTGTTCAGAGAGAAAAAGAATTTGATGATGAAAATGTTTCCTTCCCCTGGGGTCAGGGAGTTTCGATTCACAATGTGACCCTGTCTGTAGATGATTAACAGCTCTGACAACTTCACGAAATATGTTATAACCACTAACTAATCATTTTTGATTCCCGATTGTGGGACAGAACTATGTTGATACTTGACGTATATTCTCAGGCAAAGCAATGGCCCAGACCCTCTGTGCTGACTCTGGGTGGGGGGAGGGCAAACGCAGCAAAATCACCTCCAACTTCACCTTCCCGGCACAGCCGCTACTGCTCACCCACAGAAAGTCAGAGGTGCCTTCTCTGAAGCGCCACCGCTTATCCTTGGCTGACAGCTATGTTCATGGCTCTGGCTTCTCCTCTTGACTGTGAGTAGCTTTATAGAAGCTCGAGACATTGTTATATTTTAGGGATTAGTTACTAGACATAGTCACCATTTTCTCTCGATTGGATGACTGTCGCTTACCTGCCTTCAGTCACCTTCCCAACAATGTGTCTCAATACAGCTGTATAAACAGCCTCAACTGTTGATACAGTTTCTTTCTTAATCCCAAGCTTCTGAGTTAGGAAGCAATTCTGGGGTGTCCTCTCTAAGCACCAACCTAGAGACCCAGTTTCCTTCCATCTTGAGTACATGTGGCCGAAGGCTCAGAAACCTCAGCTTCAACATGCAGTTTCCATGGTGACAGTGAGAGAGGGAAGAGCGAGTGAAGATCACACAGGAAGTTTTGTGGGGAGCTTGGAAATGGGGTACATCACTTTGATCCACTTTCATCGACTATAGGCCATTCTCCCCAACACACCCCAATCAGAGGGAGAGGAAATGACCCATTCACACTTTGTCGTGCAAAGGCCTCCAGCACCCCCCAGCTCACTCAGAGTCTTATAGCTGGGCTCTCCAGGTTTCCACCCAGCCCGCTGCTCCTCAAGGCATGAGGCTCTACTCCACAATCTTTGTCAGTGCATCTCCTCAGCCGGCTCCACGCCAGTCACGAGGTCCCAGTCCACCTCTCCCTTGTCTGGGACTTCCTTCCCCTGGCTCTCCTGCCCTTGGCTCGGGAGAGTCTTCACAGCTTCGGGGCTTTCATCCGCTGCTCTTTGCTCACTAAGACCTGCTCACAGTTCTGTCCACCTTATGCTCATCTCTCCCTTGTTTGATTTAATATCTTAGCACTTGCCTCTGCCAATATATTCCAATGACTGCTTCATCAGCTTCTGGGTGGATGGCTCCTGGCCTAGAAGTAAGTCTGACCAGGATAGAGCTTTTGATCTTTTTTTTTTTTTAAGATTTATTTATGCATATAAGAACTGGGGTGTAGGCCACAGAGGTAGGGGTGGTAAGAGAATTCACCAGAGAGATGGGGAGCAGAACAGGCAGATACACTGCTAGGGGGAGCAATGGGTGAGGTGGGAGAGGTCTGCTGGGCCATGAGGGTGGGCTCCCTGGCTGGGGATCAAACTTGTGCTGCAGTGGCCACAGACAGCTTCATCATGCTGCGCTTTAACCTGTTGCACCACCAGGGAGGGCCCAACTTTTGATCTTTTTTTTTTTAAAGATTTATTTATTTGTGCATACAGAATTGGGGTACAGGCCAGAGGCTCAGGGGCGGTGAGAGGCTTCACCAGAGACAGAGTGGGGAGCAGAACAGGCCGACTGATGAAGTACACTGCTGGGGGGAGCAGCGGGCGGGTCAGGAGATGTCTGCCGCGCCATGTGGTCACCTCCGGGGCAGGCGGGAATCGAACTCATGCGGAAGCGGCTTTAGATTCTCAGTGCTGTGCTCTAACCCGCTGCACCACCAGGGAGGGCCCCAACTTTTGATCGTTTAAAAGCCATGCTGTATCTTCAATATTGGACTGTGCCTTGACCCTGGTAGATGCTCAATAAATACTTGATGGGACAACTGTGTGTCAATCAACAAAAGATGATGTTCTGCTGATTTACGTATTTTTTAATGTGATCTGCCACTGTCATATTAAGAACATCTGCTGTCATATAAAGGCCCTCTCTGATGGCGCAGCAGGTTAAAGCACAGCACGATGAAGCTGCCTACAGCCACTGCAGCACGAGTTCCATCCCCGGCCAGAGAGTGACCCACAGGGCGCAGCAGACCTCTGCTGTCTCCCTGCTGCTCCCCTCAGCAGTGTGTTTCAGTCCATCGCCTGTTCTGCTCCCCACTCTGTCTCTGGTGAATCCTCTCATCCCCCGCTTCTGGGCCTGTACTCCAGTTCTTGTATGCATAAATAAATAAAATCTTACAAAAAATAATAACATCCCTTACATAAAGGTCAATGGAAAGAACAAACCACTGCATTTCGAGGTTAGGATATGACAGATCATTTAAAATTACCTAAGCAGCATTTCAAAGAAAGACTGAAAGTATAGAGTTCAAATAGGATAAAACAGAAAAATCTGAACCAAGCAATCTCTCATGGTTATCTCCTTCCTAGCTCCCTCACTCCAGCTTAAGAAACGGTCTTGGCGTTCACAGTACTCTTCCTAACGATCTCCTACATTTTGTCTGTGCAGTGCAGCTGAAATGTTCCTTCACTTGATGATACATTTTCATTTATTCAGTACAGCGTATTGATGCTGGGTAACAGAAGGATGGAGACTGAGGTGTCAAGCCAAGGAAGGGAGAGGGTGCTGACTAACACTTCCATCTGCCTGCGGTTTGCAGAGGGGCAGGTCAAGGCAGGAAGTTCCGTCGTGACCCTGACAGCTCCGTGACTGACGTGACTGACGAGCTTCTTCCTGCATTCAAGGTGCAGCGCATCGAGGACACAGCTAGCGGAATCAGGATCCTGTAAACAGAGAACCTGCAGCAGAGGCCAGAGCTGTCTCTGGGTTTACCTCTGGATAAACTGTTATGCCCAGTGGACCTATTTATAATTCATGTGATTTAGGACATTAAATCATATAAGCTGGGAGATAAAAACATTTGGTCACATCTTCTTTCAGAGTAACACCTCATATGTTTGCTGAGGTCACTCCACGCCACCCTGTCCACGTAAGTATTTGTCTGCAAATGAGCACTGCCCGGGCAGTTTGACAGCTCCGGGTCTAGCAACCAGACTGGCCCATGCAACTTTCTTTTCCCCATTTCTTGAGTCAAATACCTGTACATTCCCCTTTGGTCTGTGACAACTCCTTTTTGCTCTTTCTTGCTTCCACTTCCCTTAGGGTTTTCCCAGGTTTTATCCTTTGCATCTTAGATAAAGTTGACCCAAACCTGTGACTCTGATTGTCTTCAAAGTGGCCCATGTTTCATCGAATGCTAGTGTGGAAGAAGCTGTGAATGAAGAGGCAGCCAGCAGCTTTGGCGTCTCCTGGTGTTTCCAGAGTTTAAGTGCCTTAAACTGGAATGATGGACACTTGAGGGCGTATTTCAGGCCCCAGTACTGTAAGTTTTCAAAACCAGCAAGACCAGCCCCAAAAGTTAAAAATGAAACAAGTCCATTCTGGTGGAATTCTTTCTTACCACTCACCACACCCAGTAGCAAGGGGGGTAGGTGCATTTGGAAGAGTCATTAGTGACTTACACTTCTTCTGAGTTCTTTTCTCTGCCCGGGGCTGGAACACCACATTTCTGGGGAGAAAAGCAAGCTTCAAAATCTAAGAACATGGTTTCTGTTTCTGTCTGGAAGATCTGGGGCGAGTACTCACCCCTAATATTGAGACTGATCTAGAAAAGCCTTGAACTTAGAACTCATTTTTGGTTGTTTATTATGGAACTGGAGGGTAAGTCTGAGATTTTCGCCAGCACTGTCAGGGCAATAAATGGCTAAACTTCGGAAAACTCACACTTTGACATACTATTCTGCAAAGAGGGTTATAGACTACTTTAGGGGTTTAGATGAAAACTGAATATATAACTGTTGAAAAGATTACTGTAAAAAAATGCTATTTAGGCCCTCCCTTTTGGCCCTTCCTGGTGGTGCAATGGGTTAAAGCGCAGCACTATGAAGCTGTCTGCAGCCTCTGCAGGATTTCTATCCCCAACCAAGGGGCTGACCCATCTGGCGCAGCAGACCTCTCCTATCTCCCCACTGTTCTCCTCAGCAGTGGATTTCAGTACATCTGCCTGTTGTGCTCCCTACTCTGTCTCTGGTGAACCCTCTCACACCCTGCAACTCTGGCCTGTACCCCAGTTCTTGTAGGCAAAAAAAGAAAATGCAATTTGTATTCCCTACCCTAGAGAAACAATGGCAAAATATTAGTAAACTATTAGTTTTGTTGCAAATCAACCATTATCATGAAAGGTAGTTTAACCTTTAAATGCAGTCATATGCCTTCCAATGTGTCTGAGACAGTTGGCTGACAAATGTTCCTGATTATGAGAAATGTAGGTGACAACTGCATGTAGTCATAATGGCCAAGTTATCTAGAGAGCATTCATTATGTTCGTGGTATCGTCCCTAAGCTCAAAAAATTCTATTTTGTTGACTCTTCAGAGTGTACTGAGACATTTCACCATTCTCTAGTTGTCATTATAGCTAACTCATCATTTTCCTCTGCAAGTAATCTGTCTTTCCATTTTGGCTGCTCAATTCCATCTTTATTATTTTTGTCTTTACTACTCTGAAATTTGATTATGCTGTGTCCAGCTGTGGGTTAGTTGTCTCTTTCCTTTATAACTTCATGTTATTGTTTTTTGACTCTTCCTCCACTTCTTTTAACCTTTCTGTCATAGCTCCCATTTAATTCTCTGTGCTGCATTCTGACTGGATTCGCCAATCAAGTTAAGTCTGGGACACAAGGTATGTGTTAGGAATCAATACCTATGAAGGAGCTGAGAGGATGCCAGAACGTAGGCACGCCAGAGCTTTTGCTAGCCCAGCAAAGATCTTTGGAATGAAAGTGCTATCAGTTTCCCCACACCCAGTTGAAATGGCCACCCTCTCTCCCTCCCTCTAGAATGAAAGCTGCCTTGGGACACGTAGGCCCTCTGGTGAGGGGCTCTCTGCCAAGGAGGCCATGACCGCTGAGTCTCTGTGCTCACTGCAGACTCCGGGTGACACATCTTCCTTGCCAGGGCCTATGTAGTGAACTACTTCTTCTGCTCTCACTTTTATTTCACTAATTCTTTCTTTAACTGCTCCAGTGTGATGCTTAACTGGTCTGTTGCATGCTGTCAATGGCAGATTTTATTTGATTGCAAACTCTTTATATAGAAATGTATCTTATTGCCAATTATTGTAAAAACCAAGGCCTAATCATCACCTAGCTGCGTAAAGGCAGGATTACTATGCTTAGAGGATTAGAAGCATGCCAGTCAAACAAAGCCTCTGAGTAACATTGGGGTTCAGCTTCCCCGAGAATTTACAAGATCCTCTCTGGTTATTGTGTGGCTGGACCTTGAGCCAGGAGCAGCAGTGGGAAGCTCGAGGCTTAGGATACTCAGGATAGTTGGCTGGGCTAAATTTTACCACACCCGGCCAGGATGTTCCAGATCTTTCCCACATTCTCTCTGTGCCTAAACCAACTATTTCTTTGAGGAGCATTGGTTTCTTCTATTGGTGAAGAATACTAGTTAAAAAAACAAATTCTAAGGTGATTGGCCAGATTCCTGAAGTAATACTGGAGGAAAATTTCCTTCCGCTTCTGGCAAGGGGAAGGGAAAAGAATGGTTTTGAAATACAGCAGAGCACTGGCTTCTTCTTAACAAGTGTTGCCTTCAGGAAAAACTTGTTAACCAGTGCTTCACCTGCTGGGGCATCACCAGAGCCTTGCTGACCTGGGGAAGGGAAATGCCCACTGCAGGAACCTCCCTCCTCCATCCAGGGGAGGCAAAAACGTGAAGTTTGTAACCCGGAGCAGAGGCTCACTAAGAGACACGGAGCCCATCACAGGACCATAGCACGTGCCCTATCCCACACACCTCCCACTGTGCCACTAAAAGCCTACTGCCAGCAGCTTCTGGAATATCGTGTTCAGCTATCAAGAAAAAAACACAAGGTATAAAGATAAAACTAGGAGAGACAGCAGGCGTGAGAATCAGATAAGGGAAGCATGTAGGAACTATCAGGTTGAAATTTAAAGCAACTATAACTACGGTAAAGGCTTTAATGGGTAAAGTAGACAGCGGGCAAGAACAGAGGGGAAACATAGGTGGAGACCAAGTAGCCAAAAAGAAACACCAGAGATTGGAAAAAGAAACCAGCCTCATAGAAATGGATACCTTTGATGGGCTAATTAGTAGACTGGACATGGTGAAGGGAAGGCTCTGAGCTAGAGAATCTATTTATAGACACTTTGAAAACTGAAAAGCAAAGAGAACAAAGACTTAAAAAAAAAAAAAGAACAAAAAATTCAAGGGTTGTGGGTCAACTACAGCAGGTGTAACATATGCATACCGGGGATTCCAGAAGGAGAAGGAAGAGGAACAGAAGGCATATTTGAAACAATTGTGACTGAGAATTTCCCCGAATTAATGTCCAACATCCAACCCAGGAAGTTCATAGAACGCCTTACAGGTGAATGCTAAAAAAGGAAACCCTTCACTTTTACACACCTTCTGCACACTACTGAAATTCACAGATAAAGTCATGAAAGAAGTGAAAGGGAAAGGCACTTACTTAAAGAACAAAGGTAGGAATCACATACAGTCTGACCTGCCTGGTTTCCTCCAGCCTCTCCCTTTCCTGGCTTGTAACCCCTTCTCTGACAGGGAGATATCTGGTTCCCGTTATCAAGTATTTATTACTTATTTGCTCAGTCCTGGAGTACACCGAAAGTCAAAGCAGAATTGCTAACTCATGCATTTGCCAAAAAAAGAAAGGAAAAAGAAATTGAAATTAAAAGGCAACTCATACAGCCCAGTAATATTTTCAGTTCTTTTTTCGTTAACCCAAGAGACAATAGTAGAAACACTGGTCTCAGTTCTTATTTCGTTGGAAATACAATTCTGGCCATTAGATTCTGTTTGCATTCCCTTCTAGGATTTTTTTTTTCTTGTTGGTTTTATTTCTTTTCTCTATGTCTATTTTTTAAAACGTGAAAAGTTAATATCAAAGTCAAAACTGCATAATCAAGTATTTTGAGAAAAGTGTTGTTATCCAAGTTCTCTGTATTCTTTTTTTCTACCTTATTTCCACCTCTCTGAAAGTCTCTTCATTTTGTGGGTGTGTGTGTTTGCCCAAAAAAGTTAATATGGGCATTTTTTATTATTTCCCTTCATTTCTTACCAAAGGAATCACACTACAGAAATTTTTTTTTCAAAAATCAATATCCTGAAAATCATTCCAAATTACTTGCTAGAGTTCTCATTCATTTTTACAGCCGAATAATATCTCATTGTGTGTATGTAGTATGTTTATTAGACTTGAAGATGTTTATCCTTAGGTATTTTTCAACATTTAATTATTAAAAATAATGCAACGAATAGCCCATGCACAGTATCTTCCTCTTGTTGGAGATGTATTTGCAAAGTAAATTCCTACTACACTAACATCATCAACAGGTTCTAGAAAACTGTGACGTGAAGTGAGAGGATGAATGAAAGCAAGCCTTCTAATAATGTGTTTCATTCAACTTCAGCTGGAATTGTGATGAGTTTTGCCATTAAAATTGAAAAATCAGGCCCTCCCAGTTGGCGCAGCGGGTTAAAGCACAGCACTAAGAAGCTAAAGCCACCTCCACATGAGTTCGATACCCGCCTGCCCCGGAGGTGACCACATGGCACGGCAGACCTCTCCTGACCCGCCTGCTGCTCCCCTCAGCAGTGTACTTCGTCCATCTGCCTGCTCTGCTCCCCACTCTGTCTCTGGTGAAGCCTCTCGCTGCCCCTGAGCCTCTGGCCTGTACCCCAGTTCTGTAAGCACAAATAAATAAATCTTTAAAAAAAAATTGAAAAATCAGCTGGGAGACACAAAGATCATGTGAACTCACTGTGCGGCAGGTAAGCAACCACAAAGTCTTGAGTTATACAATGATGATGAGGATTGGGGTGGAGGAAGGGACACGCCCATTGGGAAGAGGGTCCATTGTATGGTGGTAGATGTAACTAGACTTTGGCGGTGACCCCAGGGTAGTCTATGCAGATGTCATTCATGATGATGCACACCTGACAAACAGTAACTAATGTTACTGCAATTAAAATGTCAAAAAAAGTTGGGCCCTCCCTGGTGGCACACAGAGTTAAAGAGCAGCCTATGAAGTCACTGCAGCCACTGCAGCACGAGTTCAATTCCTGGCCAGGGGGGTGACCCACACGGTGTGGCCCGCCCGCTGCTCCCCTCAGCAGTGTGTTTCAGTACATCTGCCTGTTCTGCTCCCCACTCTGTCTCTGTGAATCCTCTCACCACCACCCCCACCCCGCACCTCTGGCTTGTACCCCAGTTCTGTATGCAAAAATATATAAATCTTTTTTAAAAATGTCCAAAAAAGTTGGCTGGGAAATTTAAGGGCCTGAAGCTTGCCACTCCACTGGAAACAGGAGTCTAAAAGCTCGCTATCCATGAGAAGCTGTGTGAAGATTAGTGGCATCTGTGGTGTGAGGATTTTTTGTTTGTTTGTTTAAGATTTATTTATTTATTCATACAGAACTGGGGTACAGGCCAGAGATGCGGAGGGTGAGAGGATCCACCAGAGACAGAGTGGGGAGCAGAGCAGGCAGCTCGAGGAAGCACACTGCTGAGGGGAGCAGCAGGCAGGTCAGGAGAGGTCTGCCATGCCATGTGGTCACCTCCGGGGCAGGCGGGGATTGAACTCATGCGAAAGTGGCTTTAGCTTCTTAGTGCTGTGCTTTAACCCGCTGCGCCACCAGGGAGGGCCTGTGTAAGGATTTTGACTTCCCAGGTCTACTGCATCAAACTGTGGAATCTTGGGCACCTAATCTGATCTTCTGAACCAGAACCAACATTTTAACAAAATCCCCCAAGTGAAGTCTATGCAGAACAAAGTCGGAGAAACCCTGATCTCAACCATCTTGTAAAGGCTTGTTTCATCTCCCTCAGAAATCTCTCCAGATAAAGCAGAAGCGAAAGAGAGGATTGTATTTCTTCAGTACCATTAACCCTAAGTGCTAGCTGTACGTTAGGTGTTAGGTTAATTGCATACTTTG
Source organism: Condylura cristata (assembly GCF_000260355.1). NCBI lineage: Eukaryota > Metazoa > Chordata > Mammalia > Eulipotyphla > Talpidae > Condylura > Condylura cristata. Next base: position 5,564,854 of record NW_004567111.1, read on the forward strand.
TCCCGGATGCTTTTCCTTTGAAGGGTTATGTTTTCTATGATAACACAGAGTAGAATTTTTAAGAGCTCATTTTCTAAAATGAACCAGCCAGTGTTTTAGAAAACAAGCATTTTAAGATAAATTTCAAGAATGAAGTGCAGTGTGGTAATTCCTCAAAAAGTTGAGCAAAATTACCATATGATCTGGCAATTCTACTCCTAGGTAAAATTGAAAACAGAGCCCCTAACTGACATTTGTAAATGACATTCTCAGCACTATTATGCACAATAACCAGAAGGTGTAGGTGGGTCTTGCATGAATGGATAAACTATGTGGCATGTGGCCGAACATCATTCAGCCTTAAAAAAGGAAATTTGGGCCCTCCCTGGTGGCTCAACAGGTTAGGACATTGCACTGTAAGGTGACCGCAGCTGCTTCAGTGTGAGTTCTATCTCCATCCCTGAGGTGATCCACATGGAGATGCAGACCTCTCCTGTCTCACGTGCTGCTCCCCTCAGCAATGTACTTCATTCATTGATCTGCCTGTTCTACTCCCCACTCTGTCTCTGGTGAGTCCTCTCACTGCCCCTGCACCTCTGGCCTGTACCCCAGTTCTGTATGCATAGGTAAATAAATCTTTTTAAAAATGGAAATTTGGCACATGCCCAGTGAAACAGGCTATACACTATCCAATAAAGGATAATATTGTATGATTCGCCTTAAGTGATGTACCTAGAGCAGTCAAATTAAGAGAGACAGTGTGGGGGGGTGTTGGGGAAGTGATTGATCTCTAAGGCAAGTTAGGGATAATTAGCCAGCTTCAGAGGCGAGAGACGGTGGGAGGAAGGACATCAGCAGGTTTAGGGAGGCCCCAGATAAACTGTCAACAAATTCTAAAGGGGATTCATCAAACACCCCAGGACTAAGGGCAACAGGATCTTTTGGAACAAGGACAATAAAGGAAAAGACTCTGAGATAAGGGCTGGGACACAGAGACAGCTCTGGGCACAGACTTGAGACAGCCCTCGCAGAACTAACCCATCACAGAGAGACTGGTAGTGCTTTAGAATAATTAGGGGAAAAAGGTCTCTATTCCCTGAGGCAGGACTGCACTTGGGCTTCCTCCCAGCCTGGTTCCACTGGCCTGGGAGTCCCACTTTCTGTCCCTCTCTCCTTTACTCTCTCTAAACAAATCTATCCCTCTCTTGCTTGCCTGAGTGTCTGCAGAGTTCTTGCTCTGGCTTCGTGAGACACCAGCCCATGGCCAGGACTTGGTGCTGCCCCTGCAGCCTAGGCTCCGCTCCTGGCTGGGAGACGAGGCCTGAACACCTGACATTTTAGTATCAGGCGGACTAGGGAGCTCGTGGTTAATGGAAACAGAGTTTTAGTCTGGGATAATGAAAAGTTCTGGAGATGGATGTTGTTGGTGCTCACACAGTGACATGAAGGACCTTGATGCCACTGAACTTTATACCTAATCACTCTTTCAAATGTTAAAGTAATAAACCTTAAGTATATTTGCCACACTAAAGAAACCCAAAGTCTATTTTATTAATACTGGATTTTAAGAAACTGTTATTATAAATTTTTATTTCTAGTAATAAATTGTCTACAACAGAGCTCATTTTTTTTTGTAAAATAAAAGGTTCACCTTTTGTAAGAAAAAAGTAGAAAAGATGCTTATTTTAAAAAATGCAATCAATGCAAGGATGTACTATTGAATGAAAGTGTCTTCCACACTTCCCTACAATGCACAGGACTGGTTATTCAACTCTTTACAGGTTATTTTTTATTATGCTAAAACAAATCTGTTCTTTCAAGCTTTACCTGGAAAAGTTTTTAAATGAATTATGTGTCATTAAGGCCTATACAAATGCTAAAGCAAACCTAACAAGGAAATGATGCAATAAGAAGTTATCATTGAACTATGGAAAATGTTTGAATAATAAATATTTGGGTGGAGTACCATCATTTGTATGCAAATTATTAAAACTGGATGCAATTATATTTCATTTCCTCAGCAGAGAGAGGAAAGCTTTCTACTTGTAGTTTAGGTAAAACAAAGACAGCTACTTCCTCAGGCTAATGCAGGTGGGTGTATCTAATCCACTCCTCAAAAACACCCACGCTTTGGGGGTCAGAGGTCAGCCCCATGCCAGCCCCCACTTGGAACTGCTGATGATTCCAGTCTCATTAAACTGGGCTTCTCTCCATTTGGGCTCACTGGTGGGGATGAAAAATATATACCCTTTGGGAAAGCGGAATATATACCCTTTCCAAGGGCTGCTGGAATAAAACACCACAACTGTAGCATATTCTCTCACAGTTCTGGGGACTCAAAGTCTAAAATCAACAGGGCTAAGCTTTCTCCAAAGGCTCATCCAGCTTCTGGAGGTTCACAGAAACCCTTGGTTTTCCTTGGCTTGTAAATAGATCATTCTAATCTCTGTCTTGTCTGGGGGTTGGGAGTTGGGGTGGGAGGTGGAGGAGTGGGGGTAGATTCTCCTTGTGTGTCTGAGTCTCATAAGTCTACCACCGGTACCAGGTGTAGTCTGAGTCCATCTTATCTCGGTGGCCTTTGCAAAGGCCCTATTTACAAATAAGGTCACCTTCACTGGCCCAGGATTAGGAATTCAGTGTATCTTTTGGGGACACAAAATTCAACCCATAATAGTTGGGACCAAGTTTCCACCCCAACTTAAATTTGACAAGTGTCAAATTTCGTGAAGAACAGCTCCATAAAGAACAACTCACCAGGAAGCAGTCACAGCCCTGGGAAGTCAGGGAATCCACACTCCTGGGCTCAGGCATCTCCTACCTCCCCTGAACTTGCACTTGGTTGGTCGCTGTCAGTGAGTCCTGTCAGCACAGGACACATCGTCCCCGCGTCCTGAGTGAAAACCTGCCATTCTCCAACGTGAGTCAGCAAGTACAGTGACAGAGAATGGTAGATGTGGATGGTGTGAGGAACTTTTCACTTTACAGACTTTGTCCGTGTCATTCTTAAAAAGAGCAAAGAAAACCACACGATCGCATGCTTTTGCTGGTTTTAAATTAAAAACAAAAATTGCCTTCCTGGAAGTACCAGTCAGAGAGCGAGTTACCTAGCAGGGAGACAGTCTGTGTGGAGACTTCTCGGAAGCTCAGAGGGGAACACTAACCTAGGGTTCTCAGACTAGCTGCTCGTGCAGGTTAAGAACCCAGGCGTCAGAGGTGGCATGCCCCACGTGTCCGGTCTTGCGAAACAGCCCCAGCTCACCCTGCCTTTCCCGGGGAGGAGGGCGGCTCCCGTCCTACTCTGTTCGGGTCACCGGCCCTATGGAACAGTGTGCAGGCATTTCCTCGTTTCTCAGAGGAAACGGGTGAGCGTGATTGTTTTTATCATCACACCTTACTTGTTTTGCTTAACTTCATGCCTGTGAGGCTCAGTCAGCGCCACATCCAGCGTCCAGCCCACGAGGCAAACAGAAACATTCGGTCCAGAAACATTCCCGGGGTGCAGCCCGCAGGCCTACCCTCCCCCCAGGTCCCCAGTGCCAGGTGCCAGACCTGCCCAGGTGCGGGACCGTGGTGTCGGGCTTTCAGCGTTACATCAGTACGTTCCCAGTCACTTTAGAGTCCACTTGGGCCAGCGTTTGGCTTTCCGGAGGGATGGGAAGCCTTGGGGGGGGGGCGGGGATCTAGGACTCCTCGGGGCGACTGGGAGGCGGTGAGCCAGGGATCCCCCGAAGGCGGGCTCCCGCCCAGCGTGGGGAGCATCCAGGGCAGGTGAGGCGCTGTCCATCACCGGGCGATGGGTGTGGCCTGTAGTAAGGGCCAGTCAGCGGAGCCTCCCTTAAGAAGGGCTCCCCGCCCCCCGAGCACCCGCCCAAACCCCGACCACTGAGCATGCGCTGCCGGCCCGGCGCACACCCGCCCTCCCCGCCCGGGCTTAGGCTGCTGGGGGCTCCCTAGCGGGAGGGGGACACGGAGACGGGGCGGTGGGCACCCTCAGGGGCCGGAAAGCGGGCTGAGGAGAAAGCTCCTCAGTGTGGCGGCTGTCGGGGCTCCTGGGTCGCGGCGGGTCCCGGGCCGGCGCTCCTGCGTTTCCCCGGCTCGGCGCTGTGCGGTGCGGTCCCCCCACGGAGGGGCGGCGGCCGGGCTGCGGGCCCCGAGGCGTGCCCGACCGTGCCCAAGCGCTGGGCCCTCGCAGCTCCTGGTCCTCTTTGTAGCGGGGACTGGCGAGGCGCCTAAGTTTTGCCGGTACCCGAGGTGACGCAGCAGGCTCCCGCGCGCCGGGGCTGCGGGACCCCCGAGCCCGCCAGCCTGGGCCGTCCCGCCTCCCGGCGCTCCACTCCGCTCGCCCAGACGCCCCCCGCCAGTCGCCGCTAAGTGCTCAGAGTGGCCTGAGGCCTCGAGGAGCCCCCGCGAGCGCGGGCGGACCCCACGCCGGGCCCCGGGGCCAGCTCGGGGCCACCTCCCGAAAACTGACCCTGCAGGGGTACGCGCACGCCCAGGGCGCGGCGCTTGGTGCCCGGAGCCCGGGT
>NW_004567111.1:5570197-5589899 GCF_000260355.1 Condylura cristata
TCTCCCCCGGGAGACGTCCTCGGGGTGCGAGCGCAGCGCCCGCCGCGCCCTCGGCGCCGCCTCGCCAGGTTGCCGCTCTCTGCCCACTGGGGAGTGACTCTTCGCCCCTAGAGCTCCTGAGGGGCTTGGCACCTGTGGCCTGGAAGGTCGCAGGGAGCGAGGTGCGGGCGTCCTGCTTCCTCGGGGGCGCGCGGAACACGACCCAGCGGACCCTTCGGGGGTCTGAGCTCCCGGAGCCAAGGGGCCCGGCCTCCCGCCCGCACCCACACCCGTAGCCGGCATCCTGAGGTGTCACCTCTTAGGAAAGGTGAAGGGGACCTCATAGGCGCCTTTCGTAATTTCTGCAAATTACCATGAAGTTTGCGGATTGGAAGTAAGTGAAGCAGGCAGCCCGAGATGAATCTGGTCGGGGGGCACCCTTAGAGCACAGCCCCTTGGGTGGGAGGGGGATGAAGCTTTTAAACAGCCTTTCCCCTGGCAGGACCACTCCTGTTCTATTTGGAAACGCAGAGCTGGATGGCAGGAGAGGATGGTCCGCGGGAGCAGCTGCAAACTTTTAGCAGCTCCAGGCCTCATCGCTGGCATTTGTTTTTATTACACGGGGCTTGTTTGTGGGTGGGTGACCTTTGGGACCATGAAAGATCTGCCTTGGAGATGGTTTCCCTGGCTTTGTGGTGAGGGGTGGGGGTCACCGTTGGGGAGCGCCCAGTCCCATACCAGTGGCACTGAGCATCCTTTTGGTGGCAGATAGGTGTCCTTCCTGAGCAGACACAGCAGTCAACCGATGACGTTTGAGGAGACTGAGGTGATTCTTGGCGATTTTCATGCCCAGCTTGCTCAGTGTGCTTCTCTCAGTTGCTCTGCCAGCTCATTCCGGGTTCCCAAACTCTGTCAGTGGATCTGTAAAAGGATTTATTTTCTCTCTTGCTGAAGTTGATCGCTGACAGTAAGGTGTAGGTGAGGAACTGGGAACATGCGGGAACCTGACCTCTCACAAAGCCAGAAGGAGCTTCTGGCCTAAGAGGACTCCTGCACCTTCTCGACCTTTTGCATCAAGGGTTAAGCCTGCAACATCAGTGGCATCTTTTCACCAGGGCTGCTGTCCACATAGGGATTTAAGGCCAAAGAAGAGGAAATAAAACATGATGTGCCAACTTTTCCGAAATACTGGCAGGCAAACTGAAGGGGAGGCCCTAGTGTAATGGCCATCAGGTTGAGCTCAGGCGGGCCTTCACAGGCAGCCTGTCATCACAGCAGTCCTTGAGGATCTGGCCTTCCTGGCGGAGGATGGCCTGACTGTGTCCCCCTGTGTGGTATAGTTCTGCTGTCTCACATCATGACGCTTCAGTCCTTCTGTATTCCCTGGACACCTTTAAGCATGAACAGCGGGACGCTTGGCTGGTGTCTCTTTTTAGTTGTCTGATGAAGCCAGAAAGCAGGTGGGCCCACTTGGGAGTGTGAGAGGCTCTGGGGCTGAATGGGAAATGCATTGCAATAGTTTTGCAGTGCAGGCTGAAAAATATGGGACAGCTCACAGATGCTAAAAATTACCTGTCAGCTCGCCCTTCTCCCCTCCCGCCAGGTACTCGGCCACCGCCTGCTTCCTCTTGCTGCTCCCGGGAGTCTGCCAGGAAGACACAGCAGGTGCATCTGTTATGTAGGTTCTGGCTCAGTTTACTTCTAGAGGATCTAAGGAAGGTCCCCCCATCCTTGCAGGAGGTGACCCAGCGTGCCTGGCAGCATCTTGCTGCTCTGACATGCAGGCCAGCACTAATCCGGTACCTCCGGCATTGTGTGCTTCATTAGCTGACTGGAGCAGCAATTCAGATAGACGGAAGGAAGAATGAACAGGGGACGGACTTAACTAGCTCTTCCCACGCCCTGAACATTGATGAGTGGCCACTAACGAGATCAGAAACAACACAATTAAATAGTCCTGTGGGCAATAAAGGCCTCCATGAAACAAACAAGTGGTAAAATGTAAAAGCAAGGGATGCTCATATGTTTTTCATTGTTCATTAGCTCCATTTTTCATAGGCTTGGATTTGCATGCCTTTAAAGATGACTTAGTATTAATTTGTTTGAAGAGCTTGAAAATCAGCTTTCAAAAATGTAGAGTAGTAAATTACTCCTTATAAGTCTTTATTCAGAATCAGTAATTGTCAAGTTTTCGTCAAAGTTGCTTCAATTGTCTTCTTTTTCTCCTTTTTTGTGTGATTGAATATTAGGCCTGCCATTATTTCAACCCCTGTACTGGTGCTATGTTTTTTTTTTTTTTTTTTAAACAAGGATACTTTCTTACCTATTTATAGTGCCTTTATGATAAACTTCTTGCTAATATATTCGGAGTTCCCATCTGGGGGAAACTTGGGGGAAAATCATGTTTGATTGGTAGTTTGCCCTCCTCAGGGTCCAATCAAGGTTTGGGGGCCTTTCAAAATGTGGTTTTCTCTTTCCTGAACCTTAGAATATTCATGATGGAGGGAAGCTGTGTATGACCAAGGGGCACCTGAGGGCCCCAGACTTGCATCCTCTAAAGGGGTCCGGCCATCCGTGCATACAAAGGCAGAGCAGATTTTAGTGTGATAGAACAGTAATAGAATTAGTGTGCAGAAAGAGAAAAGAAGGATATAAGTTTCCCATTAAAACACTCCATATTGGCCCTCCCTGGTGGCGCAGCGGGTTAAAACACAGCGCTGAGAAGCTAAAGCCACTTCCACATGAGTTCGATCCCCGCCTGCCCCCGAGGTGACCCCATGGCGCGGCAGACCTCTCCTGACCCGCCCGCTGCTCCCCTCAGCAGTGTTCTTCGTCCATCTGCCTGTTATGCTCTCGGCTCTGTCTCTGGTGAATCCTCTCACCCTCCGCATCTCTGGCCTGTACCCCAGTTCTATATGAATAAATGAATAAATCTTTAAAAAAAAAACACTCCATATTACCCATCTCCTTGTGGGCAAATGCCCTGTCAAATGGGTCCACTAAAGCAGGGCAGTTTTGCCTAAGGCACCTTCTGGTGGTGAACTCCAGGAAGCCCCCCCCCCCCAAGACCAGGCAAGTCTGGGATGAAAGGAGCAAAATCAAAATACAAATTAAGTGTTACCCTTCCCATGTGTCTCACCCACAAGCCTTTCAAGTGTCTCTACATGTCTCTCCACGCATCTCCTTCTGCTTCGTCTTCCCGGCAGAACCAGGGTTCAAGTCAGGGTGTAGGAACAAGAGCTCGCACCTAGCTTCTTCCAGAGTCTACCTGAGTTCCCCATATATATGTCAGTAGAGTCACCTGGCCTTTCAGCTCCGCCCCTCATTGAGTGTGGGGGGCTATACCACACCTCCCCCTTTTATGGAGATTTCTCTGTAGAGAGTCTGGGGTCAGGTGTTGATCCTAGAGGTTTAGGTGTTCAGAGTTCACTGCAGTTGAAGGCCCCACCCATGCACCCCCAAACCCCATCAGCTAGCTGTTGCCTTGGTCTTTACTTGCAGAGTGGAGATAATCAGAATTACCTGATGGGGTCGTTGGGAGGGTTACGAGCCATCTGGGTTAAGCCAATGCTTCTGCCTCTGGGTTCTACTGGCTACTTAAGTCCCCTTGGCTGTCACCCAGCTTCCCTGAACCCTGGGTTCTTAGCTCTGTTTTCTTTCTCTCCAACTGCCCCCCTCCCTCCAACCAGCTCTGATCCTAAACTGCTTTGATGAGATTATTGGAGGTGTTACTAATCATGCTCCTCAGTGAAGAGAAGTAATTTGCGCTTTTTGGTGAGAAGAGAGTGACCCTCACAACGGCAGATACAACTTTGCGTGATTTTGATTAGCCGGGAGGGACGTGTGTTCGAAATCTACCCGAGAGCAGAAGGAAAAGGAGGACTCATTCCTTGAGCAGGGTTGAGTTGTGTTTGCTTTGGGGGTTTTGGGAGGGATTTTACTTGGGGTCACTCAGGTGTGTGAGGGAAAGGTAGCTCCATGGTGGCCTAGTTCTGAGAGAACCACACAGGGGCTGCAAGTCCCCTTTCCCTGGACCGTTAGTGACCGCTGTCCCGGGGCCCTGGCATGGGTCTGCTGGCTGTCCTGTGCCCTTGGGGTCGATGCCTGTCTCTGGCTGCCGACTTCCTTCCTGGTCTCTGAGTGTGTGCAGCTTCCAATGCTACATCCAGGTCAAACCCCCGTCACCACCCCCTTGCACCCTTCCTTGGAGACCAGCAACGGACGGAAATGAAACTGCCAAGTTTTCTTTTGCATTGCTGGAGGAGGGTGGGCAGAGGGGTGGGATGACAGTCCCCTAGGAGTACATGGCTTCCTCACTCCCTCACCTACTTCAGTCACCCCAAGGTCCGAGTGTTATCGGAGGCGGTGCCAGGCGATCGGAGGTGACTCGAGACACACGAGGGGTTGGTGTCCTTTGAAATCCCCAGGAAACCTAAGACCTCATTTTGGCTGTAACTTCAAATCAGATACGTTAGAAGTCAGCAACCCAATGGGCCTGAGCTGGCCCTCACTGTCTTTGTGTCCCCATTCGTTGGTGGAGCTCTGACAAGCTGAAATGTCCCAAAGTCCAGGAGCAGGCAGAGGCCACCCTAAGGTCCGAGTTCTTGGTTTCGCGTCCGCCTGGGTACCAGGAGGCAGGGGGACATGAGTAATGCCTTGGATTTGAGCTGGGGGGCGGGAAGGGAAATGCAGAGTCTTCACATTCTTGTGATGGGGTGGGGTGGGGCGCGTGTGTGCTGAATCGTGGACCGGCTGGTCATGTCCAAAAAGATGCATCGCTGCATGAAGGAACACACTTACTTGTTGCCATATTTTAAAATTGTAGTGGCACTGCGTTGTACGACCGATGCCCACGTTTCAGGTGTACGGTCCAAAATGAACGTGTCTCTGTACCATTAAGAGAAACACCTTTCAGGGATCCGATGCTGAGCCCAGACGCGATGAAGATGAAATACCAGGCTCTGCTGTACTTGAGAAAAGCTGCGTGAGGAATTGCACTGGGCCTGGAAGAAGCAGAGACAGGAGATTTTTCCAGAAAAGCAGGAGAGGCTGAGCACATTACTTGGCATGCCTGGGTGGGCCAAGCAGCTGCAGAGCGGTGTGGGCAAGGGGGCACGTTTCAGCAGGAGAAATTTTGAGAAACCCAGTTGCTAAGTTTGGGAACAATCTAAGTGATTGGCTGAGAACATGTCATCCAATAGACTCTTTTCTTGTCTTTTGGAAACCTGTTTGGGAAAGGCGCTTCCAACCAGCTCGTGAACATCTGCTTCTTAGAGAGCTTCCTCTACGTGTAATCTCGGGGGTAAATAAGGTGACAGTTTTGTGTCCTGCAGGTCTGAGGACAGGAGGAGAGGGCTGTGGCCTGGAAGAGAAAACCCAGAAACAGACCCCCTCGAGTGTGTGTAAGAGTGGGGGAGTGAGTAGCACCCAGTATGTTGGGTATACCAGGCAGTAAACGGTGCTGGTAAAAAGCAGTGGTGGGTCCTCAATTTCTATCACCGGAGTTAAGCCGTAATGCAGTATCAGAGTGACATGCAAACTAGGAGAAGCAGCATAGACCATGGGTGAATAGTGAGGTAAGGGGGGAGAAGCTTTTTGAAAGTGTGAAAGCAAAGAATACAAGAATACCAGGTTGGTCCGGGCTTGGGGGCCCCCCTGAGGACTTGGGGCAAGTGGGTTCCCCTAAGCCTCACTTTGTTCCTCTGACAATTGGGGTTGTTAGGTATGATTGTCTTAGGTTTAAAAATAAAGATTAAACGGTGTTGTAAAGGACTTAATAGGAAGCGCTTCCCACGTAACCTCTTATTATGTTAATAAAGGGGGAGGCTGAATATCTCCACTAAATATACCTGGAGCCAGCTTTTATCAGCCCGAGTGTCCTGGGAGGTGTGTGAGGACTCTCCCCACTGGAGGTGAAGCCACAGCAGGTCACACAGCTGTCAGTGGAAGGCCCCGGTCTGGACCTGCCCCGGTCTGGACCTGCCCCAGTCTGGACCTGCCCCGGTCTGGACCTGCACGCTTGGCCCCAGGCCACATGTCCTTCTCCCCTCGTGCCTCCTCTGTGACCACTCAGGTCTGCTCTCTGTCACCAGCACCCTGCAGCTAGTCAGTGAGCTAGAAACAGCTTGTCCTCTATGTGTCTCTGCCTCCGACTGTGAGTTTTCAACATGTTGAGGCTTTGTATAAAAAATAATTGAAAAAACACTTCTGTAGAAAAATGGGTAAGGGCCCTTCCTAGTGGCGCAATGGGTTAGGATGCAGCACTGCAGGCTGGCCGCAGCTGTTTAAGTGCGAGTTCAATCCCTGGCCCCGGAGCTGACCCACAGGCCACAGCAGACCTCTCCTGACCCGCCTGCTGCTTCCCTCAGCAGTGTGCTTTGTCGATCTATCTGTTCTGCTCCCCACTCTGTCTCTGGTGAAGCCTCTCGCCGCCCCTGCACCTCTGGTCTGTACCCCAGTTCTGTATGCACAAATAAATAAATCTTTTAGAAAAAAGAAAAAAAGAGAAACGGGAAAGCACTTCATAGGGAGTTCCTCAAAGAAAGAAGGACAGTTAGCCAAAAAAAGGTGGGTAAAAGTTTAGCCTTGCTAGTCATGAAGGAAACATTAATTTAGATAGATGCCATTTTTTGCTGAGTAAGTTTGCTGAGATGGAATAGGTGTGTACAAGGCTGGGCACCTGCACCCAGCTCCCGGGTGCCCTTCACGTGGCCTTCCATGACAGTTGTGTCTCCTGAGGTTTTATGACAATGGTGGTATGGACTTTTTGGACTTGAATTTGTCTCACACTGTATTTTTGAAGAATAACTGCAGGAATTTCTGCTGAGTGCCCACCTGAAATGTGCATAAAGTGTGTTTGACTCATGGCCCTCCCTGGTGGCGCAGCAGGTTAAAGCACAGCACAAAGAAGCTTAAGCCACTTCAGCATGAGTTTGATCCCCACCTGCCCCGGAGGTGACCACATGGCGAGGCAGACCTCTCCTGACCCGCCCGCTGTTCCCCTCAGCAGTGTACTTTGTCGATCTGCCTGTTCTGTACCCCACTCTGTCTCTGGTGAGTCCTCTCTTATTTATAAATCTTTTTAAAAAAAGTGTGTGTTTGACGCCACTGTGTTGAGTGTTCTGACCATCTGACCAAATGCAAACTCTAGAGAGCCTCACAGCATTCTAAATAGATTCAGAACAGGCCGTTCATGGCTTCCACTGAGCTTTGTTCTAGTGGAATCTTTTTTTTTTTTTTTTAAGACTTATTTATGCATGCATAGAGAACTGGGGTACAAGCCAGAGGTGTAGGGTGGGAGAGAGGACTCCCCAGAGACAGAGTGGGGAGCAGAGAAGGCAGGTTGATGAAGCACACTACTGAGGGGAGCAGCAGGGAGACAGGAGAGGTCTGCCATGCCATGTGGGTCACCTCCGGGGCGGGGATCGAATTTGCACTGAAGCACCCTGCTAGCTTCGCAGTGCGGCGCTTCAACCTGCTGCGCCACCGGGGAGGGCCGTCTAGTGGAATCTTGACTTGAGGAAGCTCGGCCATGAAGTGCTGGAGGGCAGGGTTTTGTGCTTGAGTTCTGGCTGGGGCCAGACCCCCGGGTCCACTCACTCCCAGTGGCCAGCCATTGTGACGGGGGTGTGCCCTGCGGGCTGGCTTCTGTCCTCAGCGTGCTGGGCTCTCAGTCCTCACCTGTCACCGAGTCATCTTGTTACAGGGTAGCCCAGAGTGGGCTGGGCTGCCTGTCTGTGGGGCCTCACCTGCGCGCTCACAACTCGGTTACACTGCAGGGACACACAACAGGGTCAATAACGGGTTTATTTACAGAAGGGGAAAGGAATAGGAAACAACCCGGGGAAATAGAGCGGGATACAAAGTAACTGGAAAAACCTTACGGCTGGGCTGACTGAACACACTGAGCCACGGTGGTCCAGAGAGCCGTTTCCCAAGCAAGAGAGCGAGGGATGCAATCGCGCCCTGTTTATCCCCCAAATGTCCCAGAATTCCTGCTAGCTCCGCCCTTGGGTCCTCGCAGTTCTCTCCCTGGTACTGCTGGGAATTGTAGTTTCCAATCACTGGAGTAGGGGGCGGAGTCCATAAGACTGCAGAGTTCCTTTAGGACATCCTTCCTCTCAACAGTCTCAGCATTGGGGACCTCTGCCCTTCCGTGGGTCTGCTCCCTCCTCCCCATGCCTCTGCCATCTCCCGGCTCTTCCCCCCAGTGCACACCCGATTTGGGCTCACATAGGTACTTGACCGCCAGTCTCTGCTCAGCGTCATGAAACAGATTGCCACTGCTCACACACAATTGGCGGTTCTCTTTACCTTCTTGTTCACGCTGGCACGGGGGAGCATATCTCGGTCCCCAGTTCTGAAATCTCTGATTCTTCCCGTCTCTCTGTTCCTCTCCCCCGGCTTCCTCACCCTGTCATCACTGCAACCAGCATGTTCTGTTTCTGCCTCCGTCAGTATGGAGACTGACTCTGAATCTCTGGCTTACAGCAGAAACAGCTATTTCTCCCTGCTGCTGCCTCTTCAGCAGGTGGGGAGTCGGGGGTGCTGGGAGCCCAGTTCCTTGCTATTCGGGGGCCTGGCTTGATAGGACACAGTTGTGAATGTGGTGGGTCCTTGATGAGGGGGAGAGACTTGGTCACAGGGTCTTAAGCGTCCATCCAGCCTTCATGGATGAAAAATGAGGCACGGAGCATGCCCAGCTCCAAGGGCAGAGGGTAGGCACAGTCCTCGCCGCATGCTCGTGAGGAGAGCTGGAATCTTTGGGGGCCACACTCACTATCTACTCCCTCCTGGGTCCTGCATTAGCGGGGACAGGGTCCCGCCTTTCTGCTCTTTGCTTCAGTTCTGGGTCCTTAACACATCAGTGCCCACCCCCTCCTCCCCTGCACTTGGGATAGAAGCTCTTCCCCTTGGGCCTTGAATATTCTTTAAAAAAAAAAAAGATTTATTTATTGATGCATACAGAACTGGGTACAGGCTAGAGGTGCAGGGGGTGAGAGGATTCACCAGAGTGGGGAGCAGAACAGGCAGATCAACGAAGCACTCTGCTGAGGGGAGCAGCGGGCGGGTCAGGAGAGGTCTGCTGCACCCTGTGGGTCACCTCCGGGGCGGGTGAGGATCAAACTCATGTGGAAGTGGCTTTAGCTTCTTAGTGCTGCACTTTAACCTGCTGCGCCACCAGGGAGGGCCCTGAATGCTCTTTTTAACTGGCACTGCTCAGTGCTCACATCCTCCTGCTGGGCTCTCCCAGCCCCAGGTCCTGGGCCGCAGCTCTAGCTTCTTCCTGGGAGAACAGTCAGCGCTTAGCCTCCTCTCATCTGCCAGGCCACTTCCCTGGGTCTCGGGGGTTGGACTTGCACCTCCTCGCCTCCCCGGAGGTGCCCACTCACCCCACCTGCTGCGGGCCCCTCGGCTTTGTTTCCTGTGCACCACTCAGCACAATTTACTTGTCTATCTGTGTGCTTTGGGTTAATGTGTTTTTCTTGCTGCACTTGTTTTTTTTCTACCATGGTTTCCTCTTGCCTGGTGCACGGCTGGGGCTCAGGACATACGGTTTGGATGAATGAATGAGTCTTAAGGATTTTCCTCTAGACATGGCTCAGATTTTCCTCCTCTTTGTCTCTCCTGTGCACCCATCTCTGCTTACTTGATTGTAGCCTCACAGCCACCTCATGTCAGCGGCTTCTCGCTGCAACAGGATATGTTGTGTTGCAGCACACAGGAGCGTGTCGCTTCTTACCACTGCCCTGTGTTAAGAAAAAGCTGTTCAGGTTGTCAGCCTGTCTGATCTTTGCGGTCTTTGGGCAGGTTGTGGAAGTGGCCACACCTTCTGACTCAAGGAAGAGTCATTTCCCCGGCTAGTGCCTCTGCTCATCCCCACCCCAGAACCCCCGTGTGTGAAGATACATCCTCATCTCTCGTGCCCAGCAATTTGCCTGAAAACAAAGCTAAATGCAAAACCAAAGGCCTGGGAGAGCTTTCCATCCCTAGGGCCCTCGGATGTGTCTGGTGGGAAGTGGGGCGGCGGTTTCTGTTTCCCTCACATTTTGCCACTTTGGCTTTCATGGACCCTTTGCTTACCAGCCAACAGAGAGCACAGGAGACTCATCTCTGATGACAGCCCTCAGTGCCAAGTGGTTTGCTTGAATGGGTACCCAACTTTGAAGTTATTGGGAAGTATGGGGCAGGGCCGGGGGGTGTCCACTATGCCGGGCTGGCTGGCTGGGTCTGTGCAGGTGTTAGAGACATGCCCATTTATTACATTTATTATCTATAGATTAGTGTCTGCTGAGTGTTAACCTGAAAGTGAATCTGAAAGCAGGTATAGGAACCATCGAGGGTTTTTCACATGGAGGTTAGCCCCAGTTTCTCATTACGGTTCTTAGATTTTGTGCTTAGGTTTCCATATTCCATTTTCATGCATTTTTGTGCTAATAGAAAATACATATTCTGTCATGCGATGTAGTGATGTTCGAAGGAAAGATGTTTTCACACATGAACTTAACAGGTTATAAACAATGTGTATGGAATGAGTCACTTTTCAAAGAATGTGTGAGCAAGGCTTTGTTCCCACGAAAGTTTTATGGATTCACAGATGCTCTAGTAAACCATTCTCTTTTTTTTTTTTTTAAAGATTTATTTATTTGTGCATACAGAACTGGGGTACAGGCCAGAGCCTCAGGGGCAGTGAGAGGCTTCACCAGAGACAGAGCAGGGAACAGAACAGGCAGATCAACGAAGTACACTGCTGAGGGGAGCAGCGGGCGGGTCAGGAGAGGTCTGCCACGCCATGTGGTCACCTCCGGGGCAGGCGGGAATTGAACTCATGCGGAAGCGGCTCTAGATTCTCAGTGCTGTGCTTTAACCCGCTGCGCCACCAGGGAGGGCCTAAACCATTCTCTTTTAAGAATAAGTTAAATATCAGCTGCTGAGTCCCTGAATTCTAGAGTGTGGTGGGATAGTCAAGTTTCTGTTGGTAGGGAGCTTGTTTATGCTAAGTGACAGTGGATAGTACAGAAGAATTGAATCTCGGAGGTTCTAAACCCAGCTCTCTGAGAGTCTTCCCCCCGAACAACCTAATGTCACTTACCCCAAGGAACTTGGTGAGGAGTGAATGAGCTGATACAAATGCGCACTTATGACAGGACTGGCAGATGATAGCACCCAGTGACGGAAAGATTTTGCTATTTACCAGGTGACCTAAAGGAACTAATAGGTGCCACTTATGAGGAATTTGTAATATTGGATAAAAAGAAACTGTCCAGAAATATGTATGGTCACAATTGTGTAAGGCGTAACCACTGTGTAACAAAGGTTGGAAGGAACTGTCAAAAGGGAATGATTGGTCTTTCATATATTCTAGTATTTCCTAATTGTTCTATCAAGAAATCTCTCAATTTCTGCTCTGGTCTAACAGTAACATCGTTAGTATTAAACACTATAAACAAACACAATTTTTGTGCTGCATGTAGGACACTTATCCATTAGTCCTCTCTGAAAACACCCCAACATCTTAGCACCTTTACACATACGCATTTTACTGTAAAGCTTTTCCCTGAAGCATAAACACGGACTTTGGTAGCAAAAATACTGTCTACCAGTCAAGAGCCCTGCGCAATGCAAGGAAATTCAAGTAAAAGAGTGAAACCTTGCAGTTGGTGATTTTAAATGGTTCTTTCAAAAACCTTCATGCTTAAGCTCCTGGAAAATCTGATCAGACATGTAGGGACAATTTCTGATTTTTCATTGAGGAAGTTGCAGACCAGAGAAATCAAGTGACTCACTTACGGTCACCTGGCTAAGATTTAATTTTTTCCTGATGTGATAGTAGGGATTATCTAGAAGCACTGAAGTATTACAACATATAATTTTAAAATTTGAGTTTCTTGGATGCTTTAAATGGTTAATTTGACTCATTGGCTATCTTCCTGAAAAGTACCATGAATTCTTCGACTTGATAGAAATTTGTGACATGGTCATATATGCAGAGGTCATCTGGCCCCACTCCCTAAGTTTACAGACGAGGATGGACGATGCTAGTGTTTGACCAGAGCAGAGTCTCGTTGACTGATGCCTGGCACACTGCTTCCCACTGAACCCAGGGGGTAATTGAGTTTACTTTGTTTACACTTAAGCTTCATCAAGTATCTTTACAGACTGTCGTTATCAGATGCTAATCAGTATCAGAAGCATGTATTTGCCCCATGGATCTTCTCTCCCAGTTTGAATATTTCATTAGTCTGTGGCCAGTTTGTGGGTGAAATTTACTTCTCCATTTCTGTTGAAGGGGTATTAGGAAAAGAAGAGAGAAAGAAATAAAAAAGCAAGAACTATAAAATTAATCCAGAAAGAACTTAATAATAACTTATTGAAGAATTAATAGTCAAATAATATTCTTTAAGGGATGGAAGATCATGATTTTATGTGTACTTTGGTTAAAATAATTATTAGGCTAGAGAAAAAGCCTTCCCTGACCTATTAACCTAAAATTCTTCAATGCAGAATAAACTTAATCTAGGTCATTTTACCTTTCAGGCTGCTCTGTTTGGGCTAAAGTAAATATTCATCTAGAAATGGCAGTTTGGTTCAAATTGGATTACACAGAAAGAGTTCCATTTCTAAGACTGTTTAGAGAACTTATTCAACCTGTCATTCTAACATATTGCTGTTTTCTTCAGTAGAAAGCAGAGTTGCTATGGAGATAGCAAGGGTGCCATAATATTTATAGTATATTAGATCCATGTATAAACTATTATACTAGCTATGATTTGCACGATATCTTATCTCCTAGGTAAACTTTTTTCTCCTCCGCTTTTGATATATTCATTAAACTAATTTTTTTTACTCTTTTAAAGAAACCTTCACAGAGGATGTGTATTTTTTCTAGAAGAGCAGATATAATTGCTGTTGTATGACTTTTCTTTGAAATAAGAATATGGGTGCTTAACTCTTCTTTGGAGCAGATTTTGTGAAAAATGAATTAATGTATCAAAGTTTTAAAGGGACTTAAAATCGCGAGAGGCACAGGTTCCTGGCACGGTATTAGCTTCTGGGGGAGCTGACAGAGCAGATAGCCCCAGTAAGCACAGTGATGCTGGGGTTACCGGTGGATGTGGGAGGGGGCCCTGGAGAGGCAGACTGGTTGCACAGGACAGTTTTTTTTTTTATTTTTTAAAAGTCTGCCTGTTCTGCGCCCCACTCTGTCTCTGGTGAATCCTCTCAGCACCCCTGCATCTCTGACCTGTACCCTAGTTCTGTATGCATAACTAATAAGTGAATCTTTAAAAAAAAATTTTTAAATTTATGCATACAATAGCTGGGGTCAGACCAGAGTTACAGAGGCAGGGGTGTAGAGGATTTACCAGAGACAGAGTGGGGAGCAGAACAGGCAGATCTACTGAAATACACTGCTGAGGGGAGCAGCGGGCGGGTCAGGAGAGGTCTGCTGCGCCATGTGGGTCAGCTCCCTGGCTGGGGATTGAACTTGTGCTGCAGTGGCTTCATAGTGCTGACTTAACCCGTTGTGCCACCAGGAAGGCCCCCACATGGTGGCTTTTATATGTTACACAACCTGCAAAGTTGGAGGGGAGGAGATTGAAGATTATGGGATCTGGAGATGGGATGGTGGGGATGGCTCTCTGGTGACCCATTTGAGAAAGGTCTCAAAATAGCTTCAGAATCAAATTCTCCAGAAATCAAGAGAATGACAGGTGTCTTTTTGATGACTTCTGTTGTTGGAAATTGTCAGGAAGAATGCTCACTTCCATCTTTGAAATATGGAGTCTTGGTGTCTTGAAATCCTCTACTGGGAAATAAACCCAAACAGGGAACAGGGAAGGTCCTGGCTCGTGCAGGTTCTGCTCTTGGGGATGAGGCCAGCTTCCTGGGGAAGTAGAACCAGGTGGAATTCCATATCTCTTCAGCATTCAGGATCCAGGAAATGTGCCGCTGGGCTCGTCTGTGCCGGTGCTGGGGGGTGTCTCGCCTGAAGATCTTTGGTGAGGATGGGGGCACTCACATCCTTGGTTAAGAAGAGCAGTGAGGATCAGGACCTGTTCCTTGCTTCAAAGGAACAGGGTAGAGTGGTGGGAGGGGAAGCTTTTAAACTCTTGAGGTAATGTGACTTAACATCCTAAAGAATACTAAAGCTAAGCATTTTAGTAACGCACATGTAATTAGCAAGAGCAGGCAGAACATTTTTCAAAAGATGTATTTCTCTTGATAACTAGACTATGGCCCCAGGTGCAAAGAACCTCACCCCTCCCCCAGTATGTAGGGATGTTGATCTCGATTATGTTCCTAATTAGTCCCAGAAGCTGTGCTAAACTTATAGCATCACATCAACACGCCGACCCGACCTATGCTAACTAATGCAGTAGTCTGTCATTTTAGCTAGTAGTGTACCAGTGTAGCCAAGTTCTGCTCTTTTCAGAACTAAAAATGAAACTAAGTTTTGCAGTGCTCCAGATTAAAGATATCTGAATTGATCCTGGGAGCTGTGCTTGAAAAGAAAATTCAGGTTTTTTTTCTTTTGCAAAACTGTCAGTGGCTCTCTGGGGTGTGGCTCTGCAGGTCACTGATGACTAGAAGTGAGAATGAAAGATACTGAATTTTAGCCCTGGGGGCTGTAGCCTGATTGCTGTCAGGCTAATGTCAGCATAACTGAGAAGGCGCTACTGGTTGTTGTTTCTAGAAAAAAGCATCACTTTTTAAGTGCAAAGGAAACATCTTGGCATAACTAGGCACATCCTCTGTGCACTTTGTTACCTTGAAACTCCTCATAGCGATACAATGTCAGCGCTGCCTCCTTGTCCTGTATTGGTTGTGGGGCAATGACGAGGACAGAGTCAGCAGACCTAACTGGAAGGTAGGTGTTTTCTCTGGGGCGGGTGGGAAAGCCATGGCTGGGGAGGATCCAAAGTAGAGAGATTTTTAATTTCCCAGATATCAAATTAAGTGAATGCATTTGCTGAGTCCCTATGATGTGTCAAGCTTTGTGCTAGGTGCTCTGGGGAACCCGGAGAAGTAAGACAGACATGCCCTACCTTGCGGGTAGAGGAAAGTCTTGATGCATATTTGCATAAAGCGTGCATGGTGGGGAGTTGTAAGTAGTCCTCAGGAGTCCTCAGGGGAGACGGTAGTTCCAGGAGGAATCAGAGAAGACTTAGTGAAGGAGAAAGTGTGTGCAGACTTGAGAGATGGCAGGTGTTGTAGCTGGAGGGACCTGTGTGAGGAAGGAAGTAGGGGGTAATTTGGGGGCCAGGGAGTAATTGAGGCTGGTGAAGTGCAGAAAGAGTTCGGGGTACACAGATTTGGGTCCCCTGATCTTGGGGAGGTGGGCAGCATCCAGGTTGCGGGTGTTGACTTCTTTCTTTGTATTGAGGCTTTGAGCTGGAAGTTGGGGGGGTGGGCTTTGCTGTGGGAATGCAGTGAGTGAAGAGAGCATGACCCGGGAGACGGACCACCGGGCTTAGCTGTCACTCAGGAGACGGCATCATTTAGGGGAGCGAAGGAGCAGGGCAGCAAGTGAAGGATCGTGTGCAAGAGCTGTGTCGGGAGAAAGGCGGTGGTGTTTGAACCTGATTAGGCGATTTATTCGGTAACTATTTCCCTCTGCCCTTAGCAGGGTGAGCTGGGCTCCCTGGCTCGGTGAGATTGGGGAGATGGAGCCTTAGATTCCACCGGGGAGGTGCTGAGGCAGACACCTGAGAACACCAGGCCTGGTGGGAGTGTAAACGTATCTGGCCTCTTGCTTTCAGATAAAGCATCGCAGACAGATGGGAATCTCATCGCTCACTGTAAACCGCCACCGGAGGAAGGAATGGCGGGGAGCCACCGGGGGCCTTCAATTTTGAGAGTGTTTAGGTTGGAGCTTTCAAAACCACCTGTCCAGTCTTCTTTGAGATGCTCCAGTCCTGGCCAGTGCGCCCTGAACTGGAGGGGACCATCAGCTCCGCCTCCTCTTCCCCAGGGCTGCCTTTCTGGCTGCAGATGTCCTCCGGAAACACCTTGCCCCTCTCCCCTTCCAGGGAACAGTTACAGAGACCCTTAAAATGTGTGTTCGCAAGCAATCATTTAGAGACAGTAATTAAATAACACGCAGGGTGTTTTGTCACCGGTTCACGCAGGAGACGCAGGAGTCTATAGCTTGCTTGTCTTAGAGAAACAAAATCAGCGCGATGTGGGTGGTGCTGCTTTCCTGTTCCAGCCTCAGGTGGGCGCACAGGTGGGCTGCAGGTGGCTGTGGGTGGACCGCTGGAAAAGACCCCCGGCTCCTTCCATGCGGTTCCTCCTGCGTCTGACCCTCCATCTCACCTGTTTGAAATCTCTTCCTCTGACACCTGGGTAATTCCTGACTGTCAGTAGTGTGACATTGTCCCTATCACGGTCTTTTCATGTGTCTCCTTTGCTGCTGACTCACGTCACTTCCTGCCTTCACCAGCTCCCCCTGTTGCAGGGCAGGGAGAGAGGAGCACCACTGAACCCCCAAACCTGGCTGCTCTAAATATGTTCTGCCATCCGCCGCATCAACAGAACACATCTAAGACTTTAATGAAAAGGGACTTTAACGCAGTGAGGATACAATACAGAAGACAAAGAATATAATTTCTAAATCAGACACCTGAAGTGACCCATCCCCTCGTGGGCAAAAGTCCACCCAAAAGGGACTGGCCCAAAGCAAGGCCTGAAAGCCGCCACAAGACTAAAGCACCTTCTGCCGGGACCCATCAAAAAGGGTCAGCAATGGCCAGACAAGTCTGGGAGGAAAAGAGCAACATCAAAATCAAGATAAACACTGCCACAATCACCTCCCACGGGTCTCTCACCCACGTCTGTTTCAACCAGCACAGGGCTAGGAAACAGGCATGGTTTCTCCCCCACTCTGAGGAAGGGAACTGTGACCTCTGGCCTAGTAACTCACTCCCATGTGCCTTGAGGACTCAGTGGAAACTGAGGGCGAGAAGAATCCCCCCAACATCACACACCTGTGCTAAGTTACCTGTAGGCATGAAGAAGCCTTTAACAGTGTGACCGGGTGCTCTAAGTCGGTGCAATGGAATAAACACTCGGGCCTGGTGTTTGTATGTGGTTCTTCGCAGCACTTACTCTTCTTATTAGTTGTTTTGTCTTTCACGAGGCTGGGGGGGTAGTAGGGGGGGTCCTCGTAGGTCTGTGGAGATGGGAGTTGGGATGTTTAAGGTCCCGTGGCGGGTAGAAAGAAGTGCAGCAGAAAGAAGTGCTGCACAGGTGGGGAACAGGGGGTGCGCATCTTAGCTTCGAGGTGGGACTGTAACAGGGGGTCCCTAGGAAAAGGGGAAGTTCCAGGTTCCCTGCCCAGAAGGAGGGTGGAGCTGAGCAGAGAAAAAGGAGAGAAGGAATGAGAAGAGGGAAGAAGAGAATGAAGCAGGATGGAGAAGGAGGAGACCTGAAGAAGCCACATGGAGCAGGGAGCATGTGAGGAAGAAACCGGGCTTGTTTCCTGGCCCTGGACTGGTTAAGGCAGATGTGGGTGAGAGACCCGTGGGGAGGTGACTCTGGCAGTGTTTATCTTGACTTTGATTTTGCTCTTTTCCTCCCAGACTTGTCTGGCCATTTCTGACCCTTTTCCATGGGTCCCAGCCAGAAGGTGCTTTAGTCTTGTGGCAGCTTTCAGGCCTTGCTTTGGGCCAGTCCCTTTTGAGGGGACTTTTGCCCATGAGGGGATGGGTCACTTCAGGTGTTTGATTTAGAAGTTATATTCTTTGTGTTCCGTAATGTATATTCACTGTATTAAAGTCCCTTTTCATTAAAGTTTTATATGTTTTGTCTTGTTGCGGCGGATGGCAGAACCCACTTAGAGCAGGCAGATTTTGGGTCTTCAGGGGTGCCCCTCTCCCCCTGTCCTCTAACAGATTGGCTGTCCTATAACAGATTTGGCGCCCTGGACCACCCTGTTACAGGAAGGGCGCTCCCCGAGTCGAGTCTGGAGAGCTGGGCCCCGGGGTGCAGGCCTGCACCCCGAGTGTGTGATATGGTTCTGTCTAGGGGGTCTTGTAGACTGAGAAGGGGCACCGTGGGGTCTGGAACAGGCCAATGGACAAGCACACTGCTGAGGGGAGCAGCGGGCGGGTGAGGAGAGGTCTGCACTGCCCTGTGGGTCAGCTCCCGGGCGGGGATCGAACTCATGCTGAAGTGGCTTTAGCTTCTCAGTGCTGCACTCTAACCCGCTGCGCCAGGGAGACCCTATCTGTCCCTGTTTTTTCTGACCCTGATGCTGCCTAGGCCTCCTGCACTGGCCGCCAGGAGGGGTCTTCCCTTTCCTTTTCCAGCCCTTCTGGCTGATTCTTGTAACCTGAAGGATGACTCTGCCTGTGGCTGGCTCTCCTGGACCTCCGCAGCCTCCTCTCTCTGCACTGTCTTAGGAAAGAGGTATCCCAGAGCCTAGGGCGGATCCCGGATCCCTGCAGGCAGTTCTCTGGCTCTTCTCCCCCCCAAGGAAGGGGCGTTGTCCGGTCTTGCCTGCTGGTGGAATTTTTGGGCTGAGAACGCCCGGCTTTTGTTTCATTGCTTTGGTGGCTTTGGGGGGGATGGTTCCCTCGAAGGGCTCGCCAGTGGGTATTGAGAAAGCAGGAAAGCGACTTTTCCTGTTCCGGGCAGCGCACAAACAGCGCACAAACAGTGCACAGCGCAGCGGATGGAGATATCCTGCTGGAGCATGAAGCCTCCCCACCCGGCCCAGCCCCGTCTGAGGAATGGGAGGCCCCGGGGAGGAAGTCAGCCCTACTGCAGAGCGGCTTTCCTTTTATTTACAGTGCTTAATGAGAAGGTGATAATTCTACGGCCAGATTTTAAACCCTGTCAGCACAGAGAGCTGCAACACGTGACACATTAGGGGCAAAAATGTGTTTTGTTTCCCATGAGGTCATTCCAAGTTTGCCTGGCAGGGGTCATGCGGTGTGAAAGTCAATGTAAACGCTGTCCTAGTTTTGTTTATTTTTAAGTTAAAAATCGCACAAATGGCAAATTCCTAGATGTAGAAAAAGATGGCTTGTCTTGTGCTCTAAGGGCACTGTTTCTTGGTGCCCCCCCCTTTTTTAAGATTTATTTATGCATATAAAGCTGGGGTACAGGCCAGAGGTGTAGGGGTGGTGAGAGGCTTCACCAAGACAGCGGGGAGCAGAACAGGCCGACTGACAAGTACACTGCAGCGGGCGGGTAGGGAGAGGCCCCAGCTCCTTGTGGATCACGCTCCAGGAGGATGAACTCATGCTGAAGTGGCTTTCGCTTCTCAGTGCTGTGCTCTAACCCGCCGAGCCACCAGGGAGGGCTCCTTGCTGCCTTTTTAAAGGACCCTTTCCTCTGTTGTGAGCCAAGACTGACGGCCACAGGACCATGGCAAGGCACCACAGGCAGCTGACCAGCTCAGAATGGCCAGAGGGAGGCAGAAACCAAGCAGTGGGCTGAAGGGAAAGCTGAGGGAAGGAGGGAAAGCAGGGGGCAGTGGGGAGGAGCCCGCACACTAACTTCACTTGGGACTTTGGGCTCCCTGGGGTTCTGCAGTGAGCCCCTGTCTAGACCTGATCATTTCAAGTGTGGAAATTATCATTTCAAGGCTGGAAAACTGCAACAATAACTTGAGGCCAGTTCCCGGCTTCCTTTCCTGTCCTATAAGTCAAGGAGAAGGAGAGTCACTGAAGAGAGAGATTTGTATCCAGGAGTGAGTGGGGTGTGGGGGGGGGGG
>NW_004567111.1:5590750-5713859 GCF_000260355.1 Condylura cristata
GGCAGACCTCTCCTGACCCACCCGCTTCTCCCCTCAGCAGTGGACTTCGTCGATCTGCCTGTTCTGCTCCCCACTCTGTCTCTGGTGAATCCTCTTACCGCCACTGCACCTCTGGCCTGTACCCCAGCTCTGTGTGCATAAATAAATAAATCTTAAAAAAAAAAATCATTGAGTCCTGTTATATAACAGCCACTGGGCCAGAATCCTGGGACAGAACTGTAAATAGGGCAAATACAGGGTCGCAGAACTTCAGGTCTTCTCAGGACATAAATAGGTGATCAAATAGTTACAACATTGTGGAATACCATATAGAAAGACTAAATGTTGGGGATGAAATTAGTAAGAAGCAAAGACTTGTAAAGAAAAATTATTGAAAGACATGAAAGAATACTAAAAAAATGGAAAGCAATCCAATGTTCATGGACTACAGGATTTAAGGTGCCAATACTCCCCAAAACTATATACAGATTAATCTATCAGAATTCTCCAGGCCTATTTTTTTTTTTTTGCAGATATTGATAGACCGACACTGAAATCCATAGGAAGTATAAGAATCCCAGAATAGTAAAAACAGTTCTGGAAAAAAGAATAACAAAGTTGGAGAAGTTACACTTTACCCGATTTCAGACCATAATGTAGAGGCTGTAGTGATCAAAACAGTGTGATACTGGAGTAAACAGAGAGAAAAATATCAATGGGCTATAACTTAGAGTCCAGAAATAAATCCATACATCCTTGCACTTACAGTCAATTGATTTTCAGTAAAAGCCAAGACCATTCAGCATCAGTCTATCAGAGATAGACTGATCTTTTCAACAAACACTGACATCCATCTGAGGAGAATGAAGTTGGGTGCTGAAGTCACACCATATGTAAAAAAAGCTCAAAATTGATCATAGACCCAAATCTCAAAACTAAAGCTGCAAAGCCCTGCGTGCATAATCTTGGGTCAGACAGCTGTTCCTTGCTACAACAGCACACGCACAGTAAGAAAAGAAACAAAGTCGTCAAAATGAAAACTCTTTGTTTCAAAGGACACGATGAAGATAATGAAAGATAATTCAAAGAATAAAGATTTGCAGATCATCTTTCTGTCAAGGGACTTGCATCCAGACATATAAATGGCTCTTCACAGGTCATCAATAGGAAGGCACCTCACTTAGTTAAAAGACGAGCAAAGAAAGTAATAAGCAAGCATTGCTTTAAAGAAAGGAAACAACTGGGTGCCTTTGATGCTCAGGGAAATGTGACTCAGAACCCCACTGAGACACCACTTCATACCTTGTAGAATGTCTCGGCTGTGCAGACAGACGACCCTTGCTGTTCCTTCCATGTTTCTGAGACTGGGGAGTAGAGACTGGAGCCCTCCTCCGTTGCTATTGGGCTGGAAGAAGGGGCAGTCACCTCGGAGGACAGTTCGGCAGTTCTTCAAAAAGCTAAATGTAGAATTACTCTCTAGTCCAGCTTTTCCACTTCCATCTAGGAGATTTGGGAGAATGGAGAAGATATAGTCACACAAAAATTCACATGAGCTAGAGCTCCAGCAAAGCTGTGGGGTAATTGGTCTGAGCCCAGAGGCCTGAGAGGTGGGGAGCCAATGGTGTCCAGTCCAGTCTGGGTCTGAAGGCCTTAGAAACAAGAGCACAGGGGCAGGAGGTAGATATTCCAGCGTAAGAATTCAGGCAAGGGGCCCTCCCTGGTGGTGCACCAAGTTGAAGCACAGCACTACGAAACTAGCTGCAACCTCTTCAGCACGAGTTCGATCCCCGGCCAGGCAGGTGACCCACATGGCGCGGCAGACCTCTCCTGACCGGCCTGCTGCTCCCCTCAGCAGTGTACTTTGTCAATTTGCCGGTTCTGCTCCCCACTCTGTCTCTGGTGAATCCTCTCACCACCTCTGGCCTGCACCCTAGTTCTGTATGCATAAATAAATCTTAACAACAAAAAGAATTCAGGCAGGAAGGGACAGCTGGATTCACAGAGGTGTTGGGTGAGGCAGGTTGAGAAGACCAGCAGAGCCAATGGTTGAATCAGAGCTCACAAATGCAAACCCATGGGGGCGGCGGTGTGCATGTGTGGGGTGGGTGGGGAGGTGGTTGATTAAATGGCAATTCTTGGGCATTGCCCTTTACACACTGAGTCAGAACCTCTGATAAGTTGGCTCTGCCTGTATTTCCAGCTCTGTGCAGATGTGCCTGGAGAACGTCAGGAGTGGTTGTGCTTCTGTGGAGGGGGTGTGGAGGAGATGAGACAGGGTCTATCGCCATTTATGGGCCAGGCAGTGGAAGAGGGGACTGCCCAGGGGTTTGGCTCCTGGGTATTGGGGAAGCCAAGGGAGGACCCCCCCCCCCAGGGAGGAAGTGTCACAAGCTTCTGAGAGGTCAAGTGAACTGAGAAATGGGACAGACCATGATGGTGCAGACAAGTCCCCAAGCACAGGGCCACCAGTGTCCTCCTGGGCTCCACACCAATGCCACAGCCTCTTGGGGGCACCGTGAACAGCTCCAGGGCCCTTGCTGGGTGGGATCCATTAGGTGGATCCCTAGTGCAAGGTCCTGCCCAGGCACAAGGCACACACCGCTGGGTGCTGGAGACAGACTGGGCCACTAACAAGCAAATGGCCGCCCTGTTCTTGTGGCCTCGGGGAGCCCAGCGCCCCACTCTGGCCCCACAGTGTCTGTCCCGCGACACCTTTCCAGCCTGGCCGCACTGTGGGTCTGAGTCACGAGGCTTCTGAAGTGTGGGTATTTCCTACTTCTCTTGGTTTGTTGATCATGGACAGTTTTGAGAGATTGTGCAAATACTTACTTGGAAGTCCCCCTCCGTGCCCCCCCATCCCGATCTTGGCAAATGCTGCTGCCTTTTGAAATATTGTCTAATAAAAGTTATGCAATGCTCCTAGAGTTGTACATCCAGCGCTTGTCAGTTTTTGGCATGACAGAGCTACAGTGTAGCTGGGGCTGAGAAGAGGAAAGGCAAGACAGCGTCTCCAGACTGGGCTGCCTGTGCGTGGACCCGGCTCCCGGTTGAAGTCGATGCTGAAGTAGAAGTCGATGCAGTGATGCTTTCGTCTGGCACCGTCCCCCAACTCCGTTTTTTGAGCCCTCTGCTCTTTGAGGAGGGGTGGTTCGATGCTGTTCCATGACACAGTTTTAAGTTGCCCGGGTAAACGTGTTTCTTATTAAAGGTGGCAAATAAGTGCTGTGTCAACACTGAGGTGTTCAAATAAATATGAGTCTTGTGCAACAGCAAGATGTGGAAGTCCCCCCATTGCAAACCTGACCCTGAGTCAGTGTCTCAGTCCAGCGATCAGAGGTGAAATGAAAGCTGGTCACCCAGCGCAGCCCGGACTTCCTACCTGCACAGTGGGATCACTGTTCAAAAATTAGCACTTAAAAACGCCCCTCCCCACTGCATTCCATGGCTGTATAGCTCGTGTTGCAAGATTTCAAGTCCTGTGTGTCAAGTCCTAATATTTTAAGACTGATTCTTTGGTGTTTCTGCTAGGAATTCTGGCTATGAATTTGGGCTCTTGACTGTGAATGACAGAAACTCGGTCAAACCAGCAAAGGGGGATGTAATACAGGACGCGGGGGTCTCCAGAGCCCAGGGATGCAGCTTCCCAGGCTTCAGTAGCTCCCCCTTATCCCTGCTGCTGTCTTTAAGTTTTGGGGATCTTCTCTAGCTGGAGATTGCCTGTCTTTGCTTCCAGTCTGTGGTGGGACCTGAGCCTGGGAGTCCACCTAATGGCAAGAGACTGCTCCTCTCTGAGGCTGAGCTCTGACCTCCCGAGAGGGGGCCTGGATAGGGTCTGATGTCCCTCTGCTCCCCGCCTCATCCAGGGACGTGGCTGCAGTGAGGGTCTCTGCTCTACTTCTGGCTTCCTGCAGCCGCTGCCTTTCCTCAGAGGTGGGCCACCGCTCAGCCCCTGGAAGAACTGGCGTGGGTGGACTTACAGCCTGTTTGGCACCAGTGACCCCCACTGCGGGGGAGGGGGGAATGCAGGGAGAAGGGACACTGCAGAACAAAAGAGGTGTTTGCAGTGAGGGATGTGCTGGGCGGCCACCCAGTAGGTGGGTCACTCCATGAGCTTTCTTTCTTTTTAAAGATTTACTTAGCTATGCATGCAAGAACTGGGGTACAGGCCAGAGGTGCAGGGGGTGAGAGGCTCACCAGACAGAGTGAGGACAGAGCAGGCAGATGGACTGAAATCCACTGCTGAGGAGAGCAGCGGGGAGACAGGAGAGGTCCTGTGCTGGGCCCTGTGGGTCCCTCCCTGGCTGGGGATTGAACTCATGCTGCAGGGGCTGTGGACAGCTTCGTAGTGCTGTGCTAACCCTTGCCCCACCAGGGCGGCCTTCCATGAAATTTACTTTAACTTAGAAATCTGACAGTGGGAAGGCAAGTTTTTTTTGCCCTCAAACAGACTCATTCAGAAATGACACTAGAGTCACTCATTTCCTTTGTTCTAGGTGATTAGGAGCTGGTGTTACTGACCGAAACAGGCTGGGCCACACCTACTTGAATCATTACAGCCATATCATCTTTTCCCCTCAGAATTAATAACGTGTCAAATAGTGTTAGTTACCCTTTTTTTTTTTTTTAAGATGTATTTGTTTATGCATACAGAACTGGATACAGGCCAGAGGTGCAGGGGGTGAGAGGATCCACCAGAGAAAGAGTGGGGAGCAGAACAGACCAACTGACAGAGTACACTGCTGAGGGGAGCAGCGGGTGGGTCAGGAGAGGTCTGCCGCACCCTGTGGTCACCTCCAGGGCCGGGAATCGAACTTGCACTGAGGTGGCTGTGGCCAGCTTGCAGTGCTGCGTCCTGACCCGTTGTGCTACCAGGGAAGGCCCTCTTTTAAAAGAATAGTAACATATCTTTATGATACTTTGGGATATTAGTATTTAAATATCACTTTAAATTAGTATTTAAAACTCACTTTTCCATTAAGATTTCATTGTTTTAAAAGACAAGCTTAGATGTGTCAATATAATATCAGAAAAGAAAGTAATAAGGTGTCCAGGGAAGCTCAGCTGACCATTACTAGCATGTGTGGCAAAACAGCTCACAGTTGCATTTTCAGAAGTGAGTTTTGCATGCATATTCTAAAATTGGTGTGAACATATATCTGGTATTCTCTTTGTGAGGGAAAAAAAAAAAAAAGACAAAACTCCAGGGCACCGTGTTCACCAAACTGGAAGAAGACCTTCTGGAATTTGAATTTGTCATCTTCGAGGCATTTGGTGTGGAATACAATAACCAGCGAGGTTCTGTTTCATCCAGCTACAAGGGCCCTTTGTTTAAAGGTCTTTTTTGTTAGGAGTCCCGTGTTGCCAGCGTCCTTGATATTTGCTCCTGACTGTGCTTTTGGGGCTGCGTGGCATGATTCAGAAAAAGTCCACTTGCCTCGCCTAGGAGTTCACAGGGGACGCTGGGCCCTGCCTGCAGAATTCTGCAACCTGCTAGGAGCTGTCTTCTCTGCCTCTGCTGTGTTCATTGGCAGCTGGAGAGAGGCTGTACAGGGTTACAGGCAGCGTAGTGAGAAGCTGAAGGCTGTTAGTCAGTCACATAGTGAATTGTTGCAACAGGAACGTGACTAGGGACACAGCTGTCCTGGAGCAGGTCGGCGAGGCCAGACGCTGCTTGAGCAGAAGTTCATGTACGTTTATTGAAAGTGCACAGGCTGGTGAAAGCTGATCGTGCAGCAGTGGTATGAAGAGTAGGGTCCGGAGAGCGGGATAGGAATGGGGGACTGAATTTTACAAAGGACAGGGAAGGGGACATCGTGGCCATGGCGTCAAGAGACATTTGCGTCAGCCAGGTACTTGATGTTATCCCAGGCAGGGTTGACCCGAGACCACCATGGAGAGAGTCACGTAATCAGGTCGGCAAAGTGACACGGGCTGTCCTCCGCAGGCGGCCAAGGAACACCCTGCTGGGGTTCGCAGAGAGCACACCGGTCCCAGGGGCCCGTGAGCGGCGAGCCCACAGCCAGCTCAGGGGAACCCACAACCAGTGACATAGTTTGTGCTCTCCGCTACTGCATTAAAATCTGAATCCAAATTCCTTGTGCCTCTTTTTCTGCTTGGCCCTGTGCTGGGGACCGACCACATGGATGGGGTGGTGGCCCCCACGGGGCCAAGCTCCCCGCACAGGGTAGCCCAGCTCCCCAGGGCAGCGACGTCCGAACCCGCCTCTTTGGCTCCAGCCAACGCTCTTCCCTTTCCATTCTGCGTGCTCACAGGGGTCCTCAGGTCCTGCTTCTAGGTGGAGTCACAGATTTGCTTTTGAAAGTTTCTAGAAAGCTTCTGTACTGTGGGAGGAAGCCTACAGAGGGCAAAGTGTTATTTTTTTCCAGTTGTGTTTTTGGGAACTTTTATTAAATCTCCAACTTACACAAAAAGGTAGGATGAGTTCGAGGAGGCCCAGTGGCGTCAGCCCCCGTGGGCCTGGGTTGTGCGCTGGGCTGATATTCTGGGTCACCCTGTGAGGACATGGAGAAGGCACAGGCTAGGTGTGACTTCTCCCTGCTCAGAAAGCTCCAGACTTCTCTGCGCCTGTGGGTCTTCTTTTGTTTCTCTGTTTGTTTTACCGAGCCTTATATTTTTTAAAGATTTATTTATTTGTGCATACAGAACTGGGGTACAGGCCAGAGACTCAGGGGTGGCGAAAGACTTCACCAGAGACAGAGTGGGGAGCAGAACAGGCAGATGGACGAAGTCCACTGCTGAGGGGAGCAGCGGGCGGGTC
The DNA here is from genome assembly GCF_000260355.1 of Condylura cristata. NCBI lineage: Eukaryota > Metazoa > Chordata > Mammalia > Eulipotyphla > Talpidae > Condylura > Condylura cristata. Next base: position 5,597,508 of record NW_004567111.1, read on the forward strand.
AGGAGAGGTCTGCCATGCAGGATAGGCGGGGTAGGCGGGAATCGAACTCATGCGGAAGCGGCTTTAGATTCTCAGTGCTGTGCTTTAACCCGCTGCGCCACCGGGGAGGGCCACGATCAGCAGTTTTTGATGTGGCCACTGTCACTGTCTCGGGAGGTGAGAGTCTGCGGCCCCGCAGACTCCACGGGGCAGGGTGCGCGTCCGGCCTGCACACCAGCTGGCTGAGGTGCTCCCTCTCCTCGGGGCTCCCTGTTCCTGAGACACATCCAGAAATGAGGCCAGTCAGTGCCTGCAGTGGCCTCCAAGTGTTCAAGCGAAGGCTGAGTCCGTTGGTTGCGTCTCACCTGAAATCAATAGCCAGAAGTGATGACGCTGAGTGAGGGGGCCTGTGCAGAGCCCAGACGGGCTGAAAGCGGCCTCTTGCATCAGAAAGCCCCGCTGGGCCAGCGGAGGGGGCGTCTCCAGGACCTGGATGGTGCTGCCCTGTGTGTGGAAGAAGGCGCGGGCCGGGTGGGGGTGACGGGCCACCGTGACCCTGAGGTCTAGCCCCAAGCCCGCCCCTGGCTCTCCTCAGCTCTGTGAAGGCTGGGCGGGGAGGACCCTGCTGGGGAGAGCTGGCAGAGCTGGCTCGTGAGGCAGGAGGAAGGCGCCCCGGGCCTCCGAGGGCAGTGAAGCTGCGGCAGGTCATCCAGGAGCCCTGGCTGAGCACGGACGGAGGCGGCCGCACTACAGGGGGATTTTCACGGTGAAATGTTTTTTAAATTAAGGCTAATACGTTGTGTTTTAAGGCAATAAAGCAGTTTCACACTTAATGGACCACGGTGTAGCGGAAACAGTACTTTCATGCAAACTGGGAAACCAAACACTGGGCCGGCTGGCGAGGCAGTTTGCACTGTTGCTGTGCCTGGAGCCCAGATTTCTGGGGTGCACCCATGCCTTCCCGCTCACCCACTGAAGGTGGAATTCAGGGGCCTCCCTGGGGGCACAGCACAGCACATCAGCAGTGAGCTTGATCCCCGGCCAGGGAGTGACCCACATGGCGCAGCAGACCTCGCCTGTCTCCCTGCTGCTCCCCTCCGCAGTGTATTTCAATCTGCTTGTCCTGCTCTCTGCTCTGTCTCTGGTGGATCCTCTCACTCCTCACTCCCACATCTCTGGCCTCTACCCCAGGTCTGTATGCATAAATAAGTACATATTTTAATTTATGCATACAAGAATATTAAAAAAAAAGATTTATTTATACACACAAGAGCTGGGGTACAGGCCAGAGGTGTGGGGGGAGTGGTGAGAGGCTTCACCCGAGACAGAGTGGGGAGCAGAACAGGCAGATTGATGAAACACACTGCTGAGGGGGGCAGCGGGCGGGTCAGGAGAGGCCTACCGCGCCATGGCGTCACCTCCTGGCTGGATCTTGACCTCTTGCTGAAGTGCCACGCTGCGGCGACCAGCTTTGTAATGCTGTGCTTTAACCTGTCACACCACCAGGGAGGGCCCGATAAATAAATCTCTAAAAAAAAGAAAGTGGAATTCAATGGTGTTTGACATATTACTCTATTTATTAAACATTGTGGCAAATAGACATGAGACAAAACATGACTTTAACCATCTTTTATTTATTTTCTTTATTGTGGTAAAATACACTACACAAAACACAGAATTTACCATGTAAGCCATTTTTCAGGCGCACCGCTGAGGGGCCTTCGGTGCAGTTGCCCTGTGGGGCCGCCTCCCTCCCGCTGTCTGTAGAATTCCTCCCATCTGCACGGCTGCACTCTGCAAGCTCTGATTCATGTTCGCCAGTCCCCGGCTGCTGCTTTCTACTCTGTGTCCTTGTGAGCTGGACTAGTGTTAGGACCTCGCCTAAGTGCAGTCACGTCCTTGCCCTTAACAACTGGCTTATCTTGTTTGGCACCATGACATCGAGACTCATTCATGCTTCAGCAGGTGCCAGGAGTTCCTCCCTTTTTGAAGGCCGAATAGTATTCTTTTATGTGCACACCACCTTTGGTTGTCCATTCACCCGTGGATGGGTGGCTCATTTCTGCCTTTTGTGTGTAAAGCTGCGTTGGACATGGGTGTGCAAGCCTAACTATGTTCCTGCCTTCGTTTCTTGTGGGTTTCTATCCAAAAGTGGAATTGCTGGTTCACCCAGCAGTTTTAATTTGCGTGAGGCTATTTATACAGATTTTAAAGAGTGTCACTCAGTGATATTAGCTGCTTGAACAGCATTGCTTCTTAGCCTACCTAGTGATCTTGGGCTGGAGAACAACATTTCTCTGCTCTCATGCTAAAGAAGCAGGCTTCTAGGTGAGAGCACTTCTGTTTGTAACTTTACAGGATTGGGCTTTATAAATAGCCCTAGATAATCCCCATGAACTAGATTTCTGAGCAAGCTACCAGAAGAGTCACATCCTCTGATGAGAGAGAGAACATCAGAACATCTTTTAACATGGTAGAGAGGGAGAGGTGAAAAATGATCTGCGTGGAAATTTACCCCAGACTTCACTCAGGCTTCTGCATGATCCCCCCTTTTGCTACATGTGTTAAGGTAGATAATCTCCTTTGAGAGGTGGTGTCTAAAGGCCTCAGCCCATCTGTTCCGGCCGGTTTGCTCAGTGCAGCATTAACCTTGTTCTGTACCACCTGGCACTTGTTGGTATAGGAAGGTGGGTGAGTGGAAGTGGAGGAGGGGAGCTTGCTCCCCGGTAATAACTCCCCGAGTTTCGCTATCTGATGGGCCCAGCCCCACAGCCTTCTGTTTATCCCCGGGGACCAGGTAACAGTCTGAGGTTTCTTAGTTACAGTAACTGACCCTGGGCTTCCGAGGCAGGAAGTGGAGCCCTCTAGCAGTTACTGAAACCTGGAATCTCGTTTTTATTTCTTGATTCCTTTTACAAGTGTCTGAGCTGTGGAGGTTTCTGCTTTTCTCAGAAAGTTCTGTTGGCTTTAAATAAAACTAGGTGTGTTTCTTGGTCCAACTGGTGTATAGAAAGAATATCTTTGAAAACAATTTAAATTGTCTAATGCAATTACACTATTAAATTGAACTTGAATAATTAAATTTATATTCTAAGTTTATGCATAATATATTTTGAAAAAAGAATACATCAGAGTTGCTATATTTCACCTCCTTTTAAAAAAAGATTTATTTTTTTATGCATACAGAACTGGGTACAGGCCAGAGGTGCAGGGGTGCTGAGAGGATTCATCAGAGACAGAGTGGGGAGCAGAACAGGCCCACTGACCAGTACACTGCTGAGGGGAGCAGCGGGCGGGTCAGGAGAGGTCTGCTGTGCCCTGTGGGTCACCTCCGGGGCAGGCGGGGATCGAACTCATGCTGAAGTGGCCTTAGCTTCTTAGTGCTGTGCTTTAACCCACTGCGCCACCAGGGAGGGCCTCACCCCTTCTTTTTTGACATGCGATGTTGTGGGAAATTATTTATACTCTGCCTGCCTCCCCGTGCCCTTCACCTCCCCCGCCTCCCACCCCCCAGCTAAGAACAACATAGGAATGACACATCCTAACTTCTTCACTCTCTTCCTACATACTTTACAACTTGAGTCGTCCTTGGCTTCTATATTAACAAAGCCCTTGTTTGCCTATTGTGACTGGGTTGTAATTGACACAGTTCTTACCTGCTTTCAGTGGGAAAGTGAACACAGTGCAGGCTGGCAAGGGGACAGGAGTTAAGTCAAGAAGGATGTTTGAGGACCTAGTGTGCTACTCGCTGTTCTGAGATGGTATTTTCAGGGCTGTTTAGCAACTAGGTTCTTAGAGATAACTAAGAAATAGGGTGCTGGATGTGATTTGATAGTGGAAAAACTCCCCTTAACTGCCACCACCCCAGACCATCCTTATTGAGACCTGGAAATTCTCCCCTTGGTAATTCATTTGTTTGTGTGGAACATGCTGTCTTCCTGTGGGCCTCCTATGCGTCTCTGGGAGAGGGCATGTCTTAACTCACTCACACTTCAGTGAGAGTTTTTCTAGTTAAATTCTCTTCTGAGATAAGAGGACCAGGGTAAGCTGCGGAGACCACTTCACAGTCTGCCTTTGATTGATGGCCCTGTTAGCAAGACGCCTGGACACTTCACTGTCAGTGTTAACCTGGGAAACTCGTTCCTGCCCAGGGAACCAAAATTTGATACTGGGCAGAAGGGAGGGCTATCCAGGGACCACAGATGTTAAGGGGACAATCTCATTTTGTCCTTTCCAAGGGCCTGGCCATCCACTCAAACAGAGAAAAGCAATCATTCCAGTGTGTTTGAAGAGCTCTAATCGGTGAGAGGTTCAAAGGGAGCAGATAGAGATGGAGAGAAGAGCAATCACATTCTGAAATCACCCGTGCCCTTGTGGGCAAGTGTCCAGCTGAACAGGCTGGACATAGGGCTGCAAAGTCACCAGGATAACAGGCTCAAGGTATTTCCTGCCAGGGAAAAACAGCTCAGGAGATGGAGGAGTGACTTGAAATTCAGTGTCACATCCAAGCTACCATGAGGGCAAGATGGCAGCTGAAGAGTCCCCTTGCCGGAGCCACCAAGAGCCAGGACCGGAAGCAGGCCCCGCCACCCAGGAATCGCTTCTTCCCCCTCATGCCACACCAGTCCGTATGTAGGTGCCCCGATCCTTCCTTCCTCCTTCCTGGCTTCCATTCTGGAAGCCTGGTTCATGGCATGCTGGGAGTTGTAGTGCAAGGCATGTGGGAGGTTGGGTGGCATGAAAGTGGGGGTGACACACCCTGTGATGTCAGCACGGTTGTATCTGGCAGGTGTGGAGCAACTGTGATCCAGAGCAACTTTTATCTGTCACCGATTTTATACTCTAATCTGAGATGATGCAAAGTGATACATGTAAAATGATCATGCTTCAGCTAAGGCACCGAGTCGATGAATCCTCCTAAAAATAGTATACGCTGACAGTTGTCAATAACTAATGGTGTAGCTTTACTGTCTTTAGCAGCTTTCAACAAAGGCAAAAGCCTCTTGGGTAAAAGTGTACAGTAAAATTGGTGGCGCTTCTGGCTTGGAGACTGTGACGCAGGGTGAATGGGGACCTGAGACTTGGATGTTTCACGACAGTGGCGTCTTTTGTGTGCTGACTCCTGCTCCTTGCCCAGGGAGTCGGGTGGGGGCTGCAGTGGGGCTCGGCGGAGTGAGGGTGCTGGCACTGTGCCCTGCCTGCTTTGCCTGGTGTTTCCAGGGGCTCCGTGCCTGGGGCCCCTACTGCAAGCCGGTTCTGCTTGGCTCAGATGCCAGGAGCTAATGTCTTGGGGTCGTGGAGGGTGTCTTGAATCTTTAAGCAGCAATGGTGCCTTGGCTGGATATCCCTTTGGCTTCGGTAGCAACTTGAGTTTCTTCTTTATTTTCAGAAAGGCAGCTCATTTCTCTTTCCTAGGAGGTGTTTCCTGGGGTTCTTGTGTTTTGATGGGCAAGTCCATAGTGAGGGAAATTCGACAGATTGTGAGTTCCGGCTCCTTTTTAAGCCACCGGAGGAGTGTAGCATGTTCTCTGTTGCCCCACTGGAAGTGCGGTTTTATTTGTTGACTTTGAGAGGGTTGATGTACTTTGCGGGCCAGCCTTAGGAACTGGGAATGCTTTTGTGTGAGGATTGTGGTAATTGCAGGATTGAGCTAATTGCGGTAAAGGGGATGAACGTGAGGAAGGCGCAGGACTCACTTCTGTCGCCGAGCTGGAGTCTCTGTAGCCGGTTTCACCTCTCCCCTCTCCTTTCTGGGACGCGTGCACCTGTCAGTGACTCGTGAACCGTCCTGCTGGCTTTGAGGCTTGGGTGCTCAAGAACCAGTTTTCTTGTTTGGCTGAATTTTCCTTGGTATAAACACTGCATGCTTTGGGTTGCTGGGGGGGGAGGTAGGAGGAGATCCTTTCAGGTTTTATGGTAGGATCTTGGCCCCAGGCCCTGGGTGAGGTGTGTCCTCAGGCCCCATCCCCAGGTAGCTGAGGACTGCGGGGTGGGGAAGTCAGTGCACTCACAAGTGGTGGTTGAGCTGTGGAATCACAGAGTCAGGGGAAGAGGGAAGCCAGGAGAGTTCACCATTTTTATTGCCAGCTTCCTGTTGCCAGAGGAAGTGTTGAGTCAGGTAGCAGGCGAGGATGTGGGAGATGTTCCCTCAGGCTCAACCTTTGGCTGCAGGTAACTGAGGGGCCCTGGCTCCTGTACCTCTTCCTTGCTGGCTGGAGGGGGCTGTTGGGGGTCGGCCACGGGGACTGAGTGTACAGGAGGTAGGTGGTGGGGACAGAAGCCATCACTTGCCTCTCCGTCCTCCTTACGTCCATTCCTGGAATGGTGTTACTTCCTGGCCGCATCTGAAACGCTTCCATCTTTGCGTGAGGGCCAGGCCCCTGGGGGCAGGGGGGCCTCACACTCGGGGAGGTCACACGTCTCAAGTGGCATCTAATTTTGGAGTGGAAGGCACTTAGGCTGCCTCTGCTCAAGGTTAGAGATGAAGCATTTGCGGGACTTGCCCATGGTCTGGGCTTTGTGGATGCTGCGAAGTCTTTATTGAAGGGGGGCGGGGGGGGGGGTCATGAGTCATTCCAGAGCAGCCGTTTGTTGCTGACTCAGGTTTCTGCGCTCGCAGCTATTTCTACCAGCTTATTACCTGGAGGGGACTGTTTGTTTCTTTTTCTCTTACAGGCCTAAACGACGGATGATCTGTAGATACCATGCTATAATTAAAGCTTTGCTGAAGGTTTATCTTCTGCTTTGTGACATATATGACTACACAGTCCGTGTCTGTTTCAACTCCGATTTGTTTTTGCTTGCTATCCACTGTTGGACATTTTAGACGGGAGCCAGGGAGTACCTAGGTGTCTTCTTACATTCTCAAACCTAAAAATCCTTAGTTGACTTTGGAAGCGTCATAGATTATGACGCTTGGAGAGTGTCTGCTGCATTGCTTATCTTAAAGATCGATTACTTTCCGATGAAATCCACCTGGGTCATGGCTGGGCGGTTTAGTGCGTGCTGTGCCTTCAGGAATTCTGCTGGTGCACTGCCCTTTACCAGCCCCTCACGTCCCATTTGTTGTCTTCTAGTATTTGTTCTCCATGGCCACGCTCTGGCCAGTGGCTGCTCCTTGGGGTGTCCCGGGTTGGGAGGTGAGCGGGCAGGGAGGGTGTGTGTGCGCTGGCACCTTCAGATGAACCCGGTGTTAGCGTTTACGAGCCTTTGACTCTCCGTAGGCTTCATCTTTGCATTCTTAGGTAATGAGAGCGTTGGCAGAGCTGCCATTGATGGCACTGTGGTGAGAACCGGGCAGCAGAGGGCTTGTGGAAGCCCAGCGGCGCCAGGAGCACATTTATGACCACTCATCTCCCTTCACAGCCTGTATGAGGCAGACAGCTAAACCCCAGGCATTTGAATTTCACTCTTCGCTGCTGATGTTTTTGCCTCTCCAAAGCGGAAGCGGTCCGTGGGGGGTTTGTGTTGGGGGTGGAGGGGGGTACTGTCATAAAGCCTGTAACTCCCCCCTCCGGCAGTCAGCAGGGGAGTGACGTGTGCTGTGTGAGGGTGCTGGTGTTAGTGCCCTGTCCACTGCTCACAGCTGAAAGCAAGAATACGCTTCGGAGACCCAGATATTAGAGATACGGGGCGGGGAGTGAGGGACAGCCAGGAGAAACACCCAAGTCACGGAAAGCACAAGCCTGTGCTGACCCAGACCCGGAGTGGTGTGGGGCAATCAGGCCAGGAGTCGAGTGGGGCGACCCAGATCAGGAATGGGGCAGGGTGATCCGGGCCGGCAGTAGAGTGGGGTCACCCAGGCTGATGGTGGAGGGGGCGATCAGAATGGGAGCAGAACGGGGTGACCCAGGCTTCTCTTGCCTTTCATTATAAATCCTCTGGTTAAGGACACAAAAACGTTGATTCAAAAGGCTACCTGCAGCCCTATTTATAATAGTTAAAACCTGGGAACAACCCAATGCCCAAAAGTAGATGATTGGGTCAAGATGTGGTGTGTATAGACACAATGGAATACTACTCAGCAATCAAAAGGATAAACTAATATCAGTTGCAGCAACATAGATGGAGCTGAAGGCATTATGCTCAGTGAAATAAGTCAGAAGGAAAAGAAAAATATTGGATGGTGTCACTTACAGGAGAAACATAGGGGAACCAAATACGACATCACGGGAAATAATAAAGGCAATACAAAACACAGCAAAACAGACAGACAGTTATAAACCAGAGGCATCCTGCAGGGGAGGGGGACAGAGACGGGTCAGGAGGAGGAGCTCAGGGGACTCGTGATGGTGCTTGGGGGGAGCTGGGGAGGAAACTCCGAGGGGCGAGAGTGGACAATGATGTAAAATATATGTAAATTTACAAAACAAATCCTTTCGTTAGCTGCCATTTTAGTTGTGTGCATGTTACTTTGATAAACACGAGAGTCCCGTCATTACAAATCCTGCCTCCTTTTCCAAGTGGTGATGAACAGGGGTATGAGGGACGAGTTGGGTTTGCATCTTTCTCCAAAACTTAGAGTTTGCAGAAAGTCTTGCCAGAACTTCGAGCCATGAAAAAGCCAAACAGACAACAAATGAAACAGCCATCTAGGAAGTGGATGACGACAGTCGCTTTCACGCCATGCGGTATCTTCCAGGGACACACACCTGGGCCGGGTTAACGCCTCTGTGGGGCAGGGTGCTGCCCACTGACCAGGAGCCTCGCCAGGCTGGACATCTGGGTCAGGCAGTCGATGTGGGCCCCAGGATCTCTGCCGCTGGGGGTGCCAGATGGAGTGGGCGCTGAGGTGTCCGGGCTGGCCTGCTTCGAGAACATGCTTGACTGCGGAGTTCTTGTTTAACTGCTGGATGATTTTCAGTGACACCCCAAGAGTGAAAAATCACAAACTTTTTGGACCCCCCAAAGTTAAATGTAGAAAAAGAATTCCCTAACTTGCTCTCATGTTTATAGCAACAAAAGTGCTCACTTAACCACCCCCCACCCATGCCCCCAGCCTGCCTGGCAGGGACCTTGGGTCAGCCCTGAATTTCTCAGCCTGGTGGCTGTGTCCCATCAGGGAAGAGCTGGAATCTACTATTGCTCACTGTAAGGGGCCCCTAGGAAAGGCCGTTGTCTGAGGAAATCAAGCGCGTGGACTTCTCTGAGTAAATAGACCATATTTTACTAGCAGGGGCAGCTGGAATGTGTTTGAATCAGCGCATCATCCTGGGAGATGTGCCCACTGAGGAAAGCTTGCCATGGGATTGGTTTGTTGTAATTATTTGGCCCCGTATGTGAGTCCAGTGTAGAAGCCACAAAAAGTGGCACAGATGTTAGTGGGTCTTTGGTGGTCTTTGAAACAAACATTCTGTTTATTAACTCTTAGGGATACAAGGCATTGAATCTTGACGCACCCCATTGGTTGAATTTTGACTTCACGCTCACACCTATGGGGAGGAAGTTTCTAGATAGATTTTCACTTGCAGCATAATCTGAAAAGACCTTTAAGAAGCAGCCAGCACTGTACATGCATGAGTGTAAACATCAGCTACTTCCCGGGGTATCGGAGAGCCAAGACAGGAGCATGAGATTGGATGGAAGAAGGAAAATAGAAACATAAACAGCGGGTTCAAGCAGAGACAGATATCAGTCTCTAAGTTCGTGCTCTGAAGCCATCAGGCTTCTGGGGTGTGCAGCAAATGCAGCCAGGAACCCCAGACAGTGGTGACTCACAGTCACACTTCACGACCACCCCTCTGCACGCCCTGAGCTTCCTGTGTCTTAATAGCTGGGCAAGTTCTATGGGGTGTTTGCTGCCAAGACAGGTCCTGAAAGTTGGGCAACCCTTAATTGTTGTTTTCCCGAGTAGAGCTAACGAGGTTGGCTCTGGGTGTAAGATCCTTCCTCCTGGAAACCTCAAAACCAACAGACTGCTTCCTCTCAGTCTCCCATGGGGTGAGTGAGCGAGGAGCCTCGAGTTATGTCCTGTATGTGGCCCCGGGTCAGGAGCCTCCTCCCGGGCCATGTGGGTTTCCAGCACCCCTGCCCACCTCTCCCTGGAGCGGGAACAGCAGTCCTGGCCTCTGTCTGTCCTGGGCATCTGGTTTTGTTAGAGGCAGATGCAGCCAGGCCATCAGCAAAAGGCCCCACTGCCAGGGTGCTGCTCGTTGCTCTGTGGGCACCCATTTTCCTGGGCTGGTTTTAGGGCAGGAGTTCCCCCTTTTATTCTCAGGAGGGTAAAGCCCCGCCCTACCCCTGAGAACCAGAGGAGGACGGTGGCACGCACATGTGCCAGGTGAGCAGCCCAGTCTGTCAGCAGCCATCATTCTTTGAGCTTTGATTCTTCTCCTGGATTTGAAAACTGCGTCGTAGCTTCGGGAAACGACTGTCTTGTCTCTGGCCCCTCGTCCAGATGGAAGTGATTTCCAAGGGTCTCCCAAGAACCAGCTTTTTAAATTAACCTGCTGCCTTTTTGTTCTGAGCTTTTGCACTTCCTTCCACATTTCCGATCGTGTGCGTGTGAGTGAGCGAAAATGGGCCCTTGATAAAGCAGCAGTGAGCAGTTACTGGGTATCACATTCAAGTGAAGGAGCAGGAAGGAATCCCGCCTTTCCTAAGCAATGGCCTATTGTTCCCTGCCAGGTGCCACCCTGCCGTGGTCCTGAGTGGCGTGGGTCTGGCTGGGGCCGCAGCCAGGGGAGCGGACATGTGTTGTCTCCAGAAACAGGACACCCCAGCTGTAGGAAGCAGCTGCAGGGAACCGCCCAGTCAGCACTTACTGGGTCCTGCTGTGTACCAGCACCCCCAGGGCCCGAGGCCCAGCACCTGCAGGCTTCTGGTTCCCAGTGATTCCAACAGGGGCAAGCACGGGGCGGGCCGGCCAGTTAGTTCTCTCTGCCTGTGTTCAAGAGGCCCTGGCTTGCTCGCCTCGCACCATCAGGCCTGGCCTCCCTCTCCTGCACATACAGCAATGTCACCAGGGCAGTTAAACTTGCTTTGTGAGCAGCAAGCCTCCACTGAGCCTCCCCAGAGCCATTTGTTAGCAAAGAACTTTATAGCAGGGTTAATCTGTCATATAAATAAGAATCACAATTGGTTACATGGTAATTAATGTAAGTGGTGAGTAGGTGCTCGCATTCCTCATTCACTCAGCAGGCACACACCGGAAGCTGGGTGCCCGGTGGCAGTGGCCCACTCTGTGCCACAGAGGGGGTGTCCGAGGCGCCGTCCCCCCGTGGAGGGTGGCCTCACCTCCAGGGACCTGGCTGCCACGAAGGGCGGCGGACGGGGACACAGAGCCTGTCCAGTGGGAGTGCTGAGCTGAGCGTCTTGGCGGTGGCGAGACCAGGGGTGGATGGGCAGGGTGGTTCACCCTACTCGAATCCCCCCAGTTCCTTCTGGCCTCATCACCTTCTTGGGCCCTGAGAATGAGGGAATGAGGGAGGCGCTTCCCTCTCTCCCCCACCTACCCACAGGGTCCCCTTGAAAGTGACAGAAAACTAGGCCGACATCCTGGGACAGGACAGGTGACCGTGGCGGGGGTGGGGTGTGGCCAGAGGCGCCCCTCAGAGACTCAGGCCGAGAACACTTGCACCCTGCCTCCGCCCCCATGGCTGGGCAGCCAGGGGCCTCCAGGGCCAGGGGGAGGCCAGTTCCACTTCTGTGGCAGGGAGAAGACCCACCTGAAGGCCCTATTCCGGTGGCTATGGGGTGGGGGGATTGGAAGAGTTGGGGCGTGGCAAGAAGAAAGGTAAGGTGCAAGCCTGAGAGGTGGCAGCTGCTTTATGGGTGAGGAGGTCTCAGGGTGCCAGCCAGAGGCTCCTGGCCACAGGAGCAAAGGGGACCCCTGGGCGAGGGGGCCTGGGTAGGCTCCTCTCCTGGGGACACCCCCACTCAGCCGCAGAGCTCTGCAGGCACAGGCAGTGTGGGGTTGCACCCCAACTTGTCTTTGTTGGGGGAGCGGTGTTTCAGGGGAGTTAAACAGGCTAAATGGCTAAAAGTCTGTGTGTTTGAATTATTGTAAAGATAATAGGATGTGTCAAAATTTGCCTTTGGTGCTGGTGGGCTCTTGAGTTCATGGGGTTCAACCTCTGGTGAAGAAATGAACCAGTGGGGGGGGCCAAGGCCTGGGGCCTAGTCTGGCCCAATTCTCTAACCATGACTGATCTCTTTGTTCCACTGTCAAGTCAGATGTCTGAAAATGTAAACGCAGGGAGTAGCCAGACATGGGTGTTAACATTTCCGTCGAAGCTGAAGACATTTCCAGACTAGTTCCAGGGGAGGAACTAGGTTTCTGCTCCACGGTGAGGTGACCTTACCTAGCTTGGGGGTGGGGTGTGGGCAAGGACAAAGGCCACATGAGTGGAGTCCCTTGCACAAACGCCACTTACCCCATCTCTGCAGACCTCACTCGAGTTAACTTTCGGGGTGTCAGTGACATGTGTGGGCTTTGTACCTGACGGTAATTTGACTGTCTCCGAAAGGCCACCAGAAAATTCTGGCAGCCCCGCTGTTTCCCGTGATAATTGCATCAGGCTGCTGTAACACATGATCGCAAATGCGACACAACAGCTCGAAACACAGAGCTTGTTCTCGCACCGTTCTGGAAGCCAGAGGACTGTGGTCGGGCAGGACCAGGGCCTAGGGGGCCCTCTGTCCGCCCACTGCCCCCCAGCATCACTCATTGTCTGCCTCCGTCCTCACAGGCCTCCCCTTGGGTCTGTCTTCTGCTCGTAGAAGGACACCCCGATCACCAGACCGACCCCCCCCCCCACATCTGCAGAGATTCTTCTGCCAGGGACCGTGGTCAGGACCTGGACACAGGCCCCTGTGGTCCCTGGCTGTGTCCTGCGAGGCTCCCCGAGGCCTTTGCACTCACTGTTCAGCTTGGGGGACAATGATGTGCTCAGATAAGGTAGTGTTTTTGGAGCTCTATCGTAGAGTCTTAGGAAGATGATGGAGGAGTAGAAAGAGACCAGGAGATACGTCTGGGTTTTTGTCCGGCCGAGGAAGGGGAGAAGGCAGCTGGCTTTCGCCTGGTCCCTGCTGGGACTTCCCCAGCCTCCTTTGCTGCTCTCTGTGATGTTGGTCAGAGATGCCTCTGCCCGGACTCCCATCTCCAGATCCTCCCATTGAAGTCCTAAGCCCTGCTGCCTGAGCGCATGACTGTGTTTGGAGACAGGGTTCTTCATGAGGTCATTCTGTGGAAATGAGGTCTTGGGGCGACCCGCTCCAGTATAACCGGTGTCCGGGAGACAGGATGAGTCAGGCACACACAGAGGAACCTCAAGTTGAGGGGGAGCCCTCAAAAGAAACTATCCCTACTGACACCCTGATCTTGGACTTCTGGCCTCCAGGCCGAGAGACACTGTGTCTCTGCCAAGTAAGTCACCCGTTCTGCGGTGCTTTGTTTTGACACCCTTAGCTGACTAAGACACCCCGACACCCAGTAACCCCACATTGTTGCCTGATGCTCTTGGATGCCTGTGGACAAAGGGCTCTGTGGGGCCCACGTTGGGCGTGAGGACAATATGTGGGAGCAGGAAAACCAGTGCTCTGAGGGTTTGTGTCAGCAGCAGCCCAGTTTCATTCCAGTTCGGCTTGAGAGAATTAAAGCCATTTTCTTGTACTGTTGGCTTAAAGAAAATCCTCTTACTCAGGGATGCGTGGGGGTCCCCGGGTGGAGTGGTGAGGCAGGAAGGGGTTCGCCAGTTCATTCTGCTATGACCTGGGTCCTCCTCCCTTCCTCCGAGCTCCCTGCCCTCTGTCCTGTCTCACGAGGAGGGAGCAGCTCTTGCCCCTGGGTGTCCTCCCTCAAGCTGGGCCATGCAGGAACCCCTGTCAGCACTACATGAACGGCAACGTGAATGCTACCTCCACATTTGGGTTGAATTTTGAAGTTCAACACTTTATGCCATCACTGTGTCCATTGCTTCCTGAAATTTCTGTATTTCTGACTATAATATCACTGGTTTCTCAGAAGCCCAATGATATCCCTCCTCCTCACCATCCCCATGCCAGCTCAGATCTCAGGTGACTCTGACTGTGATGTAAGAGAGCTACGTGGTAATAGCAAGCATCTGTGGAGCACCCACTGTGCTAGGTGGGAACTGTTACGGACCCCCATTAACTGAGGGACGCGTGAGCTTTCGAGGGTGACATCACACCAGTAATAAGTGGAGCTGGAAGTGCTCAAGTCAGGGTTTCTGCCCCCAGAGCCCCTGTGAAGTGTGGGCCCTTCTAAACCCTTCTGGAAAGCCCATGCCAAGGTCATTGGTGATCAAACAAAATGGTGCCCAGCCTCCTCCATGCTGATGCTGTCTGTTGCCTGAACAAGGTTGGAGGAGGAATCTCGGAAGTCTGTGACCGGATGGGCTGGTCTTCTTTCTTGTGTAGAAAACATCTCTGACAGACGGTTCCTGGAGGCATTTACCACCTTCCCGATATTGCTGCGACCAGGCATAGTGTTGTTGATGGCATAACCCCAGTGGCATTGCAGAGAACACCCACCACGCTTTGTAATTACTATCAGTATTGTCTGGAAGCATTGCATGTATTACTTCCCACCAAAGTTTCTTCTTTGTAACATTTTCCCACAGTTTCCTTTGAGAGTAGGGTTTTATTTTCTTTTAGTAGTTAAAAATAAGACAACTCCCAAGTGTTAAGAAATGAAAAACATTTTTTCTTCCCATGAGTCATGGTTGACAATAATGTCACTTAAATGTTAGATTGTAAAGCCATTTAACACCCATAAATTACAGGGTTTATTTTGTGGACTGGAGTGTTAAGATTTTGAGATCTCGTCTTATGTATCGGAGAACTTATTAACAGGATCATTATGTGTACAAAACAATACATTTACTAACTACAAAAAGTCAAGTAATTCATTTTTCTGGATTCATTTTTTGTTGCCCAAACAGATGTTGTTTTTTAAATAACACATTAAAAAATTTAATCTATAAAAGATGTTTCCTGAAAGGTTTTCGTAATTCATACTGGATACAGCAAATATGAGACTGGTGATTTTTATTTAGAAATTCTCTAAGAAAGTAAATCATATGAATCAAATGGATCAAAAAAGTTGTTATTCCTTTTAAGCTCTGCAGTCATTCAGAGATAATATGGACTAATAATTTTCATGCATTAAATGCTTGTGTCTTTCAAGACAATCAGTCAATAGGTATCATATGTGTAAGTCTTTCATTGTGTTTTGAGAAAGTCTCCTAGTAGAGCTAGGAAAACTTTGGTTCATCCATGATGTCATGCTCATGAGCTCGTAGGCACAACTTCTCTCTCCTTTTCTTTTTTCTCTCTTTTTTTTTTTATCTCTCCTTTTCTTAATCTCCCTTCAAAGAAAATACATGTACACAGGCTGGGTGTAAATGTATTTTCCCACTGAAGAAGCTGAAAATGGCACACAGGAAAACTGAAATCCTCTTCCATTTTAAAAGATAGAGTGTGACAGGCACTGACCTCCAGTATTTTTAGAGGTCAGATCTGTTTTGAGGTAATAGTGGCACAATAGCAGCTTAATAATTAGTCATACTAGGGTAGTTTGAAATTTTTAGAACAAAGTATAAATTAGATTCGTTCAGGTTAAAACAAATGAGTGTACATTTGAGAGTTTTTGTATGAAAATGCTATCAGAAAGATTTTTCCCCCTTAAATAACTTTATTGGGATAATTGAGATAAATTAAGCTATGTGTACTTAAAAGGTGGCATTTGATGTTTTTTATTTGTATATATCTGCAAATCTATCACCACATTCAAGGTAATGAACATATCGCACCCCCCCCCCCAAAGAGTTCTTGTATCGTTTGTAATCCACCCATTCCTCTTGTTCCTTCTCTTATCTAGGTAATTACAGGTCTGCTTTTTATTACTATAAATGAGTTTTTATAAAAATGTAATTATACCTTATAATTTTTTGGTTTAGCACCTTTCAGTCAGCCTAATTAGTTGAAGATTCATTCATTTTGTATACTGTAGTAGTTCATTCCCTGTTTCATGAGTAACATTTTCTTACATGGGTATCCTAATACTTACAGTTCACTTGGACATTTGGGTTGTCTCGGACTACTAGAGGTAATGTTGCCATGAATATTTGTGTATAGGTCTTTGTTGGATGCATGTAGAATGATTGGGTCATGTAGCTGGTGAATGTTTCTTTCTTTTTAAGAAATTGCCAGGCTGTTTTTGAAGGTCCCATCTTACATTTCCACCAACAGCCCATCAGAGTATATCAGTTTCTCTTTCCCACATATATGTCAACACTCGGTATGGTCAGTCTTTAATTTTAGCCATTTTGTAAATGTGTACAAGTAGGTCATTGAGTTTTTTATTTTGCTTTTTTTTTTTTAAAGATTTATTTATTTATGCTTATAGAACCTGGGTACAGGCTAGAGGTGTGGTGAGTGAGAGTATTCACCAGAGACAGAGTGGGGAGCAGAACTGGCAGATGGACAAAGTATACTGCTGAGGGGAGCAGCGGGCTGGTCAGGAGAGGTCTGCCGCGCCATGTGGTCAGCTCCCTGGCCAGGGATCAAACTCGTGCTGCAGTGGCTTCAGAGACATTCACAATGCGGTGCTTTAACCCGTTGCACCACCAGGGAGAGCCCTACTTTGCCTCCTTTTATGTATGCCTTTGTATGTAATTTTTGGTGAAGTGTCTATTCCCATGCTTTGTCTATTTTTAATACTGAGTTTTGAAGGTTCTTTATGCATTTAGATATAACTGTGTTATCAGATATGTGACTGAAAGCCTAAGTCATTGAGCTAAATTTTCTTTTGCATTTTTCTTCTTTTTAAGACAATTTATAAGATGTGGTAACGTGTATATAATATAAAATTTGCTCTGTAAACAACAGCCCAAGTGTCTAGTTCAATGGCATTAAGTACTTTCACAAAATCTTTTTTTGTTGTTTTTTTAAATGCTGCTGTCCGAGGTCAGCAGCCCTTAGAGTGTAAGCTCTTAGAGGGCAGGGACTGAAACTTATTCTCAGTTGTATTTCTACAACTATATACGGGGCTTGGCATACAGCAAGTTCCCAATAAATATTTGTTGAATGGACGGAATATTTATTTTGAGGTTTGTAATTGCTTTGGCTAATTAGGATTTAACACTGACCAAGAAAAACAGTCAATTATAAAGGATAGAATTTTTGCTTACGTGAATAGCCCCAGTGTCTGCAATCCAGGTTTCAGTGATGATGCTACTGCCACGTGGAGGCCCTCGGCCTCTTCTGCCTTGATGCCCTCTGATGCTCTTTCTTGCTTTGGACGGGCGCTCCAGCTCCTGCTAGCGTGTCCGTGTTCTCCTCGGCAGAAAGGGGCAGGGAGGGTGGTATCCTTCCCACTGAAGCACGTTACACTCCAGTTGCACCCTGATGGTGCCACCGCATGTCCCCGAGGGTCGTCTTCTCTGGACGGGCGTCAGTGTGCTCTTGTCAGGCGGTGAGGAGGCAGCCTGCTCTGCCAGTGCCTGTTCATGCTTTGTGTTCTCTCACGGCGACTAGTTCCATGGGTGCTGAGGACAGGGGCTGTGGAGAGTAACTGTGCTCACTCAGAATGGGGAGGTGGCGAGCTAAGACACACACCAGACTCACAGTTGGCGTTGCTGAGTTTGATCTTTCCTCAGCACTTAAGACACAGAGTCTTGGCAAACACACACATGAGTTTGCCATTTTGTTCTGAACCCTGGCACAGAGGCAGAGGCCGATTCGGAGCCCTGCCTTGTTGACCGAGTTGTGGAGCAGTGTGGGAGAGAGACAGATGGGGGTCAGGGGACCACAGTCTGGTGTCTCTGCATGGATTATGGGGTGAACCAAGACGTGAATGGGGTCTGCAAGACCCCACCATCTTTTTTCCCCTCCACTCCTGGCCAAGTAAGGGTCAGTTCCTTATGACCACGTGTTTCCTTGTAACTCTGCTCACCGCTTGTGTTATCTAATTAAAGTACAAGTTTGGACATGTAGAAAAGGAGAAAAAAGACCTATCTACTGAGAAACGAGAACGGATGTGCCTGCCGTTCGTGGATGCCCTGGCCCTCCAGTGTGTGGGGGCCCCCCTCTTCATCCTCACAGGCTGGGGCTGTCACCTATGTGTTAGGGACGAGGACCGAGGTGGGGCTGCATGCCTGCCTCAGTCCACCCTGGGAGAGCGGCCGTGCTGGCTGGGTTGGTTGGCGTCTGCCCTGGGTTTCCCTGTCACATCTTGTCCTTTCCTCTGAGCGGAGGCCTCTCTTGGGCAGAAGAGGAAGATCAGAACTGCAGCCTGTCCAGGGGCTGTAGAGCCTCTGGGGCCTCACCTCGGGCCCTGCTGCACCTGCCGGGGTGACAGTTGAGCTTGGGTACTTGTGAGGTGACCTATTTGCTGGCTCTGCTTATCGTGGGGTAAGCTGCTGGAGGAGCAGCTTCACAGAGTGGGAGTGCGTCTCTCCTGACTCCCCGGTGCGGGGACCCTGTCATCTCTCGGCAGCGCTGCTGTTTTGCATGGAAGGATATTCACCTGGGACAGCAGGTGGATGCTGCACAGTGGGCCCTTCCCTCTTCCTGAGGCTCTTCCTTTAATCCACTAGATGGAGCACATGGTTCGACGATATCTCAGGAGCAGTGGGAAGATGTGGTCTTTTCATCAGAGCCGCAGAGTCCCCAAAGTTGGTCAGGCACTGTGATCCATGGGTTATTTTTCTCAGTAACTATAAACCTGTTATTTGTTTTACTTACAAAGTTGTTCTGTGGGTAAAGGATGCATGAGGGGCTCTGGAGGGCAGTTGAGCATTCTGGTAGAGTAGAAAGCACTCTAACCTGGAAGAGTGGGGAGGAGGGAGGAGGTCGCACCCTCTGACTTTGGTCACTTTTAAGTGTCACCGAGCCTCAGTGTCCTCACTGGTCCCTACGGGAGGAGAGGTGTGAGGTGCACCTTTCGGTGGCCTGCTGGGCCTTCTGCGTCATCATTCGGGCCACCCTTGAGGCCAGAGATGCCCAGCTCCCTTTTTGCCAGACTGAAATGGCACCCACAGCCAGTGACTATGTACAGTGGGGAATTCACCAAGTGGCGGGACGCTGAGGGGCCTCTGATGTCTGTGGCCCCGTTTCTCTCGGAGTGCTCGCCTCCTGCTTGACATTCCTGCTGCCACACACGCCCTGGGGCAGGAGTTTCAATGCTTCCGGGTTAACTCATTTCAGGGAAGCACTGATGATCGGGAACGTTTACGTCTTGGTCCTGGTTGTATGTTCCGGACCAGCCCAGATCTTGTCATCTGTCTTATATTTTCTGAGTCTGTTTTTGGGCCAAGATGGAATGTTTGCCTTCACAAGTCCCTCCTGGGCCTGGCTGGATTGAATGATTTATAAGGAACAAAGAGCGTCACTGAAATGCTTCTCCGCCTGTAGTGCTCACCCAGTGGATAGGAGAGTGGCCAGTTGTGCTTGAAATCTGTAAACACTGCTCGGATATATGAGAACATTATGTGCGCTGACTTTTTAGCTCTCGCAGCAGGGAGCTGTTCTTCAATGATTGTTGACACATATGTTGCTAAAAGCCAATGACTGTCCGAGACGAGTAGAAGCTATTATTAGGGTTTAATGAAGTGCATGAAAAATTTCATTTCAGACAGCTTTCAGTTTCCCATCGAAATATGTCATTTGGCCATTCAGAAATTCTGCTAATTTTGAAGTAAATAGACACCTACTGAATTAAATACGTTCACAGAGACGGGCATTCTTGTTGGGTTCCAAGTAGAAATCAGGTTGCGATCTTTGGAAGCGGACTTTTAAAATGATGTAGGTTAGTCTCCACTGTGTACAAACAGCAAAATGCCAAGCCCAATTTCGTTTATAGCATATAAATTAGCACATTTACAGCTCTCCTTCTTTAGTTGATGGAAAAGACCTAACTTCCATCTCGCCTTTCCTAAATAGAGGTGTTTCAGGGTGGATTTGGGTGGATTTTGGAACCAGTTACGTGTTAGTATAGAATCTTTACTGGAGCCTCACTGCCTCTGAGAGAGCATGTTAAGTATACACAGTCGTCTCCTGCCCACTGGACCAGAACTGGAAACAGGCTCTCCTTGGCCCAGGTCACTTATCCCAGGATGTGCCTGGATCCCCTGGTCACTGCCAGTGACCTGCTTTGGCAACTCGGATGGGTTCCATGAAGGAAACGCCTCCTAAGTTTTCTCCAGGAAACACTGAATCATCAAGATGTTTCTTTGGAGGCATAAATAGGTCTAATCACAGTGTCACAAGTTGGCTGTTATAAAACCAACAACCATGTCTTCCCAGAAGTGGCCTTGAGTTGTTCATGTGTGGCAGTGGGGAGATTCCAGTCTCTCCTTCCCATCAGAGGTGTGTTTGGAGAGTCCTGAACAGGTGACTATGACATCAGCCTTGAATTCCCCGTACTCTCTTCAGGGCAGCGGGGCTAAATCTTCACCTTCCTTAGAAGCGAGGGGTTTATGCTGAGTAGAAGATGAAGTCTCCCTTCAAGAGGAGTCTTCCCATGGACCTTATCAGCCATCTTGCTCTTTCAGAAGCATTGATGGGGTCCTTGATGAGCAAAACAACCTGAGTATGTTCTTTGATGTTCTCTGGGTGACTCTGAGATGTGTATCGCCTTGTCAGGGGTTGGAAGGCTCGGGCCTCAGCCTGGGGGTTTCCAAATAGAGCGCCAGCTCTCTTCTAAGCCAGGAACTATTATAAGACTCTTCAGAGTCTTATGTGGAGAGGTGGTTTATGAAGCTGGATGTCTCGCGGTGTAATGACCATCATCGATGGGATTGGTGACATGAGGGCAAGCGGAGGCTTGTCGGGTCTCTGGAGATTGTCCCACGCTTTGGGCAAGTTAGGTTACTCCCCCGAGCCTTCATCTTATTATCTGTGATGGGAGAGTCATTCAGGGGCCGTCTCGTGAAGTGATGGCAGTAAGGTCTGTTGGACCCAGCCGGCATTTCCCTGGGGCACAGTGTCACAAATTGGAATTCTGTTGCAGAAAATAATTTTATACCAGAGAAGCACCAAATAATATTTTTAAAGTACTCCTTTTTAATGACATTAATTGTGAAAAATTAGATTTACTATAAAATCTTTTGAGCTATTTTACATGGATTTCTGGGGACTAAAAGTCTAAAATATGCATGGACATTGGGCTAAAGAATGGGTCTTTTCTCTGTAGCGAGCAGAGGCATTTTTCATCATCCAGAAATCAATAAGTTCAAGATCTGAACCATTCATTTAAAAACCAAGTTGCTTGTCTGAAGGGTCGGTTGTGTGGAATATTTCCAGCTCTTAGAGATTCTTTGGTTTTACACTGTACTGATATCCGAGGTCAAGTTCAAGGTTGTTTTCAAAGTCACAGTTTCAGTGATGTGTCTAGTTGATGCCTCCAGCCAGCCAGTCTTTGCCGTTTTGTAATGAGGCATCATCAGTCCCTCTTCCTTGGCAATGTCACTGTTGCTGCTAAGAGGCAGTCCTAAAAAAGAAAAAGCCGGTCCCTGTACCCCAGAGAATCTTCTCAGTTCCAACAGTTTTTTCCTCTTTGATGACGTTAGCTGGATCTGAATGCAGCTGGGATCCCATGTGTCGGTTTGGAAGCAGCCGACCCAGCGCGGAGCTGGGATTCCATTCATTCTCACACCAGCCTAGTCTTAAGCACTTGGAAGAAGGATGTTCTGTTAGCTGAAATGTCTTGGTTTTCAGGCTTGTCGTATTCATCACGTGTAATTATAACTATGTCCAGGTGCAAATGTTTCATTTCCTTTACATGCGGTGATTTCCTCTGATTTATTTCCCTCGCTATGATGCTAGATTTTTTTCCATGTATTTTTTCCCTAGTCTTTTGTTCCACAGCTTCACTGAGGTACAGCTTACAAACTTTACGGTCCACTATAAAGTTTACATGTACAATTCATGAGTGTCAGTAATTTTGTAGGTTTGTGCAGTCCTCTCTGTGATCGAAGTTTAGAACATTTCTCTGACCTCCCCCTACACAGAAACCTCATCCCCACTTCCACTCCCAGAGATAGGTGACCACTAATCTGCTTTTTCTCTCGGGTTTCCTTTCCTGAACAGTCACATAAATGGGGCCATTCTCTCTGTCACCTTGGTGTCTGGCTCCTTTTATGTAGCTTAATGTTTTTAAAACTCTTTAAAAATTGAGATATCATTGAGATATAACATTGAACTAGTTTTAGGTGTAATTAATGTTTTTATTAGTTAGAGGAAAAAAGGAAAAAGCTTAATTTCTTAGGTTTGTTCCTGCTGTAGAACGTATCTGCATTTTACTCCTTTTGACTGCCAGATAATTTTCTGTTACCTTGTCTGGATAAACCATACTCTGTGGGTTTGCCAGTTGGCTGCCCGGAATCATGTTGCTGTGAACATTTGTGTACATGTCCCTGTGTGAATGTGCATTTCATTTGTCTGGGTCAGATACCTATAGTGCAGTTCCTAGGTTTTAAGGTAGCACCTGACTGAATACCTTTAGGCCCTGTTAAAGTGTTTCCTAACATGGATTCAGCTCCCAGCTGCTCCGCCTTCTCGCCCACACTCACGACTGCTTGTCTTTTTAAGCGTTAGCCACCCTCACAGCCACATAGGGATGCCATTGCAGCTTCAGTCTGCACTTTCGTCCTGTCTAGTGTTGGAGTATCTCCTCATGCATCTATCAATAGTCATCCTCACAGCTTCCTTGGTGGCCTTGGCCGTTAGCCCAGACATAGAGATCATGCCAATTATTTAACAGCGAGAATTCAATATAAAGAATGGATTAAAAAAAAAAAGAATTGTTATCAGTTACAAAGTTGTCAACTAGGTCACTGGTCAGGTAGGAAGGGAACAAGTAACGCAGTTTAGGGTTAGCAGCTGAAGGGACTAGCCATCAGCCAGGGGGCTGAGGAAGGGGCTGGTGCAGCTGAAACGCAAGTCCCGAGGAGGGGGCTCAGCGGCTGCCGATGGTGTTTCTCAGTAGGAGGTGGTGTGATGAGGATTGGTTTGTAAATGCTGGAAAAATGGCAAAACCACTTGGGTTGCTGCTCAGAAAACCAGTGTCAGATTGAAGAAGCCTTGCTGGGTGACACTAGGAACCCAAGCCGCGGGAATGGGTACTTTCTCCTGCCCCTGCGTGCTGGCTCCCTCTGGTGCCCCCCGGCGGTGAGCCTAAGAAAGGGGGGTGCTAGAGACCATTGCTTAACAGTGAGCACAGCCCAGCTCTACCTGCCAGCCCACCATCACACACATTGAACCACGCAACAGAAACCACTCAGAATGTTCATAGTTCCCGAACACACAAAGGTGATCTCGGTTCCTCAAAGCAAAGGGCCACAAAGTCCCATCGGCGTCATGCCCATCTCTGGGAGAACATCACACGAGCCACTTCTTGGCTTTGTTAGCAAAAGCTTGAATTCACTGTCCTGCATAATGGTGCTGTCCCAGGTCTAAACTGTGGAGTTAGGTTTTGACAACAACATCTGGATAGTAGCCCGAGAGGGAGGGTGAGAAGAGCAGAGATGCTGTGTGCACCCCCAGGCAGGAAGGACGACCCCCTGCTAGGCCCAGTGCTTAGCTCACCACCTGGTCACTTGGCAGTGAGCCCCGCCCCAAGGTGGCAGCGCTGGTGGTAGTCCTCGGTGGTCCTTGCAGAAGGAGGGGTTGCTCGTGGAACTCTCGTGGACTTGTGACAAAGGCTCCCGCGTGTGACTGCCTGTAAGACGGAGCCCCTGGAGGTGTTCCAGGCTGCGTGAGGCTACGTGATGGCCTGTCACGCTGCGCGCCTGCAGGCAGCAGGGGTCAGGGAGCAGCTGCACACACCCTCGTCAGGGCGGCCAGCACTATTTCCAGGATGTTTTTTTCTTTCACTTTTACATCAACATTGGCCCTTAAAACATAGATCGCTCACATTGGTCAGGTGATGAGAATGACCGAAATAGGGTCAATTCTGTGAGTTGACTACATTTTCAGAACTTCTGTTAATAATCTCTCTCCTCCCTTCCTTTGACTTTTTCTCCAAATGGTATTTTTCCTTCTTGAATCTTGAGAACCTTGTGGCTAACGCAGAGATGACAAATTTGCAGATGGGAAGACATCTGCAAAATTAATGTCTTCAAGGGATTGGGACTGATGGCTCAGTCCTTATGGCCAGGCCTCGCCTGACAGAATGGATGAGCCAATGTTATTGGCCAGAGAAAAGGTTTCTCTTCAAGTGCTCTATAAATTTAAAGCAGAATATCTCACTGGCGCTGGTAGAAGTCACTGTACCTTTCCCTCGTTCACTCTCCTCCCTCTGTTGCACCGGGGTGCTGTGGGAATGCTCTGTGTTGGGAGCAGTGTTGTGTTTGGATGGGTGCTTTCTAGAGAAATTCAGCTTTTAGAGATGCACACTTGACATGTTCTATTTGTTTTTTTTCTTAAAGATTGATTTTTATGTATGAATACAAGAACAGGCCAGAGGTGTTTGTGTAACTGGTTTCTTGCACTTAGCATTGTGTTTTCAGGGTCACCCACATTTAATTGAGGTAGCATAGACTGACAGCACTGTCTGTCACACAGCGTTCCGCGCTCACTCTCCTTCAAATGCATGTCAGCCCTTTTCCTTACTTTAAAGATTTTTAGTCAGTAACACTTCCTCGAGTTCTCTTAAAGTTTTCAAAATGATTTCTAACGATCACTGCTGAAACCCCCATCTCCCCTTCGCCAAGTATATCCACACTCTTATCTCACCCATCTCCACCATGTGCTTCTTGTAATTATATTTTACATCCATAGAAATAATATATAGTTTGATTTATTAGCTCTGAGATTCTCCTATGCTTGAATTTTGTGTGGGAGAGGCTTGTGTTTTCAGAAGGCGATCCTCTTTCCTATTAGTATTGGGGGAAAAGGAGTCATTTTGGGGTAGGAGGAGCAAGAGAGACCAGCATTTACAGAGTAGGGTCGGTGCCTACTAACCTGGGTTATACTGAGTGGATACAAAATGGCTTGCTGTTGAGCAGCCAACCGGTGTAAGGTTTCTTTGTTGAGCGAATTCGCTGCGTTAATCTATGAACTATTGACTGTCAGGGATGAAAATAAATTCTTCGGAGGACTGGCCGTCCTCATGGCATGTGAATAGAATGAACTTGTGGGACGAACCCCACCCCTACCTTACCCAGGTTGAGGACGTGTGTTTGCGCCCTGTGTGGGGTGCTGTCTTTGCGAGGTCTGCGTCCCAGCCTCTGCGGAGTAGACAGGATTCCAGTGCCTGGCTCCTTGGGGGGGCCACGTTCTGAGCCAGGTGGAAGGCTTCCGCCTGTTTGACGTATAGTAATAATCCCATTTGTCAGTCTAGATGTTTTTTTGGTCATCTCAGAGTACCATGCACCCATATCTTTCTGGGAGAGTATTAAGGAAATCTACCAAGCAAATGAATTTGACTTCTGGAAGACACTTCCAACATGAAGACCATGAGCAAGGAGATCCGTGTCCGAGGGGGCAGCAGCTCCAGTGGGCTGCTGTTGACCTGATTATCTCTGGTGGTCTCGGGACAACCCTGCCTGGGATAACATCAAGTATGTGGCTGATGCAAATGCCTCTTGACTCATGGTTACGATGTCCCCTCCCTATCCCGCCCCCCGGACCCTACTTCTCATACCACCATCGCACGATCAGCTTTCACCAGCCTGTGCGCTTTCAATAAATGCAGAAGAACTTCTGCTCAAGCAGCAGTCTGGCTTTGCAAACCTGCTCCACGACTGTTGTGTACCTGGGGGACTCTCAATCACTGCGGGCTCTGGCTGTGTCATGACCACCGAGTGGACAGCATAGCTCCCCTTGGACTCATTGTCTGTCCTGGTGGGTTGTCCAGTGGGGGCCCTTTATCAGGTCTAAAACGCCCAACGCAAATTCAGAGCCACCCAGTTCTTTAAGCAAGGTGGCTGTTTTGAGTCAGGCAGAAACCCTCCATGAAGTTAAAATAGCTACTTACTTGCTTACAGCAGTTTCCTTCACTGCTGTTATGTCTTTTGAACTTGGCTGTTGCAACAGGTACACAACAGTGGTGGAGCAGGTTTGCAAAGCCAGACTCTGCTGCTTGAGCAGAAGTTCTTGTGCATTTATTGAAAGCGCACAGGCTGGTGAAAGCTGATCGTGCGACGGTGGTATGAGGAGTAGGGTCCGGGGGGCGGGATAGGGAGGGGACATCGTAACCATGAGTCAAGAGGCATTTGCATCAGCCACATACTTGATGTTATCCCAGGCAGGGTTGTCCCGAGACCACCAGAGATAATCAGGTCAACAGCAGCCTGAGGCGGCCCGGGTCTGCATTGCCATGTGGGCTGTGGCCAAGGAACGCTCTGCTGGGATAGGTCACAGGTGCCCGTGAGTGGCCAGCTCGTAGGAACCCACAGTTGACAACCTTATGAGCTGGGAAGAATCTCAGCTTTAACAATAGCTTTCTTGAGCTATAATTCATGATTGGGGTCACCCTGCAAAAATAGGATGGACCCCCATATTTGCTTTCCAGGTGGTGACTAATGATACATGTGTGCTCCTACAATCACACAGCCCTACCCCACGACCACACCTGGATGTGGAAAGGTCTATCACACGCACACGTAATGGAGCCCTGGGCAACCCCAAAGCGGTTCCTAGAATGGCTTGAAAAGCAGGCACAGGAATGGATTTGGGGTTTTTGTGGTGGCTCGTAGAGGGAGGGGTTCTCATGGATGGTTTGGATTTCCTGCTGGTGCCAAAGGAGCAAGCCACATGTCCTATCCTTTCAGCTTGCCCACATGGGGGAAGAGTGAAGAAAGAGGGGTGTGACTTAAAAACTGTCAGCAGTGAAATATCAAAATGGAGTCGGGCTTTTTATTATGTTCATATAAAATCCGCCTCTGGTCTTCTGTCCATGGCCTTTGTTGTATGTTGTGCATGTGGCTATTGGAAGCTCCTAAAAGAAATTCTGTTCCTTTCACCCCCTCTAGTACCCCCTTCCCAGCCCCCAGGATTCACTAATCGGCCCTCTCTGACCATGGATTTGCCTGGGCGGACATTTCATTGAAACAGGATCATAGGATATGAGGTGCTTTGTAGCTGGCTTCTTTCACTCAGCAGATGTTTTTCGCGATCATCTGTATTGAAGCTTCGTTCCTTTATGGCTGCAAACATTCCATGAGGTGGAGGTACTGTCCTCATCTGTCGTATTAAAAGATGATTGATCTGGAACATGGGAGGGCTGAGGCAGTGATGGAAGAGTCTGGCATCCTTAGTAGCAGGAGAGGAGGACCGGGCTTGGCTCCCAAGGGACATCCAGGGTGAACTTCTGGTCTCGGGAGTCCCATAATTCCAGGTCATGTCCCAGTCGGAGGGGACTGAGCTGATGACGGATAGATGCCCCCACCCGGTCAGGTCCTTTGCTGGAAGTCATGGTAGTTATCATCTTAGACCGACCCAGGATCATTCTGGTGCAAAAAGTCAATGCAACCAAATACACATTTGGAAGGATTCGTTTTGTCCTGCTTTGGTTAGCATGAAACCAGTGTTTTTGGCCTTGTGGAATCCTTTGCTGTAGAATTTTTCTGTTGTCTTTCTTCCTGCTGGCTTTTGTTGGCTGGCAAATGATTAATATTTAAAATGATATAGTTGTTTAAATGCTTATATATCTCCAGGAAAGATTTCATTGCCCTTTGAGTGATCGTTAGGAAATGACTCCATTCTCGCCCATTGTTTTAATTAGCAACAGGATTTTTTTTTTTAAAGAACCAAATAGAATAGTGCAGCACCTTCAGATCTGCATGGTTACCACTTACAATCCATTATAAAGTTCAAAATAATCATTTGTGTCTTAAATGATGTTCTCTGGCTTCTGCACCCAGGATGTCTATAGTGGATAAGAAGAAGTTACGTTTTAATTCTAGGTATCACTTTTATTTTGTAATCAGGGAACTATCACTGTTTATATGATTTTTCTCATAGCACAAGACATTAGGTTAATTGGCAAATTGTGTGAACTCTGAAGACAAGCACCCACTGTTTTAAAGTCCCTAGCGTTCATTTTATGTCTAGGTGAGCTTCCATATTACTCAGCCTCTGACATCACGATGTCATATGAAGACATTGCTCTTCCGATGTCAGGATTTGGGGGTAATCTTGAACATGGCAGAACTGTTTTAACCAAATTAACATCCTGCATTTTGTATGTGACTGGTGCTCCTTTGCTCTCTTGGCTGTTAGATTCCTTTTGCGTAAAAATGCAGGACAAGTGAAATCTAGATTTTTGCTTGTTATTATGGGACCTAATAGGTAAAGGAGCCATGGAAAACAGAAACTTGGGAGTTATGTGCTTGCGTGCCATTCTCTAAAGATCTGTGATCAGTTAGCTGCATTACATCGGTTTCTACTAGCAACCTGTAAGTACTCCACCATTCTCATTCACACTTTGAAATCTGTGGCTCAACATGAAAACCTTCTGTTGCCTATGAAGTAAGGAATAATATCAAAATAGATCTTCAAAGGCCAGTAACTTTTTTTGAGGTGTAGGTACAAGGGCTTCCCCTGTGTGTTCATCATGGTCTTTTTGGTACATAATTAACTTTTCAGTTTTTCAGAAGGAAAATGACAAGAGCCCACTGTCAAACACAAGCTTCCCTATTAGCTAGTCCCCACGAGACACATAGGGCGTTAGGGAGTCAGTGCGTGCAGTCTGCAGGGGAGAGGTCTCCATTACTCACGCACCAGAACTCTAGCTGGGTTGGTGGGACCGACATTGCGCAAGTGACTGTCACTCCCAAAGGCGTGTGGTCGCCCACACCAGGTAGCCCTTTATCCACATTGTCGTTTGCATCTCTGGGTCTCTGGGTCCCGGGGATGGGAGGCTCCTTTTAAGCAGTGTGAGCCCACGAACCTTCCTTCTGCAAAGAGTGGAAGTGGGTAGAAGTCAAGATTGACATGGCAGTTCTGTGTTCCCTGGCGGCTTGCTGTCAGCAAGCTGTTACTCATACATGCAAAAGATTGTTTGAAGTGGGCTCACACATGTTTCCATAGCAGCAGCAGTCATCTTAGTGATTTCACTCATTTTGGGACTTTTTTCTTTGGCTTCTCTGTTCCTCGCGGCTGCAGGATTAAGCAAACAGCATATTTAGGTCAAGGAAAGAGATGCTTGCTAATATAGATGCCAGGCGAAGCATTCTGGGAGAGTGATTTCTTGCAGCAGATGAGCATTCTTTGTGCCTTCCAGCAGCCTCTGCAGCAGGGTGGCTCTCTGGTACCGGCTTTTTCATTTTGGGCAGGTTCTGAGCTTCAGAACAACCCCAAGCAAATCCCAGGAGCTGGTAGCTTTTTAGTAAACCCATGTGATTCTGCTGCTTCAGTCTGAACAGGAAAGCAGACTCCTGCCAAGACGACTCTAAAGGTTTTGGTGCATCCGAGGTGTGTCATCTGGTCTTTGCACCACCCTCCTGCTTTACACCCAGAGCCGGGATTTTTTTTTTTTTTTTTGTCAGACTGTGGGCAGGAGCGGATTTCAGTCCGACAGCTCGGAGCTTCCCTTCTGTTCCGGTGCCGGCAACTGCTGGTCATGAAGATGGTACAGGGGAGCCCGTTGGGAAGAGCCAAGGAAGATGATGTGGAAATGGAGTAGAGATTGCTAGAAATCTGCACAGCCACACCTTGGGGATGGGCTGCACTACCAGTGTGATTCTGTTTAAAGGCATCCGCACTGTTTTTGAAAGAAACTGTGCTTACATGTGCAAACAGCCAGGAGAGAATAATGCCCTTGAGTGTGCAGCCTACAATTGGACAAAAGAAGATTCAGAACTATTGATCTCCTGTCTGGTAAATGCGGTCTTGCTTCATTCACAAGTCAGTTCATGATGTTAGAATAACCGGGTCCTGATTTGTAAAGCAAATAGGTTTTTCAGGATGTTTATGCGTGTGCAGAAGTGGCTCGTATGTGTAGATGATACGGAGTGGCTGTGGTTTCCGTGGGGGGTGCCTGTTTGCATGTGTGATGCTTTCCTTTCATGCTGACGCTCACAGAGAGGTGAGCTGGACATCAGGTGTGTGGTGACAGAATAGTTTGTTCTTGCTGTGGCCCCAGAAATTTACCCTGCAGAGTCTGTGCTTAGGGTGAATATCGAACCCTTACAAGGGCTGGTGAATTATTCAGCCCCTTTACATCTGAGTCTTTTACTTGGCTAGCTTGTTCTTTCTAATGGCTTGCGGTCAGTCCTTGGGTCCAGGCAGAGAGATGTAAAGGGGACAGGGAAGAAAACTGCAGTGGGTGTGAGGAAAATGTTGTAGCATTTTATTTTTCCAAACCTGCTGCTGGAGTTGTTTTCGGCAGAGGCTGTGAGAGCAGAAGGTGGCTTCGTGGGCAGGCCTGGCTTCCTCCGCCCCACACGGTGCCCAAGGAGGGCTGGAGTCCCGGATGGGTGTGCCTCTCCACGGCGTCTTGCAAAGCCCAGACTCTTGAGGCAGCTACATATCGGTCTCCTCCCCGCTCAGGATGTCTTGCATTTCCCCTTCTGTTCTCATGACAGTTTCAGTGAAGGCAGTTTCAGAGTGGGGGGCAGCGCCAGGGAGGGTTCTGTGTGTGAGCCGGGCCAGCAGCCGCTTCTGTGGCGAGGGCAGGTGTGCAGAGGTCCCCAACCATCAGAGGGGGCCATTTGGGACCGAGAGGGAGAGCAGGCATGCCACCTGCACCTTGGGGTCAGATGGGATCTCCCGAGCCCCACAGGAGCCCCTGGAGAGGATGCATTTTGTGGGGGGACTGATGTGACAATAGCTCTCCAGATGCTTGAGGGTAAGAGATGGAGCGCTCGCTGCTCTAGCATGCAGATGCTTTGGGGAAGGCACTGTTGTGTCTGGGTGTGGGACTAAAGTGGTGCTATATTAGCTAGTCAATATTTTAAGCTCTGATGTGACTTGGAATATGATTTGAAGAACGACTGGTTTCAGACAGGGGAAGAACCAGCTCCCGCTTGTGCAATCCAGACCCTGGCCGCCTGGGTAATGAACAACCACCCACCTCCACTGTAAGCTCTGCCGCCCCCATGCCCCCGGCTGCCCTCACTGGCCTCTGGTTAACCCAGGGACACTCTGCTGGGTTTTCTCCTACTCTCGTTGCACAAGGGCACACTGTACCCTGCCACACCAGCCCGGTTGGGGGTCCGGTGCCCCCTCCCACTGCCCTGGCTGCACCCCTGGGCCGAGAGGCAGTGCTGTGCAGGCCTGTGATGAGGTGCTGTGGGCGGGGAGGTGCCCGTGAGCTGATGGCCACTCTCCGTGCAGGAAGCAGGGGCCCCCTCTGCTCAGTCAGTTCCAGACCCAGACCCCGGCCCGCCACCACTCCTGACCTCCTCCCTGCGCATGGCCCTCCCTCCTCTGGCCTCCCTGACTCTCCTGGACACCTGCCTGGGTGTCCTGTGTTCCTCCTGGCCTCCCGTTCATTTCTTGCCTAGGCCTCCTTGAGCACTGTGACCTTGAGCACTGGTGACCTTGAGCCTCCAGGGACCTTGTGAACCCCCAGCACACCCTCTGCTGAGGCCCTGTCAGAGTTTCTTCTTTGTTTTTACCTCTACCTGACACAATCAGGCAAGACTAACAGTAATAGTTACCAGCAGTGGTACACAGAGGAGTTAAGTGTGACCAAAAAAAAAAAAAAAAAACCCAAAAAACAGTCTAGCTGCCCTATAGCTGGAACAATACCCGATTCATAGCACCTGTTAGTGTGAATCCATATGAAATGGTTTTATTGTCCTGAACTTGAACTTGGAGACGCTGCTGAGAAGATAATTATAATCACTTATTCTAAAACCAAAGTCTTTAAAAATTCTTTGGCACTTTCCCCCAAAGCTGCACTGGCTCATCTGTAATCACCACCCCCAGTCTGCTGTCCCTTCTGCTCTGAGAGCCACACCCGTGTTCCAGGGGCCATTCACAGGG
This sequence comes from Condylura cristata, assembly GCF_000260355.1. NCBI lineage: Eukaryota > Metazoa > Chordata > Mammalia > Eulipotyphla > Talpidae > Condylura > Condylura cristata. The sequence continues at coordinate 5,629,386 of NW_004567111.1, forward strand.
TGATGTCCACCCCGACTGTCGATGGCCACGACATAATCGGTGATAAAGTCTCTGGCTGTATACATCCAGAGTGTCCAGGTCTCTTCCACGGCACAAACATTTGGGGTCTCTTCATCCTTTGCCTTGAGCTGCCAGACCCTCTCTTGAGCACCCCTTTGGCTCAGCAGTGGCAGGCTGCCTCCTTGGGCCCCACCGTCCTTGCCAGGCTCCCCGCCTGGGCTGGGAGGGGCTCTCCAGCCAGGTGCCGATGCCAACCTCACCTGTCAGCAGCTCAGGCATCTCCACCTGCTCTCAGTCTCGTGTCCCTCCCTCCCCCCCCGCCGTGACTCAGCGTACCAGACCTTGTAGAGGACACAAATGTTCGTGCTGACAGCCAGAAGAGGCCAGAAGTGACCCGATCGCAGAGACTCCAAGTGTCCATCAGCGGAAACCCAGGGTCTGGTCTGCTCGAACGGCCGCGGCACACCTGCGCTCCCAGGCCGAGCTGTGCTTCTCTCAGGCGCCCTTGAGACCACCGTGGGCAGCAGCCACAGGAGGCCGATGGCAGGTTGCTGCTCGTTGTTTCTTGACAGCAAGAGGCGCTGCGTGTAATGGTGAGGGGAGCCCACGCTGGAGGCAGCCTTCGGGGCTCAAGCTGCAGATCTTCTACTTGCATGTAGAGTCCTGGAAGAAATTTTTCTCTTCATACACTGAATGTTGTGATTTCCCCAAGTAACTATATTACTTTTATTTTATATGCATTAGGTGGTCCCTGGAACTGGTGTCAGCCCGCTCTCCAGTGACTGTTAAGAGATTTTTTTTTAAAAAGATTTATTTATTGTACATACAGAACTGGGGTACAGGCCAGAGGCTTAGGGGCGGTGAGAGGCTTCACCAGAGACAGAGCGGGGAGCAGAACAGGCAGATCCACGAAGTCCACTGCTGAGGGGAGCAGTGGGCGGGTCAGGAGAGGTCTGCCACGCCATGGGGTCACCTCCGGGGCAGGCGGGGATCGAACTCATGCGGAAGTGGCTTTAGCTTCTCAGTGCTGTGCTTTAACCCACCGTGCCACCACGGAGGGCCGACTGTTAAGAGATTTTAAACTAAGTTTCAAATAATTCACAGACAGGGGTCTTCAAAGTGATACTTTGCTATTGCTTTTGACACTTTGTTTTGACTCCGATGTGGCTATTTTATCACACTCTGCTTTTTCTTATCTGTTTATTATAATACTTTGCATCTTCTTTTGTATCTATTTGTATAAGTGACCATAAATCTCTTTGGAAATAGAGTGTGAGCACACTAGTCGGGAAGTATAGAGTGAAGAAGACACCTTTGTACCATCCTTAATAGTGACTCTGGGGTGAAAATCGGATGTCTGGAGTGCAGACTCAAGCTTTGTAAACCTACGGCTGTGTGATCCTGCTTAGGAAGGTTCTTCCCTTTCTTTTAAAAATCTAAATGGCATGAATCAGCGGAGTTGGAATAGATTTTATTCCCGAGTATGGATTCTTCCTAAAGTCTCCCTTTTCTAAATAATTGAATGTATTAGTTCAGCTCATTCAAGAAATTCCCTTCAGCGTCATCTGTGTGGGTGCTTGGTATGCCCTGGTGGTGAGGAAGCATGGGGGACCGTGGGCAGGTGACATGGGGTTCTGTCTAAGACCCCAAGGCCAGCACAGCCCTGGCGGCTTCCCTGGGAAGGGCAGCTGGTGGGAGACCCAACACTTCTGCCCTGTTTTTCCTGTCTGTGCAGGGCTGTGATGGGCCCAGCCTTATGGATTGGACTTGACCGGCTTTACCTGTGACCATATAAAACAATATCCCCTCTTTTCTTTTTTTAAATCACAATTGCATTTTATTTATTTTTAAGCTTATAAACTTTTACTTGAAAAAGTCATGTCTGTTCAGGTGTCAGTGACTTATAACTGTTTTCGGGGTGCAGGCTCACACTTTTGCAGATGTATGACCCCACACCTCACTCACCACCGAGCACCCTGTCCACACAGCTCCTCTAGGACCCCCCTGCCCCCCCAGTTGTCTCAGCTCTACGGTGAGATTTTCAGGGCTTGTTTTTATCTGTCCCTTTGCTTAGTTCTTTATATACCACACAGGGGGCAGCCACCCCTGCTTGTCTCCTTCTGACATTGCCTAACTAGCCTCACCCCTCCGGTTCTGTCCACAGCCTGCCTGTGAGTGGCAGGGCTGGTTCCTCCTCTGCAGGGGTCCCAGGGGGTCACAGGGACTCTCGGTTGCGGCAGGACTCCAAGCCTTGTGCTCCTGCTGACCACGCCAAGTGGGAGAAATGCTCAGTTCGAATCGTGACAGCAGCAGCACCCTGTGCACAGCTTCATAGCGCCAGTCATAAGGAAGCAAACTGCTGAATGGTACAAAGGGAGAGACAGACTTTCTTGTCTTCAGTGTCTCTCGCAACATGTCAGGAGAACAATAATAACTGCTCCTATCTTAGAGGAATAGTCAGCCTTTCCCATACCTCCGTAAAACATTCAAGTTTCTTGTGGTCTCCTGAGTACGATTTGCTACCAGTCTTTGAAGGATCCTTCCCCTTTATGGCCGTGTAGAGTCTTATCAGACCACTGTAGATGGCGGAGCAGTTATTGATCATTCTTCAGACCTGGAGGCCAGGAGAAGCCTTTGATCATCATGTGCATACGTGACAGTCACCTACTGAATGTGTGCCCTGTGCAAAGAAAACAGGCAAAGGCAATGTGACCTCTGACTCCTTGCAGCCCGCAGTCTTACCTGTGCCTGTCTGGGTGTCTGCTTCAAGTCGGGGGTGGGGAGGAAGAGGGAAGGAGAGATGCAGTGTTGCATGTCCAGTGCAAGGGAAGAACAGTGCAGTACCTGCTGCTCGAGGCCATGGGGAAGACAAAGGACACGCCTTCTTGATTTCCGGTGTCTCAAGATCATTCCTTGCCTTGCTGTCATCATCTTGAGGGGTGAGGAAGCAGGCACCTGCTCACTGCCTTCTGGAACATTCCTCTGGTTGCAGGACTTGGGCTTTGGTAGGCTGTTTTCCCTTTTCTTTCCAATGTCCTTTTTTTAAAAGATTTATTTATTTGTGCATACAGAACTGGGGTACAGGCCAGAGGCTCAGGGCCAGCGAGAGGCTTCACCAGAGACAGAGTGGGGAGCAGAACAGGCAGATCGACGAAGGACACTGCTGAGGGGAGCAGCGGGCGGGTCAGGAGAGGTCTGCCGCGGCCCGTGAGTCAGCTCCGGGGCAGGCGGGGATCGAACTCATGCGGAAACGGCTTTAGCTTCTCAGTGCTGTGCTTTAACCCGCTGCGCCACCAGGGAGGGCCCCAATGTCCTTCTTAATGATGACGAATGGGTTTTGTTGTCTATTTTGATCTCAACAATGAATTGGGCTGATGATTTCAAGGAACAGTCCTCGCTGGTTCCTGGATCCATTTCCTGTGCCCCAGATTGCTTTGTCGATGCTTTTCATGAGGCTAGGCAGCAAGCTAGTGCAGCAGAGCGCTGCAGCTTCCCTGAGTTATGACAAGTCTCCCCCTGATTTTTGAAACTACAGGCCAGTCGCCTACAGTGATGGCAGGCACCGAGCATGTTGTGTTCACTGCAGGGGTAACCACTGATTTAAATATTTTGAGATAAAACCTTCCAGATTCCATCAGGTATAGCACAATTCACAGAAATTTGTAACACAGTGCTGTGGACTGAATTGTGTCAGCCAGCTCCTTCTCAGCCCCAACACACACACACACACACACACACACACATCCGTATGTTGAAACTCTAACCCCCAATGTACATCTGGAGAGAAGGTGTCTAGGAATAAGGAGAGATGAGATCTTAAGTATCTGGCCCTAAGCTGATAGCACTGTGGCCTCAGGAGAAGAGGAAGCCCACCTGCATAGACACAGCAAGGGGGCAGCTTTCAGCAAAGCAGGAGGAGCACCCTCACCCGAGCTGACCTTGCTGGCTCCCTGACCTTGAACTTGCAGCCTTTAGGACAATGAGAAAACAAATTTCTGTTAAGTCTCCCAGGCTATGGTGTATTGTTTTGGGAGCTGTAGATCACAAACACACAAGTATGAATGCAAGTGTTAGTTTATCATGTAATCTGGTAACTTGTTTTAGAGACACTATCTAATCAGTGATGGTTCTTAAAAAGGATTTATTTGGTGCCCTCCCTGATGGTGCAAGGAGTTTTAAGGTGCAGCCCTATGAAGCTATCTGCAGCCACTGCAGCACAAGTTCAATCCTGGCCAGGGAGCTGACCCACAGGGCACAGCAGACCTCTCCTGTCTCCCCGCTGCTCCCCTCAGCAGTGTGTTTCAGTAGATCGGCCTGTTCTGCTCCCCACTCTGTCTTTGATGAATCCTCTCACTGCCCCTGCACCTCAGACCTGTACCCCAGTTCTTGTATACATAAATAAACAAGTCTTTAAAAATGATTTGTATAATAGAAAAACCATAGACGTGACAGGGGATAAAATGATAAAACTAGCAGTCGAACTATAAATTGGAGACATCCTTCAGGGGAAAGGGGAGGGAAGGGATCAAAATGGGAGGGAAGAGCACAGGAGTCTGTAAGGATAGCTCACAGATGTTCAGGTTCTGGTAATTTGTGTGGATAACACCTGAGATGAGAAATCAAACAGTGTACAAAAACAAACAATGTAAACCTCTATAAATAAATAAATTAGAGAAATAAAAATAAGTAACACTGTAAACTAATTTAAAAAATGATTTGTTTAATCAGTAGAGAAAATAATGAAAAAATAAATTGCACAACCACCATGTACAGGCTTTCTGACATGAACCTATTGTTCAGAGGAAGAAACAAAGGCACAGAACAACTTAGTAAAAAAAAAAATTGATTGTCTAAAGAGTAGATAAAAGGATGTGTTTGGTCACACACTGAACTGGGTTCCCAGCCACATTTTATTGCTCCTGATGTCATCTTTGTTAAGTGTTAGAAGTCCTCTGGATTCTAGATTCCACCACACATGTGAGACGAGGGTCATAATACCTGATTTGCGGATTGTGTAGCAAATCAATTGAGGCCATTGTTATGCATTGTGGAAGTGTCTGGAAACCGAATATGGGAGCAAGTGACCAGATGTACCCTTCATGTTGGGGAGCAGTATTATAAGGAGATAAGAGGTAGAGTGAAAAATGTACTCAGCTTTCCGAGTTATGTACATACAAATCCAACAGAAATGGACATAATTTAGACAGTGATCTATCAGTAGATCTGATAATTAAGGTAGCTAACCTGTGTGATGTTTTGAAATTGAGAAAGATGTTATAAGTATAAACTGATAATGTGCATTATAAAGTATTTTTTAATACTTAAAAAAAAAAGATGCAATATATCATAGACACTTGTCCATGTCACTAAGTATACATTTATGTCTTACCCTTAGTAATGTTATTTCATTGTGTGGATGTCTTAGGAGCAGTAATTCCATTCTGTTTCTTTCTTTTTTTTTTAACATTTATTTATTTGTGCATACAGAACTGGGGTACAGACCAGAGGCTCAGGGGCAGTGAGAGGCTTCACCAGGGACAGAGTGGGGAGCAGAACAGGCAGATAGAGGAGGCACACTGCTGAGGGGAGCAGCGGGCGGGTCAGGAGAGGTCTGCCGCGCCATGTGGTCACCTCTGGGGCAGGTGGGGATCGAACTCATGCGGAAGTGGCTTCAGTTTCTTAGTGCTGTGCTTTAACCCGCTGCGCCACCAGGGAGGGCCCAGTAATTCCATTCTTGAAGGACCCACCTCATGACTTAGTCACCTTCCAAAGGCCTCACCTTCTAGAACCATCACAACATTGCATTCGGTGTCAACTCAGGACTTTCCCAGCAATGTCAACTGTTAGCCATTACAGGAATTTGACATTTATTTAACAACTACCCATTATTCCAATTATTTTTTAAGTATAAGTATTGCAATAATTATTTTTCATATGTGCTTTAAATATTTTCAAGTTGTTTTCTTTGCACAGATCTCTAGACCTGGAATAACTCAAAGTATAATTGCTTTTAAAAGGGTTTTGATAGAATAACCAGATTACTCTCCGATAAGATTAATTTAAGATTTAAAAAAAATTGAAGGCAAGAAAGTTTGTTTGCTCCCTTTGTGAATTCAAGCAGGTTGCCTTCATCTTTGCTCTTTATGAAGCAGATTGATCTGCAGAGCGGAATATCGTGGGCTTCGACTGGTGTCCTTAACTGGCAGCAAAGTTGTACCGGGGTCCAGTTGGCCCTGATTTTGCCTCAGCTACCAGAAGCATGACCGCTAACATTCTTAACCATCCCCAGAGAATTTGGAAATGTTCCACTGTGGGGGCTGGAAAACATTTGTTCTGGGAGGGCTTCTCCCTTTTCAAGTTGATGTAGCTGTTTCATAGGAGGCTAGAGCAGCAGAGACCCTGAGAAAGAACAGATGAGTAGAGCTGTTGAGCTCATGTCCTACTTTTGAGGTATTGAAAGTAGTTGATTTCTTAAAAAAAGATTTATTTATTTATGCTTACAGAATTGGGACATAGGCCAGAGGTGTGGGGACGGGGGGTGAGAGGCTTCACCAGAGACTGAGTGGGGAGCAGAACAGGCAGATCCGCTGAAATCTACTGCTTGAGGGGAGCAGCGGGCAGGACAGGAGGGTTCTGCTGTGCCATGTGGGTCAGCTCCCTGGTCAGGGATGGAGCTTGTGCTGCAGTGGCTGTGAATAGCTTCATTGTGTCGCCTTTGAACCTGTTGTGCCACCAGGGAAGGCCTGAAAATAGTTGATTTATGTAGTAAGAAGCAGTGACTTTTTTGCTTTTTAAAAGTAATGTTTATTATTTTTCATGTTTTGTATACATAACTATCATAAAAAGTTTAGAGGCTACATAGAAAACAAAGAGGAAAACAGTCATCAGCCATAATCCCACACCATAGAAATAATTACTGCGTAGCATGTAGTGTATATTCAGTCATAGTAGCTTATTTGTAACTGAAGTTGCTGTTTGCATAAAAATGCTATAATCATCCATAAGTAATTCCCGATGCCTTTTTCATTTTCTGATGAGTGTTTTCTTCTTCCCATAATGTTCTAAGACATGATTTATTATGTGCATAATATCCCATAGTAATAGATGCACTGGAATTTATTCAAATGCTTCTCTTGTTAAGCATTTACAAATGAAGCTTATAGAAGACGTCTTTATTCAAATCGCGATGGATGTGAAATTACTTTTCACAGGCTGGATTCAGAAGCACGGACTGCTGCAGCAGGAATGAAGGAAGTGTTGAAAGGCCCTGTAAGGTAGATTGTTCTACAGCTGGTAACTGCTCGGTTACGTTCCAGCGCAGCGAACACTAGTCTTGTTTTATAAATACGATCACCGGCCTCATTTTTGCCCATTTGATAGTCAGAACTTACAACTTTATCCCTCCAAATCCTTTCTCATACTCATTTCAGATACTTCTCCATCTTGTCATTTATCTTTAAATTTGGTTTTTCTTTGTAGTTTTTACCAGTAAGCTTAATTGTATGTGATAAATATAATCATCTAATGTGATTTCTTCTCTTTATGCTTAAGAAACTAGAAAACAGAATAGAAATAGGAAGCTAGAAAAGAAATGGAAAAATCTTAGATCAGATACTTATTAGTATTTTCTTTTGAAATGCGTTTGCTTGCTTCTGTGTTTATTTACTAACTGGCAGGGGAGCTCCACCTGCCCCTTGCTTGAATAAAGTTTTGCTGGACACACTGCATCTACTGCTGACATAGTGGCCTGGGGCTGCTTCCGCAGTGGCGGAGCTGAGTCGTGACTGAGCTGTGCTGACTGCTGACTGGCTGGCTTCAAACAGCTACCAGCCGGCTTCCCCAGGAAGCTTGCTGACCCTTGCTTTTGTTAGCATAGGCTTTATTTGAATATATAGTTCAGTTGAGGCCCTAATTCGACCTCCACCCTTGCCCCTAACCCTCATGTCCCCAGCCCCATTTGTTGGGACTTATCCTCAACAGATGCCCTCTCCATTGATCTGTTACTGTGTCTCCACTATATATTTTTAGGTTCTTTTATACCCCAGGCATTGTGATGGTACCATTATTTTATGTCCATTATAGAAACGAAGTTCTTAGCCAGCTGTCCACTTGATTGCAGTTTAGTAAAAATGGAAACAAGAAATACGGAGAATCATAAGTCCTAAATTTTTGAGATAGAATACAGAGTTCTACGCACAAGTCTCCGAGTTAAGTCACTAAAGACCCAGGAGCCAGGGTTAAGGTTTGAGTGCAGAGTTAAGTGCATTTATAAATTTACTTCTTTATAAAATAGCCTGTTTATAAAGCATTTTTAAGATAATTTATTTTAATTAAAGATTTATTTATTTATGCATACAGAACTGGGGTACAGGCCAGAGGTACAGGGGCAGTGAGAGACTTCACCAGCGACAGAGTAGAACAGGCAGATTGACAAAGTACAGTGCTGAGGGGAGCAGTGGGTAAGATGGGAGAGGTCTGTTGCGCCATGTGGGTCATCTCCAGAGCCGGGGATCGAACTCGCACTGAAGCGGCCGTGGTCAGCTTCGTGTGCTGCACTCCAGCTGGCATGCCACCAGGGACGGGCCTGTTTATGGAGCATTTTCAAAGGACTCTCTGCTGCATTTGGATGAAAGCAAGACTCCAGGTGGGAGAGGCATCCTCAAGTAACCTTGGTGTGAAGCTTCTGCCTTTCTGGGTTTTTTTTTTTTTTTTTTTTGCTAATAAAAGGAATCCCAGCAAAAATATCAGCAGAAGCACGACCATAGTTTCTAAAGCAAGTGTGCTCATTCTGCAGGATGTAATTGTGCATCCCAAGAGTAAATGCTAGTTTTTTATATGTTATACCATTTAAAAATACAGAACCCCTTGCGCTCCCCACACCTGCATTTTCTGTGTGTCTGGAGGTTTGGCCCTGCCTCCCTCTCAGTGGGCTATACGTGTGACCGTGGGTACATGTGTGTGCCTTTTTATCTCAATACCGGAATACTGCTCAGTGTTGACTTTCTTCACACACCAGCAATCCAGGGCTTTATCCCAGGATGGCTTTCAACAAGCATCTCTGTCCCTGCCAGGGACAACCACATCCTAGAAAACTCAGCCACAGTGACTGTGGGCCTAAACGGAGAGGGCTGCGCTGGAGGTTTGCTCGTCTTTCTTGAGCAGGTTCTGCCTTAATGGAGTCTCTGGGATAAAAGTTTGCTTATGTAGGATTCTGAGATGTGGCCATGAGACTGTGTAGCGGAAGGTCTGCTCTTGGTAGAAGTTGTGTTCCTGTGTGCTTCCTAGGTTTATGAAATAGAAAAGAGCCAGCCTGACAAGTTACTCTTACTTCTTCATACTTTTTTGTTGTTGAAGAACAACAGGGAGAGAATCCCGAAGCATTTCCTTCTCCTCCTCCACCCCCATAAAACTGTTTCTTCTGCTCAACACTGATGAGGTTTCCCCCACATTAAACAACCCCGAGTTGGTGCAGACCACCCTGGTTAAGGGCTCAGTCCCAAGCTGCCTTCACGGTAGATACCAGCCCTGGTGTCCCCTGCGTGTCTCACTGACCAGCTACAAATCGGGGTTTCCCATGACCCCCTTCTTGGGTTCAGTCATTTGCTAGACTGGCTCACACAACTCTGGACAGAGCTTCAGTTACCATTACTGGATGGCGAGAAAGGAGTTAGCCAGGAACAGCCAATGGAAGAGCTTCCTGGAACAGGAACAGGGGAGGCTCCGAGTTTGCACACCTTTCCGGGTGCACCACTCTCACTGTACCTCCACTGTCCACTCAGCAGGGAGCCCTGGACCCTGCCTGGTGGATTGTTTGTGGAGGTTCCATTAAGTAGTAAGATTGATCAAACCGTTGCCTTTGGCCAGTCCCTCTGTCCTTCCAGAAAGCTGACTTCACTCAGGTGTCACACGTGATCCTATGTCTTCCGAAACCCTTTTCAAAGTCTGTTTACTCATTTAATCCTCTGACAGCTGGTGAAGTGGATGCTCATGGCCTTTATGCTTATTTTATTGCTGGGGAACTGAGGATGAAAGAGAAAGGGAAATTCTATCTAAAACACCAAGGCAGGTGAGTAGCTCAGCCAGGACACAGGTCACCAGCCAGTGCTCTCAACCAGCATCCTTAGAAACCCACTCACATGTGAGCAGGAGGTCAAGAAAGGTGCTAGAAGTGTAGGAAATCTGCGAGATCAGAAAGTGAGCAGAAGATGAAACAGAGATGAAGGGCAGGGGGCCAGCCTAGCTGGGTTAGGAAAAATTGCTGAATTTCACAAGAGATACAGGGTGCTCTGCACCTCTGACTCAGGGAATAGGGGGGATAGAAGAAAAGGGCGCATTTGTGCGGGGCTCACCCACTGTGGGGCAGGGTGTGGGTGGGAGGACGAGGCTGCAAGGATGGGCACGCAGCTCAGAGCTGGGCATGAGATGAGTCAGTCCTTTTTGAAGAGCTGCCCGAGTGCCTGGCACTCTGTGTCCCAGCCTGGAACCCGTGGCGTGTATCAGTCACCCCTCTCCTGTCAGAATCCAAAATGGAGAGACTGGAGGCAGGAGGACCAGGTAGGAAAGCGCTGAGCCCTCAAGCTGACTCTCTAATCAAGGGGATGGGAGGAAGGGCCAGACTGAGGGACTGTGCTGGCGTCAGCATTACTCCACTGTTGCTGCAGTGGGTGACAGAAGAAGGCAGTAGTGCAGCCCAGTCCTCTGACCTGGGAGGTGGTCATGTCACTATTTAAATGTGGGCCCTGAAGGGGAGGGACAGTGAGCAGAGCATAGTGGGGTGAGCAGGGGAAGGAGAGAGCTCAGTTCGCTTTTGGTCTTGCTAAGCTGGCATGCCCCACGAACCTCAGGTTGGCGACTGATCCAACTTTGCCGGCCCTGAAGCTTTTACAACTTGGAGTCCCTGTTTAAGAGGAGAGCCCATAGGATACTACAAGGTACCCCATGAGGTGCAGGGCCTTGGAGGAAACCCCTGAAGCAAGGGTCCTGAAGCTTAAGCTTATTTAACTTCTGGAGAACCTGCCCCAGCCTCTGAGGCTTCCCTGAGGTCCATTCCTCTCCCCCCCATTTTTTTCCCCAGGGATGATGTTTGTGCTGTGTCTTTCCTTAGTATTAGGTGCTCCTTCCCCCCAGGTTCCCCTCTTTCAATAGACTGGTCAGTATCTGTTTAGATTGAGAGCTAGTCCAGTCCAAGTGTTACCTTAATGGGATCAACGGAGAGCCATAGCAGGCACTTTTGGCTTTCTGTAGAAAAAGTATGTCTGTTTTACTAACACAGAAGAGAAACCAAAAGAAAAAGCCCCTTGTGTGGATGAGAGCTTTTTCACCTGTGTCCCAAGTAGGGTAACACTGTGAAATGTACTATGGCCATTTGGATTATCAGCAGGAGTTGGTGGCCGCGTTTAGAGTGAAGGTAACCTTTCCAGCCTTTTCTCTTGTGAACATTTTGGGGAGTTGTTTTACCTACAGCCTCTCAGTTAGAACAAAACCTTTTAAATTACATTTATGTGGTTTCCAAATAGGAGATTAAACATGTTTTCAAAATAGGCAGTAAAGATAAGGTAGTACATTTAGATAATTACCCCAATAATGGCAGGTTATATAGCTGATTTGGGAAGAGAACTCAGATCACTGTTTGGTCTGTGTCTTTGACATTTCAGCCTGAAATGCCTCTCCCTGGAAGGAGATACTGCCTGATACCCCCAAGGATCAGGTTAGATGTGCGTAACATGTTGTCATCCTCTCTTCTGGGCCTGGGCCTGTGAGACCCCCACACAGCACCTCATCCTTTGGATGCTACCCACCCTCCTTCATGCTTCAGAATCCCACCCCCTCTCATTTTCCTTGTCCACCTCTGTGTGAATGATCTCAGCTAGAGGCTAGGCTTTTATCTGATTAACACATTCACACCATGGTATAAATAGCTAACAGAATTATATCTGCCAAAGGGTATTTGCATTTTGGAAGGGAGTTTGCTAACTAAGGGTGGCACTGGAGGTGATTAAGGAGATTTGGGGGTAGTTTGGCATTCATTTCCAGACTGCAGAGAGAGGGAGTCTATGCCAGGGAATCTGTCGCTGACTTGGGACTTAGATTTTGATGGCAGGTGAATGTTTTCATTTCACTTTCTTTTCTTTTCCCAGTAGGTAGTAAGTGTTCTCTGTATAATTACCTAGGGATCTTTTGCAAGGGAAAGGGCATAAGTGTTTTTTATGTGGTCTTTCCAGATGTGTCTTGCCACTTGCAAACCATTCCATCTTTCTCAAGAAAGATGAACTTGGGAATGATTGACGTGTGCTCCCGGGAACTGAAAGTTCCTCGTAGTGTGCATCACCATTGGGCTAAAGATCCTGGGACCTTATGAAGAAAAGCCTCTGCCATGTTGTCCTTCAAGTGCAGGCCCAGCTGGGGTCTCAGGTTTGTGTCTAGACTTGAGTACTGCTTCTGAGGAAGGAGTCAGTCCCGAGAAGGGCTAGCAAAAGGGCTGGCCCATACTCACAAACTGGAGCTGGAAGGGGGGACCTCTTCTACATGTGTTCTGTCCCAGAGCCTTGGGCCGACTGGACCACTCTGCTTCTGTCCAGTCTGGGGTGGGGGCTCTGGTGGGACATAGAAGGTGGCAGCACCTCAGTGTTTTAGCCACTGTGCAAAAGTGGACATCATTTTCTTATTTTTGGTTTCCCATCTTCAGTGATTACAGTGGGATTTCACCAGTTCTTTGCCAGGTGAAGAAAGGACGTTCCTTGGATGGTTTCTGGGAAATTGGACACATGCTCGTCAATGCTGAATTTCCGTTTTCACTTTCATCCATGAACTGCACTGTCTTTTAAAACCAGGTTGTTGTGTTACAGAAGGATGCAGGCTGCTGTCCAGGTCATATTCTCTCGTGACTAGTCTTGTAAAACAAGCGGAAACCCTGATAGTTTCTGCAGATGCGTGTTTATCTGGAAACCCTGGGCACCGTCCAAGGGAAAAGAGGCCATGATGGTCTCAATGCTAAAAACATTTTCTCCTTTCTAACTACACCAGAACTTTTAAAGTCTTTCTCACTTTAGTAGTTGCTAATCAGCGTTGCTTTAAAAAAACATTTAAAAAAAAAAAAAGGAAAGAAAAAGCAAGGATATGTCTTAGGACTGTTTATGTTCTCTCCTACGAGACATACAGGGCTTGGCAATTAGAGAAGGCCAGATGATCTTGAAAGAAACCAGAGAGTTCATCATCTAAGAATTCCATCTATTGGGAAATGAATGAAAAGGAAAACAAAACTTTTAGCTATTTTTTTAATTAAAAAAAGAATCACTTTGATAGGCTATTTAGGCCGTTTGCTTTCACAGTAAACAACATAGGAACTTCTAGTGCCCGGATGCTGAGTGGTTTAGGTCTTTCAGTCACAAAAATGAAAGGGGAGCTGACTTCCTCCCGCCCGGGTCGTGGTCAGAGGCTTTCCGTAGCCACACTGGGACCTGAACTTGGCCTCTCACTCTTACTTTCCCTGCCCCGACGGCGTGGTGGTCTTCCTCCACTGTGCTCACTGGGTGTGCGGTGGCGAGCTCAGTGGTCCCAGGTGAGGCTTTGGGAGAAGTGTCTGGCTGCTCCCTCCTTCAGCAGGTTGACACGGCCTCGGATGGTCCGTGCAAAAGTCTGTTGGCCTCGTCTCCTTTCTGCATGGCCACTTGACAAGTGCTAAGTTGGAGAGTCAGCAGGTTCCCAGGTCACGCCCTTCTGTGGGCAGACTGAGCCATGGGCAGGGAGGAGCTGGTCTGGAAGGAGGCGGTGCTGGCCCCGACTGGACCTTGGAAGCCTGGTCGGCCTCCTCCAAATGGTACCAAATTCTTGGGTCCGAAACTACTTGTATCACAGCAACTCTGTTGGACTCTGCCTGTGTGGTTCAGATGGACACTGAGGCCAGGCGCTCTTGTAAGGGCCCCAGCGCCTTCTCACAAAGTTGGTGTCAGTCTCTTTCCATTCTCCTGCTCCGGAGCTGGGGCTTCTGCCCTCGACCTTCCCACCCCTGGATGTCTGTTCTGTGTGGTGGACCCTCTCACCCCTGTCCCAGGGCACCACAGCGCACACAGGTCCCACTGTCTCCCAAGACCCACTCACAGGCCACTTAGCGCAGAGGAGAAGCACGAGGGTCAGCGTGGGGCCAGTAGCTCTCACCACCTTCAGGGGTGTTTCAGGGCCTCATGGCCCATCTTGGGGGGCTGCCTGAGCTCTGTTTCCATCTGAGAAACCCCTCAGGGCTTTGGCACCGAGGAGCCTGGGGTGTTAGCAGGGACTCATCTGGCCGGCAGCTGGTGGGCTGGGCTAGGCAAACCCCTTTCAACCAGGACGTCATGATGCAGCAAGCTGTTTTCTGTCCTATAGCCAAAATGTACAAAAGTGGGAGCATCTATGCTGGTGAGCCGTGAGTCCGCGACTCACAGAGGCAGGGTAGGGGTGTCCCAGGAGAAACAGGAGGCGGCACACAGCTGCCCGGGGAAGTAGTTTGAGTAGTCTGAGGCCAGAAGCAGGCCTGCGATGCACTGGGGATGGTGTGTTGGGGGAGGCCTGAGGAGCCAGTGGAGTGGGAGACAGACTTCCTCCACTCTCAGGGACCTGCTTTGTTTCAGGTGTGACAGGTAGGAATCTAGTGTCAGCGAGGAGACAGGACCCTGGGACGCGAGCCCGGCAGGCACGTCCTTCCGTAGCACGGCGGCCAGAGCGTGCAGGCTCTGCTCGGCTCCTTGGCCTCCCTGAGGTCCCGTTTCCTCAGGTGTGAAAGAGGTTTGGATTAGACTCGCCCTTCTGGATTTCAAAAGGGAGTCGTCAAAATCAAGCAAATGCAGCACAGAGCAGTGGGCATAGGAGGTATAGACGCCTGTGATGTAAATAGCCAGGCAGTATTAGTCTTGATCTCAGGGCAATGTCTCCGGCAGTGACTCACCACAGTACCCAGGATTAGGGGTCCCGAGCAGCTGCCGACTTGGGCCCAGCAGCTGGGAGGGCTCTGGGAGGGCCTGTGGTGGGTTGTAGCCTGCGTCCTGAGTCCTGGGCTAGCCTTCTTCTCGCCGTGGGTGGTTTAGCCATCGCCCGCCTACATGTTGTCAGCCACCCGTTTCGCTTCTGACACCCTGTGCTCATCCCCCTGCAAGTGTGACCACGGCCCATTTTCCGCTTAAAACCTTTGAGTGGCTTTCCGTGACGCTCGGGCTGCAGCCCAACCCGTCCCAGGCCCTCCGAGCTCAGACTGCCTGCTGCCCACACACGGCTCGGCGCGCCATCCTCCTCCAGGCCCTGTGCCCAGCTCTGCGGCCACCTTGAAGCTCCCCCCAAGCTGAGAGTCTTTGCACATCCTGCCTCCAACCCCGCCCCAAACTTGAGCTAATTCAGCCATTCTCTGTTCCACTCCACGCTACTTTCTGGTCACCGCTAAGAGCAGCTTCCGATTTGATGCCCCACAGGTTAAGCGTCTTTTACTTTTCCCTCTGCACTTACCACAAGGGTGAACAATTTGGTGACCACCTTTCTGGTTGCCTACTGGGTGATTCCACGGTGACCTCTGGGTGTCCTTGTAGAAGCCTCGGACTTTGGACATTTCTCCCGGGGCACCATCTTGCCATGCTGGGTGCAGGCCTGTGCGGTGAGCTGCTGGGATGTTCTTCCTTCACTCTGTACCTGACATTAGCATCTCATGAGTGAGCTGGAGTAACAGGCCCCCCACCCCCAGCAGAGGCCTTCATGGGAAGGGGGTTCTGTTTCTGTCCTGGTGGGGCTTGGTGACTCTATGGCCTCAGGACTTGCACCCCATCTGTTGAGAGCCACTGTCTGCCCAGCAGGAGGCTTCTCAGAGCCTGATTCAGGTCCTGCTGATTTTTTCCCTCTATGTGTACATTTCTAGTGACTGCCTGAGTCATTTACGCAGCTTCCTGTTGGTAAAGTGCTGGTGGTCGTACATCCCTGAGCTCTTACAATTATAATCTACAATGAACAGAAACATAAAACTAAGGTTTTTCATTTTGTTGGGCTTCTGGAATGTACTATTCTAAAATGGGATTGAAATTTTTGACACAAAAAATGAATGATCACATGTAAGACCTAGAATGTGGTTGAGCCTATTCCTAACTTTGACTCAGAAGTCATACATAAAAATGGAGCCCATGGGATGGGCTCTCCCTGGTGGCGCAGTGGGTTAAGGCACCGCATTATGAAGCTTTCCAAAGCCACTGCAGTACAAGTTCGACCCCCGGCCAGGGAGCTGACCCACATGGCTGGCAGACCTCTCCTGACCTGCCCACTGCTCCCCTCAGCAGTGTACTTTGTCAATCTGCCTGTTCTGCTCCCCACTGTGTCTCTGGTGAATCCTCTCACCGCCCCTGCACCTCTGACCTGCACCCCAGTTCTGTAAACATAAATAAATGAATCTTTAAAAATAAAAATGCACAGACAGGAGAGAGATGACTGGACTACTGGTTTTATATACAGGAAGAAAAGATACGATATTAGGAGCACAATTGAGGGGAAGGAATGAAGATAATGAGTTAATTGACCTTGATTAGGGACATAATTATAAATATAAACTTATATGTATCTATGCAAGTTTTTCAAAAAGGTTTATTTATTTTATGCACACAAGAACTGGGGTATGGGTGTGCAGAGGGTGAGAGGATCCACCAGAGACAGAGTGGGGAGCAGAATAGGCAGATGGACTGAAATACACTGCTGATGGTAGCAATGGGGAGGCAGGAGAGGTCTGCTGCGCCACGTGGGTCAGCTCCCTGGCCGGGGATTGAACTCGTGCTGCAGTGGCTGCCCAGAGAGTCATAGTGCTGTGCTTTAGCCCTTTGCGCCACCAGGGAGGGCCCCTACCTCTGTAAAATTATAGGCACATATACGTAGAGACTATAAGTAGCATATTTTTTTTAAAGATTTATCTATTTATTCATACAGAACGGGGGTACAGGCCAGAAATGCAGAGGGTGATAAGATTCACCAGAGACAGAGTGGGGAGCAGAACAGGTAGATCGATGAAGTACACCGCTGAGGGGAGCAGCGGGCGGGTCAGGAGAGGTCTGCTGTGCCCTGTGGGTCACCTCCGGGGCAGGCGGGGATCAAACTCATGCTGAAGTGGCTTTAGCTTCTTAGTGCTGTGCTTTAACCCGCTGCACCACCAGGGAGGGCCCATAAGTAGCATATTTTTAATAACTACAATAAATGTTTTAATAAACATAACATCGTAAGTACAAATAGCATCTGAGTGTGCATAAACACGACTCTAGGATGAGGCCATGAATCCTGGCACACACGTTCCGTGGTGCAGACAGTCCAGGAACTTGAGCAGCAGCCCTCTGACACGATGGTGCCGGGTTGCTCGGGCTCAGCGCCACTGGCAGTATAGGCTGGATGGTTCTCCGTTGTGGGGACTGTCTTGTGCACCAGAGACTGGTCAGCGGGTGCCTGGCCTCAACCCACGAGGCGCCAGTAGCAGCTCCCAGTGCTGCCGCCCTGGGAGGAGGACAGAATCACCCCTGGGCAAGGCCCCCTAGCCTAGGACAGCTGATGCCTCAGGTGGGTCTTCAGCGGGGGTGGGGGCGGTGGGGGAGGGAGGTGGGCAGAGCAGGGTGCCCACGAGTGTCCAGTTCCCACCGCAGAAGATGGTCTGGTTTCCTGTCACCAGCCCCCTGCCACCAGCTCTTCACCTGCAGCGGGCATTTCATTCTAGATTTTTCTGAAGCACATGAAGTCTAATTCATTAAAAAGCACCAATCGCTTCTTAATTATTCCTTACGAACACACCCGAACATCACCGCTGCAGGGGCTTGCATGGCCACCCATGGATGCCCTGAATGTTCCTTTGCTTCCTCCCCTGTTCCCAGGTGCTGGTCTTCAGGTTACAGCAACATTGCGCTGCACAGAGATGAGAAAGGCAAGGGTCATGGGTGATTGGAGTGATCTCTTGAAAATTTAAAATCTAACAGCAATGCTAGCGAGGATGGCCATTCCCATTTTCAAGTCTTTGTGTGTGTTTTGATAGACTTTCTTTATAAACAATAGTAGTGATAGCTATTGCTTGGTTTTGTATTTTAGTATTATTGCTTGGCAAAATAAGAGTGCTGTAAAAATAGTGCTGTAAAGCCTATACAATAAACTGATACTATACGTGAAACTTCTGTGGCAAAGTTAAAATATCAGAATATCAAAATATCTCATCCTATTGCAACCAGGTAAGCTGTCTCCCTGAGAGTAAACATCATGGTTTTCAGGGGCTTTTTTTTTAAGGATGTATTTATTTGTGCATACAGAACTGGGGTACAGGCCAGAGGTTCAGGGGCAGTGAGAGGCTTCACCAGAGATAGAGTGGGGAGCAGAAAGGCAGATCAATGAAGTACTGCTCCCCTGCTGAGGGGAGCAGCTGGGAGACAGGAGAGGTCTGCCACGCCATGTGGGTCACCTCCGGGGCCGCGATCGAACTTTGCATTAAAGCAGCTGTGGCCAACTTACAGTGCTGTGCTCTAACCTATTGCGCCACCAGGGAGGGCCCTCACACTATGGTTTTATCCTCCCTGGGTAAAACCACTTTATTCTCTTTGCTTATTTGACATCAGCAAATTTCATGTAATATTCACCCAATGCTAACTACCAGCAGAGAAGACATTTAATTAGTCTTCTTTTTAGCAATTCATTTTAATAACCTTTTTCCCCTCAAAGTGATCACAAAGGGGTTGCTAGATTTCCCTGTGGAGTCAAGAATATATTTAGCACAAACAGGGCTTTGTGCCTTAGCATTTTTTGAAAGCAAAACCACTGAAGCCTTCTCCCCAGCATCCACCTGGGCCAGGACAGGTCTGTTTCGCCACGTCATGCCCCATGGCCTGTGCCGCCGTCTGGCCGTGGTGTGGTCTACCCGTGTGAACACCGGGCAGGCTGGGCATGCATGTGGTATGCTCCTAAACAAGGCTGTGACTCCGGGATCATTGTCCAAGGTGACCTTAGAGGTCATCTCTCCTTAACCTACTGTAGTCCATCTGTCTTGCTTTCTCCTTCCTGATGTTGATCTGTTCTGGTCGCTTCTCTCCAGGACAATTACCATTCCTATCTCACCAGGCTGAGAAGTGCCCTAAGTAAAATAATAGGCACGCTTTGCATGTAAATAATATGTCTTTTCCTAGCAACACATTGTTTTTTAACTTCTATATCTGATCCCTGGCCACATGACACAACAGACCTCTCCTGACCTGCCCGCTGCTCCCCTCAGCAGTGTGTTTCAGTAGATCCACCTGTTCTGCTCCCCACTCTGTTGCTGGTGAATCCTCTCACCCTGCCCCCCAACACCTCTGGCTTGTACCCCAGTTTTTGCATGCATGTATAAATAAATAAATTTCTATATCTGACTGAACTGGCAGAGATTTCTGAAAAGCAGCTAGAAGGCCAGAGTTAGCCTGCCAGTAGACACACACACCTGAAGAACAGTATGACCTGTGCAAAGACAGCAGTGTTTGCACGCAGGTTACATTGCTTCCCCGTCTCCTTGAGGAGATTACTGTAATAGCGATTCTGGGACCTCCGACTTGTCCCAGAGAGCTCAAATTACACTGCTGAATCTCTGTCATTTTCCCCAGGAATTCTGAAGGTGGTTGACATTGAGCAGATAGTCATATTCGCATGGGGGAATTGTTTTTATTTCTCATAAACGTGGAATGGAAAGCCCACACATGTTCTCACTGCAAGAGGAGTTTAGCTCCTGACTTTGGAGTACAAGTCTTCCTTTCTGACCTCCTCCGCTTGAATCCTTTTCTAGCCCCTGGGGTGCTTCTTCACCCAAAGCCTTGCTGTCCCCCAAACACACTGTGCTCTTCAGCTCTCCACGCCTGTTGGTGTGTCAAGTCTTTTCCCTCCAACACCTTTTTTGTTTCTTAAAGATTTATTTATTTACTCATACAGAACTGGGGTACAGGCCAGAGGTGCAGGGGTGGTGAGAGGATTCGCCAGAGACAGAGTGGGGAGCAGAATAGGCAGATCGACCAAGTACACTGCTGAGGGGAGCAGCAAACGAGGCAGGAGAGGTCTGCGTGCCATGTGGGTCACCTTCCTGGCCAGGGATCTAACTCATGATGAAGCAGTTTTGGTTAGGATCATAGCACTGTGCGTTAACCGTTGGGCCACCAGGGAGGGCCCTCCAACACCTTTGTTCTGTCCCCTACTGGACAGGATCTGGCTCATCCTTCCAGATGGTGCGTCTCAGGGCGCCCGTCCCTGGGGGAGCAGAATCTGCAGCAGCTGGGGCTTGTGAGAGGGTCAGAATCTCTCTCTTTGTGGACCTCGCACGTGGCAGGTACTGGGGAACAGAGCCCACGGCAGCTCAGAGGACAGACATGGGGGCGACCTGGCACCTGGCAGGGTCAACATTCACAGCCGCCTCCCTCACTGTGTCTTCTAGCAGGTGTGTGGTCACAAGCTCTAGTGGTTCACCACTCAGTGGCGTGTGAGGATCACTTGGGGGAACACCGCTCTCTGGTGCTCATTTCTGAGACTTGTTTTGAGGGTCCCAGGCAGAAAGCCCTCCCTCCTGGGAGGCAGCTTGTTAGTGTTAATCAGTCAAATAGGCTGGCGGCTGTCACTAAAGGGCGGCATGACGAGACCCCGCAGGGGACACGCTGTGTGACCTTCCACGCCATTCTAGAATCTGATGTCCTTCCATCCAGGGCCTCCCGGGAGTCTCCTTTGGAATCTGCTTTTGGCAGACCTACAGAGACAGCACAGTTCACATTTTCCCTGAATGATAACCGCACCCAGACTTGGCTGCCTCTCTTTCTTGTATTCCTTTGGCCAGAACCTGCTCACACAGTTCCAACTCCATTGCTGAGGAGAGTAGGACTCGGGGTCTTTCTTTCTGCCCAGGGAGACAAGGTTGGGAGTATCTAGCCCAACACCACCCAGTAAAAACATAACCCCCTCCCCATAAACTGAATTTCACTCTTTCTAGAAGCTGCATACAGAAAAGCAAAAGAAACAGATGAAATTAATTTTATTAATATATTTAATTTAACTCTGTATATTCAAAGTGTCACTCGCGTGTAATCAATGAACATATCATGACTAAGATATTCACATCTCCATACAAAGCCTTGGGTACCAGCGTGTGTCTCACACACAGGGCATCATGCCCCCAGGCCCCAGGGCCCAGCAACACAGCTTTCGCCTTTCTCTGCCACACACTCTGTGCTGTTAGATGACTTTGTTAGGGGTTGCTTGCCTCAGCCATTGCTGAGCGAGTGTGGCCTGGATCAACCCCTTGGTGAATGGTTTCGGGAGCAGACACAGGAGTGCGTTCCCCTGGGCTGCTCTGACTTGAGTGGAAGTTCCTGTGATGTTTTCTTTAGTGATAACTGCTGGGTCACCCAGGTATGACCCTGGGAACCCTGGCCCTCGTATGTCACTGAGCAGCAGAAAGTTTGAGCTGAAAAGAAGTTGCCACTGGCAACACTGATGCTATTTGATCAAATGTGTCCCCACAGTAAGTGGACACTTGGGGCTCCCTGGATGGGGTCCATCGGGGCTTTGAGGTGATTTAACTCGACTGCAATCCATCTAAAGTCTCTGTTTTCCTTCACGTGAATGAGCAAGTATTGTCCTAGACACTGCAGTGTCTCTGTGACACACAGATCGTTTACATATCACAGTGAGATGTGATGAAAATGTTTTATTTTAATTTTATTTTACTGGCTTTTCTGCAAATTTTATTTTATTTTTTTGATATTTATTTATATATACAAGAACTGGGGTGCAGGCCAGAGGTGCAGGGGTGGGGTGGGGGGGGAGGATCCACCAGAGACCGCCTGGGGTACAGAACAGGCTGACTGAAATACACAGCTGAGGGGAGCAGGGGGCAGGTCAGGAGGGGTCTGCTGCGCCCTGTGGGTCAGCTCCGTGGCCAGGGATCGGACTCACGATGAAGGGGCTTCAGATAGTTTCATAGTGCTGTGCTTTCACCCCTTGTGCCATCAGGGAGGGCCCTTTTCTGCAAATTTTAAATCAGGGAATAGGAAAGGCCATGTTAATTATTTCTATTCAAAAGGAAAATAATAGTACATTAAGCCTGCCATATGGTGTAACGGTGGTTTTCCCCTTTAATCACCAGCTAATTGCAGTGCATTGTGGAGGATGCACATGTAGGATGTAACTTTGGCATCTTATTCTTCTTATGGGGGAGAAAGGAAATCCTTAGAGGTGCACGTTGCCTTTCGCCAAACAGATTGCTTCATTGCTTTTTTGTTAGAGACCATATGACAAATTTGTACTTGAAAAAGAGCTTGTAACTCAGCGGGGAAAAAAGAGTGTTTGTGAAGGAATTCCAGGCTCTGATCCCAGGGATGGCTTTGTGCTATGTTCATTGAGGAAAGTCCACTAACACAGCAGTGTCCAGTCCACAACCGCATGACAAATACTCGCGAGAGCGGGTAGCGCTTTCTATATTGTAGGGGCTTTATAGGTGGCTTGAAATGGCAAGACGGGGTGGGGGGAAGGAGTCAGGATGTGGTGGGCAGTGATTCTGGTCGAGGAGCCGCCCCAAGTTGTATGTCTGTGGTCTGGAAAGTGCACGGAAGGAAACCAGTCACTCACGAGCCGGACCTGCTCTTACCGGGCTTTTGGGTGTCTTCTGCTCAGTACTCCACGCTCCGCGCCCAGCCAGAGGCGGTCACCTGTGCCCCACCGTTACTGCCATTATGCCCGATGGCCTCCTTGCTTCAGGACTGTAACCAACCCCACTCGTGTTCCCTTGTGGGATATGTTGAAACATCACGGACTTCCTCCTGCGTCTTTTGAGCTCTTCAAGTCCGCGACTCTCAGGCACCGATAGGTGGAAGCCTGTAGCTAGTATCGCCCCGGGTTGCTTTTAAGACTAAGGCTTACGACTAAGACAGGTTCTGGGGGTCCTGGCATCTCTGATACTGAGGCTAGAAACCATCAAATGCATTAAGGAGGCCAGGAACATTCCAGATTGGTGGACAGCATGAAGGTGAGGCGGAAGGAGGCAGCAGACAATGTACTGAGTGTGTAAAGGCCAGGTAGGGAGGCGTCTGAGGGTCCCTGAGCTGTGTTAGCCATCAACAAGGACCAGAGGACCCGCGTGGGGGAGGGGCACGCGCACAGCTCAGCCCATGGAGAACTGCCCTGTCCTCGGAGGGGCGCTCCGGGTTCTGCTGATTGTTTCTTCCTCTGCTCACATGGGGAATTAAAAGGAGAGGACTGTCTTTGCGCTCATCTTTCCTTTCGTTCACTCTGGGGCTTGCAACCAGGACACCCAGGAGCTTTCCTGGGGGTGAGCAATGCTATGAAGTAAAAATGGCTTAACAGGGCCCTCCCTGGTGGCACAGCAGGTTAGGACACAGCACAGCAAGCCAGCACAGCTGCTTCAGTGGAGGTCGATCCCCGCCCCCAGCTGACCCTCATGGTGCCGCAGACCTTTCCTGACCTGCCCGCGGCTCCCCTCAGCAGTGGCCTTTGACATCTGCCTGGTCTGTCTGCTCCCCACTCTGTCTCTGCTGAATCCTCTCACCGCCCTGTACCTCTGGCGGGTACCCCAGTTCTGTGTGCATAAATAAATAAATCTTTTAAAAAAGTAGATGCTGACTTATAACTTTATGGTCATGATGGTAAAAGTGACCTCTTATTAATTTAGTTGAAGTTGTTTTGCCACGGTGACTACTCTGTGACCTTGGGTTAATTCCCTAACTTTTGTGCCTGAGTTTCCTCATATGTAAAATTAAAGTATATGGTGCAGGACTGTTATGGGAATAAATAAACTGCGACCACAGTGTTCAGCACAGAATAAGCTGAATAGAGTTGGCTTAGGACCTGAGGGGTGGGGGGGAAATCAGTAAGACTGCTCTTATCTTTATTTTACGCTTTCAGTTATTTACCATGATTCTTTTTGTTTGGTATACATTTTGATTTTTATTTGAGTGTTTTATTACATTTTATTTAGCTCCATTACTGAGTTTTTCATGCTCTCTTAATTCTGAATTGAATATCTTCCAACCAGTCCCTGGGGGAAGCACCATAGAAAGCATTTGCTAATTTTGAACATTATTTTAAAAAAAAAGTCCCAAACAGTAATAAATGATCTTGAATGTTTAAAAAACATGTTTACTTTAAAGTAATGCATGTTTGAAAGGAAAGGAAAGCTTGAAATAAAACTGTAAGTAGAAAGAAGGGAAAATAAAAGACTGGATTGTTCAAATACAGCCACTGTTTACAAATTTCAGTTTTTATTTCCTGTTATCTTATATTCTGAGATATGCAGGCCTGAGAAGATTCTCAGCCTGGCTCTCCTAAGGAGACATTTGCTCAAAGATGAAGTGTCTGAAATAATACTTAAAATAATGCAATCTATTTAATCACCAGGTTGAAGAGTAATTTTAGAACATAGCTCCAAAGTCTAGTAATTATGGGAATTTAGGGTAAGTTATTTAATTTATAAGAATACCAACTTCTGTAACAAAAAACCTGTTTGTAGTGTCATTACAAAATTAAATGATAAAATATATTGAGCACTGAGCACATAGTAGGGCTTGAGAAATGCTTCCTGCCTACCTGTGCCATCTTCCTTCTCCTCTCTTTCTGTGTTGAAATGTTGAGAGTTCCAATAAAATAATCATTGACTTACAGAGTGGGGTCTTGGCGCAGAACAAGAACCTGCAGGGTGCCTTGGTGCTCTGGGTGACGTTGGAAGCTGTGTGTACTTGGCATTTATTTAACCTGCTGTTTTTGAATCAGAAGGGTCATTTTGAAGCCTGGCATGTGTGCCGCACCCACACCTCCCAACCCCCCCCCCCCAACCACACACACGAAGACTTGTCCTCTCTGGGGAAGGACCAGCAGAATATTTGTAGCCACTGATGTTCCAGTTTTCAGAGTCTGTTTAATCATTACCCTCTGTCTTTTATCCACAATTTTCTTGCAAGAGTTTTCCTCTTGTTGGAAAGGAGAGAGCTATGTTCATTATGTTGCATGCATGAGCCTTAGAAATGTCCCAGAAGGGCCCTCCCTGGTGGCGCAGCGGGTTAAAGCGCAGCACTGAGAAGCTTGAGCCACTTCCGCATGAGTTCGATCCCCGCCTGCCCCGGAGGTGACCACATGGCGCGGCAGACCTCTCCTTACCCGCCCGCTGCTCCCCTCAGCAGTGGCCTTCGTCGATCTGCCTGTTCTGCTCCCCACTCTGTCTCTGATGAAGCCTCTCACCCTCCGCATCGCTGGCCTGTACCCCAGTTCTATATGAATAAATAAATAAATCTTTTAAAAAAAAAATGTCACAGAAGCGACATTAGACTGTTAATTTGGTGAAGGACCAAAGTTGGCCCCACCCCCAATCATCACTGTCTAAGTCAGGTGGCTGTGCGTGTTTTGATTTGGCAGCCAAGGGAAGGGAAGTTTGAATGACCCTCTCTTCCCCCTACTGTGTTAGCTCCAGTTCTGCTCACTTTATTTGTAACTTCTCTATAAGCAAAATGCATTAAGTACATAATTTCACAAGACTCACAGAGGAAAGTTTGACTTGGCAAGGTGTGTTGTCCGGGAATAATGTTTGAATCCCGAACAGTGTTATGGCTTTTTCTCTTTTTTTTTAATGACTCTCTGGCAGTCTCTTTCACACAGGAAGCCAGTCACAATGAGCTGGGGAGGGCTGGAAGGCCTCGCTAGTGCTGCAGGATGAGAAGGCCGCATCATCCCTGCCGCTGATGACTTTATCTTATGGAAGAGACGTAACCCACCTAGAGGGGACTTCCCAATTGTTGCCAGGGACGTGTGTTATTGTAAATGATCATTGTCTTTTCATGCAAATTAAGTGCAGCAGAATTGCTGGGGAGACTCCACCACCCCTCTGCCCAGTGTCCTCAGGGTGGACTCGCCATCTGCTTCTCCTCCCCTTTGTCAATAGCGGGCAGTCAAGGATGGTGACTCCAGGAGTGCCAGTCCTGTGGCCCTGTGGGTCTCTGTCATCTGACTCACGGTCGTCTGGCCTTGTACCTCCTCGATGCTAATAGACTGGTGTTGCTTTGAGCAACTGGCTTGCTGTGGTACATTGAACCTACACAAGACTTTACAAAATGGAGGGGGTTATTTGTGTTTTTGTTAAGTTGCCTTGGAAGGTGGATGTGGGGAGGAGTAAAGGAGAGTGGGCACCGAGTCCTAACACTAGGCCAGCAGGGGACTGGAAGCGTGACGGACTGGACATTTGCCTGCAGGCATGATGCAGCAATGCACCTCATCTAGACAGAACTTGAGGGCTTTAAAAAACGCTTTTCTCACCAAGCATACATCTTCTGACCTCAACCTGTCATGGAGTGAGAGAAGTGAGAAAATTCTGCTGCTGTGAACTTCTGTGAGGCTTGGTGATAAGTCAAGACAGGGGAGACAGTTTATCATTCGTTCTATAAGGAAACCTCCCGATAGTCAACTGTGTGCACAGACCCTCCCCTCCACATACACACACAGACACCCCACAGCCCCCTCCCCAAATACATATACAGACACCACCCAATCCCCCACACAGACAGCTCCCCCGCCCCTCACCCCCACACCCATGCAGGCACACAATCACTCCCACATTTCATTCCCTAGATCCATACACAGACACCCCATAAACCCCTCTCCCACACCCGTATAGGTACACAGATACTCCCACAGTTCCCTCCCCCTAAGACAGAGACACACAGACACCTCCATATTCCTCCCCCCACACAGATATACCCAGATACCTCACATCTGCCTCTCCCAAATATATACAGACACAGATAGTCCCACCTTTTCTTATATAGACACCCAGAGATACCCCATACCCTCCACAGACACACGGACAGCCCCTCCCCACACCCATGGTGGGATAACCTCTGTCAAAGTTGAGGTAACCGAGTCCCATAACCCTGGCCAGGAGCTTCATTTCCTGAGGAAAACCCCCACACTCTTGTTTTCCTTGGCTTTGTAAATTTCCATCTCTGATATAAACTGGCAGCGTGATTAACAGGGTCCAAATAAATTGATAGTTCACAGAAGAAGCGATTGGTGTCCAGAGTGTAAGAGCTCTCCGCCCAGATGGAGGGTCCCGGGCTTCTGGACGCTTCTTCAGGAGATCCTCTGAGCACCAGTCTCGTCCTAGGGACAGCTGGAATCGAGCGCTGACGGGAACAGGCAAACATCTTCCTCATGGAGTTTCATCTTTCTGGTGGGGTGAGAGGGACGTTAACCAAACCAGAAAAACAATCTAGAGTGCCAGGGGGTGATAGAAACTCTGGGAAAATGGAAGCAGGAAAAGGGGTGTCATGGGTGGGGCTGGGCTGTCTTCACTGAGGCAAAAAGCTTCATCATTCCTGGCCTTGGGAATGAACCGAGCCAGGCTGGGGTTATGGTGGTGGGTGTTACGCTCCTGTGTTCCAGACAGGGGAGCTGGGCTCCCAACGGAGACGACGTGGCTGAAATTCACAGCCAGTGAGGTGGGGAGCCCCCCTGACCCCGGCCCCCAGCTGTGTGGGAGTGCAGACTGTCTGCACCTTCCTCACCCTACAACATCCTCTCATTCTAGGATCTGACAGAAATACTTCCTAGCCTTTGAGTTTTTCTTTTGTGGGCAGTAGGACAATGTGATTTTGAAATGTTTACCATTTACATTTTTTTCTCCCCAAATGTCATCCGTAAGGGATGTTCTAGTAGTCAATGCTAGATCCATGGAGAGCTGGAGCTATCCTTTGCTGTAAACTGCCCTTTCACAGGTGCAGTTTGGGGAGCCCAGAGAGGCGAAGTGACTTTTCTAACATCACACAGCAGCTGAGTGACAGAGCCAGTGAGGGAGAGGGGGCCCTGAAACTCAGCTACGCGCCCCTTAGCCCTCAGATTCATTGATTTGTGACTATAGAAAGTGATTATGTTCTGGAAGAAAACTTGCTAAACAAAAGAGCTTCGAGAAAAAGCTTCCTCCTCGCCTTGCATACCAGAGGTCATTAGCCTCAACATTTGGTTCTAATTTATTTTTCAGTCTGGGGCGTGTACTTGTGGTCTTTTTCTGTGTCTTCAACAAGCAATTTCTATTGGTTCTCCTACTTCCCTGTCTTGGAAGTGTGATCTTGGCCCCGGGTGTCCCTCTGGCATCAGCTTTCCCAGTGTGACCGCTGCTGACTTGGGCACAGGCCCCAGCCTGTGGCTGCAGGTGTTGACTGCTGATGGCCTCTGGGGCTGGTGCTGGTGTTTGAAGGGCTGTTGGCCCATGGAAGGGGAATTTGAACCCTGCTAGGCACCTGCTAGGGAGCCCAAGGCTGTGGCTGCCTCTCCCTCCCCTCCCTCTGGACCTGGGCTTCCTTGATCTGTGTATGGAGGGTCTTCCTTTGACCCCTTCTGCACTCAGGAAAATCACACACAAAGACTTGCAGCTTATTTCAGAGGCTCCTATACCTCCTTCTTTGTCTGATTCCACGCTAAGAGACTCTAACTTAATGGTGACTGGGCTTCTGTTTCTGTAGTTATTGGATTAACCTCTGATGACGTCAGTGATTGTGGTGAACCTCACTGTATCATTTTAATACTCACTTTTTAAAAAGAAAATATTTTATTTATGTATACATACAGAACTGGGTACAGGCCAGAGGTGCAGGGGCTGTCAGAGGATTCACCAGAGACAGAGTGGGGAGCAGAACAGGCCAACGGGTGAAGTACAGTGCTGGAGGGAGCAGTGGGCGGGTCAGGAGATGCTGCCGCGCCCTGTGGTCACCTCTGGGGCGGGGATCGAACTTGCACTGAAGCTGCCCAGCTTTGCAGTGTTATGCTTCAACCCTCTGTGCCACCAGGGACGGCTCGATATTCACTTTTTTGATGAGTTCACATCTGTTGTAGATAGTGAACCTCGTCCTCTCCCCTCCCCCACCGGCCTGTCCTCTGGATCCCTCCTGGCGTAACAGCCTCTTGGGGGGGGCGGGGGTGTCCCTGCATCTGTTGCTCTAATCTCGTCCTGTTCTCTGTTTTGCTGTTTCCATCAAGCCTGGTTTTATTTTTCTCTGGAGGGCAGGTCACTTTCCTGACACCTTTTCTTTCCTTTGGCTGGTAGGCTGCCCAGTAACAATACACTGGAAAATCTTTAGTCACTTGTTCCTTTTCGCGATTTTTCTTGATTTTTTTTTTTTTTTTACTATTGCTTCAAATTTTCCCAGTACGAGAAAAGGGATGACTACAAAGTATGTGTGGCATACTTTATGTATTTAACTAAATATATGTGTACATGCATATATATCATTTAAAGTCTACTCTAAAAAGAGAAATAGATAAAAAAACAGATAGTCTTTCTGAGACCTTACTAAGAAGAGTCAAAAAATGACATTAAGTTGAGGTGATTAATATTTATTCTTTGTACAGTCCCTTATATTCTTCATATAGTTATTAACTATAGCAACAGATAGTTTAAAATTTTATATAATTCTTTTTTTAAGATTATTTATGCACACAAGAACTGGGGTACAGGCCAGAGATGTGGGGGGTGAGAGGACTCACCAATGACAGAGTGGGAAGCAGAACAGGCAGATGAAACACACTGCTGAGGGGAGCAGCGGGGAGACAGGAGAGGTCTGTCTCGCCTTGTGGGTCACTCCCTGGCTGAGATGTGTAGCGGCTGTGGCTAGCTTTGAGGTGCTGTGCTTTAACCTGTTGAGCCACCCAGGGAGGGCCCAAACTTTATATAATTCTTGTCTAAAAACAAGTTTATTGGCACTTGCTAAAGGTTCATTTGCATAGTATCCAAATCAACCCTTGTTTTAAAATATCACCAGCAGGTTTTGCAGGATAACTTTTTCATAGCTGGGAAAAGGGTACATTTTAATTATTTGTAAATGGTCCACTGAGTTTCAGTTTTTGAACAGGTTATATGCTCTGTCTTTATATGGGCCACTTACAAATGAAAAACTGGATTTTTTTACAACCACTGCCTTTCACTGATGATCCATGACACAAAACTGCCATCAGCATTGAGGTCAGCCAGCCAGCATGTTTTCATTGCTTGAAATACCTGAGACACCAGACACTTGAGTGTTTAGGACAGTTCCTGCCTTCATGATCAACCTCCCACTGAAGAGTACACCTTGTACGAAGTCAGTCAAAGGTAGCTCTGAGAGATAGATAAAAAGCTTGCCCAGAGAGTCAACAGAAGAGGAGCTGAATTGTTTTGGCTGGAAGAATCAGGGGCGTTTCGCAGAAAAGGTGGCATTCACACTGGGTTTTGAGGCATGCATAGGAGCCTTCTGGGTGAGCGATGCCTTCAATTTCTTGCTTTTCAGAATGTGATGCAATTTCACCTTGGTGGGAAGGTGAGGGGTTTCAGAATTCAAAGTTAGTCTTCTTTATTGTAAAAAAAAATAATAATAACCCTTGGAAAATCTCTTAGATTTTCTGTAAACTTTTCATGTGTGCCCAATCAGTGCAGTCGTTTGTATGCATATCAAAATCTGAGACGCGAAGCCCGAGGAGCCCGTAATCAGCAGATTCATTCCATCTGACTTCAGAAGTGTTCCTGCTTTCCCACGGGATTTACTCTATTCTGTGGTAACAGTAAAATCGTGTGCACTTACTGTGTGCTAACAGGTAGGTTTTTCCTGTAAGAGTTAATTTTGAGCAAGTGAATGTGTCAGAAACTGACGTCTCTAGCTAGTAAGAGCTCAGTAAATGCTTGTGGATTTGAGTCAGAGGGCCAGCGTATACCTTGCTCTTTGCAGCATCCTAAAGGGAAGCATCCCCACTGGCCTTCCCCTCATGTGGCTTTACTGAGCAGCTGTCATTCTGCCCCAGGCTTCCCTCTGATGACTCCCTTAGAGAAACCACATCCTTCTTGGAGGTGCATGTTCGGAAGTTGCACGCTAACCTGTGTGCAGCTGAGAGGTACAATGAAGGCCCTCAAGAGCCCCTAGAACAAGTACACTTGCGTTGCTGAGATGGTAGCAAGCCCTGCAGCCTCCAGGTCCTGAGAACTCCCTCCTTCCACCTTCAGGCTAGCTGACGGTCATGCTCAGAGTCTCTTTATTCAGAATGTAAGTAGTGGTGAGATGGTGGTGAGAAACAGCCGAGGGGACCATGACAGATACATGAGTCTGTGCCCTTTTATGTCATCTCTGCTGAGGGGTTTAAAAAAAACCCTTCTGCCTCTCAGCATGGTGTGTTTTCCCCTTGTTGATGATCTGAACTAGGGAACTGAGCGTCTGTCTGCCTTTCTGTCCTGGCTCCCTGAAAGCTCAGAGCCAGCCCAGATTCACTTCAGTGTCCCAACTGAATCATAAAGAAGAACACTTGATTTTAAGTTGCCAAAGCAGTTGGTGGCATTGCCACTTTAGATCACAGGCATGAAGTCGGAATTTAGGATTAAAGTTAATTTCTTTAGATTTGAATAACAGCAGCAACAAGAGTAATAGTAGCGACCATTAAATGAACATCTACTGTGTGCTATTGTCACCTGTTCACTAAATTATCTGGATGGGATTAAATCCATGCACTGCTGATACCTTTAATTGCTGATCAGTCGCTTTTTACACATTAGTGCTTTTAGCAGCGGGCACAGTTGGAGCAGAGAACTGGCTTGGCTTAGTGTGGTTCTTACGAGTGTATACCCTGGTGCATGATGCTATTGCTTGCTGTGTGACCATTTGCACATATATAACCTCTGTGCATCGTTTTCCTTACCTGTAAAATGGGAGTCATCATGTTACTAGCTTCATAGGATCATCACAAAGATGAACTATCCAGGCAGGGCTTGGGGTACACTGTGTATTCATAATGAGCTTCTCCTCATTACTTCGAGGATGTCAGGGTAGCTATTTTGACCCAACAAATGGGATAGTATTTCTCTCCTTAAAGAATGCCTGCATTGGCCCTCCTTGGTGGCGCAGTGGGTTAAAGCACAGCACTGAGAATCTAAAGCCACTTCTGCATGAGTTCGATTCCCGCCTGCCCCGGACGTGACCACAGGGCACGGCAGACCTCTCCTGACCCGCCCGCTGCTCCCCTCAGCAGTGTACTCGTCGATCTGCCTGTTCTGCTCCCCACTCTGTCTCTGGTGAAGCCTCTCCTGCCCCTGAGCCTCTGGCCTGTACCCCAGTTTCTGTATGCACAAATAAATAAATCTATATAAAAAAAAAAAGAATGCCTGCATCCAGGAGGCCAAAAAATGAGTAATACACATTCACCCTAGTTTTCAATAAGAGACATGCAGGTTCTTCGCAGCTTTAAAAAGAGTTGTTAAAATCATAGATCTCATTATTCAGGAATACAGATTTGGCAGGTGAGTTATATTTACCCTGAAAGATGATCCGAGGCTGGGAAATTGGGCAATTAAACAAAATTACTATAGGAGCGACTCGTTTTACTTAATGGATTCGTGGAAGCCTGGGAACTCAATGAACAGTAACCTCCAGCCTCAGAAGGGTGCTGGTGCTTGAGCGACAGAGACTGAGCTCAGCTGTGGATGTGGTGTGGCCTGGAAGGATCCCGGGAAGAAGGGGCATCCCTGATCCCTGGCCTCCTCTGCCCAGCAGCGCTGAGCCCCCCACCCCTGCTATGCTTGCCTGGAAAGCAGGGACTCAAGACTTGTACCCTGACTTGCCCCTTCATCTTAGAGACCAGAATCTGTATTCCCTGGTGGTGCGTCTCTGCACATACTGTTACTGAGTGACTGCGTCCATATTTACTCACCACCACTGCTGCCTCAGTTTTCTGTAACCAGATCCTCTCTGATGTCAAGGAAGTGAGCAGAGAAACTGATAGGGATGGGGCTCCCAGGAAGTGCAGACCAACCCCTGGCCCTTTAAAAGTAAATTCCTGGCTCTCCCAGGTGGCACAGCCGGTTTAAAGCACTGCACTTAAGAAGCTTAAGCCACTTGGTGGGGGGGGGGGGGGGGAATTCCATCACAGGTGCCCTGGAGGTGACCACACCTGCCCTGGAGGTGACCACATGGCGCGGCAGACCTCTCCTGACCCACCCACTGCTCCCCTCAGCAGTGTACTTCGTCGATTTGCCTGTTCTGCTCCCCACTGTCTCTGGTGAAGCCTCTCACCCTCCGCATCTCTGGCCTGTACCCCAGTTCTGTACAAATAAATAAATCTTAAAAAAAAAAGTAAATTCCTTACGACTGCGTCCTTTTCCCAAAGAGATGATTTTTAAGTTACTTAAAAATGTGTCCACTATTAATATGAAGAAAGAATAAAAACAGCAGGTTTCTGGGAAAACATTTTGGGGGCTGTGGCCAATAGATTATGCGGTGGTGTCTCAGCCCCTTCCCCGGGCTTTTGTGTGAATCTATTAATTCCCAAATTGACGAGGTCTAGTTTGATTTGCCTCCCGCATGCTCTGACAGCCGTAGAAGGGAGAGACACCATATATATTTTTACTCTGGCTCTCTGGGTACTTCGCCCTGCCTTCATTTCCTACTGGTACCCATACACCTGCGGGTCAATTTAAGTTACAATTTTGTTTAATAATAAAAACCCATAGAATCTAAGAAACCTCTGGATATCCTTTTCTTCTCCCGCATCAAAGAGATAAATTTTGGGTGCTCCCCCGCCCCCCAGCAGTTCTTCTGCCTGCTTCTCTTTCCTGCTTTGCTCATCAGCCAGGCATTTGGTGCTTAGCCATAACACAGAGGAAAGCATGCAGAAACTCAGAATTTCGGAACAGCCAGATCACCCAGCTGTCTCGGTGCTCCTGGGGTTTCAGATTTGAAATCCTCTGGAAGAGCCCAACTGTGGCCTAAACACTGCCGGGCTGGAGTCCGAGTCCTGCCCACGCCCGGGGCCCGGGCACCATAAGGCGTCCATCTTCGCAGAGGCTGGGCTCTGAGCATTGTGCAGCTCCAGGGTTGTTTTCCTCCCGCGGCCGGTGGGAACCTCCCATTTCCCTAGCCGTAGTAACACCCCTGGAGGCTGGCCTAGCCGGCCTGCCCACCCCCGCGGCGGGCTCTGCAGACCCGGCCACCCGCGGTGAGCACTTGCGCCTGGGCAGCCGTCCTCCTTCCCTCCCGCCTCGGGCCACGGGCATGTGGGCGCCTGGCACGGCCAGGGTCCCGCAGCTGTTCCGATTGCAGACGTGCTGACCTGCGTCTTAGCCCAGAATGCAGGCTGAGAAATGCAGGACGAGTAGCAGAAGCATCAAAAAGGAGCTGGTGATCGAGTCCCCGCTGCAGTGTAAGGATGCAGCTCCGGGAGAGGTGGAAGCCGAGAGCCCCGTGCCAGTGCCGGTGAGCAGGGAGCGCCCGCGGGAGGGGGGCGCCGCTGTCTGCCACTCGCCACCCTCCGCCTTGAGGTGCGGTGCGAGGGCTGAGCGCCTCCCTGGGAGGCTGTGAAACTTGCTCTGCCTGTCTCTCAGGCGCTCTCCGCGCTCCTTTCCTGGAGACTGACCTGCTCCACTTGGATTCATTTTGGTCAGAAATAGGCTGATGTGCTGTGGGCGACGGTGGTTTCCAGGAGGCTTCTTCGCGTAGAACAACTTTGTATTGTGCAAAATCTGGCCCCATCTGGATGCTCTGTGGCCTGATGAAAATCTTTTTCGTGGAGGTGCTTTGCAAAATTGAAACCTCTTTACACTGTGGAAAAGAGGAAGATGACCTGGTGGGGATGGGGGAGGGGTTGGAAGCGCCACAACTGTGGAAGTTGAGTGTATCCTCACTCATTTTATCAGGTTTGCTTGACCAAAGTCAGGAAGCCTCTAAACTTGGAACCAGTTGACAGGACAGTTTCTAGCCTAGCGGCAACCCTTTCTATAAATTCAAGTGCCTCAGTGGACTTTGTGGAGCAGGAATGTGGAAAATGATGGTGTTGTTATTCTCATCAATGAGTAGGTTGTGCTTCTCTCTTGGAATTTCTGTGCTACAATACAGGCACATAACTTTTAAAGCAAACTGCAGAAAACCACCAACATGCACCGCAGGGGACAATTGAGCCTTTCAAGTGATCTGCTAAAGACTCGTTCAGCGGCTGCTTAGTGATTTATATATGATTATTTTTTTTAAAACACCGAGTGCAATTGCTACTATCATTAATTTTCAATTAGTGTCTTTAAGACTCTGAACTTCAACTCCCCTGTAATGGATTTGACTTAAATCCAATTGCTTTCCACTGACACCTTTCTGTTGTTACTGTCAAAACTTAGGGGAGTGTGATGGGCCTTTTCTCTGTAGATGTTCATCAGGGGTTGTTCCACGTTATTCATTACCTAGGATTCTTTCTGCCAGCAAGATAGCTCATTTTCTGTGGAGGGACCTGAGCCTCGTGCCTCGCCACCCCCCTTTACCCCCCCTTCACTGGTTAAAGCTCCCAGCAGATTGAGCTTATGATTTCTTTGAGGAAGTTGTGTGGTTTGGGTTCCCTTGTGAATATTCTTAAAAACCTTTTGTTAGTGATTCTCCAGATGTGTAGAAATATTTGACCAGAGAACTAAACACACTGTAGAAAGAGGCCGTGTGATTCCCCCCCCCCCCAATCACAATGACTTTTAAAAAACAGATTTCTTTGCTAATGCTCAGGAAATCAGCCCCCACATCCCAGCTAATTGTTGCGGGTCTAGTGGCACTCCAGGCCCTTCCTCGAGAGTTCTTTTCCCATCCTAACAATAGAACCAGGCAGGGTCTGGGGCTGTACCTGGCTGGAGCGCTCCTGAGAGAAAGTTCTGGCCATCCCCCACCTGCAGACAGTTGTCAAGGGAGAGGCAACACTGTTGGAACAAAACTCTTCACCTTATCTAATAGCACTGGCTCTTCTTCCAGTGGGGCAAGATGAGGAATCCCAGATAAGAAGGCCCTGCCTGCCCTGCTCTGACCTCTGCTCACTCACAGCAGGTGCAAAGCCAGCACTCGCTGGGCACATGGCTTTTATTTTTCAAGAGGATTTTTGAAAAGTGTGTCCGTACAGCTGGGGGCATCTGTCTGCCGTAGCATTGTCCCTCTGTCCGGGACCCATGGAGTCGAAAGAATCCCCAAGTCTGTATGTAATTTGAGTAAATTGGGCTGAGCGGTGTTTAGCATGTGTTAGTCAAGAGTCAGCATTGTGAAATCCAGTTATGCTGGTTTTAGTTTTTGCATAGTCCTTAGGGGGAAATGTTACATACTTTAGAAAGCATTAAAGTAATGAACATGTAGGAAAAAAATGGGACCAGTGTAGAGAAATAGGGAAAAATAAAGTGCTCTTACCTTTCTCTGTAAAGGTGCTCCCTATTCATAACCTGCTGCCTGTGCTTCTAGACTTTCTCCTGGGCCTTGAGAAATGGAACACACGTGTGTTTGTGTGGGTGAGTGGGTGTGTAGTTTTGAAGATGTACAAATGTTGTAGATTTCTGTGTCAATCTTCTCCCAGAACATACCAATAAAATAGCAGCTTTTAGTCACCATCTGTAGCCACAGCATCCTTTTTTGTGACTGTAGAGTATTCCATTGCAGATTTGTGCCTTAATTGGATGGTTATTCAGTTAGAACAATGCCATTGTTGATGGACTAGCAAATATATCTTGAAATACTTAAGCAATTCAGAGGGAGCGCTTGCATGTAAAACTTCTACCTGGCAGTAATAATGTTTCCTTTCCATCAGGATAAAAGTTGTGATTTCTGTTAGGCGCTGGGTAAAGCCTTTCTGAGAGAAGTATGTGTTTGGATGTCATGAAGTTTCACTGGTTGCTGGGATCCATTTGCAGGCCCCTACAGAGGTGGTCTTGGACCCTGCGTGTGTGAGTGTGGAGTGGGGTGGTAGGCTCGGCAAAGCTTCCCCAGCCCTCTCTTAGCACACTGTGTTGAAAATAGACGTCACAGGCTGGGATATTCTTGATTCCGTAAGTTAGTTGCCCTGCTTACCTTGGAATACCTATTTTGACTCTCTAAACTCTGAAGTTGTTCCTGGAAATCTCTCTAATTGTTACTGCTCAACAGTGTAAAGGAAAAGGGTGTGGCCTCAAGGGTGAGTGTGGCTGAGCTGTGCGTCTCTCTGTTGTCCCATGAAGAGAATTTTGAAGATTGGAAGATGTGAAAAAAGAGGAGCTGAATTTTTACATGT
Organism: Condylura cristata; assembly: GCF_000260355.1. Lineage (NCBI taxonomy): Eukaryota > Metazoa > Chordata > Mammalia > Eulipotyphla > Talpidae > Condylura > Condylura cristata. The sequence goes on from NW_004567111.1 coordinate 5,666,412, forward strand.
TCTGTGTACTCAGTATCTTTTGAAAAGCATCTTCAGAGCGAGACACCTTTTCTTTTTTTTTTTTTTTTAGATTTATTTACTTATGTATACAAGAACTGGGGTACAGGGCAGAAGTGGGGGGGTGGTGAGAGGCTTCACCAGAGACAGAGTGGGGAGCAACTGAGGGGAGCAGTAGGGAGACAGGAGAGGTCTGCTGTGCCCTGTGAGTTACCCCCTGGCCTGGGATCACCTTTTCCAATTTTGACATTTTTCTGGGATCTCCCAGTCATATAACTGAGATGGAATTCTTACTTTAATATTTGAATGAAGAAACAGTTGGGGAATGGTCTCCTTGAAGGCAGGAAGTGTGCCCATGTAGAAGGGTGTGGAGGGAGTTGGAGGAGGCTTCTGATGGACACATCACAGATCACCTGGGGACTCCACTCTGTCCCCAACGCGAGGAATCAAAGGAGAAAGTCTTTCTCTCCCTGAGAGATTCTGTTTATTCTAGAAATGGCAGAAGTGGGTTAGACACAAACTCTGGACCCTCCCTGCTGGCACAGAGGGTTACGGTGCAGCACGATGAAGCTATTGTCAGCCACTGCAGCAGGAGTTCGATCCCCGGCCAGGGAGGTGACCCACATAGCACAGCAGACCTCTCCTGCTTCCCTCAGCAGTGTATTTCAGTAGATCCACCTGTTCTGCTCCCCACTCTGTCTCTGAATCCCCCACCTCTGGCCTGTACTCCAGTGCTTATATGCATAAATAAATAAATCTTTTATTAAAAAAAAAAAAAAACACAAACCCTGAAGTATACGCTTCTGAGCAGTGATCATGTCATAAATATCCTGGGTCTTCCTTGACTGTGACGGCATTACTTTAATAGAACAATGAAGTCCGCTGCATTCCCTCATGGTTTAGCCATGATTAGTGAGTGATAGTACATTTGGGGTGTTTAAATAGGCATTACTTTGCCTTTAAATTATTGTTCCTGCAGCTTTATGAGTGACGTATTCCCAGGTGACAAAAAGCAGGATATTTTGCTCATTCAGAGCCACTGTGGCCTTCCGTCCTTCCGTTTTTTCCTTTGCTACGGCGCTGCCGGTATTCACTACTCCCACCGTGCCACGCACTATTGGCCAGATTCGGTGTGGTGTGCATGGGGGATGCAGAGATTCGGGGAGACCCACGCCCTCCCCTCCCTGAGAAGCCAGGTCTGAGTAGGGGCCGGGCTCCTCAGAATGGCTTCCCACTGGGAGTTGTTATCACAGCGAGTGTATCTCACCTCCCTGTTCCCACGCAGGCAGACAACACTTAACTCATCCTCAGCCCTGGCAGGGATGTGTCCCTGAAGTCTTAGCGCCTGGAGCAAGCCTCGCCCCGCACTGTAGAAGGTGCGGCCCCGGGTGCCGGGGTGCACAGTTGGCATGAATCACCGTAGCAACACAGGTATTCTGTGGCGTGGACAGGGCCTGCTAGCTAGGTCAGGGTCGGCCTCCAAACATGCAGGCCTGGAGACCTCTCCCCCGGGAGCAGCTCCCAGAGCCCCTCACGCCACGCGTCTCCTCCCAAAGTGGAGCCCCCCGAAGGCTTTCCGGATTCCTGCTTGTACACCACCTGGGAATCCCCCCAGCGCCAAGACTGGCTTTCCTCACGTCTGCCATCAAGGTGGGGGCAGAATGGCTGGGTTCTGCTTTTTATAACAAGGTAACGGCAACTGTTTTCGCTTTTGGTAGGGGGCGAGTAATACTCAGAAAATTAGGCAGTTGTTGTTTGAAACCCTGAGACACATCACTGCGGCTCACCCTGGCATTTCTGGGAAGCAGGCGATGTGAGGGTTTCTCTCCTTACGGGCAAGGAAAGTGGCCACAGAGGGGCTAGGCTTCTGCCCAGCTTGCCAGTCACGCGTCAGGCTCTGGCAGCGTCCGGGTGTTCCAGCATCCAGCCTCAACCCCTGTGCTCGTTTCGTGAGTGAAGATGAACATGCTCACTCCTCTTATTTATTAATTTTTTTAAAGATTTATTTATGTATGCAAGAACTGGGGGCAAGGGGAGGTATAGGCCAGAGGTGTGGCGATGAGCTCTCACAGAGGCCACAGAGACAGAGTGGGGAGCAGGACAGGCCGATTGACGGAAACACACTGCTGAGGCGGGGGAGTGGGGGGCAGGAGAGGTCTGCCGCACCACAGGGGCAGGGGTCACCTCTGGGGCCCGGATCAGACTCGTGCTGCAGTGGCTACTGACAGCTTCATCATGCTGCGCTTTAACCCATTGCACCACCAGGGAGGGCCTGAACGTGCTCACTTCTGCTTGGCACTGGGATTTTAGAGTTGAAGGAGAAAGGTTAAAAACTCTGTCCTGGAAGTTGTCCACATTGGTAGAGAAAGGCCAGTTTGTAAATGTCTGGACAGCAGTGGTTGAATAGGACAGATGGGTGAAGACCAGCAGGGTGGGGCCTCGGGAAGTCGGAACTGGGTGGAGCAGTTACTGTCAGGGTGGCTTCTTTGGGGTGCCACATTGTTCATCTTCCCAAGAGTTGTACGGGAGCAGAGGTTGCTGGCAGCGTCCTGTTTTCCTACGTGGTGCAGCAGACCTGTCCTGCCTCGCCTGCTGCGAGCTCTTTGTTGTTGACCCCACAGTCGAGGGTAATCCTGGAAGTTGATTCCCTAACTGGTCAAATGGTTGGCAAGAGGCCTTCTCTTGCCAGGGTGCTCCACGCCTTGACGATTCAGTACTGGGAGGCTGAGCTCTGCCCTGGGGAGCAGGGGCTGGCGTAGAACGGCCAGCACTTTGCAGGCCAGCGACCTCCTTTTGGTCCTGGATCTGCCTTGAACTCTCAGCAGTTCATTACCTCTCCTTGCCCGGCCCTGGCTTCAGTAGTTTCTTCTCTGTAAAATGAGAGATGTCATAAATAACCGCTGAGGGCTCTTTGGGGGGCTCATGGGCCCCGATTCAGGGTTATTAGCTCTGGTGCCAGAATAACCTGCAATGGAGTCAGGTCAAGGCTCTGGAGTTTTAATTGCAAGTCCTGAGCGGCAGGCGCTGTGAAATGGGATACTGAGTTCCACCCATGTAACGAGGAGCCTTCGTGAAACGGGGTAGCCAATCTGGAAGTAAGTTAAAGTGGCAGCAGAGTTTAGAGTCCATAGTGGACATACCATAGGTGGTGCAGGAAGACACGGCTGGGGTCTCCAGGTGACAAAGGACTGTGAGTGTAATTTTAGACCAGGAAGCCTGGGCAATTACAGTTTGTCCTCAGCTTTCCAGAAGTTTGAAACATCCCTGTAATGTGATCCCAAGTCTCTCCTGGTAACATTTACAGGCTTCAGACGTTCTGAGTGCTCGCTTTCCAGACCAGGGACCCTGCCCCTGAGCAGGGGTATCTGAGGGTCAGACCAGGGCCTGGGGATGCAGCCAGTTCAAGGTCATGTTTCAGAGTCTCCTTGAGATGAGGGTGGCCACTACCCCTGGCCTCTCTGAGCCAAGGGTCTATCCGTGGAAGGCAGACAGGCCGCCTTCAGGCTCCTCACCTCCGAAAGTGGTTCTGGTACCTGCCTGCCTGCAGCCTTCCCTGACTCCCGCGCCACTCTCCGAAGGGCTGCCAGGCCCCTTTGCGAAGCTCACATTTGGCCCCTAACTCCCTGCGGGAACCTGCTCTCACGTCCCTTTGCAGGGAAGATGGAGCCTGGCCTGCTTGGTCCTTGGGCTGCCCTGGCCTGTCCTGTGGCCTCCTCCTGCACCCTGCCGAGAGCATCCTGATGGGGCTGCCTGCTTCACACCCAGCTCAGCTCCACTGCGGCCCCTCCCCCCCCCTTCAAGCTCCAGCTCACAGCCAGCTCCTCCGGGAAGCCTCTTCAAACCCTGTCCCCAGGGTTTCCCCATTTTCCCAGATGTGGGCTCCTGCACCCCATCTGGCACCATGTCTGGTGTGTCGAGTTAGCGCGTCGCTGTGTTGTGGCTGAGGGTTATCTGCTCCAGTCCCTCCCCACTATCGGGGTGTGGGGGCACATTGCCTGCAGGAGCTCTGGTTTATTAGCTCTGCACCCACCTCTGACATACGCCAAAGTCTGGTCACCGTTGGGGAACGTTTTGGCAAGAACAGGGACACGAGATCTGAAGGTCGCTCTCCCTCTTCACTGCTCCCTCTCCCACCTTCAGGGGTTCAGCCTCCAGTACCTAGAGGAGTGGAGTCCCCGAAACATCAGCGGGCACGTACCTCTCGGAACCTGCTTGACTGAAGGTGACCTGGGTGTCATGTCCCACAATTGTCCTGTGCCCCTGTTCGTGATCTAAATAAAAATGCTAGGCAGCGTGTCACTGGAGTGCAGACTTTCACGACCCGAGTCAAAAACCCTTCACTGCCGCGTGCTTATCTGCACCCCTCCATTATCAGTGCCCTTTCTTCTCCCCGTTGGCCCCTGGACCCCTGACACCACCTTTGACAGGTGGAGAACCCTTGTGACCTCACTACCCCCGGTAATTGATGATACGTGGGAAAGGCAGTGGGCCCCAGGATGTAGGGTGGTGAGGTTGGCTCTTGCGGAGCGGGGCGAGGCCCGTCAGCCATCCAGACTCTCCCTTCGCTCCCCAAGGCTGGATCTGACAGCTTTGTCCTTTGCATGGAGACTTAACATGACGTACACAGTCAAGTCTCTAATAGTGCTAACAGCTCTGCAACACAGACACACGTGCAATGGTCCATTTCATAGCAGCCGCATTCAAGGAGAAAACAGGTGGGATCATGTCAGGCCTCTCACTTCTCGCTCAGGTTTGCCAAAATTGTTACCATTTCCGTATTTCAGCCTTATAGAAATACGTTCTTCCATTCACACAGAGATTCTGCAGTTCGGTGTTTGTTTTATCCCAGCAGCGTCCCTGAGTCTGGGCTCGGGAGCTGTGCTTAGCAGGGAGGTGTGGAGAGCAGGTCTCTGAGCTCCACCTTAAATGCGTCCAACACCACAGTCGTCCCTGGCGATGAGCCCTCAGCTGGGTCTCCTGTTTTGTGGGTCCTTGTGTGTCTGGGGGTGGGGGTGGGGCTATGCATGATGTAAGTGTAAGGTTGGCAGAGATATGTCCATGAGGGTCCCTGTATCCCAACACTCAAATCCACTTCTCCCGGAAGATTTAGCATTTGGGGTATGATTTTTTTAAAAAAGATTTATTTATTTATGCATACAGAACTGGGGTACAGGCCAGAGGCTCAGGGGCGGTGAGAGGCTTCACCAGAGACAGAGTGGGGAGCAGAACAGGCAGATCAACGAATTACATTGCTGAGGGGAGCAGCGGGCGGGTCAGGAGAGGTCTCCCGCACCATGTGGTCACCTCTGGGGCTGGCGGGAATCGAACTCATGCGGAAGCAGCTTTAGATTCTCAGTGCTGTGTTTTAACCTGCTGTGCCACCAGGGAGGGCCAAAAGATTTATTTATTTATGCATTCAGAACTGGGGTACAGGCCAGAGGTGCAGGAGTGGTGAGAGGCATCACCAGAGACAGAGCAGGGAGCAGAAAGGTAGGTCAATGAAGTACATTGCTGAGGGGAGCAGTGGGGAGACAGGAGAGGTCTGCCGTGCCATGTGGGTCACCTCCCGAGCTGGAGATCGAACATGTGCTGCAGTGGCTGCAGACAGCTTCATGGTGCTGGCTTTAACCTGTTGCACCACCAGGGATGGCCCAAGGCAGGTTATTATTATTATTATTTGGAGAAAGCTTTTTTAATTTAATTTGAAGTCCGATGATTGACTCATTAAGAGAATTAAAGAGGGGGAGGAGGATGCTGTAGGGGCAAACAAGCTATTTTTTTTTTAAGATTTATTTATTGATGCATACAGAGCTGGGGTACAGGCCAGAGGTGCAGGGGGTGAGAGGATCCACCAGAGGCAGAGTGGGGAGCAGAACAGGCAGATCGACGAAGTACACTGCTGAGGGGAGCCGCGGGCGGGTCGGGAGAGGTCTGCTGCGCCATGTGGTCACCTCCAGGGCGGGAATCGAACTCGCACTGAAGCGGCTGTGGCCAGCCTGCAGTGTTTCGGCTAACACGCTGTGCCACCAGGGAGGGCCTGGGGTAGGGTTCTCTAATGTCCTGCAGGCGGGCAACGAGACTCCTTCGGGAAAGGGCTTTGCCTTTTCTTTCCTTGCTGAGCCCACGGAGTCTGGGCGTGTCTAGGTGGCGTCCATCTTCAGCTCTCAGTCTCTGTCCCCGTGGGGGTGTGGGCTGGATCCCCTCAGTGAGGAGTGGAGCTAGGCCCTTCTCATGCCAAGAGACATGGAGGCATCGGCAGCACTTTCTGTTCTGGAACTGACATTCCATCGCGTTGCTGGAGCCGGGCAAGGCCCTGGGCTGGGCGCCAGCAGACCCAAGCTTGTGCCTGTGTGACCACCATTAATCCACTTACCGTCTCTGAGCTCCAGCTTCTCCTCTCTGAGACGGTGAGGCTACAGACCAAACAGATTTTGGGCGCTCTGATGAGCTCCTACGTAGCCTGGCCAAAGCACGTCTGTGTTGTGGGCTGATTCCCCAGGCTCGAAAGACAGCTCACTCCACCCCATACGAGCTCACCCCGTGACCACCCTGTGCTGGGGCCTGCTCTGTGCCAGGAACTGTGTGCGGACACTCACATACCTTCCATAACCTTGTGCTGAAGATAGAGAAGTTGTCCGTCTGCCCATTCTCAGAGATAGAGGAATTGAGCAACTCGTCCCAAGGCCACGGCCCATGGGCGGTGGAGCCAAGAATGTTTGGAAAATATTTTTTAATAGGAAATCGTCAGCCATACACAAAAGCAGACTAGTACAATGGGTCTCAAACGTGGCCCCTGCCCTCCCCCACTTTGTGATTCAGTGGGTGGCGGTGGGGTGAGATGCTGTTACCATAGGCCTGCACGCTGAGAATCGCCTGGCTTGTAGAGTAAACCCCCTTCTACCTCTCTTGCCTCCACTGTTACTCAGTTATTTCGGGGTGCCAAGAGTTAATCTTAGCTGCCCTTCTGGTGTCTGAGCTACCTTTCTAGCTGTGCTGGCATAGCAACACTAGGGACCAGGTATGTGCTAGGAATGCCCACCCCACCCAACTGTCTCAAACCAGTAGCTTAAAGTATGTGGCATAGAAATCTGACGACTTCTGGCTTGCGATAGGGCCTTTCAGCTTAATTACTTGACCTCTTCATTTCAGAGCTTCCAAAATAGCTTTTATTGATATGGCAGAAGAATTTCAGACCACAATTCTAGAAGGTGGGGGTGGGGATTATTGGCAGGAACAGAGCGTGTATCACGGAGTCAAGAGGATCATTTCCATGCCCACGTGAGGTGGCATTTCTTCTTTGCTTTTACTATCGTTTTTTCCACATGAAAAGATGGCAGCAGAAGTGGAAACTGGGGTGAATGGGCGTGAGAGACGCTCTTGATGAATCGGCCCAGGACTCCCTTCCTGCTTTCTGTCTCCTCACACCTCTGTCCCTGCCCATGTCAGCTGGGGCCCCTGCACCTCTGTGTCCCCCCTTCGGCTTCCACCCTGAGCTCCTGAGCAGAGTGGGGGCAGTCCTCGCACCCCCTTCTTTAGCATCCTCTGTGACATCCCCATTCTCTGCTGCATTCCATGGGGCACCCCTGCCTCAGTGAAAGCAGCTATGTGGATTTTTATTAGTTGCCATTATTACTTTATTAATAATCATCACCTTCATGATTATGTCCAGTTCCGTGATTATGTTTCTCTTACACCATTTTCTAGATGCTTTTGATTTGAGGTTTTTCACCATCTTTAATTTCATTCATTTTAGTAGTAGGATAATACTTTGGGGAAACCATAGCGACTTATGAAAATGACAGCTACAAACCCCAGATGCTTTTCATTCCGTCCTCTCTGATTGCTTGTGAGTATTCGAGTTTTGCTAATACGGATATAATGAAATCTTTGCTCAGTGACAGGTTCTTTCACTTGAGGGCGGTTTTTTAGTGCTGTGTAAAAAGGGAATTCGGTATCATGTTAGTGTTTGTAACATGAGAAACGGCATTCACAAGTGTGTCAGTCGTGGCCTAGTCTGCTCTAAGGATGACAGCACCTTTCAGCGAGAGACATACACTTTGAGGGCTGAGTTTCATCAGCGGCCGCATTTTAGTGCTGGACTAAGCTTGCTTCTCGTTCCAAGCTTAGCTGAGACTCATTTTTTCCCCTCTAGTTTTTTCTGTTACGTCCTGTGCATGCTGATAGTGAAAGTGTAAAAATTCAGGGGCCAGGAGTCAGAGTGGGGACCAGTGTTCAGCACCTCCTGCGCTCCCACCAGCCTCACCTTCGGGCTCCCGGGTGCCCTTGGTAAGCCGAGATCACCAGCCCTGCTCAGCTCAGGCTCCTGTGTCCACACAGTTGTCTTCTAACGTTACGAGCCTCCTGCTCCTCTGAGCCTGCTCCCACCCTGGACGACCCCAAGGGGAAGTCGCCGCGGGCCGGTCTCCACGTCCTGCTAAGGGAAGCCAGGGTGTCTATCAATGGTGATGGGAGGTCACGCCCCACAGCGGTCACCTCACTTTGTGCCTCATAGTCCCCTTGGATTCTGCTTTGCTGGTGCCCTGGGGCCCCTCCCCGACATACCTCACCCCACTTTGACCTCAGCTTTCTGCAGCCTTATCCCAGGGCTGCCAGGACACGTGTGGACACCCCAGCAGGCTAGTCATCATTGCTTCTCTGCAGACGCTATGCGGAGACCAGCCTGGTCTGCCTGCCTGCCCTGATATCGGGGTCCCTTCAGGGATCCGTGTTCAGAGAGCGTTATTTTGAAAAGGGGTTCTCAGGACTGTTCGCTCTATCACGTTGGAGTTCCTGGGCTGCTCTCCTCCTAGAGGCTGGTGCCCCCAACCCATGGCCGGTCCACCTGCCTGCTTGCTGCAGCCTGACCGCCCAGTTCGGGAGATCTCCTGAAGCTTCAGCTGCAGGACGCCTTCCCAGGTCCTGCAAGGGACTCCTTCAACTTGATATTCGCCATTTTTTTGTTTTACATGAATTGCACAAACATCAGGACCCCCACCGAGGCTGGTTGCATTGATGAGCATCTGTTGTCTGAGCCAGGCCTCAGACAACATCCCGCCTCCTCCTGGCTGAGGCCCCTCTCAGGCTCTTTTAAGAAGCTCCCTCATGCTTGGCTTCCTCCGTTCTGCCGACAGGATCCAATTTTGTGCCGGGCGTGGCTGCAGTGTAAGCCACACATGGCATTGGCTGGGACAGAGCTCTCTGTTCCTGTGGGCCGGGAGTCTAACGGGGAGCAGGCTCATCCCAAGCGACCCTCCTGGGCTCCCCTGCTTCCACCGTCCTTGGTCACACATCTGTCTCTCACCTGCATTGGGCACTCTGGGGCCAGGGGCCATGTCTTTATCTTGGTGTCTCAGAGACCTGGCACCGGGCACAGGGACAGGTTTGGTGAAAAGCTGTGTAGAGAAGGAACCCAAAGTGCTAAATAATGTGGGTTGAGGTGGGGGGCAGACGCTCATCTCCGATGCCTCCCCAACCCGCCCAGTTATAGAACAACGAGGATTCTCCTTCACAGTGAAACCTTGAGTGGTTCCTGGTGGGCTGTGTTTTGAGTGAGGGCCTCGTGCACCTGGCTTCAGAAGGTCAGAGAGACAGAGCTCATTTCATCCAAGCAGAACCGAAACCCCTCACCCCCAGCGACGGGACTGAGGACCGTTAGCAACATCAAACCTCTCCCCATTGTGAGAATGGACTACATTCCGTGAAGGATTTTTGTCACAGCCGATCCAGGGGACATTATAGGCAGGCAGAAAGAATCAAGGAGGTCCTAAATTCTTTATAGGCAGAAAAGATGAATTTCTTGTTTCTTAAAATAGAACACTGCGAGAGTCGCCATTTCCTCCGTGTGCTATTTCAAGACGTGGCGTTCGGGATTTCAGCTTGTGTTAACATTTAATTACCAGAGCCACAGACGCTAGAAATGACTGGAAAGTTCACGGCTGCTGTCCCGCCTGGGAAAATCGAGCCATTTTTGCTTAGCTCATGCTGCGGTTTTCCAGGCTTCCTCCACATTTGACCAAAACTGAACTCCATTAGGGGCTGGCCGACCTGCTCCAGTTCTGCTCTCGTTCCAGAATCTCATTTTCCTGGCTCTGGGAAGATTCCCAGGCTTCTGGTTGCCGGTGGATCTGGAATTTCAGTTTGCCTGGGTGGTGGGCACGGCTCGTGCTTGGGCGGGAGGGAGGCCAGAGGGCCTCAAAGGGCGGTCTCGGGAGCGGCTCCCGTGGCAGTCACGTGATCACAGGCAGGACGCTCGCCATCCTGACTGGTTTGGGGGCCAACATGAGCCCACCGTGTCCCTTGGGATGGCGCTCCTTCCCACCAGCCCCATCCCAAGGCCCTGGCCGTTCCACAGACGCCAAGGTGCCAGCCTCCAGCATCGCCACTGAGATGCCCCTCTCCCTTCTTCTTGGCATCTTGGCTCCTGCTCCTTCTGTGGAGTTGTCTTGTTGGGGTGGGTCAAAAGTGCTTCTCTGTGCTTTGTGCACTGTTGTTCTCAAGTCTTCAAGACACAAACTTCAATACCAGATTCAGTTTGTAATGTGGGCCTCTGTTCTTTTGGGTGTTGTCCGGAGTTCCAGTGTCATCCCTATTATAATTTCTTCTGTTTGCTCTTTTGTTTGTCTTCTTTGTGAATGGCCCTGCCATTGTCATCCCCTTTATGACATATGCTCCTGGAAGGTAGAAGAAAGATTTTTATTAAAAGATTGGTACAATTGAATAGATGTGGAACACTTATGCAAAAGAAAATCTAAGCTCACAGTACATTTCATCATCATCATCATTATCACTAACATCAGCATCATTGTCTTCACCCCTATAGTCATTATCACCACCATCATCATCACCACCACCATCACTATATCATCACCACCACCATCATCATCATCACTATTACCACCACCACCATCATCACTATATCATTACCATCATCAACACCACCACCACCATCACCATTATCATCATTGTCACTCCACCATCATCATCATCATTATCACCACCACTATCATCATCATCACCATCATCACCATCACTGTTACAACCACCATCACCATCATCACTATATCATCACCATCATCATCACCATCATCATCATCACTACCACCATCACCATTACCACCACCATCACCATCATTACCACCATCACCATCATCACTGTATCATCAACATCATCACTATATCATTACCATTATCATCACCACCACCACCATCATCACCATTATCATCATTGTCACTCCACCATCATCATCATCATCATTATCACCATCACTATCATCATCATCACCATCATCATCACTATCATCATCATCACTATCATCATCACCACCTTTATCACCATCATCATCACTACCATCACCACCACCATCACCATCATTACCACCATCACCATCATCACTATATCATCAACATCATCATCACCACCATCATCACTATCATCATCATCACTACCACCATCACCATCATTACTTTATCATCACCATCATCACCACCATCATCATCACCACCACCACCGTGGGTCAGAGGGTGAAGGGGAAGAGAGGAAAGGAGCCCAAGGCACTATTAGTCAGAGAGACAAGGATCATTTCATTCCAAGCAGAACGAACGGAACCCCATCACTGTTGCTAACCAGGGATGCAGCAGTCAGAGAAGGGAAAGGCTACCTCTTCGTGGATAAGGATTCTGATGCCCCAGTCATCTGGCCAAGTACCACATGGCTGAGGTCGGGGCACTGGTTAACCTTGGGGGCATATTGCTCGTGTGAGATTTGGTTTTAGAGGAAGGATCCCACTGCTAAGCTACAACATAAAAGGCCCCTGCCTGGAGGGCAGTGGGGCTATGACCCTGAGGCTGGGAGAGGATCTCGTCAGAGAGGCCAGGCTGTGGGGCACAGGCCTGGTGTGGGCTGGAGCCCCAGCCAACACTCCGCCCGCTAAGGAGTGATGCTTTATCTCATTAAGAGGCGCCACACTTGGCCTCCCTGGAGAACTCGTTCTCCCTTCGTCACTCTTGCAGCCTTCTTTTCTTGGCAGTGAAGAAGCTTCTACCACGACCAGTTGCTCAGCCTCCACCAGCCCTGCCTGGGCTCCCGCAACCCTGCCCACTCACTGTACTGAATCACGAGTTGCCCAGCCTGCCTCTTGGGGGGCCAGCGTGTCTGTAGCTCAGTTCCATGACTCTCCCGGGAGGATAACCCCTTCCCCAAACCGTGCATCAAATGTTGGGAAGCAGTGTGTGTATACATGGGGCAGGGAGGCGGGGGGTTGCAGATCCAGGTTCTCAAAGGGGTCTGTGATTCTGAGGGGGCTAAGAAGCCCAGGACTGTACATGATCCTTGTCCTTTGAATTGACAAATTCCAGCACAGTTTCTAGGATGTCATTATGGATGGAGAGATATTCAGAAACCCCTCGAGAGCTTGTTCAAGCACAGAGAGCAGATCTCCACCCCTGGATCAGGCAGGACCCCAAAATTTGCAAGATTGAAATGGATTCAGCCTCCCACCATAGAAAGACAATGTATTCTCTTGGTGTGGAGTGAGGAGGGGGGAGGGGGAGAGGGGAGAGGGGCACAAGTCATGGTGACAGCGGCCGCCGCCAGCCTCCCACGGCCTCTCCCCACGTGTCTCCTTTGTGTCCCCCTTCCCAGCCGCTGCTGAGAAGCAGGCAAGCCCTCCTTGACGTGGGGGCAGCACACGCCTCCTTCCTACAGGCCTTCCTGCTGCTCATCCCCACCCGTCCTGAGGAGGAGCAGGCACGTGGGCTTCCCACCCCTTTCATGGAAATTGTGCACTACAGCAATTTGTGTAGAGACTGAGTTATACTTTCTCGTGCTGTGGAAGCACAGACTCGGGCCAAGTCCATCATGTGTGTCCTGGAGAACCGAAAACAGAATTCGCAGGGGCTCACGCCACGGTGGTTCTGAAGGCCTGGGGGTGTCTCCGTCCACAGCCATTGGCGCAGCTGCATCATTTTGGACTCAGAATCTTTCTGACTTACTTTTTTGAAGTAATTGTCTTCCTCCACTTACCCCCTCAGACCTGGTACCCTTCCACCATCCCTTTCCCTCTGAACCCCAGAAGCCTCCCTTTATTGGAGTCTGCTAGCTGTAACAGATATTTTGCTTTGTTGAACTGTCCACTGCGTAAACATGAGTATTTGTCTTCGTGAGTCTGACTTGCTTTACTGTACACCATTCCTTCCAACCCCTTCCATTTTGCTGGTAATGACCAGAATCTTTGTTTTGAAGAAAGAAAATCACTCACTCTTGGAAATGTCACAGAGGAGGGATTGAAACTTCAATCTGCATGTTGAGATGGCTCTAAAATCCAGGCCTTTCACTGCGCTCTTTTCTCTAAACCACAAGTGTGTGTGTGGTGTGTGTGTGTGGGGGGGGGGAGATGCTGAGGGGGTGCTGGCAGCTGCTAACGAGCCTGATTTTATCGCGCTATCAGTGTGGCATCCTGTCACCAGTGATGCTGAGGACACAAGTCCCCTGCCCTGGTGGGCTTCCTCTGCTCATGTAGCCTCTTTGAAAGCTTAGGAGAGCAGGACCACAACTGCTGTGACCAGCAGTTTAAAGAACTGCTGGTTATGTTGGTGACCCCCAGTTTAGAGGCTCCAGATGGGTGACCTCCCCCAGGCCCAGCGTGAGTCTCCCAAGCCCTCTCTTGTGTGATTTCTTCTTGTATCTTCGTTTTCTATCTTTATCTTCCTCCTTATGTTTCTCCCTCCTCTGCATCACCTCTCGCCCTCCCCCCAGGTGTCTGTCACTTCTGTCTCTCCCTGCTCCCTCTCCTTGTTCTCTTTCCCTGCCTCGCCTCACCCATCTCCATCATTAGCCTGCCTCTCCCTCGGAGTTCCTACCTTTGCTTCCTGTAAAGGCCAGGGCGGAGGAGAGGCTTGGGCCAGCTGTTGCGTTTGAAGCAGGAACTTTTTGCCTTGACCTGAGGAATCAGAGGAGCTGCTGTCACTGCACCCTCTGTGGCCCCGTCCTGTGCTCCCTGAAGCTGCTGCAGGCCTCTGGTCACTCAGGACTCAGGGGTAGTTTCACTGAGCACACCCCACCTCCGTACAGTCCTTGGGGGACGGGTCATTCTCTCGTGGAACCTTCCCTGTTGTCGAAATCAACCTGAACTTCCTTGTTAACGCCCATGGTCTGTCGCTGACAGAGTTGGCTTATAGACTGCACACACTTCCTGTGGTTGAGCTTTGGTGAGTGCAGACAGTAAAGGACGCCCTGGAGAGGAGAGTTCTGACAGAAGACTGTGTTCTACTCCAACCTGCCAGGGACTTGCCGGGTGGCTTCAAGCCCTTAGCTCAATTTGTGATCTTTAGTTTCCACACCTCCCTCATAGTGGTGTTCAGTGATGTTGACAGATAAACTGAGCCATTGCAAGCGCTTTAAGCCGTTCCCTGAACAAACATCTATTCTGATCAGGCAGCCAAACTAGCAGTGGTGAGGCTCGCTCCCCGAAAGGAGCTAGAGGCCATACTTAGAGAAACGGGGAAGCAAAGATAGGAAATAATTTGCTGTCTCTAGCCTAAAGCTTCGTTGGCAGTTTGCGATTAGTTGTCCTTAGCAGTTTGTGTGTGTGCGTGTTTAATTTCATAACCTTGAGGCATTCACCGGCTTAGATTTTGGCTCCGTGGTGCAGGCTGCCAGGACCGTTCAGACCTCTCCTTGTTTAATTAATGCACAGTGGGTTAACTGTGGTCATCTGTGTGAAAACACCTTGCAGGTTCCTGGTGGCCCACAAAAGCGAGTTGATCAAAACATCCGCAGCATTGCATGCTGTCACTGCTCCAAGCCACCTTCAGGGAAAAGGAATAATTCATCTTTCCCAGGCAAAGGGCCCAGAACCTCACTGTCCTCGGGCCAGAGCCTCACTCATGGGTTCTGGATCTGGCCACCTGCTGCTACAAATGCAAACAAAAGGAACTTTAGTGCAGCAAAAGAAAAAAAAAAAACACCGAATTTTAAAAAGGGTGGTGGGAGAAGAACAGCAGGTACCTGCCAGTGGTGCCAAGTGCAATCACAGCTGCAGGCATGGGCGGGGGGCCGGAGCCCACCCCCCAAGGCCAGGGCTCCCGACACCGAAGCGGGGAAGGGGCAAAGAGCTGCTGGCAGGCAGGACAGCTGCCTTCTGCAGTAGCTCCCCTGAGGAAAGGACACCCGAGCCCATTGCTTGCTGTTCCGACTCCCAGAGATGGCTGCCCTTCCCCAGGCGCTTCCTCAGAACCTCCGGGCGGATTGTGGCCTGGCACTGCACAGGCAACGCACAGGCCTCCACGGCCCCTTTGGCTTGGGCTTTATCCAGACATCAGGGGGTGAAATCTGACCCCTCACCATGGTCTGTGCCCAGCCCAGGGGAACCCGCTCCAGCACATCTAGCTAACAAAAACGATGCTGGGTGTGCTATGTAGGCAAAACCTTCTGGCGAGTGTTTCCTAGTTTTCATTTATCAAACTCTGAGGCACTGCAAGTTCAGTCAACTAGACAAGAAACATCATATAATATATTGGACATGGTGTCTCATGTCTCAGTCCAGAGGCAGGAAACACATCAGTTAATTGAACATGGGAAAATAGTAGAGTCATTAAGCTGGTAACTGTTGGGGTAAAGATAAGTCTAAAGCAGCTGCCATGGGCAGTTCCAGCTGGTCCCCGCCCCCCCGGGCTTAAATCACTGCTGAGCTTGCAGCCCTTGGATGTCTTCCTTTGCAGACTTCTATCTCGTTTCCAATTCATCTCCATTGTACAACTTACAGATGCTCTTGCTAAAAAAAAAATATGTAGCCGAATGCATAGTGTTCTTTAATCTTAAGGAGCTGCATTCATGGGTCAGAGGATTCAGCTGCTTCTCTCTGCACTTTCAGGCCAAGCCAAAGCTGATCGAACCCCTGGATTACGAAAATGTCATCGTTCAGAAGAAGACACAGATCCTCAATGACGGCCTAAGGGAGATGCTGCTCTTCCCCTACGATGACTTTCAGGTAGGTCGTTCTCCGCTGCCGGCAGCAGGAGCAGGTGGCCGATCTTTGCAAGTGTCGCTTCTGTCTGGTGACTTCTTGTGTGGCTGGTTAATATAGAATTTTTAAAAGATGAAAAGATGATCTAGTTCAGAGCGGAAAGTTATGTCGTTATTTTCTTCCAGCTATTTCTTCATGATTTAATTATCTTTTAGTGGCATTTTTGCAGATGTGGACATGCAACTTCTGCATTAGCATGTACCGTATAAACATAGCAAACATTTTTTTCAAGTGTATGTCTTGAAGAAAAGTGCTATGTTCTGAGCTGATAGTGTGGACACAGTACCTCGTATATCCTAGGAGATTAGTTTGAAGTCATTTGGGGGTTTTGCTGACTACGTTAGAGCTTAAGGATGGAATTGCTGGGAAGAGAGGAGGATTTTGTCACACATCCTGGGAGACTGATGGCAGAGGCCCTGTGCTCATGTGGGCTCCCAGAGAAGAGGGTGGGGATCCTCGGGCATGTTCCAGGGTCTCCCAGTGACAGGAGCCGCTTGGATTCAGTAGCTGCCCACAGAGGCCTTGCTCTGCGCAGCTCCCACCGTAAGTGACCCACTCTGAGAGAAACCTGCTCGAAGCCTTTCCCTCTGCGGCCTGTCACTCAGGGGCCGGCGGGAGCTGTGATGCCCTCAAGGAGCGAGAACCCAGCAGTCTTGGGTGCCTGGCAACCTATGGTCACCCCAGTGTATTCAGAGGTCCTGGTCACTTCCCTCACTCTCCTGGGCCTCCCTTCTTCCCCCCAATGCTGTTTCCTGCCAAGCTCTGTCTTCTGCGAATTGCAATTGGGATGCCTTGTTTTTGTCTTTGCAAAGCTTCATGAATTCTTTGTTGTTTTATTTAAAACCAAGGACCATTTGTGAGACAATAGGCACTAGTGACATACTTGACATTCTTTCTAACCCTGCTCCCCAGAACTTCACCTGCTATCTATAGATCTTCGCCTGCTGAATTGTCTTTGGAAACTTCCATGTGAACAACTGTTGGGTTCTATTCCATGAGGTTTTTGTCTTTTTGTCCCCCCATCAAATTTAAACTACTCAGGTTTACAGCAGAGGTAAACATTTTCCCAAATGTTGCTTTAGCTAGTTAGGGACACACTGGAGAAAGTGATTGTTCTTCTTTCTGGAAAAATAAGGAAGGCCTTGACAGATGCCATTGACCTTCAGTGTGATGTTGCTGCCAAAGTATGTCCTACTGATAAATGGTTTGAGATTAGGCCGAAAAAAGGAATGTTTTGGAAACATTAGTACCTGAGCAGACCACCCAGCTACAAGACAAATAAACAGAAACCTTAGAATGATGACTTGGGCCTGTGATTTTGTTGACAAATTTATGAGCAGAACTTCAATCAAATGATTGCAGATTATACTCCGTGTTGACATTTTTTCTGTAGTGTTCTCTGAGGAAGTGAAAGGTTATCTCAAGTTTCTGTGAACATGCTGTATTTTCCTTGTGGTAATTATGGTAACACCATTATTTAGAGTTTTGCAGCTCACCAAAGAAACCGGATACAGTGAATTTTAGTCTCATCTTTTATTCCAGGGACAAAGAACCTGGAATTAAGCACTGTAGATTCAGGTGGTTGAAGGTTTTTGAAAAACGCCTTTGTCCCTTTCCTGTTATTCCTTCTCTGGGGACACTGGGTACAAGTAGTCTAGGAAAGGCAGAGAACTCTCCCCCGCACTGTGCCTGCAGCCCCATGTGGGAGTGAGGGAGTGAGCAAGCAAGCATTACGTTCTGCTTGGGGAAGTTTCCCAGATTCCGGAACTGGCTCGTGAGCTCTGACGTCCATCATGGTTGTTGAGACGGGTCCTATTAAGTTGGCTGCTGTCATTTCTTTTCTTGGGGATTTTTGTACTTTTACTGCGATTTCTTGGTGATTTTAATAACTGTCTTGTTAGCTGAATGTGTGAAATATCTTAGCGATGCCACAGATTCCTTCTGTCTGTCCTTTTTTAAAGCAGAATAGAGCATAAATCTGATAGTATTTTTAGAGGCAGAGGGAGCACATTAGTTCAGGAGAAAGTATTTGATTTCCTGTGGAGAAAATATAGCAACTCACTTAGGAAATGGTCACTGTTTGTCACACTGATATTGAACACAGCGTGTCACGCTAAGGGTTGATTTGCAGTCTTCTATAGTCGTTCAAAGAGGTTAACTCTTAACACAGTAGAAAAAGATCATGCTTAGTGAAATAAGCCAGAAAGAAGAAGAAAAATACTGGATGGTTTCACACATAGCAGTTTTATAGGACACCTCAATTCTGTTAGATAACAAAACCTGTTATAGGACAAAATCTGTTATATGACAGAGGAGAGAGGGGCACCCCTAAGCCCCAAAACCTGCCTGCTCTAAGTGGATTCTGCCATCCGCTGCAACAAGACAAAACATATAAACCTTAAATGAAAAGGGACTTTAATACAGTGAATATACAATATGGAACACAAAGAATGTAACTTCTAAGTCAAACACCTGAAGTTACCCATCCCCTCATGGGCAAAAGTCCCCCCAAAAGGGACTGGCCCAAAGCAAGGCCTGAAAGCTGCCACTAGACTAAAGCACCTCTGGCCGGGACCCATGGAAAAGGGTCAGAAATGGCCAGACAAGTCTGGGAGGAAAAGAGCAAAGTCAAAATCAATTTAAACACTGCCAGAGTCACCTCCCTACAGGTATCTCACCCACATCTGCCTTGACCAGTCCAGGGCCAGGAAACAAGCCCGGTTTCTTCATCACATGCTTGTTGCTCCATGTGGCTTCCTTAGGTCTCCGTCTTGTTCTCCATCCAGCTCCATTTCCTTTTCTTCTCTCCTTTTTCTCTGCTCAGCTCCACCCTCCTTCTGGGTGGGGCAGGGAACCTGAAACTTCCCTTTTTCCTAGGGACCCCCTGTTACAGCAGGAGTGTAAGGGGATCAGGGGGGAAAAATATATATGTGTGTGTATATAGTAATTGTAGTAAAGTAAAAAAGAACAGCGACTAGCAACTATGAGCCAGAGACATTCTACGGTGGTGGGGCGCATGGGGGACAAGATCAAAACTGGGGCGGGAAGAGCACACGGGACTATGGTGATGGCACACAGGTGAAGTGGTGGTGGGAAGCCCACGGGATTACAAATGAGATGAAAAAATGTACAAAATGAAGAATGATGAAAAAAATATATAAAATAATATAAAAAAAGTGTGTGAAATACTCAGAATGATAACTGCCTAAAATGTAGTGATGATACCTTCGTACAAGTAGACACAGTGTTTGTCCTCAGCTCTGAGAACCGCTAAGCTTCTCTGAAAACGAGTTTTGCAGGAGAAAAGCTTTGTCTGTCGAATGTTTTAAGTGTGGAAGAAGAGCATTTAACATACAACCTGAAATGAATGTGGATTTTAAGGAGACAGAAGGCCAGTTCTCAGCCCTGAGAACATTTGTGAAGTTGTTTTAGCTGTGTGATCAGGGGGCAGGAAGGCTGTGTCTAATCCTAACCTCACTGGACAACCGAACTTTATTTTGTTGTTTTTCAGAATTGGACCCATTGCTTTGGGATCTGTTCTGTTCTGTCTCTGTCTTGGCTCGTTCCGAGTAATATCATGCTACAATCTCTTTCATCTTCTAGAACCTCCTCCCCCTTCCAAGGCCACTTCGGATGCCATGTGTTCTAAAGCTGTTCAAGTCCATGGTGACTTCCCCTTCTCTTAATCCCTCCAGTGCGTATCTCTCAATCTTCTCCTAGTCCCTCCAATGTCTATGTTCCTACATAAGTTTGTTTTCACTACTGTATGCTCTTCACTACTGTCTTCTTACACTTTTTGTGTTGTAGTGTCAACCCGGTGCCGTGAGCTGGGGAGGCCTCAGGTGGTGTCCTTCTCTCCTCCCACCTGCTCACCTACCTCAACATCCACAGAGTCTGCATTAGGGTTGGGTAGTTTAAACAAATCAACTTTTATTGACTTGCCAGTTGTTTATATGAGTGTATAATTTTGGAGGTTCAGCTGCCCACCTGGGGGGAGCACACACTTCTCTCCGCCCTAACCCCCACTCCAGGCTTCCACATAGCACCCCCTGCCGTACTCACCACCCCCTATGGTCACCACCATATTTTCACAGGGTCTCATTATTTCTGTTGTTTGGTCAGTTGGTTTTCTTTGGTTATTTATAGTCTATAAACGAGTGATACCATTCAGTAACTTTCACTTTCTGACTGACTTGACTTAGCGTCATCCCTTAAGGTCCACCTCTGTTCTTGGGAAAGGCACAACTGTGTCTGGTTAAATGACTCAGTGGTATTTCCATCGAGGGTCTATGCCGCACTGTTTTTATCCAGTGCACTGCCAGTGGACATATGTGGATAATGGCCTTTGTGAATCACCTGGTCCTGAATATTTATGAGCGCATCAATCTTTTTGTATTAGTGTCTGCTTATTTTGCAGATAAATACCAAGGGCTGGGTACCACTGACTTAATACCTGCATGCATAGTTTTCTGTGACTCAGAAAACAAAGAGGAATGTCATTGCGCACACGTGGACGTGCCAGTGACAGGTTTGTAAAAATTCTCGCTGGATTGCTGTTTTGCTTTGGTAGAAATTGGGTAATTTCTGTGATTAAGAAATGAGAGCAAAACAGAGTCATAAAGGTCATGTCCTGATAGCTAACAGACCTTTACTGCACTTTAGCTTTTGTGTCAAGACATAAGTCTAAGAACTTCCTTTTCCTTGGGTAGTAGGTAAATGCTAACTGGCAATTAGACAGAGGTGATCAGCTTTATTGTTAAAATGTCTGATATCAAGAGCTACAGGTTGAGTTGTCATTGAAGAAATGACAAATGTGTGCTAAAAGTAAAGCCTGAGCATCCTCTCTTTTCTGTCAGAGACACAGGATTTGATGTTGGTCTGGTCACTGATTTTCTTCAAGTGGATTCCTGCAGATGGTTCTGCTGGTGGTGATACTTGTAACGGTTGACATCAGCAGCTGCCTCTGCACCTGGCTTTTGAGCTCCTTGTATCCTGCTTTGTTACACAGCTACTAATGCTATGCAATTTTATAAAGTAATAAAAATGAAAAAAGTAGTAAATAATTAGAAAAGATGTTGGGTTGGGAGAAGCAATTTATGGGTACCATTTCTATTTGACAAACATTAGACTTTGCTGTCCAAATATAAACTAACCACTGGTAGAGTTTGTGTGAAGAGAAAGGAACATGTGCTGTTCCATTTTGGAAGGCGTACCCTGAATAATTGAAAGGAGGGACTCGGAGTGACTGAAGACCCTATCACAGAACATCATTTCCAAGAGCCAAAAGGTGGAAGTATTGTAAATTTCGTGTCCCATTAGTAGAGCCGTGGATAAATTAACGTGGTCTATACATGCAATAGAGTATTATGCAACCTTAAAAAAGGAAAGAAATTCTGAAATGTGTTATGACTTTATGCTGTGAGTGGAAGGTAGTGTGAAAGCACCAATGTGTCACTCCACTTCTGCGACATCCCTCACAGAAAGCAGGATGTGGTGGCCAGGGACTGTGTTGTTTTAACATATGCAGTTTTTCCAGATGGAGAGTTTTGTGGTTGGATGAGGTGATGGCTACATAACAATGAGAATAGTCTTGTCAAATCTACACTTAAAAATGGTTAACACGGTTGGCCCTCCCTGGTGGCACAGCGGGTTAAAGCACTGCACTAAGAAGCTAAAGCCACTTCTGCATGAGTTTGATCCCCTATCCCCGCCTGCCCTGGAGGCGACCACATGGCGAGGCAGACCTCTCCTGACCTGCCCGCTGCTCCCCTCAGCAGTGTACTTCGTCGATTTGCCTGTTCTGCTTCCTGCTCTGTCTCTGGTAAATTCTCTCACCCTCTGCATCTCCAGTCTGTACCCCAGTTCTGTATGAATAAATAAATAAATCTTAAAAAAAAAAAGTTAACACGGTTCACATTATGTATATGTTACATATTAAAACAAAGAGCTTGTCCTTTCAGGATTTCTGTGTAAAATTGTCTCTGTTCTTTAATCTGTGTGCAGAGTGAGGAGGAGGAGTAATTTCTCAGTGCTCTTCCTACTCTTATTCATTTCATCAATGTCAAATCTCCAAGCCAGAGAATTTAAAAGATCAGAGTATAGAGCTGAGATGATTAATAATTAGCAATCGTAGAAATTTTCACTTTTGGAAATGTTTAATACAATGGAATCCTAAAATGTTCTCAGCATTGGATAGCAAATGTGCTCAATCCATTTCCCTTTAAATAACATCCTGGTGATTATTTTTCCTGTGTTTCTTTTCCTCTTCTTCTTACATGAGACTGATACTGATCTACAAACCACTGACCTGAAAAGGAAACCAGGCCCCTTTACTTACAAAGGGCCTGCAAGTCCCTGATCTCATTTCCCATCTGTCCTTTTGAAAAGGAAAAAAAAAATGTTTTCCAGTGTTTTGTCCTCAGTGTTTTTTCTTATATGCCGCCCAAAAAAAAAAAAAAAGCAATACTTTGTTTTGCACTTTTTATTCCAAAGTGTTAAAGTGTTCTTTTGATAAATTCCTCGAAATTTTTGAGCCAGAATCCAGGGGCCAACAGTGAACTTCCTGTGAGCAGTGTGGATTCTGGGGAACTGGCTCTTGGCTGGCATTGGGCATGCTTGAAAATCAGGATAAATAACATTTCTGAACTGTCACCAGACTTGAGGAGATGAGAATTTTGGAGCCCTGTTATAGAAAGCTGTGACAGATCATTGTTCTACTATCAAATATTCCTTGAAAAGAAAAGCATAATTTGGGGAAAATGCAGATGAGCTGAGTTGAAGAGTGCGTTTATTTAGTCTATAGTTTGGAAAATTTCATTACTTTGCAAAGCACTCAACCTCCTGCGATAACTAGAAGTCAGGGTTCTTGCTTTCAAACTGCTCAAAAGTCGGAGGGGAGATAATGAGTATTAATAACAAGTAGGAAATGTGACTCACATGACAAAAGCCTGCCCCATGGGAATTGTTCCGGGAACCATAAGCCGAGGTGCCATAGGTGGGTGGGATCCGGGAGTCCAGCCCAGGAGAGAAGCCAGGGACCCGAGGAGGACCCTGGCTCACCCACAGGACAGTGAGCACCATGGTGCCTCCGCAGGACTGAATCTTAGGGTACACCTTCACGCAGGAAGAAGGGAGGTGGGGAGACACAAAACTAGGGAAAGACCCAGGAATTTCTGGAGTCCTGGCAGGCAGCTAGAGGAGCTAGAAGGGAGCAGGCAGGTGAGCAGACCCTCCGTGCTCCTGTGATGATGGGGAGCAAGTGTTACAGGGCACCCCAATGTGAATTGGGTTGCCTGTCTGTGGGTCCTCACCCGTGCGCTTACGATTCAGTTGTACTATGGACACACTCAAAAGGTTAAATAATGGATTTATTTCTAAGGAGAAAGGTAAAGGAATAACCCAGGGCAAGAGGGAGAGAAACACAGGTTAACTAGGAGGTCCTACCAGTTCTGCTGACTTGGACTCCACCGCAGCTGAAAACCGATGGAGCCCCAAAACGATCAGCTGCGAACCACCAGGTCCCCCCCAGAGCCCACAGGTCCGGTTTTATCCCAACCTGGCTGCTCAGCTCCGCCCTCACGTCCCGGTGTGCTGCTTCTTGGTACTGATGGGATTTGGAGTTCCTGCATCTGGAGTGGGGCAGAGCCCATGAGACCTGGACCTGTTACACAAGGACAGCAGGTCCAGAACCAGGACCTCTGCCACGAAGGGAGTGTCCAGCTGGGATCAGAAGGGAGGGGGGTGCCCAGCGCGAGTGGGAAATAGCAGGGAGAGACGGAATCTGCCCGGCGCTATAATGAGGGTGTCCAGGATGAGGGCAAGGCCGGAGTGGGCTGGAGGTTGCATTCAGGAAGACAGTGGGTGTCAATTGAAGCAAGCTTCTTTAGGGGCAGAGTTCAGGTCTTTGCGGGGAGGGGTTGGGAGTGGGAGGGAGCATTCTTTCTCTGAACTGCAAGCAGAGGATTGGCTTTGGAGGAACGTAGAGGTGTGTTAGGCTGAGGGAACCTATAGCAGGGCGCCCCAAGAAGGTGCAGCTTGGGGTCCCGTTATGGCTGCTGATCCGAGAGAGAACTCAGAGAAGGGACATTTCCGAGCTGAGGTCCCACGACGGGGTGTTTGAACAGTGCCTGGGCCCCGGTACAGCAAAGGGGCTCGAGGGTTAGCCCACTTGGCATGCCGCAAAGCACACGAGTTCGATACAGATCACAGTGAGTAGACGCCAGACGTTCAGCCGACGGCCAGGGCTCCTGAACTTCGACGGTGTAGCAAAGGCAGTGGAAATGAGAAGTGAGTGGTGGGTATAGCTGGGGCTATTTTGAATACTTAACCTGAGCTGGAGTTGGATGCCTCTGGAGAGAGCAGCACAGGTGCAGACACGTGTTGAAGACACATACTGTAACCTATGTATTGAGGTGTAGTTGACATCACACATTATATTTGCTTCAGGAGTATCACATCAAGATGACTCTTTGTGCTCACCTGGTTCATGTCGTCACCATATGTGGTGACCAAACATTCCTTCCTGTGAGGAGGACGAGCCAGACCTGCCTTCACCCTGCGCAGACTCGCCCAGGGCCACCACCTGCAGCCTCCACGTGTCTGCGGGCGCTCGACTGCTCCCCCCACACACACACGCACCCCAGTGTGGTATTCTCTGTAGCCATGAGCTTCGTGGTCTTTCTTTTGGGTCCCACATGTCAGTGGGATCAGACTGCATCTGTCTGTCTGTCTTACTCAAAATGCAACAGGAAAAGAAAATGATTTGGGAGCATTTGGTGAGTATTGTTGTCATCCTGACTTACATTTGCTCCCTAATTTAACTCAACCCTTCTCGTCCAGCTCGCTAGATTTAAAGGAGTACCACACTGGGACGCTGCCAACTCAGTGATGTTTTCCGAGACTGGAGGAAGAGGAGTGTTCGGTGAAAAGAAAGGCTCTGAGCAGCAGCTCTGCCTCTTCCTGGCCGGCCACCGGGGAGGCGGTGCCTCGGCTGGCGAGGGGGCACCGGCTTTTTTTAGTGTAAGATGGTGCCTTGTGGGCTAGGAGGATGCACTGGCTGTGACCCTCGATTCTTCAGTGGGGCTCAGCTAGTGGGTACCCCAGTCTTCCTCGCTGACCAGGGGCTCCTGCTGGAGCCCCACACACTCCGTCACACGCAGAGGAGGCTTCACCCGTGGCGGGTCCGTGGGCCAACGTCTCCAGGACACCACGGACATGTGCTCATTCAAGGGGGGCCGCGAGGCGGGGACATTCCTACAGAAAACAGTGTGACTGGGGGGGCCCTGGGGCTCTGGGGCTCTGCAAAAGCTCTTCAAGTGAAAGGTTGTTCATTGATTTCTGTGTTCTCAAGCCTTTTTAGCCATTTCCCCCCGTTTTTCCTCAAAATAGGAGGAAAGTAGCCCATGCTTTGCTGTAGCAGGGACTTCCTGGCATGCATTTTGTTAGAAATACCACCTAGTGCTTAGGAAAAGGTGTGATTAAGTGAGGAGTTGAGATTAACTGCGTAAATGAGATGAACTAGAACACACCTCTATAAAACGCTACCTGCCTACGTGAGCCCAGTCTAAGATTTGATTCTCCACTTAGGAGAAAATATTGGGTGAGTCTAGTTTATGGCCTATGTCGACACACATTCCTGTCCACTGCCTCCCTCCCTGCCTGCCTCTTCCCTCTCCCTGCTTTTTCTAATAATGTTCAGCTCACGTGGGAGAGTGGGAGAATGTGCAGAACACAGAGGGGCAGTGCAAGCGTGCGCATGGTCACTGAGGGCAGGCCGCAGTTCCATCGCTGTGGTGGAGCTTAGGGTATCAACCTCGATGCCCAGACACAGGTGAAGAAATGCAAGGTAAGCTGGTATCCCAAGACAGGTGGGTATGTCTGTATTCTTTCTAGAATCCACTCTCTTTTCTTATCACTTGTAGCAGGAAGCTTTTATTATTTTCTCCCCACGTAGAAAATGAAATCTATCAGAGTAGCACTCCGTAGCTGTCGGTTTTTCATGTCAAACTATAGTTTTTGAAAATTCTTTGCTTTTGCCAAATTCTTATAACTGGGAGGCATCTGGGAGCTCAGTCAGGGCAAAGAAGAGAGGACACACACTGCTAGCATGAGAAGGCAGAACACAAGTCGATTCTGGGCCTCAGAGAAAAGGAAAATCTACATTCGGGCCTCAGAGTTATCAGATGCCGCTGGCCTTGCTTCTCCATTTGCATGAAACTGCCCCAGTTCCTCTCGCAGGAGAGAGTCCTGCTGCCCACCACACCCCTCCCCTTCCCACCAGGTGCCGGGAACCTGGGGCCTGCTGAGTGCACCCTGCTGGGTTAAAGCAGCTGCCATCAGCTGCACCCTCAAGTGTTCGTGGGGACCCAGAGGGACAATTAAGGAAGCTCACGGGGGGTCTGCTGATGTCAGAAGTGCTCGAACCAGGACTTCCATCTGCTTGGCATTTTATCTGCAAAACCTCACGTCTGCTCTGCTCTGTTCCAAACGAGGACTTTGGAGGATGTCCCGGGGCTGAAATGCTGCTCTGACAAGATCAGGCTGGAGGAGGTGGGAGGGTGGAGGTGGAGGTGGTGCACATGGAGGAGAGGGTGGGCAGCAGTGACCAACCCTGGGGCCACGTCTGGTTTTCTGGGTGCCCCCTGACCTCAGAGGAGCAGTGGTGCTGAAGAGTTGATTGAAAACAAGCTTCTCTACAGTACCAAACATAAACCAAGAAACAAAAACGACAAGCAAGCTCTGCAAAAAATGGACAAACCTGGTCATTACGCTGAACGCCTGGCTGACGTGGAGCTCACTGCGCTCACTGCACTTGCAGGGGAAGGTCCGGGAGATTTCCGTGACCCTCAGGTCTAGTGAGAGGGGTAGATGGGACGCTGCCTTAGCAATCAGGTGTTCTATAGGGACGGGGCTCCCTGGGCTCACCTGTTGCACTCTGTCATCAGAAACCCCAAGTGATGGTGCAGCTGCATAGAGCAATCCCCATTTTCCACATTCGCTCGGGGAGCATGTCTGTCACGCTAGGTGCTGGGCAGGCAGAGACGGGTCCCACAGCCCTGGGCCCTCAGCCTGGTGGTGGCCAGCGAAGCTTCTGTGAGTTCAGCACACAGAGACTTGCATGTGGAGGGCAGTGGGGGGCCCTGGGGCCATCTGTGGAAGGGCCTCAGGGAACCAGGAGTACCCACGTGCTAGCAGATGGGTAGAGGCAGGAGTAGAATCTGGAAAGGTCATCAGGGCTGGTCAGGGAAGGCCTCAGGTCATCCTGAGCTGGCCTTTATTGCGGGGCGGCCAGGCACCGGAGTCTGAATTGTGGCAGGGTGCCGTCAGGGGGGTCTTAGGAAGATGTGGGTGGTGCAGAGAAGGGATCAAAGGGCAGGTGGAGGGAGGTGGCCTGCCAGGTGGGGGGTGCTGCACTGTGGCTCCTACGTTGCTGAGGGAACGTGCACTCAGGCAGCCCCTGGTGACCTCAGCTCAGTGGCCTCGGGCAGACAGTTAAGGGTGCGAGCTGAGGCCACGTGCTGGCGCCAGTGAAGACACGCTGTTGGGGAGAGGCAGAGAGCTGCCCGCTGCTCTGCCCAGGTGCATTGTTCCTGGAGAGCTGTTTATTCGCTGCGTCTCTCCAGAAACCTAAATGCATTTCCTTCCGCAACCCTTGTCTTGGTCTCGGTTTCGTTCATTTTCTTAATGATTAGTGAATTGAGCATTGATAGCCCTCAGGCAACTAAGCCATGAACTTGGACGTGTGTGACTTTAATAGCTCTCAGTGGTCAACCACTGAGGTGGCATCACAGGAGGGTGGGGAGACAACTCTAGGCCTGTGCTGAGTTCCAGCCCAGCCTTGCTGGGCACCGAGTCCTCTCCAAAGCCAGGCATCTGCCTGGGACCAAATGCCTCTGCAGGGCAAGTGGAAAGTTCCATCACCACGGTGCTCAGTAGACCCCAGCAATTGCCGGCATTGACTCGCCGATCCAGAACACTTGCTGCGGATGTGAGCGCATCCGTAGGGTGTTGCCCGCCAGTGCCAGAGGGACCTAACTCCCTGGACGCGTGAGGAGCCCGCGGTCTGGCTCAGGCCCAGAGGCCCAAGGACCAGCACAGCCCTCCACCCACCTCCCCAGGAAGACCCACCCGGGTGCTCACTTCGTGTTAGTGTTTATCCACTTGGCCCTGGGGACTGTTGCCTGTGGTGCTCAGTAACACTCAGCCCTGGCTTGCTGGTCTGTGCAGCAGCCGGGCCAGGCCCGAGGACCCTGCCTGGGAGGAACTTTACTGTGCGCCTGGCTTTGCGTTTGGCCACGGCCGTGTCTGAGTTCCAACTCTCGCCCAGAGCTGGCCCCTGCCCTGTTCCAGAGCTGCCTGTCTCCTGGCATATCTAACCACCATTTGGCCAGTACTTGAGAAGATCTGACGGGACAGTTCTGCTAAGTAAGGGTAAATGCACACAGGCACAGATGTGCCCATGAGCTTACAGACAGAGTTCTGCCTGCCGAGCGAGACCCACCCCTTCCAGGCCGAGGGCGCCTTGGGAGTTGACCAGGCCCCGATCAGCCAGGTTTCTCTGTCCAGCAGGTGGCCGGTAGGCCGCAGGGCCAGTCTTGGAGGTCAGACAGCCGGCGCCCAGGGAGTGTCCCTGCACCCCTCATTCTGCAACCCCACGTCCACCGACCTCCTCTGGAAGCAGCTTTCTTCCCGCCTCTCACTGTCTGGGCTGGTGCAGCCGCCTGGCCTCTCCTCTCTGCTCGGGACACCCAGGCCGCCACCTCTCCTTTCAAAGCCCATGCTCCTTCTGGGCTGCCCTTGATGTTTGTTTTTCTGTCTGGGGAGGACGCGCCAGCCAGTGCTCCTTGCAACATCTGTGGCCCATCAGCACAGCTGGCTGGGGTGCAGCCCACCCACTCTCTGGGATAGTGTCTGCAGCTCATTGTTCATGGGCCCAGGGGAGGGGTACGCCTTGTGTCTCAGTCTCTTCATCAAAACCCTATAAAACAGGGCATTTCCAAGCTGCGGGACGCATGCTTGCTCAGGCACTTGGTTCACTTTCAGATGTCCCCAGCAGAAATGAAGAGGCTGGTTTGGGTGTCGTTGAATGCCCATCGTAAAAAAATCAAAAAATCCAGTGCGAAGCGGACCCAGAGGCCTGGGCATGAAAGGTGACATCCTCGGGGCTGTTTACTTAAGTCTGAAGAGTGCATCTTTGCTTGTTTTAATCCAACAATTCCTTCCCTTCAAACACAGAGGGTTGCGGTAAGATGATGCTGCGCCTCGGATAGAGTTTCCATCTTTTTTCTGGATGTGTTTTATGTTTTAGTTTCTCACAAAGCAATTCATAGCACTCAGTTAAGAAAACATTTGGGAGAGACTTAGAACCCCATGTTCACAGGACTGTGGAATGTTTAAGCCACAAAGTGAACCCGGAGAACCGAGAAAGCTAAACCTTCGCCCCAGACCATGCAGCTAAGTGAAGGCAGCTTTCAGGCGAGAACTCAGGTTTCCTGGCTCCTGATTCAGATCTTTCCAGGGTCTGTTCTCAAATTCTTCTCTAGGAAGCTGAGTGAAATCCCATGCTTCTCCTCGCTTGTGGGTTGAAACAAGAGCTTCTTAGTTCCCCGGGTCAGTGAATGGAGGAGCATTTGTTAGACACTGGTGTGGGGGAGACCCAGCCCTGGGTAGGTTGGGGTTCTGACCTTCTATAGGAGAGAAGGGTCCTGAGGTGGAGCCTAAGATACAGGATCCTGCAGGCCCTGGGGGGTGGGAGCAGTTGAGGGGCGGGTGGGGTTGGGAGCCCAGGGCAGGGAGCACCAGGAAGTTCCAGTGTTGGCCCAGGTGAGGAGACCTGTCTCTCTGTCTGGCCCCTGCCCACCTGGGCCGAGCTTCCTGACAGGGCTTTTGGCCAGTCAAGTGACCTCACAGAGAAACAAAAGAAAGCGAGCATTCTTGAAATGAAAAAAAGTGAAGTTGTCACTCTAAACTAGACTTGGAGATAGTTTGATTCTTCTTTGTATATTTGGTTCGGAGGGCAACTGATTCCATGAAAATAAGGGTCCCGCAGCTGCCTGGGAATCTCAGGGGTCTGTGGGTCACTGCAGGAGGCCGTTAGCAGGAGACTCCACCCTTCTCTGTGTTATCGTCCTAAGCTGCCCCTTTCAGTCACTCCTGTAAGGTCTGGAATCCCCTGATAAGATTCCTGTCCATACTTGTCCAAGGTATTTAGGATTTCTGGATGCCTTTTGACACACTTAACCTAAGTAATGGCACTGATCAAAAGGAATTTAGACTATTACGCAGCTAGACGCGAACTGTATTTTTAATGTACGTTTTGTGCTGTGAGGTTTCTCTCTGCTTGTGTGAGATGCTGGCTGTGTCCAGAGTCAACCTACAGATCATAACATCCTGCAGAGCTTCCTGCTGGAACAGCTCTTCACCTTTTGCAGATGTAGACAGCTCCACAGTAGAAAGCTGCTAAGCTGTCTTAGTCAAATAGAAATAATTTATCTCTAAGCAAAATGGGACTGATATTCTTTGACTGTCTGCCATGATCCTGGTTTATAGAAAGGGAATACAGACTTGTTTTTTTTTTTTTTAAGATTTATTTATTCATATAGAACTGGGGTACAGGCCAGAGATGTGGTGGGTGAGAGGCTTCACCAGGGACAGAGTGGGGAGCAGAACAGGCAGATCAACGAAGTACACTGCTGAGAGGAGCAGCGGGCGAGTCAGGAGAGGTCTGCCTCGCCATGTGGATTTCCACCCCCCCACCCCCCACCCCCCGCAAGCGGGGATTGAACTCATGCGGAAGTGGCTTAAGCTTCTTAGTGCAGTGCTTTAACCTGCTGTGCCACCAGGGAGGGCCCTCCAGACTTGTTTTTTTAACAGGGATGTGATCTTAACATAGAGAAGAGTAGACAAAAATGCTGCAACCGTGAGAAAAAGAGAGTTGAGCTGATATTTGGAGAAGGCCTGTCAGTTTGTTGAGTATAAATCTCTTGGTATTGATTTGGACTCTGTTATATGCCAGATAATAAAATAAAGCAATTTAGTGCAAATCAATTTGACTTATAGTATTACACAGATTTGATTTATAGTATTACTTTAATACATAACATCTATGGAGAAATTGAAGAAGAGCACTCACTGATGGTACAGTCTTCACTTGCCCGTCTCCATAATGGGCCAGAGAACTTTTTGTAGTGATAGAAAAATATAGACACGCAGGTAGTGGGTGACATGGGGAGGTTCCTTTTTCTGTCTCCATTGACTGTTTTACTCATTCATTCCTGCAACACTTATTGTGTACTTAGCATAAAGATACAAGTAGAAGACAGAGCTGCTGTACTTAAACTCATCCGCAGTCTGGTAAGAGAAGGACAAATTCTGTGGGAGAGTTTTGGGTAATGACCTCAGAGACTGATCAGCCCCCAGTCAGGGCCTCTGAGAGCTCGTGAGAAATTGATGGGCTATGGACTCAGACCTAATATCCTGGTATCGACGCGTGATTGTGAAAGCCTGGCTGACTGGTTTCAGTATGTCCTGTGCCATCCTATCTGTGAAAGGTCAGGCCTCTCTTTAATGATTAAAGTTGTTTTATTTTTAAAACAAAAGCCTAATGACACTGATTCATGAGAATGGAAAAGATCCATTTCCTATTATTTTTTCTCACCTTAAAGGGGTGTTTGGAAAAGTGTCACATAATTAAACCCTCCTGAGTTGAGAACTCCACTGGGAAGACCTTGTAATAAGTGTTCGTTCTTCCTTGTGCTGTGATGAGAAGTGGCTGGAAATGACCCTAAGTCCTACTTCTTGATATGAGCCATTTCAGAGAAGTAAAGATAATTAGTTTCAAAAAGCTTGATAGACCCAAATAGAGCAAGGTTAGATTACAGGAAGTAGAGGTCTGGAATGCACCCTTCTTTTAAGCACGCACAGTTCCCTAACAATTCCTCTTCACTGATACACTTACTTGGTAACAGTTTTGACGGACTCTGCTGTAAACTAGGTATTGCTTTGTAGCTTGTTGAACAGATGCCACTTTCCCTGTGCGCTGGCGTCTACCTGTGTGTTTCATGGGAGCAAGAGTATGGTCAGAGTCACCTGTTGTGGTATTGACAGAGAAGCCAGACTCAGCCTACAAGCCAAAGGAATTAATAATTCACCTTTGTAGGACTGAGTTGGAGAGCAAATTCCTCCCTTTCCGTCCTGCTGAATAAGGGGAACTTATTCTTCTAAAGATAGAATGTAAGATTAATTTTAAAGATGGACATGGTACAAGTAAAGAATAGTTACAGGTGAAGCAGACACATTAGAGAAAATATATATGGGAACTGGAACTATGTTATGCACAAAATATCTGCCCTGGAGGCCTTGATCTGTGCTGGAGGGGAGAATGTAAGATTGGGCTTCAAGCTTCCTCTAGCTGAAAGAAGAAGAGAAATAGCCAGATAGTCCCTGGAGGATCCCCAATGAGTAATTAGCCAAGGAGAGCCAACAGGGTAGATTCTTTCAGCAAATGTTTTCGTGTATGGTGTATATGTGCGTGTGTTTATACTGGAGTAAGATTAGTTGACATCACTACAGAGGTATCAGTTTCTCACCTCAGCAGCTGTATATATCACCCATAGACACCCCCCCACACACACACAGTGTTTATTCACCAACCCCCCACCCACTATTGGGCCCTCTCTCCCTTTTTCTCCTCTGGTCACTGCCATATTGTTGTTGCAAATGGCAAGGTTTTTTCACGACCGAGTAGTACTCCATTGTGTGTGTAGACAACATCTGCTTAAGCCACTCATCTTTGTCAGGCATTTGGTTCACTTCCAGATCTTGTGAGCAGTGCTGCTGTGAATATAGAGCACCTGTATACTTTTAAGTTAGTGCTTTCACTAAATACCCAGAAGTGGGATTGCTGGATCATGTGGTTGTTCTCTTTTTCACTTTTAGAGGAACCTCCTTACTGTTTTCCATAGTGGCTGCACCAACTGGCACTCAAAAAAAAGTGCACAAGGTGACTTACTACACATCCTCACTAACATCTATTATGTTTTCAAAAATACTTATTTATTTATTTATGGATATAAGAACCTGGTATAAACCAGAGATGCGAGGGGTGAGAGAATTGACCAGAGAGTAAGGAGCAGGACAGGTGGATCTACTGAAATACATTGCTGAGGGGAGCAGTGGACAAGACAGAAAAGATCTGCTGTGCCATGTGGGTCAGCTCCCTGGCTGAGAATTGACCTCCTGCTGCAGTGGCTGACGATAGCTTGATATGGCTGTGTCTTTAACCCCTGTGCCTCCAGGGACACTCAACATTTACTGTTTCTTGGCTTTTTGATAAACACCATTCTTACAGCTGTCTGGTGAAATCCCAGTGTGGCTTTGATCTGCATTTTCCTGATGAGAAATGATGTAGAACACCTGTCACTATTTGGACATGCACTGCGTCTTTGGACAAAGGACTGTTCAGATCTGCCTGTTTCTTAATCAAGTTGTATTTTTTGTGTTGTTGGAGTGTGGGGGTTGTTATATATATACGTAGGCTGTTTTTATACGATCTCTTAATAGTCTCCAGGGATTACAGTTCATGGGAGGAAATCTCGAACAATCTTTTCTGAAGTCCAAAGGCTAGTTTCCTCATTAGAAACTGCACCCCCTTCCAGACGGGCGCTGGGGCAGCTGTGCCAGTGAGAAAGGCAGGAGGATTTTCTCTCTTACAATAAGCGTGTAAGCCTCGGGGAACAACAATAGTTGTGGTGTCCCGTTGTGCTCAGCTGTATGGCCTAGCACCTCTGCCTGGCCAGCTGCCTTGCTCTCAGCACTGGGTGTGGGAAGCAAACCAGAACCACAAAGAAGGTGATGCAGCGTTGAATGTGGTGAGGGCTAGACGGCGGGATGGTGCTCAAGGCCTCTGAATTGTGCACTCAATAATGGTTAAGAGGGTGAATTTTATGTTGCCTAGTTTGTTTTTTTATTGAACGTTCACGTGGCTTTAGCACAGAAGTTATATTTCCTGCAGTCTTAAAAAAGACAGTAATTAGATAACTTATATAGTGCAGAATAATTGTTTGGTTTTAATTAGAGGTGTCTCATCTTGAATAGATTGATAGTTTATGCATCTGCAAATGGGAGAAATAATAACATCTACTTTGTAAGTTGGTGTATTAATATGGAAACTTACTTAAAACAGCCTAAATTTTTACAATGACCCCAATTATTACTTCCTCTGCCATCTGAATTTTGGAAATAGAACTCACCCATCTCTCATGCGTATCTAGTATTTATCTACTTTTTCTTTCTACAGGGCAACTTCTTAATAACCTGATTCTCAATGATAAAGACACCATTAAAAAAATAGTAAAATAGTTTCTTCTTACATCATTTTGTGCCTTTTTCCATCTCAGTTGTAATACCCGTGTTCTCCCATCACCAGATCACCTGTGTGCCATCACCACAGTCCAGTGCATTTCCCTCCCCCTACAATTTTTGATCCCATTCCCCACTCCACCCCTGTAAAATGTCTCTGGTATACAGTTGTTCATTATTATTATTATTTTTTTCTCGCCTGATCCTTTATACTCCTGCTATGAGTGAAACCATCTGGTATTTTTCCTTTTCTTTCTGGCTTATCTCACTCAGCATGATCTTTTCCAGCTCCATCCATGTTGCTGCAAGAGGCATGAGTTAATCTTTTTTGGTTGCTGAGTAATACTCCATTGTGTCTATGGACCACATCTTTCTAATCCAGTCATCTACTTTTGGGCATTTGGGCTGTTTCCATGTCTTTCCAATTGTAAATAAAGCAGCAATAACATGGGGGCACAGGTAGAGACACCATTTTAACACACCCACTTTAATAACACCCATGTATGCACATCCACACGGGCAGTGAAGGCCAGTGAAAGCAACATCCTGTGATTAGACTGGGCCCTCAGAAAGGAGTTCTGCCTCACCTGGGGAACAGAAAGGCTCTCTGGAGAGAGGAGGGGTCGCTGGGTCCCAGATCCCCAAAGGCAGGAGCCGTTGTCTTGCCGAAGGGGGTAACGGGAAGCTGTACCTGCTGGCGAGACTGCTGACCTGGGTGACTCTGAGGCCCAGCTGGTGCTGTGCCGGCATCTGTAACCAAGCCCGCCCTGCGCTTCCCCCCGCAGACAGCCATCCTGAGGAGGCAGGGCCGCTACAGGTGTTCCACCGTCCCCGCGAAGGCCCAGGAGGAGGCTCAGAGCTTGTTTGTTACAGAGGTAAGGTGCCTTCCACAGCAAGTCACGTGTCACCTTAAAGCCATTCTCTCTACTCCGCTCTCCCCCTTCAATTTCAATGAATGCGTCAGAGAGACAATGACCTGTGAATACTGGAGCTAAAATATGGAGAAAGTGGGACTTGGGCAGAAATGTCAACAGATAGTTTCTGATGACTAGACGTGAGTTCTGCAGAATTTATCTCATCGGGTTGGAACAAGGGCTAACTTGTATGAATGAACTCACTGGGAAGTGCTGGCTGAGGCTTCGTTATTGATGCGGTCTGAATGGAGACACAGCACACGCATTTGTGCATTCACTGGCTTCGCTTGCACGTGCGTACTTGGAAGTTAGCGTCAGGACTGGGCCCCACCCAGGAAGCGCAGGTGAGAGGGAGCAGAGCCAGGCTCCCGGTCCGTGTCTGATTACGGCTGCTCTTGCCTGAACATGACCATTACCTTGAGGACGAAAGAGAAATTGCTGCAT
Organism: Condylura cristata; assembly: GCF_000260355.1. Lineage (NCBI taxonomy): Eukaryota > Metazoa > Chordata > Mammalia > Eulipotyphla > Talpidae > Condylura > Condylura cristata. The sequence goes on from NW_004567111.1 coordinate 5,702,146, forward strand.
TTATGTTGCTTGGTTTCTTCCACCTTGGAGATTCTTGTTTCTTCTTCCAGGTAGGAGGTAAGTATGAAGTCATTATATGTTTTGATTTTGTTCCTTGAAATGCTCTTTTATTGAACAGAGTATTCCCCCTTACCTGTGACCACTTTCCCATGACAGCTCAGCTCAGATACTTACTGTCATGCCTTTTGCTGAAAAATGTGCTAGCTCGTATTTTAAAGCATGGGGCAAAAGTATTAATAAGTCATTCAAGTCTCCCAATTGAATAAAAATTGTGGGTTTTGAGGGCCAGCTTTCCATTCAGTTCTTAAACCCCTGCAGGTTGTGCAATCACAGTTCTGTCCTGTGAGGTCTGAGCCAACAGCCAACCCTCTTGGGACCTTTCCGCCAGGGTGGGGTGGACCAGCACTTCCTCTCCAGCCTCTGGTCCAGAGGAGAATGACCTAATGTTTTTAAAAAAACAACAACTGCAGAAACTTTTCAGTTTAACGCCACAATATTATTGAATTTCACAAGATAGAAAGTCAGATCTGAAATCAGGTGGTCGGTCCCCTCACTTTTTGGCACTATAGCGCTCTAGCTGCTGATTTCAGATGAACCCACAGTCTCCTAGGCTTTCTCCGGCCCCTGAGGATGGGGGTGCTTTGCCTCATTCTGTACTTCTGCCTGGGATTTGGCTGCAGCCATGTGGACCTGTAGCAGTGGCTTATTAAAACACAGAATCTGGATTCTGAACTGGTAGACTATGTGGTTTTCCTTATTTCAAATATTTAAGTTATCATTACCTTTTGTACCCATTTTGCCTAAGATATTAAAAATTAGAGTATTTGGGTATTCTGTTCATAAATGCACTGACTATATTATATAGGTCTCTGCTTATTTTTATTTATGCATATGCTTATTTATAGGCCCTGATTACTTTTTAATCAGGCAGGTACATTGTATACATCAGAGTGGTTGTAACATGGTGCAACTGAACCTGGCTTTAGTTGCAGGGTTTGGTGAAAGAACACCAGAGCCACTGCTGTTTCTGATTTGGCTTCAGAACAAAGAGAATAGGGTCATGTCCTCAGGACTGAGTCATGCACAGTCAGACTTGACTTAGCTGAGCTGATGGGCCAGCAACAGTAGTAGGAGAATCCACAGCTACAGATAATTCTGAAATCATGCTGGTTTGGGGATGTAATTTTGAGTGTGGCTGTCTGGTGTTGTCATTGTAAAGATGTCGTGGAAAAACTTTTACATCATCTGTTAGAATAAGAGTATTTGCAATAATTTGTAACTACATAGCAAAGAAACTGAAAGTGGGCAGCTTCCACCTCTTTCTCTGTTCTTTTCCCTTTGCTACTTATGATTCCACTTCCAGAATATAACATAAAAAACTTGCACTACCCTCCTGTACAGCCTGGCCAGTTAACTGCTTATCACAGTGCTGGCAGGAAGGAAGCACTTACGGGTGTTGCTGTAATTACGTTCGTGACTTGTAGGATGAAGGGGGCTTAGCTGCAGGAGGTCTGAGCCGGCCTGAAACAGGTAACAAGGCCGGCAGGTAAATGCTGACTTGAAGTGAGCTGATTAGAGACTGCTCTTGAAGACAGTAACAGCCAGGATCACGGGCATGAGGTATAGGACATCAATGTATTTAGCACCAATGTCTTCACCCGTGAACTCATGCCTACCAGCATGGTAATGAAATCAAAGGCTTCATGTATTGATTTAGATTATTCACATTTGATAATCTGACGGTCCCATGATGCTTTTGGAGCTGCTCTGGGGGTCCGCAGGAGCACCCTGGGCCCCGAGCAGAGGGCTTCGGGCTGGGCCTTGAGTCTGGCACATGGGGCGGTGGCCGAATGCAGCTCAGCGCAGCATCCCTGGGTGGGCCCTCTGCTCAGTGCCTCCTGTTCACTCATGCACAGGCACCCCAGGGGAGAGGCCCTGGAGCCCCTGAGAATTGGGGCTCCCTTCGCATCACCTCACTCTGTCCCTTATGAATAGGAAGAACAGTGAGGACAGCTTAATTTGAGCGAACAGAACAAGCTGCGATCTGAGAGAACAGCACTGAAGGGTCTTCTGGCTCACGCTTGCTGTCACTTTCATGTTCTAGTAAAAACTGCGGCCTCGCTAAGAACAAGTGTTTCTGAGTCAGAAATAGCACTTTGTGTGAAGTCTGTTTTCAGAACCAGAATGATGGAAACTTAAAGCGGGCCTTCTCCCAAGGGGGATATTTCAGTGGTTCTTAAGTTTCACAGGGATGTCTGATGCTGGAATTTCAGACATGGGTGGTTTGGGAGAGAAATGTTTTTGATGTTTGTGTGGTTGTGCCTTCTTGAACCCAAATGTTCCCTAAAAGTCTTCATGATTCTTTGTTCTTTTCTTCTTATACCCTTTATTTTTTCAATCCCCCTCCTCCTCTAGTGCATCAAAACCTACAACTCTGACTGGCATCTTGTCAACTACAAATATGAGGATTATTCGGAGGAATTTCGCCAGCTTCCCAAGTGAGTAAATGGTCAGACCACAGGGCAGGCACAAACAGGGAAATTCCTTGAGTTGAAATACTTAAGGAGCAAAATAACTGCATCTGTAGCCAGAGAACCCGGAGTCCAGGCCACGACGGTTTAGGGGGCCTGTGACGATCCAACCTGCCCTACGACTGGGGGCGCCTGGGGTGGTATAAAAACATGGCTGGCTTGATTATGCCCCTTCTGTCTTTTCAGGGTACCCATGATAAAACCCAAACCGGTGAGATTTTTTTCAGTGAGAAATAGAAAACTAAGAAAATGCAAGTGCACTGAACGATGTATATTTCACCTTAAAAATAACACCTTGTGGCCCTCCCTGGTGGTGCAGCGGGTTAAAGCACTGCACTGAGAGGCTAAACCCACTTCCGCATGAGTTCAATTCCCGCCTGCCCCGGAGGTGACCACACGGCGCGGCAGACCTCTCCTGACCCGCCCGCTGCTCCCCTCAGCAGTGGACTTCATCGATCTGCCTGTTCTGCTCCCCACTCTGTCTCTGGTGAAGCCTCTCACCGCCCCTGCACCTCTGACCTGTACCCCAGTTCTGTATGTACAAATAAATAAATAAATCTTAAAAAAAAAAATAACACCGTGAACAGACCAAAGCAATCAATTTTAGGTTAAAGACTGTAAATCAGAGAACATGCATTTCCCCCCCAAGATGTCTACCTCCTTTCACGTATTAAGCTGTTCTAGAAAACCACAAAGCAAGTGCACTTTAGGCTGATTTGTGGTCTGACCTGGAGGCCTCCCCTCCTGAAACGGTGCGTCCTGAAAGGATGCAGTTGGCGAGCTGGGAGTTGGTTATGCAAGTCGGAAGCAAGCGTTTCCAAAGGAGCTCACTCTCACCAAGTGGAAAGTTGACTTGAAGCGCAGGGTGTAATCTCGTGCTGGTTGCAGCTCTGAGTTTGGAGCCATTCACACTATTCTCACAAGACTGGGCTGTTTGTTTTTGCTATTTGTGTGGTTCAGCCACGCCTCAGGCGTGTTCAGCCAGCTTCCCCATCGCCTGGTGTTGAACGGCAGCCGAGAACACGCCCTGGAGCTTTATCTTCTCCAGATGGGTTGAGAACATCTAGCTTTACACTCACCCAGTAGTCCCCTGGGCATTCTTGAATTCTCCCCGTGGGATCGGACTAGCTTTGTTTCATAGAGAGCCTCCTGCAGGCTGCTCTTGAGGCACAAAGGGCACAGAATGAGGTGGAGGGCACTCACCGTGCAACATATTTTCCAAAAAAAAAAAAAAAAAAAGATTTATTTATTTATATATACAGAATTGGGGGCACAGGCCAGAAGTGTGGAGGATGAAAGGCAGAGTGGGAGCAGAACAGGCAGATGGACGAAGTACACTGCTGAGGGGAGCAGTGGGCAGGTCAGGAGAGGTCTGCCGCGCCATGCGGGTCACCCCCCTGGCTGGGATCGAACTCCTGCTGTAGGGGCGGCAATAGCTTCATAGTGCTGCGCTTTAACCGTTGTGCCACCAGGGAGGCCCTGTGCAACATACTTTTTACTGCTGGTTTGGTCACTAAAAAGAGTTTCCAATTATCACGCGCATAAGCGGGGAAGTAAACTTGAGCACAAGAGCATGAGACACCGGAAAGCCTCAGTGTCTTCATCTACTACCTGGTCTTTACCCCCACCTGTGAAGGAGCACAGGGCGCCACACAGGTGAGGCAGCCATTGCCGAGCCCAGCACAAATCGCTGCTAAGACATGCTGGTGGGCGTGCTGCATTGTAGTTGTGATGTCGTCAGCGTCACATCGGGCTCCAGTCCCTTGAGATGCTTTGATCCCATTTTCCCTTTTCTCTCATAAACATCACATTAACAGTTATTCGGCCCAAGTCTTTGGTGATCAGAAACGGTCCCGTTTTAATGCTCCTGACTCCCAAAGAGTCATGCCACCCCTTCTCCCTAGCTTTCGGGGGCTCCCTGACTATGGCTCATCTGCATGGAAAAGTAAGTCTGGGATTGTTCTCTCTCTCTCCCTGGTGATCCACCTTTTGGTTGGTTAAATGCTGGTTCCTCTGAGGGAAGAAGAAATGTACTGTCTGTTCAGGGATTATTACCTAGGGAATTATAAAAGAAGTTTCTTTCTTCTTTTTGAAGCAAAGTGGTCAAGTTGGATAAACTTCCAGTTCATGTCTATGAAGTTGACGAGGAGGTCGACAAAGACGAGGTAGGACCCGGGCGCACAGCTGAAACTTGATTTATTTTGCAGATGTAGAGAGTAATTAGAAAATGATCAACATGTAACTGAACCAAGAATTGGAATGATCCTTGAAAGACTATTGTCTGAATGATTGCAGTGAGGTCTCTGTTTCGACTTGACTACAGAGCATGGCATGTTCTAGGCCTGTTTATTTGTTCTGAGAGCATTTTCCAAGGCCAGGATAAGATTTGGCTACAGTTAGAAGATAGCAAGATGACTTAGACCTTCAGTTTAGGTTGTTTGTCAATAGGATATCTTGAAACAAAGTGGAGACCAGTAGATTTCAGATGAGTGTTTCTCCAGTGAAGGCTTCCAAAGAAGCATATTGTACCCAGAGCTCTGACTTGAACATGTTCAGGCCTCAACAATTGGAGTGATGGTTATGACTAGAAACATGGGTGAAGAGAACAGGGCATTAAAGTGACCCCGTCACAGTGCCCAGTTAGTGCCCTGACCCTGCAGTCCTCATTCTCCCCATTCGGCGCTGGGTGCCACTGTGAGTTCAGGGGTTTTATTTCCAACTCCCTCCCTCCAAATTGTCAGCTAAGTTACAACTGCAGTAACTTGTGTGTGCTAATTATGTTCATGGGAGCAAATGGTTTTAGAAACCACTTTTAAAGTATTCTGGGAAAAGCAAGTGGCCATTCAAAATGAGAAACAAGATATTAAGAACTTGATAGGATGAATAGTAAGAAGAGGACCATTTGGAATCTTGCATGGAAAGGCACAACTACATGGAAAATGCTAGCAGTAATAGCCCTAGTAGGAATAAAATGCTGGTGGTAGTAACGTCCCATCATTGATACGGACATGGTCAAAGTCAGAGCCTAAGTGGCTTCCCACACTGCTCTTTGTAACTGGAGGTCAACCCATGAGCTGGACACTTCCCGCTGATGGCCCCCGCCCCACGGTGCTACTGAAATGTGCATGGGGCACAGCCTTCAGGGGGCAAACGACCATCACTGGGAGCAGGCTTGGTGCACTGGGCTGTGCCTTTGGCGTGCATAGCTCATCTGTCTGCTTATTGTTCTGTGTAGAAATGTATCCCTTAATTTTAGCAGCAGCTGGCCCCACCATGCCACCTCCGTAAACTAGATGGGGTCAGGACTTCATCCCTTCACTCTTCTGGCTGTTTCACCTCTCCTGTCTCACCCTCCACCCTCCTGCCTCTCTTTCCAACATTTTCTCTCCTCGCTCTCTTGTCTTCCACTTCCTTCCTTTCTCTAGTCACCTTTCCCTGAACTAAGCCTCTGGGAAGTTTTCCAGGAATTTGCTTTTGTCCCTCCAGCTAGGGAGGGGAGATGGGAGTGTAACTTGAAAACATTTTTCCTGAAAACAGGCGAGACCTTGCAGCTTGAGTGGGCAGTTGTGGAATGCACTCATTAGACACTGAAGCAAAGGGCCGGGCTGGACCCTTTGTTTCAGTGTCTAATGAGTGCATTCCACAACGTGGCCTTCTAATGGCGAAGCGTTTCCAGAGAACTAGGCTGCTGCCAACTTTGACCATTCAGGGGACTGTAAATTGGCTGGTGGGTGTGAGGGGCAGGTGGTGAAGCTGACCCCAGAAGAGTGGTTCTCCCACCGGCGCAGCTCACAGCGCCTGGCGCGTGTGGGCCATAACCGGTGTCTCCTCTCTCCCAGGACGCCGCCTCCCTGGGCTCGCAGAAGGGCGGCATCACCAAGCACGGGTGGCTGTACAAAGGCAACATGAACAGCGCTATAAGCGTGACCATGCGGGTAAGAGGCCCAGCGCCTGCCTTCACCCCTCCCAACCCTGCTTGCTCTGGCTCTTGAGAATAGTGTTCAGGAGGAGCGGGCTTGCTGTTTTCCTGACAAAGGTGACTCTGTCTGGTTCGACATCTTCCTAGTCATGCCCGGCCGAGGGCACGACCCCGGTCACCCTCTGACCACAAGCCCGCAAGCCCAGATGGCCCACAGCTACAGTCGTGGCTGCTGTCTGGTCTCTGCCTCACCCAAAGAGGTGACACCTGTACCCCGGGCTGAGCCTCAGTGCTTTCGCGCAGCTCCACGCCACACTCGAGTGACTCAAACATGAACAGGGACAGGACAGTGATGGCGCCGGGCGGGCTGCAAGGGCAGTAGTAAAGCCATGTGCAAGAGTGTGCAGGAGCCGAGGGGCGCGATGAGCCACAGTAGAAAGGACAGAAGGTGCTGGGGTGGGGCAGAGGCCCACAGCGGAGGGCGGCGCTGCAGGAGAGGCTGAGTCTGGTGGGGCTGCTGGAAATGGCTCCAATGCGCCTCTGCCCTGTGGGCAGGACACTCCAGGCTGCGAGCGGCTTCCTGAGCCTCTGCATGGCAGCCCGACGGGACCCCTGGGCACTGCTTTGGGTGGTTACGTAAAGTCTCAAATTCTCTGGGCGAGCTGCAGGGTCCGTGGCTGGAAGGAGAGCCTGGCAGGTGAGCGGCAGAGCGGCTTCTCCCTCGCCCGCGGACGGGCGTTGGCCAGGCGGGACTCGCTTTGGGGAGCACGGAACGGCTTGTGCCCTATTTAGTGAGTTGTCCAGAGAGGTCGCGTCTCTGCCCCTCCTGTAATGAATGCTGTGTGTGTTTTTCTCCCAGTCGTTTAAAAGACGGTTTTTCCACCTCATACAACTTGGTGATGGATCCTACAATTTGAATTTTTACAAAGATGAGAAGATCTCCAAGGAGCCGAAAGGATCGATATTTCTGGATTCCTGTATGGGTGTGGTTCAGGTAAACGTGAGTTTCACCATCAAGTTTTCTAATGTGTGAAAGGCCTGCCTGTGGATGAGCAGATTGCCAAAAGATACAACATTTAAGTTTAAAGGGAGCAAAATCTTGCCTTTCATCCTTTAAGAAGGCAGCAGGTAGATGATAGATGAAGAATTGTGTTGGGTGGGCATGAGGCACTGCTTGATCTTGGGTAGACTTATCTGAAGTTTCTTACTCTACAAAATTCGGGTGATGATGATGATGTTTCCTCGGGTGGGGAAATGAGAGGACTGGCTGTGGTGCACTGGGAGCTGTTTAGGACAGTTCTTTGCATCTCAGTGATTTTTGCTGTTGCTCACCAGCACCCGACCGTGCCTAGTACTATTTGGTCTCTTCTGGAGATGGCAGTTCAGAGCCAGCCTGAGGTCACATCCCTGTCCCACCACTTGTCAGGGATGCGAGCTTGGAGGTCCTCTGGAGCCTGTCTGTGCCTCATTGGTTAGGCAGGGAGAGTGATGATCCCAGATTTGGCTACTGAGAGGACTGATCACTGCAGGTAATGAAGTTACAGCCGTGCTGTCGCCGGGGATGCAATCAGCCAACTTTAGACACTTGTTAAAGCATTGCTGGCATTGTGGAGTTATTCTTGAAAATTATTTTTAATTATGCATAATACGTGAATTATTGACATTATTAAAAATCAGTCAATACAGATAAACTGTAAGTCCCCATTGGCCCACCAGTGGGGGAGCAGCTTCCACACTTTCAGTCTTGTCTTAGAAGGCAGATCACCCGTTTCCCCACCTGTCTGTCTGACCTCCCACTTGGCGATCTGTCCACCCACCCACCCATCCATTCACCCACCCACCCACTTTCCAGGAAGGTCTAGGGAAGCACTTGCAGGGCTTCATAAAACACAGGACAGAAAACAGTTAAAGTGAATCTGAAAGCAGAAAGATGGAGAAGGAATCTGGGTAGGGAGGAGACGAGGTAAAGTCCAGCTGAGAAAAAGCATATGTCAGAAAACCTCACACCTGCTCCTGCTGGCCCCACGCTGGACGGGGCGCAAATACCCACTCTGTTGCTCAGTGCACATCACGCACAGGCACAGACAATCCAATTAGTCAGAAGCTGCCCCAGAAGCCCAGAATGAAGACCATTCAGGCGTTCTCCTGGGGGTCTCACAGAGATGGCCCTGTGCAATGAATGAAGAGTCTCCTTGACGACGCCACACAGTTGACGCAGTCACCAGTATCAGCATTTGCTCTTACAGTGACCCAGTGTTGGCTCATGGCACGAGCCCTGAGCTCGGCTCCACTGCAGTGGTTCTGAGGGGCCGGGGTGAAGGCTAGAGACGCAGTGCTCCGGTCTGCCCCTCGGGGATGGTGTTTCTCTGTGTACATGCTTGCTTGACGTTGAGTTGCAGGCTCACCCAAGCAATCCATTCATTTTGATTGCACATCAAGCAGTGCACAAAGGTGTTGCTAGAGGCACCTGCATCACTGATCCCCACCCATTCTGTACTCCTCTCACATGTCATTTCCAACTTTTCATTATATTGAGTGCACTTTCCTACCTATTTTGAGAGACGAGAGTCCATGCGTCTTCATTCATCAGAGGTGGACATGCTGTGGTGTTAGATGGCATCACAGTCCCTGTAACCCAGTGTGTTCTCGGCCTCTTCAAAGTTGCCCTTTGCCTGTTGGACTTCCTGTTCTGGCATCCTCTGTCTTCTTTCTCCTTTGGTAGCTTACCAAGAAATCGGGCATAAAATGCTAATTTTGTGAGAGTTACCGTACCAACGTGTATTTTATTTTTGCATGGATACTTGATCGATAGTTTGGCTGGGTATAGACATTCTAGGTGAAATTTACCTTAGAATTTGAAAACATTTCAGTATTTTCTAGATGCTGGTACTATCTTGGGATCTGATGTTATTCTTATATCCTGTTCCTCTCTTTATCTCCACTGACCTAAAATTCAAGTTATTGTGCCTTGATTTTGACATTTTTGGTAAACTTTGTGTATACACACACACACACACATCATGAATGTATTCTATGAATTTTTTCTAAGTTTGGGTCTCTTTTATCTCTTGTGCTAGATCTCTGTTTTCTTTCTGGAAATTCTGCCCTGCCTGTTCCAGCCATATGGGTCAGGGAGACTGTAGTGCTTTGTTTGGGTTCCCTTTACCTCAGCCACAGGTCAGAGCTAGCCTTCAGGTGGGAAGCTGAGGTGATTGATGGTAGACTCATTTATTCCCTGCTGTTGGGGATCAGACGCCTACCTGCCCTGTTTTTCATCTCTTGCCTGGCTTTCTAGTAGTTATGCTGGGAGAGCAAGCCCAGATTTGTACTTCACTGCAGTGGAGGGTGGGGTCCAAGCTCTGCCGCCTGCAGGGGCCAACCAGTGCCCAAATAAAAGGATGGTGAGGATGTTGGGGACCATGACAAACTGTAGCCCAGGTGGCCCGATTGGAAGGAAGCAGCTGCTCTCAGCTGTAACTGGTGCTGCCAGATCATCATCTGGTTTTTCAAAACAAATTTTAAAAGACACAACATTTAGCTCAATATTGTTGCTTTAAATTATTGTAATGACTTTTAAAGCAAATGAAAATCACTCCACAGGGCTCCTCCACCCACTTTTCAGAACACAGGAAAATATGTTTGAGCCTTCCATCAAGATGATGCCAATACTTTTTGCTTACCGAAAATTATTTTGCATCGATTGCTGATTTGCCTGTGGCTCTCCCTCAGGTAGTAACCCAGTCTCAGCTGAAAGCTTCAGAGGCAGAAAACACATGATCTCTGAGCCTGCTTTCCTGAGAGCGTGAAGTAGGAGGGCCAGGCGAACTGGTCAGTGTGTTGACTCCTGTGGTGGTCAGTTCCCAAGAGTTTTCTTTGTACTCTCAGGTGGGAGAACTTTTGAGTTGCCTTTTAGTTGAATTTTCTGGCACTGACTTTAAAAAAGTGCTTAAAGCAAAACTGAAATATGTTTGGCAACCTCATTTGGACAGCAGGAAGCACTTACTCTTGTTTTTATAACAGTCTTCGGCATGGGGTAGCTGCCCTCTCCCGCGGTATGTTTCACCTAAACTTTAGAATCTAAGGCTCTCACTTCAGTGGCTGTCTGCTTTCAAGTTTATTTTGAGATGTGGCTGATGGCATTTTGCTTTTAGTGACTTGTATTCCAGACTTCAACTTTTGAGTAATTCACCTTTATCCATATCTGTTTGTAAGCTAAATTCTAAATGTTGCAGTTCAAGTGTTATTGTTGTTGTTGTTGTTTTCCTTTTAAGTGTTGCTTTTGGACATTGTGGGGGGAAAAGTTGATTAATGTGGAGAGCTTAAAGAAAGGCCTAAACTAAAATTTTAAAGTAGAATCCAATGAAATGAATCTAATTTTGAGGCTGAAGCCCTAAAACCTTGCTAGAACTGTGAGGCTTTACTTACATTACCTTGTAGGTAGGAAGCTCAGAAGGAAGAATAACTTAGGATCGAAGTCTGCTAGCCTTTCTCCATGCCCATCCCTTAATGCACATGGGCCGTTGGTTTTGAACTTTGAGCCAGACACCCTCTCGAGACCATAGAGCCCAGAGACCTGAGAGAAGCCTGTGGACATTGTGGCCAGGTCCCTTTGGGGCTCATGAAGGATGAGGAAATTTTACCTTCAAAACTGTGATGCACACATTACTTCTTTAAAAAAAAATAATAATAAAAAGGGGCTGGAAATACTATGCAGCGATCAAAAAGATAAACCCATGCTATCCGTGGGAACATGGATGGAAGGCTTTATGCTGCACAAAGGAGGAAAAGACAAATTTCGGGTGGTTTCACTTACATGTGGAATATAGGGAAACTGAACACAGGGTCAGGAAAGAGCCAAAACAAGCAGGCAAACCTGCAGGGGCATCCTGCAGAGGAGAGGCGGGCAGGGAAGAGCACTGGGGCTGAGGCGATGGGTCCCGGGTGCTGTAGTGGTGGGAGAAGTGCAGGGGCCACACCTGAGGTGATCGAATCCTGCCCAAAAAGGAACAATGATGTTAGAAAAGAAAAGAAAAGAAGAGGAGAGGAGAGGAGAGGAGAGGAGAGGAGAGGAGCTAGGAATCTCTGCACTGTAGTTTCCATTACACTGGAGGGGAAAGAGGACACGTAAAATGAATGTGTAAAATATGTGTCAAACGTGAAAATAAAGCTACGGAGAAGGCCACGAAGGGAGGCAGGGAGGCCGGCCTCTGGGGGGAGGACGGAGAAGGCCACGAGGGGAGGCAGGGAGGCCGGCCTCTGGGGGG
>NW_004567111.1:5713966-5759984 GCF_000260355.1 Condylura cristata
GGAGAAGGCCACGAGGGGAGGCAGGGAGGCCGGCCTCTGGGGGGAGGACGGAGAAGGCCACGAGGGAGGCAGGGAGGCCGGACTCTGGGGGGAGGACGGAGAAGGCCAAGAGGGGAGGCAGGGAAGCTGGACTTTGGGGGAGGGCCTTGCCTTTGCCATAGCCTGGTCCGAACGCCAGTGAGGAAAAACTCGGAGGTGGTTGCAGTTCTTCTCAAATGTCTCTTTCTGTCCTTTTTCCATTTCAGAACAACAAAGTCAGACGTTTTGCTTTTGAGCTCAAGATGCAGGACAAAAGTAGTTATCTTTTCGCGGCAGACAGTGAAGTGGAAATGGAAGAGTGGATCACGATTCTAAACAAGATTCTCCAACTCAACTTTGAAACTGCCATGCAAGAGAAGCGGAATGGAGACTCACATGAAGGTGGGTCCTCGTGCGCCCCACGGCACCCCCGGGCCGGCGCTCATGGTAGCCAGAGGGCCCAGCAAGCAGACACAGCTCACAGGCCGCACGGGAGATAGGACAGACGGACACGCTGTGCAGACAGCAGTCACATCAGCGGTTACTACCTGGCTTCCATTTTATAAAGGAATCACGTCATGGCAAGAACTCCTGCAGGGGATCGAATGGGAGACCCAGGTTCAAGTCCTGGAAGTGCCATGGGCAAGCAAGTACAGTTCTGAGCCTCTGTTTACTTCCCCATAAAATGGGAATGAAAGCCACCAGGTCTGCTTGATGAGAAGAGGATATGATGTATCTCAAGGGCCTGATGCTACATCAGCATTTAAAATACTCATCATAGTTATTGTTGTGTTCATTGACTAGATCCTTGGATTTTTCAAGACAAAACTAGGATGGACAGGAATCTCAGGTTTAAGCAGGTAGAAAAAAATCTGGCTCTGTATTTGTCATTCATGTTTCCCTTCACGGGTTGCTGTGCCTTAGAAATGCCCGGGGGCTTTTTAAAAATAGTCTTTGCTTTGCCTCAATAAAGATTCTGATTTCAGTGGCTTGGGCAGACCTCCCTTTTAGCAGGCCTGATGGGGGTGGCCAGGTGGGCTGGGGTTGTGGTCAGTATCATCTCTGGCGGCACAGAGCCCTTGCTAACTATTTTTTTTAAAAGATTTATTTATTTATGCATACAGAACTGGGGTACAGGCCAGAGGCTCGGGGCGGTGAGAGGCTTCACCAGAGACAGAGTGGGGAGCAGAACAGGCAGATCAACGAAGTACACTGCTGAGGGGAGCAGCGGGCGGGCCAGGAGAGGTCTGCCACACCATGTGGTCACCTCCGGGGCAGGCGGGAATCGAACCCATGCGGAGGTGGCTTTAGCTTCTCAGTGCAGTGCTTTAACCCACTGCGCCACCAGGGAGGCCCCTCCCTTGCTAACTATTTACCGCTTACACGGGACTGGGTATTGTCTATAAGAAGCGCTCAGGTGTTTCGGGTGCACATCAGAGTTAAAAACCACTGTGTTCAAAGGCACAGATGAGAAATGACTTATTTCCCTGTTGTCTATAAAATACATTCAGCCACAAATGACTTAGGTTATCTGTTTTGCCCTTTTAGATGATGAACAAAAATTGGAAGGTTCCGGCTCCGGTTTAGATAGCTACCTCCCCGAACTTGCCAAGGTAACATCATCTGTTTTTTTTCTTTTTTCTGACGATGTATTTATTCATGCATACTGGGTACATGCCAGAGTTGTGGAGGATGAACAGATTCACCAGAGGCAGATTGAGGAGCAGAATAGGCAGGTTAACTGAAATACACTGCTGAGGGGAACCGTGGGTTGGACAAGAGCGGTCTGCTGTGCCATGTGGGTCACCTCCTGGCCAGGGATCGAACTCATACTGCAGTGGCTGCAGACAGCTTCATCATGCTGTGCTTTAACCCATTGCATCACCTGAGAGGGCCCGTAACATCATCTTAACTATTGTGCTCTGCAAAGAATAGGATTGAGATGTTTCTCGTGTTGTGAATTTGCCCAGGATGGAAGCTCTTGGAAGGACACCTACTTGCCCGTTACTCAGTCACTAGTAGGGCTGCTATCATCACCTCTATTTTCTACCGGAAGCTGGAGGGAGGTGACATTACTGAGCTGAGACAAGGTTCAGTCTGTTTGGCAGAGACCACTTACCAAGTGTTCTCTCTTCTAATCATTTAATGTTTCCTCAGCATAATTTTTAATACCGTGTGATGAGAACTGAGGAACGAGCCTACAGACTCAGGCAGATGCCTGAGAGTAGCACAGGACTCTGTCTTCTCACATGTCATCGTCCTGGTTCGCGGACAGACACGGTTCAGGGATGGAGCCACGGCAATGGTGCCGTTGAACCGAAGAAACGTGGCTGAGTCCGTTGTTCTGGGGCACAGAATGAAAGAAAAAGTTCTGTCGGCTTTATGTAACTTGAGAGACGAACAAGTTACTGAACCTCGCAAAGCGGAGTCACAACCATGTTCCTATGCCCAGATTCAACCCCTGTGGTATATGACCTTCCTAGCATCCATGTTTTTAAAATAAATAAAATAGCAGTTAGAGCTGAAGTTCTTTGGAAACTTCATCTTTATTCTTTGTCTCTTCCGCCTCAGCCGCAGGCGGAGACATGCCCTCTGAGAGATTTCTGGGCTTACTTTCATTTGATTTTTGTGTTTTTACCAATATGTCCATCATCATAATAGGAACGATTGTGGTTTGTAGGCTTAAAAGTAACTGCCATGTAATAAATGGTAATGTACTATTCTAGATGTGCTTGTGTTTTTAAAATCAGCCCTATTTTTGTGCTCCATCCAAGTTGGTGTCTGGGTCTGGGTCACCCCTTCATTGTGTTGTTCAGTATTATCATAGCTATTCTATTACTTCTCATGTTTTTCTGTTGCAAACAATGCTACAATGAGTATCCTTGTGTCCTTGTGTGAATCTATGCATGATTCTTTTTAAGTGAGAAAAGTATCTTTGTCTTCTCTGGCCCTTTATAGTCTTACTCGCTTAGGGCCTTTCTGTTCTTTTCTTGCCAGGGCAGTGGAATGGAGACCCTGCACACCCACCTCTTAAACACTGTCATAGAAAGCGAGGTTATCTATATACAATTATAAATAGACTCGCATTCAGCTCTGACCTTTACTTTAAGACAACACAACTGTTTAAAATATAAAATCTCCCTTCCTGGCGGGGACTTCTGAGTATTGTTTTTCTTTAGCACTTGACGGTCACCGCAGTCTTTTTAGCACCTGCCTATTAAAGCTATTTCTGTGCTGCCATTGCGAGCTCCTCCTAGCTCGGGAGAGTTTTGGATGGTGTGTTTATGTTCCTGTGTTGGGAACTTTGTGCATCTCATGTCTTGTTTCTGGATGTTTAGGGGTGGAAGGGTTCATACTGTCTTAAAGCAAAATATTGGAACCTGTTTTGTCTATTGAAGCAGATAAGTCTGTGCAAAGCAATCCAGAATTGCAAAAGTCACTTTCTACTTACTGGGTGAACACAATAGATGAGACTCATTAGTTGAGCCTAATGCAGATGAATTAAAATCTATATTAATTTTTCTTGTGAAGACAGATAGGAGTTGTGCCTTCTTTCTGAACGCTCACTGCCGCACTGGCCAGCACAATTCGATCCTAAGAACTAAGGAGAGTTAAAAGCCATTTATATACACGTATATGTAATGGTTGTATGGATTTAAAATTTTTAACACTTAGACTTATTTTCAAATTGTGACTAACCTCCAAGTAAGCTGAAGCTGACTTAGTGGGTGAAATCGGTTTCACTGTTTCGACCCTCATTTCTTTCTGCTTTTTCTTTTGTTTTTGTTGTCATGTTCTGATTATTTTTATGGACAAAGAGCTTACATAGCTCCAGCATTAGTCGAGGAGCTCTGTGGACCTCACCTTTGTACACCTGGACAACCTCCCCCAGACCCGTGCACAGAGCATTTCAGCATCCCGCTCGCTATCCTGTGGCCCGGGATCCCCCTTTATGTTGACCTCTGTCACCATAGGTTCATTTCGGCCGCCCCAGACACTTCCGACAAACAGGCTTGTGCAGCACATACCTTTCAGGCCTTTTCAGCTCAACCTTCTATGGCCCAGATTTCAGAAACAAAGTTCAGCAGAATTGAATAGCAAGTATTAAAATACATTGTCCTTGATGTTGATAGACATGTCAGACACATCTGTCTATGATACGGAAGGTGTGTGTGTATAGGATATGATGTAAAACACTTCTTACTGTGGGTTAAATCCTGCAAATTATAAGTGACTCAACTGTTGGGTTTTCCCTCCCAGCAAGTGTTTTAAAAACATTTGATAGGAAGGTAGAAAAAGATAGCTACTTTCTCAAAGGGAAGTAGAAGGTGAGCTGTCATTCACTGGACTTAATGCCTCCAATCTCCGAGGGGCTGGTGTCTGTCCCCACCCGCTGCCTTGTGTCTGCCTGCTCAGGGGGTCCAGGAGAGGGCCTCGGGCTCCTGGCTCTCAGCCCCTTTGCAGCCCAGGGCCTGGAGCATGAGTGTCCGCTTGGCTATTGATAAACCCCTCCAGTGTGCCTGGGGCGGGGCCGTTGGTACCTGCGTGGAAGGATTCCATGATTGTGCAATCTGAGAACGAAATAGGGAGTGTTGGGGTGCAGGGGGAGAGACTTGAGGCACACAGCTGTGCTGGCAGGGAGAGTTTAGTTGGAGCAGAGAGGGGTGAGGGGATCACTACAGGGAAGGAAGGTGCAAGAGCTGGTCCAGTGGGAGACCAGGCCACAGTTATAAGATTCCAGAAGTAGGATGAGGACAATGGGAGAGGCTGATGCTGGGGGTCGAGATGTGACTTAACTGCAGGCTGCTGTCTGGTGACCTCCTCTTTCGGCCTCATTCATCCTGTTACCCTGGCTTTTGTTTTCCACTGTGACTGAGACATAACCAAACAGGATATAAGGGAGAGGAAGTTGTTTTAGTATAAAAATAGCTGATGCCTCATTCTGGAATGTAGCAGAGGGGGCTTAACATACGATCTGAGTGAAATGGACTTGGGTTTTCAGAACATTTTGTATATTCTTGGTCGTTATGTTCTTTAGTCATTTGGCTCTGAACATCTTTATTGCCGTCTCCTGCAGGACACGCTGGGTCTACCCTAAAACCTGTTCTTTTCCTCTGATTGTCTCATATGGTGCCACACAGGTTGTCAGTGAAACAAAGTTTTAGTATCAGAGTCCATAATCTGATAAGCATTTTTACTACATATGCGAGCATACACGTTCTGCATACACAAACTGGTAAGTTAATTGATTTCTTCTCTACAGAGTCGAGGGCAAGAGGATCAGATTGTAAACTCAACTGCTATGATTTCTCCCTCTGCTTCCCTGGATGCTACACTGGGCTACAGTCCCACCTCTTGTGGAGAGACAGTGTGCAGAAGGCTTGTGCGTTCCCACCCTGTTTTCTTCCGCGGCTTTTCTATTTTTGAGGTTTTTTTGTTGTTTTTTTTTTAACTCAAAGAATAGCTGGTCAACTTAATTTGCTCTCAGATCTTTGTTTTATGTTTATCCAAAAATCACTCATTTCCTATGACCTTCTACCTTCTTTTGAGCAATTGAACGTCTTTCTAGGCACATCTGCAGGTGCAGCTTGTTTGCTCAGCCTGTGCTGTCTCCCTGAGGCTGAGTGAGGCTCAGCAAACCTAGAAGCACTGTGAGGACCCAGGCGGTGTCGGAAACCTCTCTGGGTTTTTAGCCCCAGCCTGTGAGGTCTCCTTCCGTACCTCCCAGCGCAGGAAATGACACCCCTGCACGGAGGCAAAGGCAGAGGCATTGTCCGGCCGGCTTTCCATTTCTGGGCCTCCTTTTCTGCAAAGCTTTCTTATTCTGTGAAATTTTCTGAGACCAAAGATGAAGTGATGGTCCTGGGCAGTTAGATTCTTTGGAAGAGTAGAAATAAATCATAAGAGCTCTTTAAATTAATATGTACACGTTAATTTGTGTGTGTGTGTTCTGGCCTCAAAGGATTGGGTGGTCTTTCTGGTCCTCTCTGTTCTGTTTAACCCGAATCTCAACATAATGTTTTTTTGATAACTCATCCTGAAAGTAAGATGCTGCTGGCTGTAGTCTTTCGCTTTCTGCTGTTTATCTGCTCAGAATTGAGTTGGAGGCAGAGAAGGTGCCCACAGTCCTGGAAGCCTGCTTCTTGAGCCACACCTACTGCTGAAGGGTTAACTTCAGGGCTTGGGGGGGGGGTGCCTTGTGCTTTAGAGCACAGCAGTTCTCTTTGGCCTGTGAGCTGACATGGGTTTTACAGACAGTGACTCTGCCAGGCGCATTTTCTCCCTCCATTCGTCCATGGCTCTCCTTGACCCCAAACCTCTACAGACTTTGGGGGGGGGGCAGCTGCCATGGGGCCTTTTCCTCCTCTCTCACAAAATGGGGTGACCCCAGGTTATTTCAGACCTCTTCTGTTTCTTTGAGAAGTGTTGGACAGCACAGACTTCGGGATAAATATTTTTTAAAGGTTTATTTATTTATGCATACAGAACTGAGGCAGATAGATGAAGTATACTGCTGAGGGGAGCAGTGGGGGGGGGTCAGGAGAGGTGTGTGCCACACCATATGGGTCACCTCTGGGGCCAGGGATAGAACTCACATTGAAGCGTCTGTGGGCAGCTTTCAGTGCTGCGTCCTTACCTATTGCACCACCAGGGAGGATCCATCCACAGGACGACAGTTTTATGGAGTGGTCTGGGTAGCTGACACTGGACACTGTGTGTTTGGAGGCCACCTGTCACTCAGGATTGTAAGGGTCTGGACCCCAGGGGCCATGTCCGGCTCTCCCTGGGGTCTTGGACTCATGGTGGTATGTGTGTGTCCGGGGACTTCTCTGTGTGTCAGTTTACTCATTGTAAAATGGGGCTGAAAGTAGTTATGTCTTAGGTTTGTGAGGACTCCTGAGTTAGTCAGTGATTGCATGCTGTGAGTGCTCATTAATAACCATTATTATAACAGCAGGGGCACTATTCAAATTGCCTTTAAATGTTAAAATATAAAAAAGAGTTAAAGAGAGCGCAAATTCTTCCTCCACTTCTTTCCCAGCCACTCACTAATCACCAGAGTGTCTTCCAGAGACAACCAGGCACACATAAGCCACAGTAGCACCCACACAATCACACACCCCACCCCGAGCCTTGGTCTTTTAAGCATCAGTATGCATCTTAATTATATTTCCAGACTGGCACACACAGAGGGTTCTTTTTCTTCTTCTTTTTTTAAAAAAATATTTATTTGTTTATGCATATAGAACTGGGGTACAGGTGCAGTGAGAGGATTCACTAGAGACAGTGGGAAGCAGAACAGGCCGACTGATGAAGTCCACTGCTGAGGGGAGCAGCGGGCGGGTCAGGAGAGGTCTGCCACGCCATGTGGGTCACCTCCGGGGTGGGGATGGAACTCATGCTGAAGTGGCTTTAGCTTCTTAGTGCTGTGCTTTAACCGGCTGCGCCACCAGGGAGGGCCCAGGATAAATTTTTTATGACTGTATTTTATGGACAATTCTTGTGAAAGTATATTTTACAAGAGTTATCTTGGTGTTTTACAATAACAATAAATGTGCTTGCTGTGATAAGTAAAAACTACCCATAACCGTAGAAAGAAAAGTTCATCTTTTCCCTCTATCCTCGTAATCTTTTTCCACACCCCTGAATGTCCTTCCTATTTCACCAGACTGATGGCTTAAGGAAAGGCCTGGTTGTATACAGGGCTTTGAGGGTTTTTTAAAAAAGCTCGTGAGCTCTATCTTGCTCCAAACTTTTGCTGTCACGTCAGTGTTTCACAGAAGACCCTCTGGGTAACAGCGGGTCTGCTGGGCTGCTTTGCCTAGCTCGTGATATCCAGATATGGGCATCATGCACCTCATTCAACCACCGTGAGCGTGGAGATTATTTCCAAGGGTAGCCTCTGTTGACAGCTCACAGTGAATGTCATGGCACACGAATTTTAAATCCCTGTGCTCTTATTTCAGTAGGAGAAACTCCCAATGTGAAATTTCTTCATCAGACATTATTGCATTTTTATTACTTTCCTAAAAGGTTGTCAGAAGTCACCTGCCTGTTTCTCTGTGTCTGCCCCAAAGGAATGAAAAATGGTATCTTGGTGATTTAATTTGTGTTTTACTGCTTACTAGTGATACTTTCCATATATCGATTTGCTGTTTGGATTTCGCCTTCTCGCCTTGCCTGTTCATCGTCCTTGGTCTCGTCTGCTAGTTTCGGGCTGGGCGCTCAAGCCAGATGGCCTCCGTTAGAAGCCAGGCTGCTTTGCAATGTTGCCAGAATTTGGGCGGCCAGTTAACCCTCACGCGCTGGTGCCCTGCCTTGCAAACGAGGGTAACGTACACTGGCCTCCCAAGGTAGCCCAGGAGTGTCTGGCCCGGGGAGTGGCTGCTGTCCATAAATACCATATACACTTGCTTTTGCTTGGTGCATTTGGCGGTCTACCATTCCCTAGCTCTTGGGCAAGCCCACCCTTTCTGAGTGCCGTCTCTGGACTGCCTGGGTGCCTCTGGGCAACGCCTTCACATTTACCTGGTGTCTTTCTAACACCCCATGCCGAGGGAGGGGCAGGGGAGACTCTGAGTAGCCGAGTTTGCTTTTTTTAAGAAAAAAGATGTATTTTTATGCATACAGATCTGGGGTACAGGCCAGAGCTGCAGGGACAGTGGGAGGATTCCCCAGAGACAGAGTGGGGAGCAGAACAGGCAGATCGACGAAGTCCACTGCTAAGGGGAGCAGCGGGCGGTCAGGAGAGGTCTGCCGCACCCTGTGGGTCACCACCAGGGCAGGGATCAAACTCATGCTGAAGTGGCTTTCGCTTCTCAGTGCTGTGCTTTAACCCGCTGCACCACCAGGGAGGGCCCTGAGTTTGCTTTTTAATCTGACAGTGGAACTGTCTGTGCCTATATGGTAGGTGGTGAGCTTTTGTATTACTCCTGCTTCTCAAGTTGGCCCTTTCACATCATAGCATTTCCTAGGTGAAGACGCCTCGCGGATGTTAGTCAGATGGTGTTCGCAGGGAGGTGGGACTTCATTTCATTCTCAGGACCCACCCTGGATGCTACCTGCCTGGCCGTCAGTCTTGGTCCACCTGCAGGCGCCTGACTCACCAGGAGTGGCGGGCTTTCTGGATTGAGGACACAGCAGCTTTCAGACAACTCTCATTTAAATCCTTAAGAAAAACATTTTACATAATTTTTATTTATCTTGTTATCAGACCACCAGAGAAGCAGAGATCAAGCTGAAGAGTGAAAGCAGAGTGAAGCTTTTTTACTTGGACCCAGATACCCAGGTGAGACCTATTGGCTTGTTTGTTTGCTTTATTGATAGCAATCTAACAAGAATGAAAATTCAGGGAAAGGAGGAAAAATGAAACCCACATGTAATTTCATTGCCAGGAGCACAACCACTATGAATACCTGCTATTCAGTAGACTGTTGGAAATGGACAGAAAGTTATCCAAAGTCTCTCTCAAGTCCATGTATAGTTTTCATTTCTGATTCAGATATCAGAAATTACTCCATAAGGATTAGTACACAGAGCTTAAAAATTATAGTGAGGAACAACCCAAACATGCATCAATGGATGAACGGAAACAAAATATAGTACAGCCACACGATGGAATATTACGCAGTCATAAAAAGGAATGAAATTCTCACACAACTACAACCTGGATGAACCCTGAAAAATGCCAAGTGGAAGAAGCAAGACACATAAGTAAATATACTCAAGTAGCAAATACAAGGTTCTCAGCACACGTGAATTCACAGAGTAGAACAAGGATTACTAGGAGTTGGGGGAAGGAACAAGGAATTAGTATTTAATGGATACAGTTTGCGAAGGTGAAGTTCTGGAACTGGGTAGTGATGATACTTGTACAAAAAGAAGATAAGCATTGCAGCAGGTGCCCAGTAGCCAGTGATGTTTCCCAGCCAGCCCACCTGCCCATAGGAGTGTCCCCCAGAATCGCAAATGCACAGATGAGGAGCTCGAAGCCATAGACAGTGCTGGGAGCGGGCACCGTTGGCTGTCTTTCTCCTATCTTACTCTTCCTACTTCATTTATGGTCTTTTTTTCTTTTTAATTAAAATGTCTCTTTAGCTTTATTAGTAAGTATTTTCCATACTTTTTCACAGGCCTCACTGTTTGGCTGTTTTTAAATTGTTGTGCTACAGTACACACGACAAAATTACCACTTTACGAGTACACCTCAGTGGTAATTCACCTTTTTGTACAAGTATCATCACTACCCAGTTCCAGAACTTCACCTTCGCAAACTGTATCCATTAAACACTAACTCCTCGTTTCTTCCCCCAACTTCTACTAATCCTTATTCTACTCTCTGTGAATTCACGTGTGCTGAGAACCTTGTATTTGCTACTTGAGTATATTTACTTATGTGTCTTGCTTCTTCCACTTGGCATGTTTTCAAGGTGCATCCAGGTTGTAGCTTGTGTGAGAATTTCATTCCTTTTTATGACTGTGTAATATTCCATTGTGTGGCTGTACCATATTTTGTATATCTGTTCATCCATTGATGCATGCTTGGGATGTTCCTCACTATAATTTTTAAGCTCTGTGTACTAATCCTTTGGGTAGATATATCATCATTTATCTGACCATTATAAACTACATAAAGTTACAAAATAACAACCCTTAGGAGTTCCTTATCGCTTTCCCATATTTTAGGCAGTTTCGTTAGTATACATTATGGGGGTTTTTTAAATGGGAATATAATCTTGTGATATATTTACATTTTCTTTTCTAGAAGCTTGACTTCTCATCAGCTGAGCCAGAAGTGAAGCCATTCGAAGAGAAGTTTGGAAAAAGAATTCTCGTCAAGTGCAATGACTTGTCTTTCAATCTGCAGTGCTGTGTTGCTGAAAATGAAGAAGGACCTACTACCAATGTAATTTTTCTTTAAAAAATTCAGAGGTTTCAAATGTGCCAGTTACGTGAAGTCTGGACATGAAAGCTGGTCCTTGGAAGCAGAGGTCACAGTTTGGACCCGGATGTGGAGGGCGGGTTAGCCTGCAGGTTGGCAGTGTGTAGCCCTGGCTGGGCTGTGGGGAGGAGGGGCCAGCCCTGCGTAGCGACGCCCATAAACACGACTCGTCGTCTTCCTGAGAGCAGCTCTCTGTTTTCCCAAAGCTTGAGCCATGACGATCTGCTTTGCTTTGTTTGGTTCAGGTCGAGCCTTTCTTTGTTACCCTCTCCCTGTTTGACATAAAATACAACCGAAAGATTTCTGCCGATTTCCACGTGGACCTCAACCACTTCTCGGTGCGCCACATGCTGGTGCCCCCGTCCCCGGTGCTGATGAACGGCGGTGGCCAGAGCTCGCCCGCCCTGCAGGACACCCTTCACGAGGCTGCCATGCAGTACCCAAAGCAGGTGGGCCCCGGAGCAGCTGCTGAGACTCACCAGCACGTGCTTCCTAACCACACACTCTGCCTCTGCAGTTATGGGGCTTTGGGGGGTCTGGGGGGTGTGAAGGAGACCACAGTATTGACAGCATCTATAAATACACAGTAAACGCAGGTGCAAAGAGAAGTGATTTCTGCCTTCTAAACTTTCCTAATGGCCTCCCCCACCACATAGCCATGGTGGAGCAAGGTGGGTCAGCTGGTCTACCCTGGGTGCTTCTTAATAGCTACCTGTTTCACCATCCTCACTGCCTTAAAATCTTTCATGTTCATGGGTTTGTTTAACATGACTGTCAGTTCTACTCACAGAAGAACATTGTTTTCTTCTAGGGAATCTTCTCAGTCACCTGTCCTCATCCCGACATCTTTCTCGTGGCTAGAATTGAAAAAGTTCTCCAGGGCAGCATCACCCATGGCGCTGAGCCATACATGAGAAGCTCAGACTCTTCCAAGGTATGGTGACTGCCAGCTCCGTGACTGGTCAGGAAGACAGAGGCTGCCTGTCAGAGTAGGAATTCTCCAGCACCGCTAACCCATCTGTACCCCCTAAAAGGCGAAGACAGATCTATGTTGTTTCTCAATACATTTAACTTTCTGTGTCTGACTTACGGTCAAGAGTGGTGCTCCGCATAAGTGAGGCGCCTCGTTGGAGTGCGTCATCCCGAGATCACTGGAGAAGAATTGCCAGCTCCTTGTAGATGTCCTGTTGTCCCAAAGCGCCTCCATTCAACTAGAGACCCTTCCCCTTGCTGATACGGCTTTGGGGCTGTCGTTCTGAGGCTTGGAGGACAGGGCAGGCTCTGGTGACAGCGGTGACTTCAGGTAGACAAGGGACAGGAAACAGCAAGATGCATGTTTGGGTACTTGCAAGGGTGTCCATCCTTGGGGAGTGCCTAGGGTGGACGTGCTGTAGAAGTATCGAGGGTTTGATGGCATCTCCTCGCAGGCACCCGTCAGAAACTGGCTAACAAAGGCTTCTCTACTCGGTTAGAGTGGACACTTGGCTTCCGAGTGCATTCCGTGACCAGTCCAAGTAAGCTACGAGTGCTGTGCCTGCTGTTGTGTAGTATTTTTAGTTATGAAAATATTTTTCCCAGTAAGTGGTCATCTAAGAGATGTCCCCAGTACAGGGACGAGGGCCGATCCACTCCAGAGACTCTACCTGGGTTTTCAGAGTTGGTTCAGAGCCTCTCTGGCCACCTGTACTTTACAAGTGTGCCAGGATGGTTTTAAGAGTCAGACCCCGGTGCTTTGGAGAAAGCGCCTCACCCCCTGGTTCCCAAGTATCCTGCTTGTAGATGAGGAAAATGTTACAACCCACCCTTAGCTTCTCTGGGGAAGCTCCAGGGTCCTGCAGACAGTGCTGGGGGTAGGGCAGCGTGGACCACTGATGCGTGCAGGCCCTGGTGGTCATTGATCAGCAGTTAGCAGACTTCAAACAGCGTGGCTTCAAACAGGACTCCTGCCTGGCTGATGAAAGCTAACCGGTCTCCAGAGAGAAGCTGTGTTATTTTTGATTGTCAAGTCTATGAAACCTTGGATGAGAAGCTTCAAAAGCTCTTTTATGTTTTGATTAGTAATCAATGAAGGCCCAAGCAATGATCTCCCTGGTTCTGTGTGTGATGCTTTTCCAAGAGCCACAGGCACCGCCTCTGTGACCACACACGGTTGCAGGTCGGCAGCTCGTGGTGGTGCAAAGCTCAGTGTCCCTGAGGGCTGGACATGCACCCTTCTGCTCCCTGACCGCTGCCCACCGCTGCTTTTCCCTGCTGACAGGGTGCAGAGCTCAGCCCTCCCCGTGGCCCGTGCCATGCTCTCACCATCCTGCCTGGCATTCATGCTGGGATTAGGAGGGATTAAGACGCAGCCACCTCCCAGCCTAACAATACTTTGGGCAGAGATTTTACAAAGGAATTTTCCTCTTGTATTTCAGAAATGTCTACTCAAGGTCAAGAACCTCCTTTGGAGGAAATTTTTGTCTGGGAGGAAGTTATTGCGAAATCTCTATAGGTGCCCATCATGAATAAATGTGTTAAACAGGAAAAACCCCAAAGGGCAAAGCGAGTTTTTTGTTATGACTTCCCTCATTTTGTCCCATTACCCGCTCCCCCAACCTCCCCCCGCCCCCCCACCCCGAGTCGGAGGGCTCAGTCTCCATGCGCTGTGGGGAAGGCGAAGCTTGTTTGAAGCTTGTGTTTTAGCATCAGACCTCATGCAGATGCTGTGTCTTATTCCACAGCGTTGTCCTCATTGCTAGAACTTAACAGTAATAGTTTTCAAGAGAAATGCTTAGGGGGAATGGACAGTCCAGGACGGTAGCCTTGGACTGTGCCCCCACTGAACCCTGAACCCGACATCTCCTGCGATCAAGCACACTCCCCACTTCACCCCCGAAGCAATGGCTCGCATGTGTGCTGATGCAGAGGCATCAGGTTTGGGAACTGGAGGATAATGAAGAGCCAAGCTCCCCCCCGTGGCCACAGTGCCAACGGCCACTTTCAGCTGGATGTGGGCACAGAAACTCTAGTGTGCCGATTCAGAGTCTCTAGACAAGCCCTGCTCAAACCTAGTGCTGAACTCACTTGTAAAGCTCCCTTTGCCGAGGGCCACAGAGCCCCACTCTGGCTCTGACCAGCCAGCACTCACAGCGCTGACGATATAGTATCCTGGTGTAAGCAAATCTGGGGGAAGTGGATGTCTCAGCTTCAACGGTAGGGGTGCAGTTGATTAGTGGGCCTGCCATGTATACATATTAAACCAAAAGTAAGTCTTCTGTGCTGTAGGGTTAGCCAACTGGCAAGTCAAAGTTGACCACTGGAGAGTAAAAACAGCAGTCATGTGGACTTAGAAGACAAGAACAGTGAGTGAAAACCCAGCTGAAGCTCCACGTACAGTCTCCACATGATGAGTGCCCCTCGAGTGCATATGGGCGCTGTGAGAGCTTACTGTTTCCACTAGGTTCTCTTTTAAGTTCCAGTAGCAGAATGCACTGGGGCATGAATCCCAAGCACCAGTGATCTTTACTTACTCAGTGGACTCATCCGTCACCCTTAGACATAAAGGACTCTAAGAGCCTATGGAACGGCAAGCTTGTCTGAAGGCCACGGCGGAGACATACATTCTGGAGACAGGTCTCATTCTGTCTTGAAAAATCACAGCTAGACGGATGTTCCCCACTGAGTGGAAGTCTAGCCAACCTCATGACACTCGTGTGCTTCCCCCCAATCTGGCACGGTGGCGAGAGCTTGCTGTGGTGGCTTCTCAGCTATAGTGATCAGTGGGTTGCAGTGTCTCATGGCTGTATTTTGGTATCTCCAAGGTTGCTCAGAAGGTGTTGAAGAACGCGAAGCAGGCATGCCAAAGACTCGGACAGTACAGGATGCCTTTTGCTTGGGCGGCAAGGTAGGCCAATGTCTTCTATAGCTTGTGTGTATATAGACGACACAGACAGACAGACAGCGATCAGCTGACCTACGCTTCTGAGTTCCAGGTAGACCTGTATTCTGATGACTGAGCGTTGCATTGAAGTCACTGTGGGAAACTGTAATTTATTTAAGTAAAGGTGACTGGAGTTTTGTTTTTAAGATTTATTTACTTATGCATATAAAAACTGGGATATAGGCCAGAAATGTGTGTTGGGGGGAGGGTGTGAGAGGATTCACCAGAGATAGAGTGGGGAGCACAACAGGTAGATTGATGAAGTGCATTGCTGAGGGGAGCAGCTGGGTGACAGGAGAGGTCTGCCGCGCCATGTAAGTCAGATCCCTCGGGATTGAACTCTTGCTGCAGTGGCTGCGGACAGCTTCAAACAGCTGCGCTTTAATCCCTTGCACCACCAGGGAGGCCCTGTGACTGGGTTGCTTTTTTTTTTTTTTTTTAACCTACTTTTTAGGGCCTCCTTGGTGGCCTAGGAGTAAGTCTCAATACTCTCACTACTGTGGCCTGGGTTCAATCTGCACCAGGGAGCCACAGGGCGCAGCAGACCTCTCCCATCTCCCCATCGCTCCCCTCAGCAGTGTGTTTCAGTGGATCTGCCTGTTTTGCTCCCACTGTCTCTGGTGAATCCCTTTAACCCTTGCCTTTCTGGCCTACACCCCAATTCTTCTAAAAAAAAGAACACACCACTTTTACTAAGCAAGACTAAAAGTTTCCTGGAACTCAAAGAGTATATGTATTGCCCATAGACAAAATATTGAAATGGGAAATAAATACCCCTGTATCTGAAGAGTCGTTTTCCAGCGTCCCTGCAGAGGGGTGCTGCTGGAGGGCAGCCATGTTGGAGGTGTCTGGCTGGACGGGAGTGTTTGTGCTGGCCTTGGGCTCCAGGGTCTTGGACTCGCCTGCGTCCAGCTGGGCACAGGGGCAGCGGGAGGCCTGCCAGCCACCATCGTGACCGCCATGTCTTACACACTGACTGTGGCTCCGCTCTCCTCGGTACGAGCCATTTGCTGGACATGTTCTCTAAGTAAATTGAGTTAGTTGTGTTCATCCACATAAACATCTCCCCTGTTTTTAGATAATGAGATTTTCCTTGTCTACTGCCGGTGGAATAATAATTCGTCTTTACGTAGAAACCAGAGTTAAGTTACAGATTAATTTTGGTGGTTTGGAAACTCGGTTCAGAAAGGTGGTTTTGTTATTTCAGGACGTTGTTTAAGGATGCATCTGGAAACCTGGACAAAAATGCCAGATTTTCTGCTCTCTACAAGCAAGACAGCAATAAACTCTCCAACGAGGACATGCTGAAGCTGCTGGCAGACTTCCGGAAGTGAGTCTCAGGGCCTTAGTACCCCACACCTGACTCGTAGGCATCCTAGGGGAGGAGGTGGGAGCGGGAGCACGTTTGGTGGCTTAACTCAGCTTCGGAGGGCATGTTGGATGAGTGTGGGACAGAGACATGCACTCAAGGAGGCACAAAAGTGCCTCAAATTTCTTTTAGTTCTATATAATCTTTTCAAGAGACTCCAACGCATTTTTAGGGATTTTTTTTTTTTTACACAATGCAGTTGTGTAAAAAAAAATAGTTTCATCATTTATTTGTTTTATCAAATGCAAAAAGTAAGTATTTTTTTAATGTTCGTGTAAAATCACAAAAAGCTATAGAGGAGCAAATTCAAAGTTACATAGAACTCTACCCCTTGGGGAGACCTTGAGTGACATTTTGTTGTATATTCCACAGGGTGATTTTTATGGTGGTCTACCTTTGCATCTGGCTGGCTCCCTGTCTGTCCTTTTCTTCATTTATATTCCAGAAATACATAAAATATTTTCTTTTCATAAGAGAGTTTATCCAGGTACATTCTCTTCCTCAACAGTACTGTTACTGTTCCTCTTTCTAAATGAATACAGATGGGTTATGTCATGATGACTGACAGTTGCGGGTTACTCGACGGTGGGAAAACTGTGACTTACTTAGCTAAAGGTGACTAGGTTCTCTTTTTTAAAGAAAAAAAAAACCTACTTTTTATTATGTAAGTAAGACTAAAAGTTTCCAGGAATCCCCATAAAAGGACAATAATTACTTCGATAATCCAGTATATATGACAATATATTATCCACTAGAAAAAGTAACTGAAACTTTTAAAAGTTGTTCATTTCGACTCCTTAGAATTCTGAAAATTCAAAGAGAAATCCGATTACGGTAAACATGAAGATAAAGGAAGCTCATTCAGTCTTTTCTGAGTTCTAGGCAAACTGATATCGTTTCTTGGGTATAGAAATAACAAATGAGGACTGAAAGGAACCAGGGAACAGAATCCGCAGTGGTGGATCCCTGGCTAGTTTCTTCATTTCATTACCCCCTCAAGCCCTCAGCTCTTTTTCTTCCCAGAAAAGGTCTTAAACATCTCTAGCAAAGAAAATCCATTTTATAACTTGAGCAGTGAGGGAGGGCTCAGTAGGGAGCTCTGAAATAGCACCACGGGAAAAGAAGCTTCGCAGCCAGACCCACTTCCGCCCACTCCCAGCTGTGAGGTGGAGACGTGTTGTTTCACCTCGCTTTGCCTCTTTGTCATGCATTGAGCTGAATTCCCCCAAGAAGCTGTGCTGAAGTCCGGACCCCTGGTACCTATCGGTGGGACCTTATCTGCAAATCGGCTCTTTGCAGAGAGTCAAATGGAAAGGGGCCCTCACGGGGATGAGCCCTCACCTGGTGTGTTGTACTCCAATGTGGAGACTTACTGACAGGCACACGGCAGAAGCTCGTCGAGTCAGAAGCAAAGTTCTCGCTATGTGTGGTGAGGAGTGGTGACATACCAAAGGTCACCACACAACATCTGCAAACATCCAGTCCCGTCACCCCCTGAACCAATCAGGTGGAATCCACAGCTGGTTTCTAAGAATTAGAATGAACTTTTTATACGAGCTCAGTATTGAGCTGATGATATCTTGACTGTATTGGGACAAAAATATGTGTCCTTTCGATTCTTTTTACTTTTTCTTTTCACCTTTTTTTTTTTTTTTTTTTTTTTTTTTTTTTTTTTTTTTTTTTTTAAGATTTATTTCTTTATGCATACAGAACTGGGGTACAGGCCAGAGGCTCAGGGGCGGTGAGAGGCTTCACCAGAGACAGAGTGGGGAGCAGAACAGGCAGATCGAGGAAGTACACTGCTGAGGGGAGCAGCGGGCGGGTCAGGAGAGGTCTGCCACGCCATGTGGTCTCCTCCAGGGCAGGCGGGAATCGAACTCATGCGGAAGTGGCTTTAGCTTCTCAGTGCTGCGCTTTAACCCGCTGCGCCACCAGGGAGGGCCCTCTTTTCACCTTTAATGTGGCTGCTGGCCAGTGTAAAATCACTTGTGTAACTTGCATTATATTTCTCTGGGAAGTGTTTCTCTAGAACTTTGGCATTCACAGCAACCTGACTCACAATGTTCTTTTTCCTCATCTTTGTAGACCGGAGAAGATGGCTAAACTCCCAGTGATTCTGGGCAATCTAGACATCACCATCGACAATGTTTCCTCAGATTTCCCCAGTAAGTGACGTTCTCTGCAATAAACAGACAACTTCTTGTTTGCTTTTCCCTTCACTTCATTCAATTTTGATTTTTTAGATTATGTCAATTCATCATACATCCCCATGAAGCAATTTGAAACCTGTAGTAAAACTCCAATCACATTTGAAGTCGAGGAGTTTGTACCCTGCATCCCAAAACACACCCAGCCTTATACCATCTACAACAACCACCTTTACGTCTATCCAAAGTACTTGAAATACGACAGTCAGAAGTCTTTTGCCAAGGTGAGCGCATCGATCATTTCTATATCAGACGCTGGTCAGAGCGGACATCTCACGTCCTTCGATAAGTACGTATATATTCTGGTTTTTAATTAAGTTTCATTTTTTCTTTGACTATTCCTGCAGGCCAGAAATATTGCTGTTTGCATTGAATTCAAAGATTCTGATGAGGAAGATGCCCAGCCTCTGAAGGTTTGTCTTTCATGTGGTTGCATGCCTACACGCTCTGATGTCTTCCATTACAAAGTGATGTTCCATACAGTGCCCAACGAGACACATTTAACACATTCTAAATGACACTGACACAAAAACATAGGGCATTGGACTACAGAACCAGATGTGGTGAACCTTACAGAACATGGAATTGATGGAGTTCATGCTCCTACTTGACTGTTTCTCTTTTATCAGTCAATTACACAACATTTTCTTATGCACAGTCAATGCAATAAATAGATGCACCTTCAATAAGTCGGGCCTTGGGTGGATGCTAGGAATTTAGGGATTAGGAATACTGGTCATAGAAATAACAATAGGTTGGCATTTCTTAAATATTAATTATAGCACGGTAATAATCACGAGATCACGTGTGATGTTTTCAGTGGTTATTATTGTCCAGATCCGTGTTTTAGCACCTTGTGGGTGCTAAACATCTTTAATACCCTTTTGAGTTAGGTTGCTGCTATTACCTTCTTATTTTTTTTTTTTTAGATGAGGAGATTAATATACAGATTTAAGTAAAATGCAGAAGGGTGTACAATGGTGGCACCAGGCGCTACCCTGGCCAAACCCAGGTGCTTTGTGGTAACTCTATGAATGGAAGGAGACAGGGATGCAAAGGAAAATATATGCAGCTTTCACCCTCCACCGAGCCAGCTAAGTGGGAAGACAGTCATGGAGAAAGAGCTCCCAGCACACAAAAGGAGTTTTGGGACAAAAGAAATATTTAGTATAGCAAGATGCTGAGGGAGCATAGAGGCAGGGTCAAGCATCTCTTTCTTCTTTTTTTTTTAAAAATTCTATCTTTACTGAAGTAACATTGGTTTACAACATCATATATAATTTAGGGGTAGGGATCACCCCAGAGTCCTCTGCCAGGCCATAGAGCTCCCCCTTTGCCCCGTACCCCCCTCCCTCGCCCCTAGCCTCAGTTCTACATCAGGTTTCTGGTATTTGTTTCGGTTTAGTCTGGCTGGTCCTATGCTTTGTTTCTCTGAAGCCAACCGTGTTTGTCTGTCTCCCCCGAATTAGTGAGCTCACTTCACGTAGCATCACCCTCCCCTTCCATCCATGTTGTCCCACATGGCAAGACTTTCTCCTCTGGAAGGCTGAGTTGTCCTGCTGTGTGGGCAGGCCACACCTTCTCAGTCCACTCTTCTGTCGTTGGCCACGGAGACGCTCTCCATGAGTCTGTTGGAAATGGTGCTGTGAAGGAGCAGAGGGCTTTCTCGAAGGAGGTCTGCGGGTGTGCTGGGTTCATAGAGAAAGCAGGTCAGCCACAGGGGAACTGCATAGACAGCAGCGTGAGGGGGATGTGACCGGGCACAGCCCGCAGACCTGGGAAGGTGGGCATCCATAGCAGCAGCACGTAGGCTGGGATCAGCCAGGCCTAGAGGAGAAGCTGGAGGCCGTTGGGGCCCCGGGTCAGGGGGCCTGCGGGGCTGGCGTCTCCTAGAAGAACCTGTCAGAGGTGGTTAAGGCCAAGCTGCCTCTTTCTTAATAACACGTCTGAGCTTGCATTCTTGCCCCGCGACATACTCATGACTTTCCTTGCGATCTCTTACTCCATCCAGTGCATTTACGGCCGACCTGGAGGGCCGGTCTTCACAAGAAGCGCCTTTGCTGCCGTTTTACACCACCACCAAAACCCAGAATTTTATGATGAGGTAAGTGAGGTTTTCAGGGGCTACCCAGTTTACCCCTTCATAAGGAAAACTCCAAATTTTGTGTTCAGCAAAGCAAAATTCAAGAGACGATACACATTCTACTAAAATCCCAGTGATGGAGTGAAATGTCGATGTCAGAGTATTTGTTTTACATAATATTTTCCTCATTAGGAGAGTAAGCTGTTTAAAAATGCAGACGAGGTCAGAAAGAAAAAGCCCAAAGCCCTCCATCATGCCACAATTAAGATGGCGCTGTATTCCTTTCCAAGTCTTACTTACGCGTGGCTCCATCTGTAACTCAGTGGGCTGTCAGCACACCCGCGCCACCGAGAGCCTTCCTGTCTGCTCGCTGCGTCTGCTGCTAGAGCAGCACGATGCAGCCCTTCCCTACAATGTCCTCCCTGCTCCCTCGCCACTCCTGGGCTGGCAGGGCAGGGCCCTCTAGAGTTGAAACGCCAGCCTTCCTGGTGTTTCTGATGAGCCACCGATTAACACGTGAGCTTCTGTTGTTTCATTCTGTGCTGCTATCACAAAACCCCACGCACTTGGGGCTGTTTTTAAACTCCTAATCCCATTATCTTCAGGGGTTAGGACTACAACATATGAATTTTGGGAAGACACAAACATTCCTACCACAGCAACGCATCAAGAATCTATTTAAATCCTTTGCACCATTTACAGTCTTGAGTGTCTTTGCACAACTTCCTATGAGTGTGGACATCAGAACCACGCTTGCTCCTTGGGTGACGCGTGGGTGGCAGCTTTCTCTGAGTCCCCTCGGAACATTGGAAGGACGGTCCTCTTGCCTTCCTTGCAGGTTAAAATCGAGCTGCCCACTCAGCTGCACGAGCGCCATCACCTGCTCTTCACCTTCTTCCACGTCAGCTGCGATAACTCCAGCAAAGGAAGCACCAAGAAGAAGGATGTGGTGGAGACGCAAGGTTTGCTCTTTCGCCATCCTTCGAGGGTGCCAGCTTACGCAACAGCTTCTTCCGCTTTACTGAGGTCTGCGTTTGCAGCCTCTGCGGAGTTTCCCGTAAGGCGTTTGAAGGTAGCACACCGGGCCGCCAGTGCACACTTTGACGCAAGGCTAGAATTCTACCTGCAGGGAGCCCAGTCCTGGGCGCAGGGGTGTTTGGCCTCAGTGGCCTGGCCTGGCCTGCCGCCACTGTTTTCACAGGTCAGGCCTTCTAGAAGAAGCTCACTTTGTTTGGCTCTCTTCCATGTTTTTGTGCACTGACGTGAGTTTTTTCCCTTTGTTTTCCAGTTGGCTACTCCTGGCTTCCTCTCCTGAAAGATGGCCGGGTGGTGACCAACGAGCAGCACACCCCTGTCTCTGCTAACCTCCCACCTGGCTACCTCGGCTGCCAAGAGCTGGGGATGGGCAGGGTACGGACCTGGCCGCTCCTTACTTTATCCCCATGCTCCAGAATACCTTGAAGATCACCTGGCACAATAGTAACACGAAAAAGCACACAGTGTTTCTTATTGCTGCCGATATTTTGGTTTTAGTTGGGCGTTTTCAAGCGATTCAGGCCACCGGCAAACAGTGCTGTGGACAGTTAACGTTGTCTAGACTTCTAGCCGGGGCAGCTGTAAGCCTTGACCCGGCAGCCCCTCTGCAGGGAATAGACACTGGCAGACTGGCTGCATAGACTTTTGCTTCTGCAAAGTAGCTGCAGATAAAGATACATTTTTAGCATCTCTTAGAAATCTTTGAAACTATTAGGATGTCTCTTCTAGCTCAGTGTCAACAGAGAGATGAATCTTGCATCCCAGGGTCCCCATCCTAATTCCCTTCTGACTTGTCAAGGCCTGGAGCATCCCAGATGGCTCCCGTCGGTTTGCTGGGTTTGCACTTTGCAGCCACCTGAAATTGTAGAGACTTTGTTTTTATGAACTGCTTTGATAAGGTCTGTTCATTTTGTTGGGAGTGACTTTTAATATTTCTCTCTAGTTAAGCCAGGCCACATTTGGGCCTTTTTAAAGAATGCTAAATTTGAGCCTGTGGTACGGCTCAGGCCCAAATAAAGGAGCGACCCATTCAAATTCCTAGCCCCAATTTGAGAGAAATAGAGTTCAGAAAGGTGCGACACATCACTCAGCAGATGATGGCCTGGCCTGTGCCGGTGCGCACTGCCCTGTCTGCTTTAGCTGGCACTTTCAACCATTTCTTTCAGTATCCTGAGCTCAGGCTTGGTGGAGTCATTGGTGAAATTGAATTTTTCCCTCTCAAATGGACAGTGACTCATACAGCTGCTCCCACACAGAAAAGTCCACTTAGAAATTGCAGGATGAGGGGTTGTGTCCTTGGGGCAGAGAGAGGGCAGAGGTCAGTCCAGGCACGCCTGTCCTGCCCCTGAGCTTCCAGAACCTTCAGTGCCCTATCCAGACCCTCCTGAAGATGGTGCGTGAGGCCAAGATGACTAACCTGTTGGGGGACTAACCTGTTGGGGGCTCCGCCCTCTCTATTTTTCAGCATTACGGCCCAGAAATTAAGTGGGTCGATGGAAGCAAGCCACTGCTGAAAGTCTCAACTCACCTGGTTTCCACTGTGTATACTCAGGTAAGAGGCCAAGAATGAGTTTGCTTCAATTTTGGCAAAACAAAACCCTACATATGTTATCTGGAAACATTTTTATTCTGTATAGAAACACCTTTTTTTTTTAAGATTTATTTATTTATTTGTACAGAACTGGGGTACAGGCCAGAGATGTGGAGGGTGAGAGGCTTCACCAGAGACAGAGTGGGGAGCAGAACAGGCAGATTAACGAAGCACACTGCTGAGGGGAGCAGCGGGCGGGTCAGGAGAGGTCTGCCACGCCATGTGGTCACCTCCGGGGCAGGCGGGGATTGAACTCATGCTGAAACGGGCTTTAGCTTCTCAGTGCTGTGCTTTAACCCACTGCGCCACCAGGAAGGGCTGAAACATCTTTCTTTAAAAAGAAAGGAAGAAAGAAGGTCCCTAATGAGGGGCATGGATAGGTACAGATAGCACAGATCGCGCGTCTTGACAATTTCCCCCCTTTGTTGGAGGATCTTTGAAATCTCTTTGCAAATTGTTGTTTTCTCCTTTGGCGTTTTGCCTTTTATGGATGAGTTTCATCATCTAATGACCCGTGCGGGCTGTGGGAAGCACCCTCCAGTAGGTTCACCTCCAGAGGTGTGCTCATGGCCTTTCTTTCCTCCCTTCCAGGATCAGCATTTACACAATTTCTTCCAGTACTGTCAGAAAACCGAATCGGGAGCCCAAGCCGTGGGGAACGAACTTGTGAAATACCTTAAGGTATCAGATGCCTTTCTAGTAACCCCTAAGTCCTCCGAGCCTGGGATCCTGCGATGTGGTGACGCCATGTCTGACACGTGTCTCGAGTTTGAGTTTGGCGGCGAGCGCTGTTCTGAGCCCCGGACGGGAACCTCACGAGCGTGGTTGCCTCTCAGTCGGGCGACCGCATCGATAGGTTCCGTATGGCAAGAGCTCAACCAACGCCCGGCCCCACCTGTACGTCCCTTGAGCCTAACATGTCACTGCCCACACAGAAAAACACTCACCTCCATGGACCCATAGGTGCCGAGCACAGGTTTGGCCCGAGAACCGGAGACTTCAGTCCCGTGGCTGAGTAACTTCAGATCCGTTGTAGGACAGAACATGACCCCGGTGAATGCCTGAATAGAACACACAGAACTGATTAATCAACCCTGGCTGTGTGGGGGGCGGGGGGTTGGGGCACAGAAAACTCCCCGGGTCACTGAACAGGGAGGGCAGGGGAGGCATGAAACTCGGAGTTTCATTCAGAAAGTGACTCTAGAGCAACACTGGAACAGGAGGGTTGCTAAAGAGCATTCCAGGCATGGGGCTAACTGTGAGCAATGGGAGAG
This sequence comes from Condylura cristata, assembly GCF_000260355.1. Lineage (NCBI taxonomy): Eukaryota > Metazoa > Chordata > Mammalia > Eulipotyphla > Talpidae > Condylura > Condylura cristata. Next base: position 5,738,405 of record NW_004567111.1, read on the forward strand.
ACGGGATAATGGGCGTGAGCAGGAAAATGGATGGGGACGCTGCTTTGCCGGGGTGCTTCAGCTCCTCACAGAGGTCCCGGTGCCTTTAAGAGCCTTTGTCTGGGTTTGCTCGAGCTGCTGTCACCAAGATACATTTTCTGGCACCTACGCCTACAGGTCAACGGTCTTCGCTCTCTCTGGGTGAAAACCAGGCGTTATTTACAGGACTGAGGTCCTTCCTGCAAAGTTGGGGGTGGATGTTCTTTGTCCTTCCACCAGCCTAGAGGGCTTCCCTCATTCCTTACTTTGGCTCCTTTCTCCATCACACAACCCGCAAGTGGGGCATCTCTGACCTCAGTGCCTCTGGCGTGTCTCCTTGACGCTCCTCCATGCCCCCCCTCAAACCCCAGAACCCCTGTGATCACACCAGGTAGTCCGGGGAGCAAACCTGACTCCTCACTGTCACGTGGTGCCACGTCCCAGCTCCTGGACATCAGGTGTGGACTCCGTCTGCTGGGCCACCTGCCTCCGCTGCCCCCACGCTGAACGGACCGTCCCTCCCGTCCGTGGTTGAGACGGAGTGGAACGGGCTTGGGATTTGCTCCTACAAGGCTGACGTGGCCTTTTCCTTTCCGCATCTCTAGAGCCTGCACGCCATGGAAGGCCACGTGATGATCGCCTTCTTGCCCACCATCCTAAACCAGCTGTTCCGCGTCCTCACCAGGGCCACCCAGGAGGAAGTGGCCGTCAACGTCACACGGTAAGACAGGCGGCGGGCGGGAGCAAAGTCCTTCTGGAGCAAAGTCCTCCAAACCCGGGATGCTGAGATGTGGTGACGCCATGTAGAGACCCCCATCTGATCCCTTGGGCCCTCTGGGGCAAGGAATGGGGCGTCCTCTCTGTTGTCACACTGCTGTGATGAGAGCGAAACCCCCCATTCCCGCCCTCCAATACATCTCTCTCTCCGCCCCATGGTGTCCAGGGTCATCATCCATGTGGTTGCCCAGTGCCATGAGGAGGGGCTGGAGAGCCACTTGCGGTCATATGTCAAGGTACGTGAGGTAAACGGGTCATTTCTCCCTGTGGCTCCCAGTTTCCCTCAGGGATTCACTTTTAAATAATGGCCTAATTCTTGAGGGGTGACCAGGGGGTGAAACCTGCTACCTCTGCTTTCTTCCTCTCTATCACTCAGCCCATTCTTGTGCCCGAACAAGGGGAAGTGCAGCGAGGTGACCATCCACGTGGTCCCTGAATTCTGTTCCTTTCGCTCCATCTCCCTCAATGGGTTTTGCAAACACGGTGACCCAAGTGACGTGACATTTCAGAGAAAGGTTTAAGGTCTTTCTTGGCTCGCCCTCTGGTGTAGTTATCACCTTCTTTTTTTTTTTTTCCTATCAAACATTCCTAGCAAAACTGAGGTTACTTCGGAGGACTGTCAGACAGCCAGAGGCACCCTAGGGTTGACATCAACACGTCCGTCATTTCTGTGCCGTCCTCAGTCCGCGTAGTAGCGGTTATTATTCTAAACATTCGCACAAGTTCTACTGGGTCACGGATGTCTAGAGAATGAGAACTTGTGAATACACAGTCCGGGTCTTTGGGGTATCAGTGGCCGGTGTGCTGGGTCACATTCCCTGGCATCCTTGGGAGGTGGAGTCGAGTTGGCGGCCGGAGGACCGTTCAGGTGGTGGACATCTTCCGCGGGCCGCAGACACCCCAGGCCCCTCGTTATGTCCCGTTCGCACACCCTCCCCTCCACCTCGGAGCCCGCTTTCCACCCCTGGGCCTCTGCTGTCATCCAGCTTGTGGGCCCACTGCAGTGTCTGCTTCCCTTCACTCTCCAGTTTGCGTACAAGGCCGAGCCCTACGTGGCCTCCGAGTATAAGACCGTGCACGAAGAACTGACCAAGTCCATGACCATGATTCTCAAGCCTTCGGCTGACTTTCTCACCAGCAACAAACTCCTGAAGGTGCGTGCTGGGGAGCAGGGAACAGTGTGGCGCTGGGGGAGTGGCATTGAGGGGGGGACACCCCAGCTCCACAGCCTGATCTGGTCACCTGTTTGCTGTGTTTTTAGAGCTGGTCATCTCTTCTGAAAAAAGGGGTGATCCCCGGGGGTTGGGGTTCTTCAGCCCCGCGCTGCCCCCAGCCCTGTCTCGGAGCTGTGTGTCTCCCATCTGGCATGGCCTCATGTGTCTTCAGTCCCTATATTGAAGCGTGCAGCGGAGGCTGAGGGAGAACTCTAACGGCGGGTCAGCCTGGGGGCCCGGCCAGGAGGACGGTGCATCTAGGGGTGCCGCTGCATCTAGGGGTGCCGCTGCTCTGGCAACCCATGTGCCCAACTCCCGGGAAGGGGGTTTGCTAGTTGTTGGACTCTGAGAGCAAGAGAAGCTCTTCCCCACTTCTGGGCTCGCGCCGATTTTCCAAGAGGTGAACTGTGTTCTGGAGTCAGACTGCTTCCTGTCGCCCCCATGCTTAGCCTTCAGAAAGTACACATCAGCCTGGGCCCTCCCGGGGGCGCAGCGGGTTAAAGCACAGCACCGAGAAGCTAAAGCCGCTTCCGCATGAGTTCGATCCCCGCCTGCCCCGGAGGTGACCCCATGGCGTGGCAGACCTCTCCTGACCCGCCCGCTGCTCCCCTCAGCAGTGTACTTCGTCGATCTGCCTGTTCTGCTCCCCGCTCTGTCTCTGGTGAAGCCTCTCACTATGGCCTGCACCCCAATTCTGTATGCATAAATAAATACATCTTAAAAAAAAAAAGCAAAATACACACTTCCCCTTTGAACCTCATTGTTTTGCTTACTGGGATGCTTTTTTTGTTCTTTCAGTATTCGTGGTTTTTCTTTGATGTCTTGATAAAATCCATGGCTCAGCATTTGATTGAGAACTCCAAAGTTAAGGTACGTCGCTTCCCGCGGAGACTCCGTGGCAGTGCTTGGGGGAAACTGTCTTTCTGTGTGTTTGTGGCAAGCATCCCGTGGTGCTTTGTGTGTGCCACGGCGGTGGCCCACGTGCCTCCCTAGTGTGGAACAACTTGGCTCCAGCCCTGTGTGTTGGGGGGGGAGAAGAGACCATCTTACATTTTAGAGACGGGGAAACTGAGGCCAGGATGCCTGTGCCGCTCGCCGAAGGCCACGGGGGCAGCGAGTGGGGGCGGCCGGCTGCAGACAGGCTGGCTGCAAGCCCGCGCCTCTAACTCCGCGCTTAGCCCGCGGACGCGTTCTTCTCCATCAGCCTAGAAATCTTCAAGTGTGTCGGTGCAGGAGCAGCGTGTGCACGAATTAAAGGCGCGGCTGGTGTGTCTTAAGCACCTTGCACAGGAAGAGCTCTCCCAAGGCCTTAGCTGAGAGTGTCTGACGGCACCCGCTCTGGAACCTGTGCCTGGATTCTGAGATGACTCGGTCTCCCCAGCGCCTCCTCTCTCCCGGGTCCCTGCACTGCCCCCAGCACACTGGTCTCTGCCAGGAGAGGCCTGAACTCACAGTGCGGCGGGTGAAGCTCAGCGTAGATTTACCTAAGCGCGCGGGACGTGGTGTCCTGTCCCAGTGTTCCTGCCGTGTGAGACATGCAGAGCCCGGGGCTGCGTGAACACTGGGCTTCTGCCCGCTTCAGAGCTGTCAGGAGGGTCTGCCCAGCTGGGGGGCCTCAGGGGCCTCAGGGGTCTCCCCGGCGGAAGCAGGAAGGAGGGAGGGTCTCGCCCCTGGAGGAGCCCCGGGAGACTACGGACCCAGAGCCAGGCGGGCCTCTGGTCAAGGAGAGCAGTGCCAGGGCCTGGCCAGAGCATTCCCTTTCCCCCTTAAGCCAGTTTCAGAGCTCAGGGAGACGGCAGATGGAGGTGGGCTGTGCCTTCGCAGCGTAACGCACCATCTAAATGCTGCAGGACGGCCTGCCAGGGACTAAGCCAGCAGGTTGTCTGCTTGGCAGCGAGCAGGCGGGCACGTGCCCGCCAGTTGGCCGAGTGGCCTTTCTGTTAGAGACGTTGGTATCTGCGGGTAGGCTTTAGCTCTGCCCTGGTTTGCTGCGGCTGCAGTCACAAGTACCGCAGCGGAGAGGCTGCAGCAACGGGACCGCATTTCTGTGCCACTCTGCAGGCTGCCAGCCTGAGGGCGTGGCGCCGGCAGGGCTGGTCCCTCCGGTCCGCTCTTGGACCTGTCGTGACGCGTCTCCCGTGCGCTCACGAGGCCTCTCCCCTTGCTGGCCCAGCCTCGCTCCTCTTCTCGCAAGGACGCCAGTCGAGTCCTGGGAGATCGAGACCCACCTTCACGGCCTCGCTTGTAACTATCTTACCCCTCGGGAGCCCCAGGCCCCAGTATGGGGTAAGACTTCACCCATGGGCATTTAAGGGGGCGCAGATCAGCCCTAAGAAGGCCCTACCGGATTTCTCAATTTCTGGTTGCAAATAAATGCTACCCCTTCAGAGAGACGGGTGACTCGATTCCATGTGAAAATTGTAGCCACCTTGTGCCAAGAATTCATGCCTCACTGCCTGCCAGACTCGGGCACCATGACATCACCACGGCTTAGGGGACACTGCGTAGCCAGACCTCTGGGTCCCCCTCCTGGAGTCCAGGGGGTACTACACCCCTATGAGCCACTCTCAGCAAGGGTATTTAAAATCAAGTATCCGCGACATCTTTTCAAGAATAAGGGAATTCTTTTCTCAAGATGTCAGATTAACCAGAGAAGGTAGGAACCTGCTGATCCATTTCCTCCCACAACTCCTGTGGTCAGTCAGTGGTGTGGACCACGTGGCGCCTGGGGTGGACACATAGGTGGAGACCAGAGGGCGGGGTCAGCCGCCCCCCTCTCCCCCCACCCCAGGGCTGCCACTCCCAGCCTGGCAGCTCGCTCTCCTGCACCTCTGGGCAAACGCTTGTGTCTGGAACTACACACCCGGCAGATGCTACCACCCAGCGCCTTTGCTGTATGTTAATTATATCTTGGACCTAAAACAATATTGAGACTTTTTAGAAGTAGTTTATTTTAAAATTGTTATCCAGCTTAAAAAAAAAAAGCTAGCACCCAGAAGGAGAAGGCGTAATGGTAACACAATTTACTATAAAAAGCTGCCGACGCCTGCTTAGCACAAGGAGACGCAGCGTGCGGCTGCTGAAGGCACCCTGGTTTCTGCTCCGTGCCGCCTCTGCCTCACACATTATCGATCTGGGAGCTTCTCTCCCCTTTCCAGAAGCCTTCATTCAGTTTCCCAGATTGCTTAGGAGCAGAACCTGTTGGTGTTAGTCGCTTTAGGTCTCTCTTACGTTTGCATCTTAAGAATTGGATGTCCTGGCCCTCCCTGGTGGCGCAGCGGGTTAAAGCACAGCACTGAGAATCTAAAGCCGTTTCCGCATAAGTTCAATTCCCGCCTGCCCCGGAGGTGACCACATGGCGTGGCAGACCTCTCCTGACCCCCCGCTGCTCCCCTCAGCAGTGTGCTTCGTAGATCTGCCTGTTCTGCTCCCCACTCTGTCTCTGGTGAAGCCTCTCACCGCCCCTGAGTCTCTGGCCTGTACTCCAGTTCTGTATGCACAAATAAATAAATCTTTAAAAAAAAAAAAAAAAGAATCGGATGTCCTAGTCCCAACCCCAGTGCTCGGAGTTGAGGGGACAGTTCAGTTCCCCAGTCCTGCACTGTCATGATTTCCAAAGTCAGCGCCCAGCCCTCTCAGTGTTCATCATCCTGGAGGTTTCTTACAGAATGGCACTAACGTAATTCCCTGGCCTTGATTTTTCTTTTTTTTCCTCATTGACGAGTCTTTCTTAAAGTGGCCTGACCAGGCACACACCTGTCTTGCAGGGCACCCGAGCCGTGGTTCTCATTACCTAGGCCCTGGTGGTGCATTTCATCTTGCAAAGAAGGTGCCCTCTGTCAGGAGATCGGCAGCAAATCTGCATTTGTGAGCTGAGACCCTAACGACGCGCTCATGCCTGGCGTTAACGGGGCGGCCCCTCTTGGGCACGCCTGTGCGGACGGATACGTTTGCAAGCTGCCATGCTTGCTACCAGCCTTGCCCTCTTCCTGGAGGTGGGAGGCACACATGCACCCCACCACTCAGACTGCACTTTCTCACTTTCCTGAGGAAGGCGGTGGATTCTGGCCTGCTTTGAACTAGCATCCGAAATTAGCAGCTTCCTTACTACCACAGATGGGCTGTCGAGTGTGGACTGATGGCATCGGACTGTGCTAGACCGTAACAGGTGATATGCGCCTGGGATTTACAATCAGCGTTTGCTGAGGCAAAGACAGCCTCTTGAGGCCCTCAGGCGCTTTCCCTCCGGCGCTCTGCCTCAGTGGTCAACCTTTTTTTTAGGTGTCTCTTTTCTGTCATATATTTAGCAACTATAATTTCGGCAGACTCATTTTGAACTTCCTTTCCTCCCACGCTGAATCAAGCAAATTGTTGGCATCCCACAGGTGTTCTTGAGGCTGGAAAACCTGGCACCGGGGAGGGCGGGAGGGCGTGTGTTACCCGCCGCTGTTCCTTATCCAGCCTTCAGCCATTGTCTGGCTTAATGGAGCCAGGAAATTGGAAGTGGAAGGAGACTGGCCCGTGTTCTAAGTGGACTGTCCGGGCTGGTCAAAGTTGTGTCAGCACCATCCTCTGTGATGGGAAGTGTTAGGCGCCCAGCTCCCTCCGTGACCAGCGCCTGGTCCCGTGGTTTGGCTGGCCACAGCCTTGAGCATGCCACAGTCCTTGGGAATAGAAGCCTTTCAGCTTGGGACGGTTGGAGGAGAGTGGGAGGACAGTGACGTGGAGCAGAGGTGCCAGGACGCCTCAGCCTGGAGGGCGCCCTCTAGGGGCGAGGGGGCCGAGCAGTAGGCGAGGAAGGGTTCACCACCAGGTAGGCCCCTGGGACTTGCTCTGTGGCAGAACTCAGGCTGAGAATAGAAGGGGAAGCTGGCCATCTAGATTAGCTCAGAAGCAGTGAGGAGATGGGGAGCTTGAAGGCCAACTCAGCAGATCTGGTAGAGACCCTACAAAGGCATTGTGGGGTTTTCAGCAGGAAGCTCCTCTCTCTCCCACCTCCCGCCAAGCTGCGAACGAGAATCTCCATCCACTCTGGAAAAGCCCCACGTTTTCAGAAACGTCTCCCAGGCTGTCTGTATCATGCTGAGGCTTGAGATCCTAGGGCTGATCCACAGTACTTGCTGAAAACCCTTGTAGAGTACACAGTAGAACCATTCACTTAATTTCAGACTAATAAAATTAGAATTCTGCATTTCGGAAGTGGACTCTGGGATGAGAGCTCTTCCCACCAAAGGCTACAACCTTAAAAAAGTACTAAACAGGCCCTCCCTGGTGGCGCAGCGGGTTAAAGCACAGCACTGAGAAACTAAAGCCACTTCCGCATGAGTTCGATTCCCGCCTGCCCCAGAGGTGACCACATGGCGTGGCAGACCTCTCCTGACCCGCCCGCTGCTCCCCTCAGCAGTGGACTTCGTCGATCTGCCTGTTCTGTTCCCCGCTCTGTCTCTAGTGAAGCCTCTCGCCACCCCTGAGCCGCTAGCCTGTACCTAGTTCTGTATGCATAAATAAATAAATCTTTAAAAAAAAAAAAAGTACTAAACGTTTGGCCTCAATTCTTCTCAGCTGCTACGGAACCAGAGATTTCCTGCGTCCTTTCACCACGCGGTGGAGACGGTTGTGAACATGCTGATGCCACACATCACTCAGAAGTTTCGAGATAACCCAGAGGCGTCTAAGAATGCAAATCACAGTCTGGCTGTCTTCATCAAGGTGGGGATCCCTGTCAAGAGGGTGCTGGATAAGTGACCCCTTATTCTAGAACGTAGTCACGCCTACGATGTGGATGACCTGCCCTGTGTGGACTCATGGTGCACTCTCACGGCTTGGGGGGGCTCTCCCGCCTTCCTCCCCAGGCTCGCTGGTCTCACCTGCTGTGCTCTGGGCACAGCCTATTGCCCCCCCTCCTCCCCCCATCAAATACAGCCTCCCTCACTCACCAGAACCTAGTAAGCGTCACAGGCCTTCGTAAGTCATGTGACATGTCACACTGATACATCACTGCCAGCGGCATGTTTGCTACTAAAGAATAACTTTTTTATATTTTAAAAGAATTTATTTTTTACATCTTAAAGTATATTTTAAAGAATAAGCCTCTTAAGAATAAATGTTAAAATCCAACTTTATAAAAAAAAATGTTTGGCCATAAATACTTACCACTGGGGGTTGTTTGCTCCACAGAGATGTTTCACCTTCATGGACAGGGGCTTCGTCTTCAAGCAGATCAATAACTACATCAGCTGCTTTGCGCCTGGGGACCCAAAGGTAGCATCCGTGTGCCCCTCTGTGTCCCTGCTCTCACTTTTTCTCACCCCGAAACCCACCTCGAGTTCCCTTGGTTCATGTCTGAAATTTCGTAGTTCGAGAAGCACCACTCACTCCCCCAACCCCCTGCCCCCGTCTTCTAGATACTAACTACTGAAGAGGACTTGCTTGCATGATGAGATCTTAGGGATGCACTGGTTCCACACGTGAAATGAGCACACCTATTGATTTTACTCATCAACCTGAAATGGCTTCTCAACTACGAAACTAGAAATCTATGTAGTGAATCATAATTTATTTAATCATCTCACAGAAATAGCCTCAGCATCTTTGGTAGAATTCTGTCTCTTCCCTCACGTGTGTCTCCTTTAAGCCTCTGCCTTATTCATTTTTTATATTGTATTGAGTCTGTGTCTAGAATTATAAGCTGCCCAAAATCCTTATGAAGCAGGATCTGCATGAATAATAAATGCCCCCAAAGTCAGGGGAGGACATGGTTTAAGGGAGGGTGTTCCTCATCCTCAAACAGTTCCTGAGATCTGTAATTGTTGGAAAATCTATAAAATAGCATAGACTGGCCATATCCAAGAGAGCCAACAAGGCAGAGAAAGGGCTTATTTTTCCCTCCAGGATTTTTCGGGAACTGTGTGATGTCTGCTGTCAGGTACTTAATGTCCATCTAAACATTTCTTTCCGCAGACCCTCTTCGAGTACAAATTTGAATTTCTCCGTGTGGTGTGTAATCATGAACATTATATCCCCTTGAATTTGCCAATGCCTTTTGGAAAAGGCAGGATTCAAAGATACCAAGGTAATCGTCTTTACCTGTATTCGTCTTAATCTTTCCACAGAGAGTCACTTACTCTTAATAGTGAAGGGAACTGATTCAGAGGTGATTAGTAGAATGTTTGATATTTTTTCTTGCATTAATGTACTTCTTTGTGAAACTTCTACTTTTAAAAATCATAAATAAAATATCTTATGGGACCTTATTTTTATCAAACCTAGATCAGAGATCATGCCAGTGTGACTCTTTTTCATTGAGAAATGTCCTTTGCTATAAAGCTAGACTCCGTTTTATTTACCGTAGTTTATGTTTGTTTTAATTTTCCTTTTTCCTTATGAATTAGCTTTTCTTTCTCCATCTCTGGAGTCCAGTGGCACTCCTGTAGGTAGGTGTGGGGCACTCATGCCTGCTTTCTTGCATTGTCTCCTCCAAAAGAAAAAGAATGCAAGTGGCTGCTGAGACGTTCCATCCGCTCTTCGTGTAGCTCTTTCCTGTACACTGAGCCCAGCGGCTACGCCCAGGCTAACCAGTGGCTTTGTTCTCAGTACTGCAGCACCCCCACGAGACAGCTTGTGTTTGCTCCTGGAGTCATCAGGTCCCCTTGGATATCTCTTTTGGAGTAATACAAGCAAAAAACCCTTTCTCTGAAAATATGGCACTCCACCATTCTCACGGCCCTGTCCACAGCCATGGCGGTGGCCTCCAGCTCCGGCAATGCGACTTGCCACGTGCTTTTCATGTCTGCATGTTGAGCCTCTATGAACTGTTCTGCGTCCTCTGTGTTTGGAGAGTGGTACGCTCATAGAGGTTTGTCTTCATGGAGCGAGTCAAGTGAGTCAGGTTGGCCTGCCATGTCTGTCAAGTAGCAGTAACTGAGCTTGGTGCCTTGTACGTGCTCAGACTAATTTAGGCTGAAGGAGAGCAATGGTGGAAGGACACCCCCAAACTAACAAGGACACCATTGTCACCTCAATGGCCCTGAGATTCGGAGAGAAACACGCAGGGCACTAACATGCTAGGCACTCGTTCAGAGTCCTGGACAGCATGCCCCAGACAGACTCAGTGAGGTTTTGAGGAACCCAGAAGGTGAGGTGTGGCCTGGGATCAGCATTCCTGACCCCACAGACTTGGGGCAGCCCGGGACAGTTGTGAGCAAGGTGCTCACCCCTGGCTGTGTACGCAGGGGGCAGGTGAAGTGAGCTAAAAAGAAAAGAATAAACTAGGAGAAGAGCATGAAATGGTGGCATTTGAGATAGGGTGGGCAGGAAAAGCCTTGGCCAGAAGGTGATTTGGGGGTGATAATCTGAGAAAGTGAGGGGTTGAGCCTCTGGACAAGGGAACAGCTGGGCAGTCAGTGCACCTAATGTCTGCCCCCCACCCCCCACATTTCAGAGACACCTGCTTCCCCTGGCTGCTCAAATAGGCATGCCCCCCATCACCCCTCAACCTCAGATCACCATCCAACTCCCTGGGGGAGTCCTCATCTTCCTCCCCAGCCTTCGCTGAGTTCCTCCCCTGGGACTGCCAGGTCGTCTCCCCATTCTCCCCCAGCATCCCTCTGGAATTAATCGCTCCCTACCTTACCCTCAAAACCACACCCTAGGTCACCCCACTTCTACTTGGGCACTGGGACTGCCATTTCCGCCCACCTGTCCGGGGGCTGAGGGAGTTCTCCTTGGCTGCCGGGTAGATGGTTTGGGGGCGAGCGTGTGTCAGTGCCTGGCTCCCCGACCCAGCAAGGCCAGATGTTTATCCTGAAGAAGTGAGTCAACCGGAAGCCATTCAGGGTCTGCAGAGCGCACAGAGTGTCAGAGTGGGCTTGACAACCACAAACAGTGGACATTGCTATTCTGGGAAGAACCTGTTCCCTTGTTTCTGCTAAAGGGTTTCCCAGAACTTGGACCAGCTTTGGGATAGGTTCAGAGTAACTATCTAGTGGGAAATGAAAGTCAGAGGGGAGGCTGTAGATCTCCCTTTGATAATGGAGCTGGCGTCAGAGTCCAGCCCAGCGAAGCTCACGGAGCACAGCGCCCACAGTTTGAGAGCGCCTCGGCATTCACTGCGCTCCTTGGAAAGTCCATGCCTGCTCCTGCCTTTTCCCAGAAGAGCTGGAGACTTTGTCGTTTAGCTTGGTCATGATTGACTACTTTGGTTGAATGCTCTGTCCTTTTAGTTTAAGTTTACCTTAGTTTTCTAGTTGCTTCTGGAGGGACAGAATTGTTAACATTACCTTCACTTAAATCCCACACTAAGTTCTCTACTCAGCCATAGCCAAATTAAAGTAGGTGATATGCTAACTTGTTTGTTATAAGCTCATTGGTATTTTGTTTTGTGTAGAAGAGCTGGGGTACAGGCCAGAGGTGCAGGGGGTGAGGATTCACCAGAGACAGAGCGGGGAGCAGAACAGGCAGATGGACTGAGATACACTGCTGAGGGGAGCAGCGCGCAGGACAGGAGAGGTCTGCCGCGTCATGTGGGTCAGCTCCCTGGCCGGGGATCGAACTCAGGTCGTAGTGGTAATAGCACTGAGACTTAGCCCCTAAGCCACCAGGGAGGTCCCCTAAACACAGAGGGTTAAATGAGAGTATAGGCATAAATGACCAGGCTATGGATAAGTGACTCATGCAGTAAAAAAGATTTGAATAGTCCCTCATATTTATTCTTTCTTTAATTGTGTATTATTACCTTATAGGTTATTCTTCTATAATCCTGTCAATTTGTAAACGACCTTTATTTTTACCTTTATGCCATTAATGAGAATGCATTTTCATGTAACAGATGTTGCTCTGTATTCTAAAAATTGCACTAAAACTACTATTAGCTTCAAATATCTTATGAGGCAAAGTTTGTTTCGAAATCAAAGTCCAATGTTACCATTTGCATTTAAGTTTTGGCTTTAAGAGTCCAGTGGGTTAAGAGGCAGCATGGCATTTTAGGCAACAGACGCCTTCCTGGGAGCGACTGAGCTCGCCGGCTGGGTGCGCGGGATCCCAGGCAGACTGGGGCTTAACTCTTCAGCACGGTGCGTCTTGCGTGCTAACGCAGCCTCTGTTCTCACGGCAGATCTCCAGCTGGACTATGCCCTGACGGACGAGTTCTGCAGAAACCACTTCTTGGTGGGGCTGTTACTGAGGGAGGTGGGCGCCGCTCTCCAGGAATTCCGCGACGTCCGGCTGATCGCCATCAGCGTGCTCAAGAACTTGCTGATAAAGCATTCTTTTGATGACCGATACGCTTCAAGGGTGAGGGACCCCGGGAAAGGAAATCTGGATCGCTACATGTCCTTTAAGTAATATATAGAAACTGACCAAGTAGAAAATTAGTGGCTGACAGCACTGAGATGTCTGTTTTTTTTTTTAAGATTTATTTATTTATTTATGCAGGGGGTCAGAGGTGCAGGGGGTGAGAGGATCCACCAGAGACAGAGCAGGGAGCAGGACAGGCAGATGGATGAAGTCCACTGCTGAGGGGAGCAGCGGGCGGGTCAGGAGAGGTCTGCCGCGCCCTGTGGATCTCCTCCGGGGTGGGCGGGGATCGAACTCATGCGGAAGTGGCTTTAGCTACTTAGTGCTGCGCTTCAACCCGCTGCGCCACCAGGGAGGGCCGAGATGTCTCTGTTTATGAAACAAAATCTCAGCAGACGCTCAGGAAGGACCCGCGCACAGTGGGGGTGGCCTGCAGGAGCAGAGCGGCGGCCCCAGCGACACTGACAGGTGTGCCTTTGTTACAGAGCCATCAGGCCAGGATAGCCACCCTCTACCTGCCTCTCTTTGGTCTGCTGATTGAAAATGTGCAGCGGATCAACGTGCGGGACGTCTCTCCTTTCCCCGTGAACCCGGGCAGTGTACGTATGCATTTGCACAGACACATCTGTGTGTCTTTCCTGGCAGCTGTGACAAAGCACCACAAGCTGGGGGCTCCAGGTGTCCACAGTGTCATCTCACCGCCTCCCAGGCGCCTCCATCCCTGCAGCCCAGTGGGGCAGGGCTGCTGTTCCCTGGGAGCAACGCCTGCCAAGCTGCTGCTTTAGCGCTTGGCTCGCCCTCCGAGGGCAGCGGAGGAGGCTTTTAAATCATCTTCGATTCTTCTTCCCTCTCCCCCTCTGACAGGCCGCGAAGGAGGAGTCGCTCGTGTTGCCAGCGGCGAACCCGTTAGTGACGCCGCAGAAGTCAGCCGGCGCGCCCGATGCCAGCCTGCACAAGGAGCTCTTCGGCGCCATCTCCGGCATGGGTACTGCGCCCCGCTCTTCTGCTCTCTGGCTCTTGCTCAGTGTCTTTCAGCCCGCGATTGCTTTAGCACCTGAAGCTTTCAGATTAGAACTTGGAACTCAGAATTCCTGCTGTGAATGTTCTTTTTCTTGCATTGAGACTTAGGATAGAAACCCCTCCACCCTACCTTGAAATAAGGAGCCTCAAGATCTCAAGCTCTGAGCAGAGCAGAGCAGAGCACAATTTAGTCTGAATCCGGGCTGCTCGCTCCTCTGGCTTCGGGTTAATGGATCGCGCCAGAGCTTTGCACTGGGTGGTGCATGCTTTCGGGAAAGGTCTGTCTGTGCAGGGGTGTGTGGGGGTGGGTAGAACTTACTGGTAGCTAAGTGATGTGGACACAACGGAGGGAGTCATTCCTGAAGGATAAAGCGCCTTGTAAGGAGCCTGCAGTCTCAAAATTGGTTTCCTGAAATCCGAGAATTTTTTCCTGCTGAGATAGTAAGCGCAGCCCCCAAAGGGAGGATAACAGATGGCCGAAATCGAGATTCAAATCTCCTAGTTTCTCCATAAGAAGATGCCGGAGAAGTGTCCTGATTAATATTCTGGCTGGCGGAGCCCATGTGCCATTTCCATCAGGATAAGGAGCAAAATGAGTATCTTGGCGGAATTTTCCAGGGACTCACAGGCTGACTCATCTGCGTTCACCCTCTTTATTTTACACATTGAGTCAAGGGGCGGACTCCTAGGGTAGGGTAAAGGCTCGCTCTGGGCAGAAAACAAACCTGGAAGCCTCCCACCATGCCCAGGTGTACCTACGACCCCATCCTTAATCTTGGTGTTGTCCAGTTCTGGTGTAATACTTAACCTCACCGTCCTCTTAAAGCTGAGGCAAATCTGTCCCTGCACAGCGCCCAGCACAGAATCTGGTGCGTGGGGCCCCATGTCTTTGCCTCCTGAGGCCTTGTCTGACCGCTCGCTGACCGCACGTCTAGTCGATGCTGCAGGAGTGGGTCGGGCTGTCCTTAGAGGACAGCGGCTGTGAGCGGCGGCTCACAACATTAGCTTTGAAATCACAGGTAGAACTCCAGGTGTGGACTCCACCGTCCACTCCTCGTGCTGGCCTTCAGTGTCCACGTCACCAGAAGAGCTGTAGCAAGGGATGATTTGCACAAGTCGGTGCACAGTGCTCGGGGGGAAGCGCTCAGTTCTGCCTGACTGCTACATAGCAAGTTCGTCTCGCAGGAGTTCCGCTGCTTTGTCCCACATTCTCTTCTTCGGTCAGCACCTGTTGTTTGGGTCTGGGCAGCCATCGAGCACCTTTTCAGTCTGCAAGGCGTCTGCATTCATGGCAAAGTTAGGAAAGTGCTTGATGGGGGCTGTTAGTCTTTTAAAATTCAAGGAGTTCACAACAGACCTTTAGCATTTTTTATTTCTGTTTTCCCCCATCCTTAAAGGCCTGTCTTTGTGCCCTTTGGGGGATGCATTCTTTTTGGAGGGGCTTCCAGTGAAGCCTGACCTTTCCACGGGCTGTCCTTGTTTTTCAGTTGCTGTAGCAGCTCTTCTTTTATTCACCCAGGAGTTTGCAGTCATGCTGGCCCCTGTGCTTTCCCTTCAAGAGTAGACTTTCTCCCTAGAGAAATGCTGTTTCCGCACATGTTAAGCCCCCTCAGTGGTGGGTGTTTGATGTCTTTGTAACATGGTGCATGAGTTTCTAACACTGATTGATAGCTGAATAAAAACTACTCGAAGATGATGCTCATTTTCAAACATTCTCATTCTTAGACTTAGTGTTCTTGTTCCACCTGTTCAGTCCATGGCAATGGGCTGTCTGTACAGATGTGGGAAGAGAATCTGGACTTATCTTCATTTCACTTACATCTTGTTTAAGATCTTGGAAAGTTATGCACTGGACTGACACCACATGCACACACAACACAGTTCTACTCAGTGTGTGCATTTTGATTCATTGCGTGTTCGTCCTTTGATTAGGACTCTAGTTCTGGAAACGAGCCTAAAACTGATCATTTAGGATCTAATTTTACTTTACTGAGGATGTCTCTCTCCCGCTGTCTGTTTCTCAATTAAATATGAAGTCAGTTATATTAAGAAGGCTAGAATTATAATTTGGTCATAATGTGCGTTTCTTTTCTCTCTGAGAAATAGCTCATTTTTTTCATGGGACTGTCACCTGCCCTGGTGAAATCAGTCACGCAGCTTCTATTCTGGGGACCCACAACCTATGGTCTGTGGTTTCTAGATTCCAGCTCTCCCTTACGTTTTCATATTCCCCTGGCTCTTCTCTTCTTGATCTCAACTCCCTGAAGCACTTTGAGGGACTCATGAGAGTTTTGTAACATGGTGGGTAAGACAAAGTGTGGGTAGGGAGAAGGTGCTTGGGCACTTCAGCCAGGCAGGGAAGGCTGTGCTTACAGCCAGCAGCCAAGTGTCTTCATGCAGATTCTCAGCCAGCCAGCCAGCCCATCAGCTGGAAGCAAAACTTTTGGTTCAGCAGAGAATATACATTTCTTAGAGTCATTTTTATTGATATGATTTACTTAACCAATATCTAAGCAGGAAGTCAATTTACTACTTTAAAAACTCCTCAGTCCCAAGGCGGATGCTTGTTCAAATGCTTTTGACAACAAGTTCATGGTTGTCAAAATATATGTCTACGTGAGCGTCCCTTTCCACTCCTCACTCATTGTGGCAGTCGCCAGCATTCTCGGGTCAAAGCTCCGGTGTTGTCAGAGACCTTATCATAAAGACCAAGCCCCAAAGCTGCACCCACTAGTTCTGTTTATTAGGTCCTCAAGTGAAGATCGTTTTATGAGTACTTTTACTTGACACCTTCATGGCCATTTGGGGGGAAATGCATATAAATTTAAAGAAAAATGTTTGATTTTAATAAACACAGCTATTACTCGTGCCATGAGTGTGCCTGTCGGGATTTGGACTCAGATTATCATTTCCTGCTCCCTCATCGCAGTTACCCAGTTGATCCTCTCCTGACAGCCACCAGCTACCCACCCTCACAAGGCTGTGACACCACTGAAAGATGTGTAGGGTGATCTCAGCATCAGAAATGCAGTTTCCAGCAGGTGTTGAGTACTGTGTTTGTTAGCCTTGACATTTGAAAGCGCCCCACGCACCCCTCTGGGTTTTCCTGAGCAAGGCAGCACCCTGTAGACCCCGTGGGCTCCTTGCTGGCTTAATGTTCCTATCTAACCGTGTAGGCGGACTTACCTTTTCAAAAGGTTTAGTCTTCATTCTACCCCTCTCTGAAACAGCAGGTGCTCCTTAAGTCTCACCAGGCAAAGGTGGCTGTTCATATGCGGATTGATCATTGCATCTGAATGTTTCAAAATTTGCTTTTATCTTACTCCATAGTAATATTGCCACTCTTGAGCCTCTTCTTAACAACAACAATAACAAAAAATAAATGCAATTAGAGTGATTATGCTTAAAGTTCAGTACTTAGCCTTCATCGTCCTGTGCCTCACCGAGTCTTGGTCTTGGCTTCGCTTCTGTTTAGCTTCTCCATATACGACATCAACTCCCAACATCAATAGTGTGAGAAACGCTGATTCAAGAGGATCCCTCATAAGCACAGATTCGGGAAACAGCCTTCCAGAAAGGAATAGTGAGAAAAGCAATTCCCTGGATAAGGTAACAGCGTCTTTTCCTGTAACTTAAATGTGTCTTGGGTTTAATGGTTTTAATCCAAAAAGTCGATGTGTTTCATGTTCTTTTTTCATGTGCAATATTTTTTTTTAAACAATTCAGCTAGCCTGGGTAGATAGGCTCAGAGTATTATCTTGCGGGGCGGGGGGGTGTGGCAGGAGGGCACCTGTCTGAAAGTCTCAGGTCCGTGTTTGCACATCAACAGTGTTGCTAGGGGGCACCTTGAGGTGTTAGTGGAGCACCTTACACAGATGGGGCTGCAGGCTCTGCCTTACCACCTCACAGCCTGTGTGCCAAAGAACAGCACTGGAGCTCAGCTTCCCATGCCAGTGGGGGTGCGTTGCAAAGCTCGCTCCCGAGAAGATGAGCCCTTCCTAAAGGTGATTCGGGGGGATGAGGTTTGATTTGAAATCACTGCTTACACTACATCCCCAAACCCTGCCCAGTGCCTCTTCCTCCTTAACCTTTTCTCCTTGAAACAACAAAGTCTTAGACTGTCTGGAGATCTGTGGGAAGAGGTCAAGTTGCAGTTTATTTTTTCTTTTTAAGATTGACTTATTTGTACATACAGAACTGGCATACAGGCCAGAGGCGCAGGGAGAGTGGGAGGATTCACCAGAGACAGAATGGGGAACTGGAACAGGCAGATGGAGAAAGCATACTGCTGAGGGGAGCAGCGGGCAGGTCAGGAGAGGTCTGCTGAGCCATGTGGGTCAGCTCTGGGCGGAGATCAAACTTGCACTGAAGTGGCTGCAGCCAGCTTGCAGTGTTGTGCTTTAACCCACTGCACCACCAGGGAGGGCCCCAAGTTGCAATTTAAAGCAGGACAGGTGGGTGCACCCTCGGCCACTGTTGGCCGAGTTACTCCGGCTGCCGATACACAGAGGCCTCGGGCGTCTTTCTGGTCCCAGACCCGTGGAACAGCCCTGCCTGGGATCAGGGGGGTGCTCCGATCCCTCGTCCCCGTGGCTGGTATCACATGATGATGTTGATGATGCGGTCTCAGTGCAGGTGTGCTGTGACCTTTGACCTTTGACCTTTCCCCTTGACCCTCCCATGCCTCCACGTGCAGAGGGAGAAGCTGCTCAGGCGACACTCAGCTTGTGTCATTCGCAGCACTGGGGCGGATGCGAGCGGCCAGCCCGCCAGGAGGAACCGGGTCACCGTGGACTTCTCCCTGCTAGCCAGCCCTCCCGTGCTGGTGGACACTGTGCACGCGGGCGCCTCCCCCCCACCCCGGCGGGCCCTGAGCCCTCCTCGCGGCTCTGCTGAAGTGGGTGGCCCCCATGGGTCCCCCCTCGGGTGGTTTTGCCACGGACGGCACCCCTGGGCTCCCTTAAATAAATTCATATCATTTTTCACTCATTTTGCTGCTTTGAGACTTAGCAAAAATTTCTCCCCATGCCAATTGGAAATACAAGCTTTGAGGTCGGACACCTCCATGCTCTCACCACAGATGGGACTCGTGCTGTCTGTGTTTAATGCAGCCCTTGGGCACGGGAGCCGCCGTCGGTGGGAAACCCCCGGCCCCTCACCCCAAGTTTTCTCATGTTTGCAGTGTTGTGAAGCCGGTGGGGAGTGACCACGCGGTGGAGGGTCTCTGCAGTGCTGTGATGTGGTGTCCTCTTTGTCCCGTCGGGCACCTGCCCTGTGTCCCTGGGGGTGCCTGGGAGGTCAGCCTGTTCCAGGGCAATCCAGTGTGAACTGGGCCACCTGTCTGTGGGCCCTCACCTGCACGCTTATAATCCATTTGTCCTGCAGGCACACACAACAGGGTCAATAATGGGTTTATTTACAAAGGAGACAGGAATAGGTACAACCCAGGGAAAGAGAGAGAGAGAGGTATAATTTAACTAGAGCACCCTAGCAGCTCCGCTGACTTGGAACCCCAGGACACTGATAGCTCATCAAGAGCCAGACACCCAGCCACCGGCCACGCCGTCCAGAGAGCGCCCCGTGGTCCAGAGAGCCACGCAGTCCAGAGAGCAAGAGCGCAGTCTCAGTCGCTCCCTTGTATCTCCCCAAAAGTCCCAAAACACCTGCTTAGCTCTGCCCTTGGGTCCTCGCTGTTCTCTCCCTGGTACTGCTGGGAGTTGTAGTTTCCAGTCCCTGGAGTAGGGGTGGAGCCCACAGAACTCTGCAGAGCTCCTTCAGGGCATCCTTTCCCCCAACAAGCTCAGAGCCAGCTCCTGGCCTGTGTGACTGGCAGCAGCCACACCCCACTTTCTGCTCTCATCCCCTGTGGTGCTCTCAAGGACACAGTTGGTTCTGCTGTGTCTTCCGAACCCTCGTTCCATGTTTGACTCCAGCACATGGTGTTTTCTTGCATGAGGTTGGACTTGCATCTCGGAGCTAAGCTGCAGCTGAGACCGTGGGCGGCAGCCCCCGGCTTGCCTTCTGGCCCGGCACTTGGACAATATGCCGCTGGGCAAGCCGGCCCTGGCCACGGCCCGTGTGTGCCGGCAAGTGTGCCTGGAGGCGTCCTTGTCTCTGGTGCTGCCAGCTTGTGTGTTCCGACTCAGTTCCAAGACTTTCTCTTCCAAGGGAGGAAAGTGCAATTCATTGTGTTTTATCTGTAATTCAAGAGAAAAAGTCACCTCTCTCTCCTTTTTCAGCACCAACAAAGTGGCAGTTTGGGAAATTCCGTGGTTCGCTGTGACAAACTCGATCAGTCTGAAATTAAGAGTCTGCTGATGTGTTTCCTGTACATCTTAAAAAGCATGTCTGATGGTGGGTAAAAGTGGAGATTTCTGTTCTACTTCCTACTGGGCTTGTGTTTTAACAACTACTTAATTGAGAGGACAAAGAGATGCCAAAGGGTTTTCTTCTGCATTTGAGATAAATGGCAACTCAGTCTCCACCATTAAGGAGAGGTAAAAGCTTTTATTCAGAAAAAAAAATGTTTTTATTAATTAGTGCATTGTAGAAATTGAGTTGTAAAATATTGATGAGTATATATATATTTTTTTAATTTTTAAAAAAATTTTTTTAAAGATTTATTTATTTGTGCTTACAGAACTGGGGTACAGGTTAGAAGTTCAGGGGCAGCGAGAGGCTTCACCAGAGACAGAGCAGGGAACAGAACAGGCAGATCGACGAAGTACACTGCTGAGGGGAGCAGCGGGCAGGTCAGGAGAGGTCTGCCGCGCCATGTGGTCACCTCCGGGGCAGGCGGGGATCGAACTCATGTGGAAGTGACTTTAGCTTCTTAGTGCTGTGCTTTAACCCGCTGCGCCACCAGGGAGGGCTGATGAGTATATTTTTAAGATGTATTTACCATTTAAGATGTAGTTTAAACGCAAAACGACCATCTCATACATATGTACTGGCAATTTACCTAACCTTACTGGTCAGTCTCTTCCATGTGATAACACTTAGCATCCCTCCCGTGGGCGAGAGTAACATCCTGGCTTTCGCTGGAAACAAGTTATCCGTGTTTTCTGAAGGAAACAATGGTGCCTCAGTAAGTGAAGTTTCTGGAAGGGCTTGCCAGCCACATTTTTTAGGAGAAATGACCATAATTATGAGGGCTTTGTCTGATGCCCATAAAGTTCCGTTCCCACTCTGGTTGTGTGACATCAAGTCACAGGGCACAGTGGCAGTTTTCTTGTTTGGGTCCAAATATTGTCTTATTTTCCCAGCAACCAGGTAGGAAGTGTACTTCATCTTCATTAAGCTCATTAAATGAAGCAAGCTCTTGAAAACAAGATGCTGTTTCTGAGTGGTGAAAACCTCAATGCCCTGGGTCTGGTGCGGTGTGGGGGGTGGGTATGGAGTTCCCGAGAGGTGCCGCTCTGCCTGCAGCAGAGTGTCTTTGGGGTGAGCTCCTGTTTCAGCAATATCAACTGCCGCCTGTCTGTACAACCTCAGATGTTAGGAACAGAGTGCTTATCCTTAAAATGCTCACCAGCTGGTTGATTGTATTCTTTCTATTTGTGACTTTAAAAAAAGACAAAAAGCAATCATAATTGTCTTGCGTTGATGACTAAACTCAGATTTGATTTAAATGATGCCAAAAGCATTGGGCACTTACTCTGGCATTTGAGTTAGCAAGCTGACGCTCTTCCCATTAAGTCAAAGTCCTTAACATCATCTTGGGAGTGAGCTTTTAGCCATCACAGTAATCTGGTTTTCCTTTGCTGAATGTTTTATTTTAAAGATTGGAACTTTCAAATATTAAATGCAACAGATAACTAGAGTGTAGCTACTTTCTAAAGGCAAGCATTCCAGAAATTTGCATCCAAGTGAAAGTTAGCCTTTAAAAATCAACCCTTTGGAAGGACAGGCACTATAGTTAAAAATGCAACAAACTCTTCAAAAACGGTCACCCTCTTGCTCATCCTAGACCCCCAAACTCAGTTACTTTTTTCCTAAGAGAAATCTCTTCATCTATTTTCCAACCTCAACATAAAATAAAAGCATACAGGACCTTCCCTGGTGGCACAGTGATTTGAAGCACAGCAATAAGAAGCTAAAGCCACTTTAGCGTGAGTGCAAACCCCACCCATCCCAGAGGTGATCTACAGGGCGCAGCAGACTTCCCCTGACCCGCCCGCTGCTCCTTTCAGCAGTGTACTTCGTCGATCTGCCTGTTCTGCTCCCCACTCTGTCTCTGGTGAATCCTCTCACCGCCC
>NW_004567111.1:5760204-5837772 GCF_000260355.1 Condylura cristata
GCCCGCTGCTCCTTTCAGCAGTGTACTTCGTCGATCTGCCTGTTCTGCTCCCCACTCTGTCTCTGGTGAATCCTCTCACCGCCCCTGCTCCTCTGGCCTGTACCCCAGTTCTGTTTGCACAAATAAATCTTTAGGAAAAAAAAAAGCATACAAAGATGTTTATCACATGAGACACTCTTTCCACTGCTAAAATGGTTGGGTCAACACCTGACTGCTTTCTGTGAGTGAATTTGCCTTAATAAAAAATGCCCAGATGAAGAGTTGGAGTGAGTTTTTAATCAGTGGTCCTCCTTCCCCCAGTGTTAGGAGAATAGGAACCTCATATCTGCTTGTTTGGAAGTCTATTTGTCAATATGTCAAAAAATGTAAATGTTATCTATTAGAGGAATATTATGTAGCTAGGAAAAAGGGAGATAGATGCAAGTTATAATGTTACATTAAAATTGAAAGGGCAATCCAGTATATCGTAGTATGCATACTTTCATTTGTGTGGGGGGGGGAGAGGGGTATTTATGTACATACAGCAATTTCTAATAGATTCCTCACTGGGTAGATAAAGAGAAAGCCTGACATTAAATGATAGGGCCACTTGTATTTGAATTTCCTAGCCTATATAAGGGCATGTGATGGATAAGCTACATATATAGCACTAGATGCTAGTTGAGGGAATTAAAGTTCCAGTGTCAGAAGATTGCTTCCCTATATGGAGTAAGCCACTTGCATGCAATGCTGTATAGGTGGGTCGCTGTCCTTTGATCAGCTGAATGGGGGCCTGGCAGGGCTCAGAAGTCTATGCTCAGAGGCCTCTTTCTAATGTGCATAATACACCTCATGATTGTGACCGCAGAACTGTTTATTTTCTAGATGCTTTGTTTACGTACTGGCACAAGGCTTCAACAACCGAACTTATGGATTTTTTTACCATATCTGAGTGAGTAGTTTTGTCTTTACTTCTTGCCTCTTGACCCTCCTGCCTGATAGAGAGGTGGGAAGAACACAGGCTGTCTACATCTCCACACTTATCCTTAAGCCCTCTGTGCTGGAACTGACCCCACCCCTGGCCCTCAGGAGCTCAGGACCCAGGCAGCTCTGACCTGCCTTAAATTATTCTGAGCCACAGGGTCTGTACAGATGAGAGGCAACTGCTGGTGTTTCTCTGTCATTGTAATACATGAGCACAGAGTGACTTAGCTGAATTGGGTGGGTGCTGCGCTTCTAGGTTAAATCTGTGCAGAAACTGAGACAGAAATTGCTATTATTTTAAAATATCTGACAAGTAAAAATGAAATCTTATATATGATCTACAGCATCTCATTTTAGCTCTTCAGTCTAACTTTCTGATTCCCTTTAAGCCCTTCACTTTTAGAAACTAGACTCCACAATCCCTATCCAAATTGCTGCAGCCAAATGATTTCACAAATCTAGAATATGATTTTTGAAAAATTGACCTATACAGTGTCTCAGGCAGCCGCAACAACAAAACCATTATTATGTCTGCAGCAAAAAAAGTAATTATTTTTGCTTTCTATGATGGTGCACAGTAATAGGGTGGCTCTTCCTGCCAAGAGTGTTGGCGTGAACTCAGGTGGAAACTTTGCATCTGGGGCCTTGTCCCCTGTGGCATTCTGGCCTTGGTGAGCTGGTGCTTTCATTCCAGAACTTACTAGATGTTTTTATTGTTATTATTATTATTATTATTATTATTATTATTGTTATTTACACCATTCTTCATTTTGTACATTGTTTTTATCTCATTTCTAATCCCCGTGTGCTTCCCACCACCAATTCACCTGTGTACCATCACCATAGTCCGGTGCCCTCTTCCCACTCCAGTTTTAATCCCATACCCTTTCTACCCCATGACATGTCTCTGGTTTATAGTTGTTCATTCAACATCACTTGTAATAAGGGAGATGCAAATTAAAACCACAATGAGATACCACCTCACCCCAGTGAGAATGGCACATCTTCAAACAACTAGCAACAACAATTGTTGGCGAGGATGTGGAGAAAAAGGAACTCTCCTGCATTGCTGGTGGGAATGCAAACTAGTACAACCACTATGGAAAACTGGAGGTTTCTCAAACTGCTAAAAATAGAGTTTCCATATAACCCAGCAATCCCACTCCTAAGTATCTACCCATAGACATTCTTATAACTGCCTCTTGGTAAGCATATGGTGACTTTTAGAATCAGTAATGTGGCCATATTAACCAAACCAAAAAAAAAAAAACACGCATGCTTAGTGCCTAGTAAGAATCAGCCCATTTCCTGGAGCCAGAGAGTGAGCTAGCCAAGAAGTTAAGCAACTTCTAGCAGCTCATAGGGTCCCCTGGGGCTTCTATGCAAACTGCCTGCAGTTCATAGGTGCTGTGGAGTCAGTGGAAAATGCTTTGGGACCTGGGCCTTTCTCTTGGGGTAACTCTAACTTCCCCCCTACAGTAGACAGGCAGGGACCTTCTTGCAGCTAGTAACCCTCTCTAGGATTAAAGGGATGTGCAGAGACATTTGGAAAACCAGAAGTAAGGAGCTAGTGACCGACGGGACGTTTCTTCCATGTGCCCTTATTGACTGTACTGAAGTCACCTTTCCCGCCCACAGAGTCTGCCTGCACCAGTTCCAGTACATGGGGAAGCGGTACATCGCCAGGTACTGTGGGGGTTCATCTGAAGTGCGGGCTCCCTCTCTGCCACTCCGTTTCCCAAATGTGTGCACATTGTCGTCCGCGGTGACTGGCCGCTGGAATCTCACACACAGCCACGGAGACAGCTGGCGGGTCTTTGGGCCGGTGCTACCATGCCCGGCAGCGTCCTCCACCTGCACCTGCCAGGCGTCCGTCTCGTCTTGTCTGGTGTCCCTTGAAAGCCTTTCCTCGCTGGCCTGTCACTGCCCTTCAGCACTGACAAACCGTCCCCATCTCTGTCCCCTCTGCCTCCTCGGTCTCTCCCCCCAGTTCCTCCAAGTGCCCCTCCGTCTTCCCTCCTTCCTCCGTCCTGGCTCTTCTCCCGTTCCACCGCTCCCTCTTCACCATCCGCCTCCTACCTGCAGGGATCCCCCTTCCCTGCCCGCCCGCTCTCCTTTCCTAGTGAAGGCGTGTTTTCAGTCATCTCCGGTTTGTCTCACCTCCACAAATCCTGCTCTGAACTTGATTGAACCTTTCTCCTCTTACTCTGAGTCGACCCCCCACCTCCTGTTTTTCTGTGAGCAGGACTCTTCGTTGAGTACCTTAAACCCCCCTACCCTGTCCCAGATCCCACTGCTGTCCCCTGAGCTCCAGGGAGCTCTCAGAGGGGTGCTGCCCCCGACAGCCCCCCACAGCCCATCTGGTCGTTCCCAGGTTCTCTCTCCTGCCCCCAGCCGTTCCGTGTGTCCGTATTTGTTTTTTTGTTTTGTGTTCTGCGATGAAGCTTTTGTCTTGTCGTCCTGCTTCTTGGTGATCGTTATTTTGAACAGTTTAAGTGCACATATCTATGTTGAAAGAGCAACTTTCAAATGGAGTTGTGACTGAGACCCTTTTCCCTCTTCTCTCTGTACAGTTTTGTGCTACAGCAATGAAATCAGAGATTTTTAATCTATTTGAATGTGAAGATTTTGCTTGTTATGTTAACATTGTTCTTTACTTGGGATTTTTGAGCCATTTCCAGAATGATGCATTGTGTGAAATACAAGTATGTGTTTTCTTCAAAAGAGCACATTTAGGAAGGATATTTTACGCTTCCCTCCTATTAATATTTTGTTTTTAATTGAAATGTGGTGGCATTTAAAAGTTCTCTAATCTTAACCTTTTTTTTTTTATTCTAACAGTCAAATGTTTACCTTTGAGTTTTTGAGAGCCAAATGCACATATATACAGGGTGTCTCTGCACCGCCCCTCCCCTCTCGGCCTTTTCCCCTTGACCTTGCCCTGAAGATGGGCAGGCACCGTGTGCTGGAGCCTTGCGCCCCTCCGGGCACTGTCCCCGACATCACTGGGGCATTTGGGAAGCCTGTGCAGAACAGACCACCACCCCTCTCGCCAGCGCACGGGGAAGTGGAAGCTGGAGACTTCTGCCCCAACAAAGCTTTAGACCTTGGCCTGAGAAGCCGCTGAGGGACTTTCTCATGGGCTCTCAAGTTGCGTATTTTAGAGCAAGCCTCGGGCTTCGTGAGCACCCTGTATATACCTGCATAGGGACTCCTGCTTCCCGGGCGCTCTTACAGCTTGGTGGAGGCGGGAGCGGACGATGTGCTTGGTCGTATGCACCATGGGGAGAGGCACCCTGCTTTACAGAATGTGGCCACAGTCTGCTGCATGCGGTCAGGACTCGAGGCTCAGAGCACTCGGCGTTCGCCATCCGTGGTGGTCGGGTCTGTGGCACTGAGCCACCTCACTGGGGCACTTTGGGGTCACCCGGAGCATGTTGCCCGGGGGTGCCCATGCATGCCCTGGTCCTCCACACATAACACAGAGAGGCCTTGGTCCGGCCTGGGCAGTGACCCTCCAGCACTGGGCTCACCGCCCCCCCACCCCAGTCCCCCTACCCCCCCGCCTGGTGATGGTACACTGTAGGAAGTCAGTGCTGGATTGCTAACCCACGTCACTTCTCTGTTTTCTTTACTGACTGCTGACAAGTTTAACAAAGTGTGTGGCTCTTCTCCTTCCTGCCTGGGTAAGAATAAGACGTTAAACTGCCTCATCTAACCCCTCCATTGCATGCTTGCTGTTGCTCCCAGTGCATTAATCTTTAGAACACGCACACAGACACACCCACACACACGCACACACACGTACGGCTCTTTATAAAGCATACAGTCGGAACAGATTGGTGGTGTTCTGCCATTTGCCCTGATATTATCCTTTGGCCCCGAGTCCTTCCTAAAGCCACAGGGTCTCTGCATGGGCTTGGCGCCCTCTTCTTGCACCCCACGCTTGGCTGTGAGCCCTGCCAGGCCGCCGCGCTGTGTGCCTGGCTCTCGTTTGACCCCGACGGGCTGGGCTGTGCCCGGTCCCACCCCCTTGTCCTGTGTCCTGGCCGCACTAACGCTCCGGACCCGCTGCCATGTAACAAGTCTAACTTCGGCTTCTATCCCCTGTCACTCACGTTGCAGGAACCAGGAGGGGTTGGGACCCATAGTTCATGATCGAAAGTCTCAGACATTGCCTGTTTCCCGTAGCAGAGCAGGAACGATGCATGCCAGATTGCAGCAGCTGGGCAGCCTGGATAACTCTCTCGCTTTTAACCACAGTAAGTCCATCGCATCCATGGTCTCAGCAGCCGTCCCCGGCGACAGTTCAGCGGGCAGAGCCCAGGCCAGAGCACACACACCACCAACTTGACTTCTCTTCCAGCTCAGAGCCAGTGGGATGAAGAGCTCACGCTGCGGTTCCCTTCCTTGGAGGAGAGGGCAGGATGTGGGCCTGATCAGCTACTCCCCAGACCTCAGTGCTAGCCCGTGGCCGCCCCTCTGCTGGGCAGTTTTAAACAAGCAGTGGCCGGTTGGATCACCAAACCTACCCTGCCGTTTTGCGTTTAATATTTGGACCATTGGCGTGTCACCCACCTATCATGAGTGTTCCTGCCTCCCTGGCCCCTCCTGGGAACTAGGGCAGGTCCCCTCCACCCCATCTGTGTGGGTAGTTGATCAAGCGTCCACCTTCTGACTCTCGACTCTGAGCCTATGTTAATCTGTAAACTGTCGTGAAAGCGTCGAGCCCGTGAATCGATGTGTGAGGGTGTGGAAAAGCCAATAACAAAGTGACTTTTTCTGTGTTTTCAGTGTGAGAAAGATATCAAGTGTGCTTGGAATTTCTGTAGACAATGGTAAGATTTAATCAGGTCGAAATCTGCTTACGAGGCCGCTTCCTTGCAAACCGAGACCTCTGTGTTCATCTTGCCTTCCTAACTTTGCGGTTTTCTGACTTCATCATCGAGATTCTACCAAAACACGGGGGCTACTTTTTTTTTTTTTCCAATCACCAGAGGGACATGGCATCAGGTGCTGTGTCTAGAAATTTAAGCGTCCCCCTGGCTGAAGGGTTTCTCAGAGCAGAAAACCTACATGCAACCCACCACGCAGCACTGTAAACACTAACGTGGTCATTTCCAACAAGGACCATCTCTCTGGCACATGGCCCCAGGTGCCGTTGCCTCCCGGGCCTGATGAGCTCGTGATTGTTTACCTACACGAGTGTTTGTGCTCATCCAGGTCCTTAGTACACGCTCATTACATCTCACCATCTTTCTAATCATGAGAATTCCATTTACCGTGAGTTCATCCCTCCTCCTTCGGGCAGGCTAAGAATTGTGACAACACCCCAGTATCTTGAGTTGAGAGTAGTTCCATGGGAGAGGGCTGAGACGTCCACACACAGCAGCTTGGCGGAAACAGTGGCCCTTTACACAGCCCCAGGCTGGAGTCAGGATTATTCAGTGTGCCCCAGGCTCCACTAAGCTGAGATGGACTCTAGAGACATGTCTGAGGCTGCAGGCTTGATTCCTCAGCATCTTGCCTGCTAGCGTTTTTCCAGCTCCCTCAACAAAGGGGTGGCAGCCAGGCAGTTTTGTTATCTTCAGCTTTCCCATGCAGTGTATTTCGCATGCAGAAATCAAATTCCCCCAGTTCTTCAGGACCTGCCGCCCAGCCTGTTCCTTTTTAACACAAGGGGTCCCTCACCTTCAGATGAATTAAGTGCTGAAATGTCAGAGCCCTTAAAAAAACCCTAAGCAGACCAGTGCCCTGGCTCCAAAGATAATGTTCAAGGAAAACAGGAAACAAGCAAAAATAAAATAAACGATCCACACAAGAATAAATAACTAAGATAAGCAGCAGACCCTTCCACCACAAATGGGTTTTGTGGAGAGACGGCTGGCGGCCAAAGCCGTGCTGAGAGTAGTGGGGCTTCTCGTCTCTCCCCGCTGCCCACCAGGAGCCTTCTCCTCTCTCCTTGTTCGTCCTATTTCTGCGTTAGTCAGCTTCTCGTGACGCCAGCGACCTTTTCCCATCTGACTTCCCCACGAGGGGCATCTCTGCCATCG
Source organism: Condylura cristata (assembly GCF_000260355.1). Lineage (NCBI taxonomy): Eukaryota > Metazoa > Chordata > Mammalia > Eulipotyphla > Talpidae > Condylura > Condylura cristata. Next base: position 5,767,221 of record NW_004567111.1, read on the forward strand.
CCCTGGTCCCTCCCACCCCTGCTCATCCGGGTGGTCTGACGCCTCCCGTTCACGGTCACGTGTGTGAGGCATGTGGGTGCCCTAGGGGCTAGATCTGTGCTCATTCTAAAACCTCCTCTTTGACAGTGAATACAGCTCCTTCTGTTGGGCCAACCAATATGACATAAATCCCACATGTTAGGCGCTTGCTGGGATGCCAGAGTCTGACATGCATTCATTTTAGAAAAGAGTAAAAGTAGAAAGCCCCCATGCACCTGCATTTCACATTACCTCCCATGTTGTAAACTAGGAAAGACCCTGTGAGACCGCAGCTGACCAGCAGGCGGCAGCTGAGGACCAGAAGAACCAGCCCAGTGGTGGCCAAGCTGCCTCCTTACCCATCAGTAGAACTAAACACCGCATGGATGCGGGAGACCTGTCACTGCCTTGGGTTCGATGGGAAGTCAGACTTTGCTGGGAAGTGCCGTGGTGACAGATTTCACTGTGTGGCCAGGTAGTCTCCAGGCATAGAGGTGCGTAGGCACACAAAAAGTCAGTGTTTACACTATCAAGATACTGACCTATTGTGATCAGTGCACACTCCATGTATTGACAGAGGAGATCTGCGTGAAATGACAGATTGCGAGTGAAAGCTACATTTAGAATAGCTTCTAGAAACCATATTAGGAGGTGAAATTCGTTTGAAATAAGTGAGACATTTGAAAAAATATATTAATAACATTTCAATTTGTTTTGATGTCAGGTGTTCTAGGTATAATAATTCTATTAGCAGGATCCTTCATATTTCCCACTGTAGTCATGGGATACCAGTCAAGAGGCATAAAATCTTCTAAAAAAAAAAAACCCCAATTGTTTTTCATATAATACAATAGAAGAACAATTTAAGATCATGGGATTAAGCTGTCCAGAGTCAGATTTCAGGACAACCTAGGAAAGCATTTCTAACTGAACTGCCTGCTAGCTAGTGCAGGTACTTGTAGCGACAGGTGTGGAAGCCGCTGGTTGGAGACCCACTGGGCTGTTGTCTAGGTCTCTTCAACATCAGTTCTGCTAGCAAGACCCATATTAACCCAAAATTCTATCTAGTAAGCGTGAGTTTAAGAACGAATATACGTGATAAGTTCTATACTGTGTATAATAATTAAATTCATATGGAAAATGCAAAGACTGTTTATAGTCTCTGAATTACAACTCAAATACCCCAAAAGTTTCCAGCATGGGCAATAACTCTGTTAAAAGAGGTGAAATGGACTTTGATGGCTTTACATCCTAACTCAAGATGGGCATGAAGTGTCTGCTTATAAAGCCCAGTTTCCCTGAGATTATCCGTTTTGTGCATTTTTAAAATCAGGATACATCTTAGTAAAGCAAGTATCAGAGCACAGACAGGAGATCACGTAATTTTAGCCCTGGAATATTACTCCTTATTCCGTTCTCGGCACTTGCCCACCCTTAAGGAAAATCTTTCTGCTGGTAATAATGAGAGGAAAGGTGAGGGGTAGAGGCTGACCAGTCTGATACCTGAGTAATGCTGGGCAGGGAGTAAAAACTGAGCCCATGGGCCAGTGTACCTACGAGGCCAGTCTTCACCAGCACATTTGTCATTTGGGATTTCCATTTTTCTCATACAAGGTATTACTTTTCCTGAGTTCATTTCATGGGCCAGAGAACAAAATTAAAAACATAAGCAGGAATTCTGTCTTCAGAAAGCTACAGAAATGGGTTCCCCTCGAACATGCGCACCTGAGGGCCAGCCCACATGACGTCCTCTAACATTCAGGAAAGGTGAGTGGCTAAGGGGCCTTCCCACCACCTCACCCGTGATGCTGTGCAGTTGTCAGGGTGGGTGGGTTTGTAGATTGTGGTATTAGATCAAGCTATGCAGGTAACAGGAGTTATTAAAACAGAGGAAGGTTCAAGAAGTCTAAAAACAGCTGATGACACTAGAGGGGGAAAATACCTCATCCATGGCCTCGGGATTTAGAATAAGTCACTTAATCAGAGTGGCAGCGGAGTGAAAATCATCAATGCTAGCAGGAATTCTGAGCACTTGGAGCAACTCCAGAGACAGTTGTTGGAGGTGGCCCCTTCACGCCCACCCACCCCCACACCTCCGAACCCCAACACCCCCACATTTTCCATATTTCTCCTCAAACAATCAGCACCCTGGGCCCTAAGGCACCGCTGCCCCCTAGTGGACATAAGTAGTACAGCACTTCTTCCTTCCCTGGCTCAGAATCGCCTCTACCAACTTCAAAAAGTTGCTGACTGATAATTGAAGAAATCACTCTGTGTCCTAAGAACCCCTTCTTGGACTTGACAGCTCAGTTCCATTTTCCTGTGGCGGCCTATAGCCTGGTGAACCGTTGACTAAAATCCTCCTTCATGCGTAGTTTTGTTCGAGGCTTTTGAGACAAACGGTCTCCATGGAGACCGCCCTGGCGAGTGGTCCAGCTGTCTCCCAGCCGTTCTCTCTGGCTGCGGCGGCTGCTTTTTAATTTTAGTGTATTAATTTTACCAGCCAAGGAAGGCTGCTGGCTTTGTGAGATGAGTGGTTTAAAGAAAAGCAAATTATAACCATTTGTGGCTAAAATAGCCACTTCTTTGATTCTCAAGTAATTCAGACAGATGCAGACATTTTCTCTGTGAATGTGATATTTTAAAGGAGACTGGCTAGACAGTGGATAGTCTTATTGGGGGTGTAATTGCTAGAGCAATTTTTTGTCATTAATTAGCATGGTCCACTGATTATATATGTTCTCAAAACAACACACTGCCAATTTTTTAATTGGTCCAGACTTCCAGCCCAGTTAGGTATTTCTATGCGAATTTCTCACTGTTTAGCCCATCCATGTATAATGATCACCTGAATACACTTGGCCAGTAAGTCATCTAGAAAAAGAAAAGGACAGAAAGAAATGTTAAAAACTCCCCAAAGCAAGATGAAAAAATGCACAATATGATGTAAAAATTATATATATACATATAAATACATAAATGTATATAAAAAAAAACTCCCCAAAGCAAGTTCCCTGTTACAGTTGAACCCAGACTGCAAGACTCCTGTGGGTCCGAGGCTCTGATGGCGTTGGTTGGTCTAACAAAAGGTGTTGTGGGGGGCTTCTCCCCTTCTCTTGGCTAGGGTCCCGTTAACTGTGACCCTCTGTTTCCTCTTGCATTGTATCTGTATGTTGCCAAAGAGATCTGGTCAGTGAGCCCAATTCTTGGCTTCCAGAGGAGGCACAATGAATACTAGAACCAAAAATTACCCATCTTTCTTTCTTCGGGGAGATTTCTTACCAAAATGCGCAGACCTGACTAGAACTGGCAGGCACATGAGCTCTGTGACTGTCAGCGCTGGAGTAACCCACAGACTGACCACAGACTGGACTTCAGAGCCAGCTTTTGAAAAACAAGATTGGGTTAAAACACTGAGTGGTTTCTTAGCGTATTTTAAAAAGCAACCAAGCCTCTCTTGGAAAAAAGCCTTTTTGTAGCCTGAAAATCCTTGTGCTGGCATTTAGTAAAGGCAGAATGTCACCTCACTAGTCTCTGTGTTCTCCTAATAAAAGCTGCTGTGATTCAGGAGTTTAGATTCTGGTTCCTCTCCATGACTGGCCGCAAGAACATTCTCTAGGTTTTCTCCACTTCAGTGTTCTAATCTAAATGCGAAATGTCCTCCTCTCTGGAGTGTTAAGAAAATTACCTACAAAGTAAGTGTTGACTTGTTTCTGCTCCTTGGAGAAAGACATTACATGGTGTTTTTTTGTATTGTCATCTTTCTTCGTCATCTAGATGGATACTGTAACATCTTTGCATCCCTGTATATATGCTGCTAACGCAAACCATTTCATAATTTAATATCTCAAATTGTATGTCCAGCTACCTCTGTATCAGTACTAAATTATGTACAGCCACATACAGAAATATCAGTTTGTATTTAAATTATAATTCTTCAAGTGCTTTCCTTTTCTTCAACATTTCTTTCCAACACGTTGGCTTTTATGCTTTTTGTAAAGCAAATAGAACACTGTTAGCAATGCAGTCAACTCTTGATTATTACTCACGGTTCGAGCTAGTCACGCAGGTCTTTGCATTCCCGAATTCAGAGTGTTCACTGTGCCACGCCCCGTGCTCAGAGCTTCACAAATATGAATGAATTGAATACTCACCACAGCCCTTTGAGGTGGACACTGTATTATCCCCATTCTGCAGATGAGGAAACGGGGGTCTAGAGAGGCCCAGTAGCTGCCCAAGGTCACGCCGCTCTGAAAGTGGGTTCAGGACCTGACTCAGTGACCCCCGGGTCACTGCGCACAGCTCCACCGCTTTCCCCATCTCTGGCTCCCGTCAGTTCGGCCCGGTGACCTGGTGGGTTTACTCCCATCCGGGTGCCTGGCCTGACTACACTCTTTACCCACCGCGAGACGGAGGACAAGGTATTCAGCCCTGTGCGCCTCCATGCCTTTATCTGCAGAAAGGGTTTAATTGCGCAGGTGCTTCACAGGGCTGTCGCGGGATTAAATGAGCGAATTCGTGTCAAGTTCATAGAATGTGGCTGGCACAGTGCCAGCAGTCAATAAGTATGCACTGCTCGACTTCCCTCCCTGAGGGGAGAGTGAAATTGAATGGAAACATTAGCCATCACCGCCCCCCCCCCCAAAATAAAAGGCAATCAGGACATCAAGGCCCCAAAGGGAGCCTTCTGTAAATAATCAAAAGTTGACTGTGACCCCCCTGGTTCTGCAGCCCGTGCCCCGTTTCAGCAACCACCTGGCACTGACCTTGAGTTCTGTCTCTCACAGGCTATGGCCACTCGGACGCGGACGTCCTTCACCAGTCCTTGCTGGAGGCCAACATTGCCACAGAGGTGTGCCTCACGGCTCTGGACACGCTCTCCCTCTTCACCCTGGCCTTCAAGGTTCGTGGTCCGGCAGCCGACCAAGGTCAGGCCTTGGCCTCTGTCATTCATTCTGCTCATTTGCTGGAGCAGCCAGAACTTCTTTTGTTGTGTTTTTACTTCTGCAACCGTTCACGCCCCTGGAAGGAAACCCTGACTCCTTCAGTTCCTTTAGAGGAGCCGTTAGTCCAGTCAGCAGCGTGAGTTAACTTGAATTTGCCGCCTGCTTGCGGTGTCTGGAGGCTGGATCCTCTCTGGGAATGTAGCCAGACTTGGTGCAGGGGCCATGAAATATCCATGCAGGGTAAGGCGTGTGGACACACTCACCTGGACACGTTTCTTTTGATCTGCTTCTAAGTTCAATGATAAGAGCATTCCAGGGGGACAAACCAAAAGGTTCTTTGGTCTTAACGTTAGGGCCTAGCAGTAATATTCGAGTAGGCAGGAACAATCTCTTTGGCCACCCTGTTTTTAGGAATCTGATGCTTCCTGTCCTTGCAGGATTCCGTCTCCTGCACAGAAGTGGGGAACCGATTTCGTCTTAAGGGTGTGGACTAGTGGAAAAGTGGTTCATTTGCGAGGGTGTCGGGAAGCCCAGGCATTCTCTGCATGATTTTACTCCGCTTCTCGTAAAATAGTAATCTGGCTCCTCACCATCCACTAGGCCTTTGTCCTCCTTAGCCGCCCCACCCCCACTAGTAGGAGTCCAGCCGAGAGGTGTCCAGCTGAGGAAACACAGGCCCAGTAGGGCAAGTCTCGGGCAGCGGCCTCCCCCAAGGCTTCAGTCTAGTCCCAGGCTAGCAGCGAGACCGCGAGCTAGAACTGCGGGTTTTCGGGCCCTGCGCCCTGACCAGTCCAGCAGTCCAGTGCTCCTGCTTCCAGCGTCCTTCTGTTTTCTTGGGATATTTGTAGTCAGGCATGTTGGGCAGCTCCGGATATGCCGATTTGCCCCATCGCCCTCGCAGGGACTCCTGACTTCCACCTACGCCCTGCCCGGCCTGGCCGCTCCGACAGGCACCTGCACCTGGGCGGGGGCAGGTCACACACTGCACGGGGGACCCTGGAGCACCCGAGAAAGTGACAGTTTCCTGACCATGCTGACCACGCCTCCCCCGGGTCCCTTAGCTTGCCGCCTCGTGTTTAAGGCCAGGATGCGTCCAGGTCCTGGGAGGCTGGCCCAGGTGTGGCCTCTCGACAGACGACAGCCAGTGCCTAAGGGCGTCCTCCTGCAACGTCCATAGGCCACACTCGCTGGGCAGGCGGCTCGGGTCTGGACCTGAGGCTTCTCGTGCGCGGTGGTGCAGAGACAGGACCTGCCTCCCTGGGCTGTGTGTGTGGGAAGTGAGAGGCCGTGGAGGGGACCGCAGTGAGCTGATGCGCCCAGGCATGGCGCCCTGGGGGCCAGCAGCGAAGGGCTTCCGGGTTGGCGGCCAGGTGGCCTTAACCGCCGTGAGTCGGGTCTGAGGAGTGTCTGCAGGTGTTCTGTGGTGCAGAAATCCTCACGTGTCGGCGCACACACCTCGAGGGTGTTGCCTGCTAGGTGGTGGGGGTCATCACTGGGGACCACTGTCCCCAGCAGCTGTCCCTGGGCACCTGGATGTGAACCCCAGCCCCACCCATCAGCCAGTTTTGAGCATTGGTGTGTCCACTTGACGTCTGGACACGCTGATTCGAGCTGCAGGTGAGAACGTGGGTGTGATAATGAGGTGCTCTGGCCCCCAGCCCTGCTGGGGCTTCTGGTCTGCAGGGGGCTGAGGTCATCTTGCAGCGTGCTGTGCTCTGCCGTAGAAGCTGCTCTTTCTAAACCGGAGGCTCTGTTCTGTTTTGTTTTGCATCATCCTTCACTGTGTGCACCTGTCCATCTCCGTGTGACCCCGGCGGCCCTTCCTACCACTTCACCCAGGTGCCATCGTGTAGTCACGTGCTCTCTTCCCGCCCCAGTTTTGACACGTCCCCCTCTCCTCCCCGTAGAATGTCTCTGGTTTATAGTTGGTTGTTGATTTTCATTTTTACCGTATCATAATTACTTTTTTTTTTTTTTTTTGATCTCTTACGCTCCTGCATGAGTGAAACCATCAGTCTTTTTCCTTTTGCTTTCTGGCTTATGTCACTCAGCATGATCCCTTCCAGCTCCATCCATGTTGCTGCAAAAGGCAGGGGTTTATCTATTTTGGTGGCTGAGTATTATCCCATTGTGTATATGCACCACATCTTTTTGATCCAGTCATCTGGAGTTTAAGTTATTTTTTTTTATTTTTATTTTTTATTTTTTTTTATTTTTTTTATTTTTTTATTTTTTTTTATTATTTTTTATTTTTTTTATTATTTTTATTTTTTTATTTTTTTTATTTTTTTTTTTAAGATTTATTTATTTATTCATACAGAACTGGGGTACAGGCCAGAGGCTCAGGGGCGGTGAGAGGCTTCACCAGAGACAGAGTGGGGAGCAGAACAGGCAGATCGACGAAGTACACTGCTGAGGGGAGCAGCGGGCGGGTCAGGAGAGGTCTGGCTCGCCATGTGGTCTCCTCCGGGGCAGGCGGCAGGCGGGAATCGAACTCATTCGGAAGTGGCTTCAGATTCTCAGTGCTGTGCTTTAACCCGCTGCGCCACCAGGGAGGGCCAGGAGTTTAAGTTATTTTTAACTCAGTGCCTACATGAAAACACCATCTGCCTTGGAAGGCCGTAAGTGTCTTTTCCTAAATTACGCGATAGCAATGTCCCCGGAAGCTCATCCTGGCACTTGAGGTTTAAGTTTGTTTTCAGTCTGTGCTGGACTGGTCTCTTGTGTTCATTCTCAGAGACCCAGGTCCCCTAGGGGGCAGCGTTACTACAGACAGTTCCTGAGAAAGACTTTCAGTGGTTCTCTACCTTATTGTAAGAATTGCCGTGCCTTTCATGTTATTCTTCCTGCTCATTTAATTCCCTGAATGAAGTTTCCCCACGCTTAGTAAAAGTCAATAGGGCTAAAAAAAAGTGAAATGAAATGGATTCCGTTGTTATCTATGGTTATTTGTGAGTGGAAAGTGAAGGGTGAGTTTGGTTTTGCTTTCTGCTGGGAAAAACTGTAGGGTCTCTCTGGATGTTCAGAGATTTTTATAGTATTTAGGGCTGTTCTAATTACGTTCTAATTAATGGTAAAGAGCAAAGAAAATTGGAAACTAAAGGCAGGCCGTGGGTTAACTGGACTGTGTCCCAATTGGCAGGCCTATACCTCACCCCTTTAAAAGAGGGGTGATTTACACTTAGTGCTTCATGCTTAGTTTATCACTCCATTCTTGCAAATTTGGGGGTCAAAACCCATGAAAACTAAGTCCTAAAAATGGGAAACAAAACCCTTGTTCAGAGAGAGTGAAGAAGAGGGGAAAATTAGCTTGAGTCACAAGAACCTGGGCACTTCAGACAGCAAAAGGGCGTGAGGCGGAGAGTGTCTTGACAGTTTTTAGTCTCCAGCCACGAGTGCCTGGAAGACAAAATCTCCTTTCCAAGAGGACCCAGCCCTTAACCCAGCCATAAATAAGAAAGTGGAAAGCTATGGCGTTTGGACTACAGCTCCTGGGAAACGTGGTCACAGGCTGCTCCCCAGACACCGAAGACAACCTCCCCCCTGCTCTGGGTTGAGAACCACCCAGCTCTGCAGGGGTCACGGCTGCTGCTCACTGCGTTGCCGTCTTCCCGTGGGGGACTCACTCGGCGCTTGCCTCACACCTCACCGTGCGTGGGCTACAGGTGTCCAGGCAGCTGTGAACACACCTGGGCCTCAGTGGGTCCCAACGCGCCAGGCTTACTCCCTGAGTAGAAGGTGTTCTCCATCAGTAGGATGTGGTGACCTTGACACACCTGCACTGTCTGCCTTCGGCACTGTAGAATTACCTGGGCCTAAGTTTGGCTCCGTCGTAAGACTGCTTGGAGAGACTGAGCTTGGCTTTTGTTACCGCTGGTGCTTTTGTTACAAGGCACCCCAGTGTGAATTGGGTTGCCTGTCTGTGGGTCCTCACCCACATGCTTAAGATTCAGTCATACTGTGGACACACTCAAAAAGGTTCAATAATGGGCTTATTTACAAGGAGAAAGGTAAAGGAACAACCCAGGGAGAGAGGGAGAGAAATACAAGTCAAGTAGAAAGGCCTACAGTCCTGCTGACCTGGGCTCCACCGGCTCACTGAAGACCCACCGAGAGCCAGTGACCAGCCGCAAACCCCCAGGCCGAGCCAGCCCCAGAGCCCACAGGTCCGGTGTTACCCCAACCTGGCCGCTCAGCTCCAACCTCAAGTCCCAGGTGCTTCCCCGTGGCATTGTTGAGATCAGTAGTTCCAGTGTCTGGAGTGGGGGCGGGTCCATGAGGCCTGTACCCATTACATTTCAGCCTGCCCAGATCACACACATCTGCTCCGACAGGCATGGGTTGGGGACAGGGCCCTGAGTGCCGCCCATGGCCAGACCCAGTGGCTTGTGCTGAGCTCTGAGTGGACACGTCTATCTGAGCACACTTCTGTCCACTGTTGGCGCTCAGCATTCGAGGGGAACCAGCTGGCCAGGTCACAGGTGTTGAGTTAGTGTGAATTCACTGCTGGCGTGGGGTGAACTGAAGGATAAGAATGGGATAAGAAGTAACAAACTGTGGTTCTCACGTTTATTCGAGTAACGTCCGTGCCATCTGTGTAGAGACACAGGTGACCACCACTGTGGAGCCAGACCAGAGCCTATACCTGCCACCTCCCAAACTCTGACTATTCCCAGCTTGGTGAGGGCTTGAGGAGCCTTGAAGGGCATACGGAGGGCTCACTTTTAGGGGCCTGTTTGGGTCTTAGATACAACTTCAGAACTTTTCCCAGCCCGTGGAATAGCTACTACCTGGGACTTCTGGATGGGACAAGTCGTGTTGAAGTGACCTGTGTCTCAGTTGCACTAAAAATAAGTGAGCTAACAGAGGCCAGTCAGGATGGCACAACAGTGGTCCGTTAACCCTACCAAAATTTGCTGGGAAGTTGTATCATTAGATACAACTTAATAGAAAATGATAAACTTTCTGAAGCAGGAATGTGTTGATTTCGTGTCCCACGGAAGACTGCCGGGCCTTCCCAAGGAGCTTCACTGCAGAGTTCCCAGTGCCAGGAAATGTGTGGTTCTGAGAACTTGTAGGGACCTATTTGAAGCGCCTGGCAGGTCTCCCTAACTGGCGTCCCTGTGTGTCCACAGAACCAGCTCCTGACTGACCACGGACACAATCCTCTCATGAAAAAGGTCTTTGACGTCTACCTGTGTTTTCTTCAAAAACATCAGTCCGAAACAGCTCTAAAAAATGTCTTCACAGCCTTAAGGTCGTTAATTTATAAGGTATGTCGTTCCTTCAGGGGCGGTGGGAACTGACCACGGGGGAGGGCACCCCCCTTGACGCGGCCTGTTTCTGCCCTGTGCGCCTCAGTTTCCCTCGACGTTCTATGAAGGGCGGGCTGACATGTGCTCGGCCCTGTGCTACGAGATCCTCAAGTACTGCAACTCCAAGCTGAGCTCCATCAGAACCGAGGCCTCGCAGCTGCTCTACTTCCTGATGAGGAACAATTTCGACTACACCGGCAAGAAGTCCTTTGTCCGGACACACCTGCAGGTGCGTGGGGTCGGCTTTTCCGGGACACAGATATTCTGTGGCACTCTGTTTAGGTTCTCGGGGTAAGTGGTCCACGATCTGACCCCAGGAGGGGAAACTGGAAAGTCACATTTACTTACTTGGCTTGTCGCCCTCCATGGTGTGACCTGGGCCCTAGGTGTGTTTCTGTTGGAAACCTGACGTTTAAAGGTTGACTCAGTCGGGGCTGAAATTCCTCGCACTCGGGATGTATTAGGGCCTGTGGGAGGGTGATGGTTGTCGGCGTCTTGGGTGAGACTCCCACCACCCAGAGCGCCTTTCGCCCTGCTCCCACCTCCTGATTCCCTCATCTCCTCAGCATGGACATGCCCCGTGCCGTCTGCCCTGGGGAGCATCTGATTCTGACGAGCCGTGTGGCTCCCACACACGCACAGACCAGCCTGCTCCACATCTGGTCCTTTTTTCTTTAACAAAAAGATTTATTTCTGCACATAAGAACTGGGCACAAGCCAGAGTAAAGAGGGTAAGAGGATGCACCAGAGACAGAGTGGGGAGCAGAACAGACAGATGCACTGAAAAACACTGCTGAGGGGAGCAGCGGGGTCTGGGGGTCAGGAGAGGTCTGCTAAGCCCTGTGGGTCACTCCCTGGTCAGGGATCAAACTCGTGCTGCAGTGGCACCACCAGGGAGGGCCTCTGTTCCTTTATATTGTTTGCAAATGACATGATGGGGCTCTTGGAGAAGCCCCTCTCCCCAGCCCCCATGGAGTGGACAGTCTGCTGGAGGACTGTGACCCAGGAACTTGAGTGCAGCCAGGGGTTCTGCATGTCTTGGGGTGCTTTCCAGAGACAAGGGTGAGCAGGGTCAGCGGGTGAAGAGGGCAGGCTTGTTCCAGGGCTCAGAGGCACGGGGAGAGGGCCTGTCCCATTGAGAGGGGTTGAGAATCTGGTGAGAACACGATGAGGAGGGCCTCACCACGTCGTCTGGGTTCTGATGTAGCGTGGATCAGGCAGACGGTACCTAAGGGGGAAACCATTGTTAAATCTGGGACAGAGCAGGCTGTCCGAGAGGCCCTGCGGCCAGGGCTGGCGAGGTTTGAAGAGGAGACTGAGTTGCTATAGTCAGCGGCTGCTGGAACCTGGGGTTGGTGAAGGAAAAGCCAGGGAAGGATGGAATCCACATTTTGGCTCAAGCGACCAGGCAAAGACGGGGCTAGTCGCAGGCCCCAGGAACACAGCCCCCCACCATCGCATAGTCATATGTATGATTCTAATAAAAACAAAGGTGTTTTTTATTAGCCCACCTACTGGGTTCGCAGTCGCTGACCCCAAGCCCCAGCAGGCAATAATGAGGTATCCTTTTTTGTTAGAGAAAGTGGTAGATAAGTCGCTATCTAAGTGATAAGCGCTTATCTGATCCTCACACGCTCCTGATTAGCATTGTGCTGTGCAGACAGAACTGGCGAGGAGCAAGCTCACCTCCTGGGCTCATTCCTGGAGAAAGCACTCCACCTTGTTTGCTCCTGGGGCCATCCCCGCCCTCAAAACCCCCTCTGCCCTGTCCTCGCGCCCAACACAGCCAACGGGGAGGCGAACCCAGGGGTCGCCTGAGGGTGAAGTGACTTGCCCACTTTGTGTGTCCCCAAGGTCATCATCTCCGTCAGCCAGCTGATCGCGGACGTGGTTGGGATTGGAGGGACCAGGTTCCAGCAGTCCTTGTCGATCATCAACAACTGTGCCAACAGCGACCGGCTCATCAAGGTGGGTGGCCTGGTTGCGTTTGATGTTTCACCCCGACTCAGCCCGCAGGGCGTGGCCAGGCCAGCGCCGCTGAGGGCCACGGGCCACTGTCCCCTCCCTTTAGCACACCAGCTTCTCCTCGGACGTGAAGGACCTGACCAAGAGGATCCGCACGGTGCTCATGGCCACCGCCCAGATGAAGGAGCATGAGAGCGACCCCGAGATGCTGGTCGACCTGCAGTACAGCCTGGCAAAGTCCTACGCCAGCACCCCCGAGCTCAGGAAGACGTGGCTGGACAGCATGGCCAGGATCCACGTCAAGAACGGCGACCTGTCCGAGGTAGCCCAGTGGCCCTTCCGCTGGGGTGTGGCCTTTTAAGAACATAAGTTTTACCCCCTTCACCAAAGTTGGCCAGGTCAAAGGAAAGGTCCCGTCCGTTCAAAGAGAGCAGTTGAGCATTTGTGACACTGTACGAGAAAGAGACAACGCTGGCGAGCTGACCAGAGGCCTGAGGCGCCCAGGGCGGGGGCGGGGCTCAAGGCAGGGGAGGGAGGAGCACAGGGACTGTGGGGACAGGTGCCGTGGTGGCGGGAGTCTATGGGGACCACATGGTGGCAGGGGGACCAATACCACCCAGAAAGAATCTGTTACAGGACAGGGAGAGGGGCACCACTGAACCCCCAAACCTGCCTGCTCTAAGTGGGTTCTGCCATCCGCCGCATCAAGACAAAACATATAAAACTTTAATGCAGTGAATATACAATATGGAAGACAGAGAATATAATTTCTAAATCAGACACCTGAAGTGACCCCTCCCCTCATGGGCAAAGTCCCCCCAAAAGGGACTGGCCCAAAGCCAGGCCTGAAAGCTGCCACTAGACTAAAGCACCTTCTGGCCGAGACCCATCGAAAAGGGTCAGAAATGGCCAGACCAGTCTGGGAGGAAAAGAGCAAAATCAAAGTCAAGATAAACACTGCCATAGTCACCTCCCTTATAGGTATCTCACCCACATCTGCCTTAACCAGTCCAGGGCCAGGAAACAAGCCCGGTTTCTTCCTCACATGCTCCCTGCTCCATGTGGCTTCCTCAGGTCTCCTTTCTGGCTCTCCATCCTGCTGCCTTCTTTCTCTGCTCAGCTCCACCCTCCTTCTGGGTGGGGCAGGGAACCTGGAACTTCCCCTTTTCCTAGGGACCACCCTGTTACAGAACAATGTAACAGATAAATAAAAATTTTTAAAGATTTATTTACTTATGCATACAGAACTGGGGTACAGGCCAGAGGTGCAGGGGCGATGAGAGGATTCACCAGAGACAGAGCGGGGAGCAGAACCGGCTGACTGACGAAGTACACCACTGAGGGGAGCAGCGGGGAGATGTAAGAGGTCTGCTGTGCCATGTGGGTCACCTCTGGGACTGGGGCTCAAACTCGCACTGAGGGGGCTGTGGCTACCTGCAGTGCTGCCCTTTAACCCATTGCACCACCAGGGAGGGCCCCAGATAAGTAAATTTTAAAAATAAAAACAGCGATACTTGGCCCTTCCTGGTGGCGCAGCGGGTTAAAGCGCAGCACTAAGAAGCTAAAGCCACTTCCCCATGAGTCCCATCCCCGCCAGCCCCGGAGGTGACCACAGGGCGCGGCAGACCTCTCCTGACCCGCCCGCTGCTCCCCTCAGCAGTGGACTTCATCAGTTGGCCTGTTCTGCTCCCCACTCTGTCTCTGGTGAAGCCTCTCACCCCCCTGCACCTCTGGGCTGCACCCCAGTTCTGTATACACAAATAAATCTTAAAAAATAAAACAGCGACACTTTAGGCAGTGTCCAGCTCAGAGTCACTGCATGGTCAGCGGAGCATTGTGATCATCACACCCTTGCAGGGGCTACGTCCTGCACAGAAGCCCGGCTGGCGGGGCCTGGGGAGCCCCTCGTTTGTGCAGGAGCTGCTGGCTGACGCCTCGCAGCTCTCTCATGCAGAAGCTTTCCAACTCCCACCTTCAGCCACCCGGATGCATTGCCTTTTCCTGTGGTGACTAGCAGCGGGGCACCCACTGACATCAGCTGTTCAGAGTGCTGGTGGGCGCCTTGGGCTCTGGACAAGTCGAGCCTCGCCCTGACGTCCACCTGCGCATGAGGACGTGCTGTGCCAGTCAGCTGAGCCCTGTCTCTCTCTCATTACAGGCGGCGATGTGCTACGTCCACGTCACAGCGCTGGTGGCCGAGTATCTCACACGGAAAGGTGAGGGACGGTCCCGTGCCTTGCGAGGCGTGTAGAAATGCGTACAGGGCAGCAGAGGCAAGTGGGTTCGTTGGACAGATGGGAGGGGCTGCGTGTGGACAAACTCACCCATTGTTTCACTCGTGGCACACGGCGGGGGGCACCGCAGGAACCCCAGCACCAGCAAGGGGCACCTGTACCACGTGGTGTGCGGCCTCACACTCGCTGCTCCATTTTGCGCAGCCTAGCTCATGCGTTTGCCTCTGTGTGTCCCCATGGCCGTCGTGAGCTAGAAAGATCTTATTTTCCCTGAAGACGGCTTCACCTGGGGCTGTTCATCAGCCCGAAGTCAGCTGTCGGCAGTTCACCCGGCAGCGTTTTCTGGCATGTGGTTGCATCATCGGAGGAGGCAGCTTTGCTCACAGGCAGCTTTGCTTTGGGGGGCCAGTGCGAGGAGGGGGTGCTGCCCTGTGGGCCTGGTGGGTGTGCTCCCGGGCCGAGTGGCCAGCGACCCTTGCACGGGGTCCTCTGATGGCTCGTCCCCATTCCAACATCCGCGCACCCTCAAAGGCAGCTTTTGGTTTTGGGACGCTGTGGGGCAAAAAGAGCTGCCGTGTGGGCACGTGGCCTCGCCTGTCTGGGTAGATCTCGCCGCCCAGATCTGACCGAGGCGGGCACGTTTACAGAGAGGTGAGGGAAAGCCACGGATGCCCAGGCGGGAATTTCAGTAGTTCTGGTCCGAGTCGGAGGGGACCAGAAGATGGCTCTGGGGCCTCTCCCACCAGCCTTGTTCCCCGCGCTGACGTGCGTCAGGTAACCTTACCTTGCTCGCTCGTGTCTAGAAGCAGACGTAGCCCTCCGGCGAGAGCCGCCCCACCGTCCCTACGGCCTCAGCACCTGCCCGAGGAGGAGCCGGGGAGGTGAGCCTGGGGTGACCCCAGCCCATCCTCGTGGCTCGCAGGCGTGGGGGTCTCCTCTTCACTCTGCATGGACCGACGCGGCTCTCCTGCCTCCCTCTGTCCCCCGGCACGCTGGGTGACGTCCGTGCCCGGGGGGCCGGAGCGGACCCTTCCTCTGCAGCTCGGCTGTCTGCCTGTACCTGCCCTGCAGCCTGAAGCGTGGGCCGTCAGCGTCTGCAGCCTGCCTCTCCTGTCTGACGTGCTCTCAAGCTCTGAGCTTGCTTCCCTTGCAAGGGAACCTGTCTCTCACAAAGGCCAGCGAGGCTGCACCTGAGCCGTGGTGCCCGGTAGGCCCGGAGGCGCCTGGCCTCTGACGGAGGACCTGCTTCCAGACTTGATTTCAAATACTCCAGTGTCCTTTTTCCCAGGGAAAAACTGGGAGGTCAAGTTTTGGCCGCTGTTTTCTTTAATGATGACGATAAGCAGAGCAGCAGGTTCCAAGTAAGAGGAGCAGTGTCTCAAGGCCTGGGCTTGTGTGTTTCGGGCTTTAGCCTTAGGCCAGCTGCTGCTCCAAGCCTTTCCGGAGGGAGGCAGAGCCTCGGTCCCTGCTGGTCGGCTGCGGGGGAGGCAGGCCGCACCCGGACGCAGCTGAGGCCGCCTGGCCGCTCGCCCTGTGGCCGCTGGCTGCCTCTGGTAGTGCTGGCGCCTCGCGAAGGGCCAGACTAGGGGTGGCCCTGGCCCCAGGGGGGAGGGGCCGCTGGACAGAGCACTGTCGTTTGGATCCTCTCTTTCTCTCTGATGGACCTTTCCGTGGTCTCCCAGCCCAGGTCATCTTAGCAAGTCAAGTGATCTCTCCTTTGCTATTTTTCTGTTCACTGGATTTGGTCTCTTTTTGATCCAGTCTGTTTCATACTTGCAGACACTTTCATAAAAGTGGGTGAAAAACAAAAAGGGGTGAGGAAGACAGAGCGCCAGGGAGGTGCAGGTCAGACGTGAAGACACAGAGGCACTCCTGGCAGCTGTGGGAACACCAGCCGTGCCGGATTCTGCCGCCATTGTGCCGCTCAACACTGAGCCTCGGGGCAGGAGGCGGCCCCAGCCCCGTCCAGCCAGGCCCACACTGACTCTGCTCTCCCGCCCCCAGGTATGTTCAGACAAGGATGCTCGGCCTTCAGGGTGGTCACCCCCAACATAGACGAGGAGGCCTCCATGATGGAGGACGTGGGGATGCAGGATGTCCACTTCAACGAGGTGAGTGCCCGCGGCCAGGGCTTCCTCCGCTCGAGGCTCCAGACCCTGCAGGTGGCTCTGCCAGTGCAACCGCCAAAGGCTGGTGGACGGACTGTCACGGCTCCCCGTGGCGGCGGACCCAGGCAGCAAGGGCGGCAGCCGCTGTCGCTCTCGCTCTCGGCTGTCCGCAGTGGCCCGAGGGGACAGAGCCTGTGTGTTGAACACATAGTTTCTTGTTCTTTCCAGCAAGTAATTTCTCAGATTCACTGGTTTTATTGCTACTTTAACCTATTGTGTTTGGTTTTTTTTTGGCATAGAACTGGGTGTAGTCCAGAGGTGTGGGGGGGCCAGGGGTGGGGTTCAGGGAGGGAGAGTCAGAGGATTCATCAGAGACAGAGTGGGGAGCAGAACAGGCAGATCGACACAGCACACTGCTGAGGGGAGCAGCGGGGTTCAGGAGAGGTCTGCCGCGCCACGTGGGTCACTGCTGGCCGGAATCCAACTCAGGCCATAGCGGTGATAGTGCTGAGACTTAACCCCTAGGCCACCGGGGAAGCCCCAACCTAGTTCTTAAATCAGTGTCTCTGACACTGGACTTCTCACCCCATGGCCAAATAGTTCAACTGTGACAACCCTACCGTGTGGCCACATAACTAGAGTTTTGGTCTAAAACTGGGACTGCAAGCAAACGGCGCTCCCCGAATGCACTCCCTGGATTTTTACTTCCGTGAGCATCTTCCAGAAGGGTTTTCATGCTTGGCTGCCTTCTTTCCTCTCAGGGCAGAAGGAGAAAGCTTATTAACTCTGCTCACCTAAGGAAAAATGACGTGGTCTGTTTCTTAGTGCAGAGAGAAAGGAGTAAAGACCTTGTGTCTCGGTTCTTCTTGTTTTGATGTGGAGCTAGTGCGCTTTCTACCATAAACGAGCATCCCAAATGGTGTTAGCCAGACCATAAGTCACTGATTCTCATACTGTGGTCCCTGGGGTTCCTGAGACCCACTGAGGAAGGCTTTGAGGGCCTCGATTTTCCAACTGAGCATCTATGTGAAGCTGGGTTTTCTTTGTATGCATCAACCATAAAAGGGTATCAAACAAACTGAGTGCCCAGTAGGTAAGATCAGATTTCTTCTATGATGTCAGACTAAAGTAAGAGCTTGTGCTATTTTCATTATCATATCATTGGCTTTGATGAGTAGTTTAACTAAATAAATAAATGAGTTTTGCATTGTGCTAATACTCCTTATATTGTAAAGATTGGGAAAAGCCACAGGCGAGAAAGGTCTGTTATTTTTACGATCCCTGAAAGCACCTTAAGCCCAACAAGCTTAAGAACCCTGGTCATAAATTGTCTAGTTGCAAAGGACCGTCAAAATTAAAATCTAAAATGAGAAAGGAGAGTGAATGTGTTGAGTGCATTTTTCCATCTCAATATCAAAACGCTTTTAAACACAATAAAGTTCTCTCGGCCTGAAGAAAAAGGCGCGTCAGTTGTGACGACTCTGAGGTCAGCAGTCTGTTCATCTGCAAGAGCCCGACAGGGGGAGCGTTGGCGCTTTACCCTGATGTGGGAAACCTTGTTCCCCAGGCCACAGGCCGTGTGCTCTTGGCTTTGACCTCCCTCGAAGCCAGTTTTGACGGGGCTTTTTCTCCCCTGAGGAGAAGTGCCCTGAGGCTTGAGTACCCAGTCTCCGTGTGCCATGCAGCCTTTATGTGGGGTTTGGTCAGCAAAGCCAGGATACTGCAGAGAGTGACAGGATCGGAAGCAGGTAGATCCCAGGGCCCCGTCTGCAGCCCTGATGCCATGAAGCTCCAGTTTGCTCATGGGATTCAAGGACAGGCTGGACTACTCAGGGACGAGGGCATCACCCTGCAGAACCCAGAGCCATTCCACTGCCTGCAGATGGCACCCCTCTGAGTAATGAGTGATCATGTGACAGGGCGCACTTCATCAGTTATTAGCTGGTTTTGCTTCACAAGTTGTAGCTTGAGTAGCAGATTGAAGAATCTGGAGTCCCCTCTGGGGCCAAAGTCTGTACCACAGTGTGTTTGAGACCCCTCCCTCATTACCATACCGCTGCTCCCGGAAGGAGAGGTGGCAATCAGGGATTGAAGAAAGTCTAAGAAAGGAGCTATTTCAGAAAGCTCAGGTGGGATTCAGGACTGTTGCCCTACCTTTGAGATTATGAGAGCTGGATTAGCACCCCTAAACCTGGGCCAAGGGAGGGGAGACACTACAATGTCTGACAGAGCCTTTATAGCTTTAAGGCTCCATCCTGACATGCTGGCAGGGAGGTAGCAAATGCATCGCCACCCTACTCCCCACTCTCCTGTGCTCCGGCCTCGTCTGGGCCTTCCCTTGGCCCGTCAGCCAGCAGCCAGGGAGCCCATTGTGTCGCCAGCCTTGCCGCCTCTCCTCTGAAGCAGAGAAGTGGGGAGGATGGTGTCGAGTGGGGCTCTGGAAAGGAAAGTGGGGAACGGCGTCCATCCTCAGTATGAGCCCAGTTGCTAATTGCCAGAAACAATATGCGCCGAGGTGCTTGTGTGTACAACTGCACAGGACTTGAGCCCAGCTGGGGCTGAACACCGGGCTGTTCTGCCCTCTGTGCTGAAACGGCCCTGGACATGGTCAGCTTCGTGCTGTCTTGCCCACATTTCTATGCTTCTGTTCATTTTGCTGTTTAAAGTAGCCCCAAACATAGCTGAGTGCTGCCCATGTCCCTGCAAATAAGGAGGCTTTGACATGCCTGTCGGAGAAAAACGCGCTTGTTCAAGGGTGAGGTCAAGTGCTTCAGGCCCCGAGCTCAGTGCTGATCAACCAACAGTGGACTAGATGTCTACTGCTAGATACAGATAAGACAAGGATGTGTGTGTACAGATGCATTGATGCAAATTTTGAAAACAGAGGCTCTTGGGGACCTAATGCCCCCAGCATGTCCCACAGAAGTAGAGGTTCTGGGTCACTGATTCAGTGTGATGACCATGAATGAGGAGAATCAGCTATCTGGCACATTCACCAGGCCAGTTCTGGCTTCAGTCAGCCAAATTGTTTCTATTCAGAAACAACTGCCAGTGACATAAAATGTTCACAACTGTAAAACATCCCAGAGACGGAGATGTTAAGAGAAGGTACTGGATGCTTCCTCTGTTTATATCTCTCCATGCTTGGTTATTGACATGCTCCTATACAGTCCTCTGCCACCCACTTTTTCCTAAGGATAATCTTGGAACCGTAGAAGCTTTAGTCACCCCCTCCTTAAGTGCAGAAGTTATGTTCCAAGACCCCCCGTGATGCCTGAAATCATGGATAGTAGTACCCAACTCTCTCTGTGCTGTCTACGTACGGGCACACCTGTGATAAAGCTTAATTTATACATTGGTTGTAGTAAGAGATCGTCAACAGCAAATAATAAACTAGAACAACTATAACAATATACTGTAATACAAGTTACATGCGTGTGTCCTCCTCCCTACCCCCCAGCCCATCTCTCAAAATATCTTATTGTGTGTAACCTGGTTGACCTTTGGATAGCTGAAATCACAGAAGTCAAAGCTACAGATAATGGGCACCATTGTGTCCTCATCATAATGATTCTCCAAAACAATAGTAGTAGTGAGCAAAGAACGTGGCCCACAGGGCTGTCTAACTACGCTGCCCTGACTCATACCAGGACATACGGCCCTGCTTCATATTGCAAGGATTTAGTGAGCTTCCTGGGCACTGAGCTAAGGGCTGGACATTGGAGGGTGCTCAAGACAGGGCCCCAGCCCTTGCAAACAAGGAAGTCCATGCTGCTGTCTTCCCGCTGAGGAGAAACACCGCAACCATGGGTCCTAGGAACTAGACTCTGAACGGGAAGTAGTCTGAGTTCTTTGGGATCTGGAAATGTCTGTTCTCACATGTGTTGGCTCATCCCATAATCTAGTTGTTTGCTTGATGCTCACTTGGGGAGATGAAAGTGATGTGCCTTTCTTGGGACGCTTCATCTCAGACAATAGCCCTCAAACTTCAGGGTGCTAGGAAATTTCTCAGATTTCTATTACAAAGATAGGTTGGTTTCTTTCCCTCCATCCCCAGATTCTCTTTGTGGGGGTGGGGGGGACGAGCTCTCAGGTGATCTGAATTGTGGCAAGCATTCCAGGTGATTATTTTGACCCCAGATGTCTTCCAGCTGTCTCTTAAGAAGCAGTAATTTCTGTGGCAACCTGAATTAGGCTTTCATGTGACAATCTGCCATCCCCTGGCCCAGATGAAATATTCACAGTTACCCTCAAAGGGTAGCTAACAGACAATGTCCAGCTAAAGTTAAATTAAATCGGTCCATCCAAAGAGAGAACCCAGGGCACTTGTATGAAAAGTGCTCAAACATCCTACGCAGACAGGTGTATTCACGCACACCCGGGCACACAAGAGCTTTTGTGTGCAGCCACCACGGCAGGTGTTCAGTGCCTTCCATTGCATCACAGAGTGGGACAGTCTGTCACCCTGGAAGCCACTTCCTCAGTGGCTTATGAGGTGAGTGTATTGAGCTCTTTTTAAGACTAGTCTAATGCTGTGAATTACATAGACCCCGGCTGCATCAGGTGCATCGAGGGTGGGTTTGTTTTATTTGCCTTTCCCAACTGGTAATTACAGTTCTTTGCATTTGTCGACAACTTAGGAAGGAGTATTTTGGCATTTGCTTTTTAAACCAGGTGGTAAAACCGCCAGACTTCCTGTGTGATGGGCTGTCATGCCCAGCATTAGCTGGCTGCTGTCTGGATTGCTTCTGCTTTTTAGATGCAATGATTGCTGAACTTCAGAGCAAATTGGTATGTGGGCTTTCTCCTGAGACTATAAGGCATATGTGCCCAGGTGTTCAGTGACAGTGTGATGACTTCGTTTTTCCGGCTCTTCACAGGACTGACGTAATATTGACATATGGTCTCTCTAACTTAGCTCCCTGTGATCGCTATTTCTATTTAGAGAATTGTTATTGGATGCACCGCTTGTAAATGTTTTAGAGCTGACAAAGCTTACCGAAGCTAACATTCAGTAATCCATACAGCCATTTTTAGTTGGTTATTGGATAAAATCTGTATGGACTCTGCTCTCCATCATACACATTACCATTTCATGAAAAATAAGGGATACACTACGGAATCAGAAAAAAGGAAATTTCCAGTAGCATGTACATGTTAATTGTGTGTCACTTCCTAATCCTTCCTTTTTATCTCCTAATTCTTGATTGCCATCAAACTGTGATACTTATTTCATAGCTATTTAGCAAGCTTTATTCACTGTATCAAAGTTTCCCACTTTCCAGTCATCCCGGAGCATTTTCTTAAAGTCCATATTTTTGGTACCAAGTATGACAGCTGTCTATGGTACCGATGAGCTACTTTGAATTTAGGTTCTTTTTTTTTTTAATGTCCTACAGGTTTCTAACCTGACAAATAAGAGAAAACAGTATTCAAACCTCCCAACTCGGAGCTTTTGGCCCAGAGGATGACCCATGCCCTCTGTTGATAAATACTCATTAATTCACTCAATCTAGGACCATTTAACATCTACCTGAAAGCCAGGTGTACACAGGTACCTCACATGGAGACCCAAAGCCTTGTTCAGCCCAAATAGCGCCTTGTCAGATGACACGCCACAGCTTATTGCTGTGGTGTATACTGCTCACCTTCACGTTTTCATGTCTCATACAGTTACCTACTCTTACTTATTACTTGCCTACTTTTGACTAGAAAGCTCCGGAGGTACCAGCTCAGCGTCTGTTCAGCCCTCCGCACTCCCCACACGCATCCCTTGCTCCTGATTCAGCTTTCAGACTGCAGTCCCCAGCTTCCTGTCAGTCCCCCCACGCCTTCTCTCCAGTGCCTGTGCCATGCTCCCCCTCCGGCACTGTCCCCCTTCTCTGCCTTCCCATTTCCACTCCCACCTGTCGCCTCTGCCTGACTTCTGATCATTTTAAAACTCAGTTGTCACTTCCTGCAACCTCCGTGGCCCCCTTTCCTTCGTCACAGGGTGGGCGCTCTCCTCTCTGCACCCTGAGTCCCTGCGTGTTGGTTGGCCATTGCTTCCATCTCTGTGGACAGTCCACACTGGCCTCTCAGCACTCATGCAGGAACCCCGTGGCCACCATGAAGTCATTCTGTCCCTGGGGCATTGTCAGAGTGTCTCCCCTGCGACTTGCAGCTGGGATGTGCATTTGAACACTCCATGGTAACAACACACACCTTCCATCTCTTCCAGTGGCCGCCATGAGTCTCTAGAACATCCATCCTAGCTGCTCCGAAAGATAAACCTGTGTGTCTGTGAGGGCCTCCTCCTGAAAGCAGATTTCATGAATGCCCCTTCACTTAATGGGCCATGCAAAACCTGACCACATTTTGGGGGGAAAAACCTACTGAGCATTTTTATAAATTCCAGAAAGTTACTCACGTAGATCTGTTTTATCACATCTATTATATGCATCTTGCCTGTAATAGACGTTTGGCAAAGTTGTCTGAACAGGTCAATTTTAAGAGTCAGTGATGTGGTAATGGTGATGCAGTTATAACTTTTATCACTTTTGGGGAGTCTTTCCAATTTTCTATGAGATTGCATTCAAATTACCCCAGGTTCTTACTGTGCTGTAGTTGCTTAGATATGGAGCTAAGATCTTTAGGTCTCTGTTCAACCACAGTAAACGGGGTGGCATCACTGTCATTTATGTGGGCCACACCACACAGCAGAACCAATGGTAGTTTTTTTAAAGATGTATTTATTTATGCATACAAAACTGGGGTATAGGCCAGAGGAACAGGAGGGTGAGAGGATTCACCAGAGATAGAGTGGGGAGCAGAACAGGCTGACTGATGAAGTCTACTGCTAAGGGGAGCAGCGGGGAGACAGGAGAGGTCTGCCACACCCTGTGGGTCACCCCTCTGGCTGGGGATCAAACTCGGTACTGCAGTGGCTGTGGATAGCTTCATAGTGCTATTGGGTCTGTAAGTTGTAGGCATTAGGCCTGTGGTGAAATATAATGCCAGTTATGAAAAACACAGGCTCCACCTTCTATTTATAGTTGATTGAAGGATCCAGACATATTGAAAAGCAACTCTAAAAGTCTTGAAAAATGTGTATTAACAAACTGAATCTAACAGTATGTAAAAAGTAGAAATGCATCGTCACCAGGTGGCGTGTCATGGGAATGGGCCTTGTCTCCACAGTGTAAAAGCCAGTGTGTAATTTACCACATTAATAAGAAAAGCCCTGTGACTCTCTCAGTAGATGCAGAAAAGTCATTTGAAAAAATTCAGCATCTATTTATGACCAAAAAAATAAAATAAACTAGAAGGGGAAACTTCTTCAAAAGAAAGTTCCTACATCCTGCCTGTCATTAAACTCAAAGATGAAAGACTCAGTGTTTTTTCCCTAACATTGGGAATAAGGCAAGAATGTCTGCTTTCACTGCTCCTGTTCATCATTGTTCTAGGTGCTAGCCAGTGCAGTGAGGAACAAAAAAAAGAAATGAAACTGTCTCTTTTCCCAAAAGACAGTTGTCTTTCATGACAGAGAAAAGGCTAAGGAATTTACAGAAGATGCTGCTAAGGGAACTTACCAAGATCACCTTAGAAGACCATCAGTCAGCCTCGTTCCCATTTAAAGATTCTTATACCAGGGCTGTATATTGTTTATAATTACTATATAATTCTTATGAGCTAATATGCTGACTGAATTTCATTCTGATTCGAAGAAAACACTTTCTTTGGGAGGAAAAATCAAGATGTACAGACAGTACTTATTTATAAAAGCATCAAAGTCCCAAGAAAACCTCAGTGTCACTCTGTAGATCTCAGTTAAAATCTACAAAACAATGAAGAAATCAAACAAAACCTAAATAAATAGCACAGCTGATTCAACATTATTAAGATGTCCTTTCTTCCCAGGCTGATTTATAGAGTTGAAGCATCCCTGATCAAACTCCCATTTGAAATTTGGTAGAAATTGACATATTCGTTCTAACATTTACATAGAAAAGCAAAGGAACTAGACGAGCCAAACAGTTTTAACAAACTTGGAAGCATATCACCTGATTTCAAGATTATTACAAAGCAGTGGTTCCCAACTGGGAGCAATCTTACCTCTGCCCCTCCCCCAGGGATATTTGGTGTGTCTGGAAATTTCTCTTTAGTGTCAAGCTGGAGAGAAGGGGAAGGGAGATACCACCGCTATGCTGGCATCTCGTGGACAGAGGAGAGCAACGGTCAACAGTCCACAGTGGCAGGACAGCCCCAGAACAAAGAGCTTCCTGACCCAGAATGTCATTACTGTCTCCGTGGACAAATTCTTCTGCAGAGCTCTGTAACGATTAAGACACAGGATGAACAGAACAAATGAGAGCAGTTAGAAATAGTCCCTGGCACATATGGTCAGTTAATTTTTGACAAAGGATGAAAGGCAACTCAGTGGACAAAAAATAGTCTTAATAGCTTTGGGACAATTGGGCATTCGTATGGAAAAGCTTAAAAGAACATTGACCTGTATTTGAGTATGTTATACTATAATCAAAAGTAACCCCGGGGATCATAGACTTCAATGTAGAACTATAGTACTTCTGGGGGAAAGAAGAGGAGGAAATTCTTGTGGGTTTGGGTTAAATAAAGAATTCTTACATATTAAAAAAAAAGGCACAAAACCCACGGGGATTACAAGCGAGATGGAAAAAAAAATGTGCAAAATGATGTAAAAATAAACTTTGTAATAAAAAAAAAGTTAAAAAAATAAATAAAATAAAAATAAATAAATAAAAAAGATTAAAAAAAATTAAAAAATTTTAAAAAAGGCACAATCTGGGAAATAAAAACTTGATAAATTAGACTTTATCAAAGTTAAAAACATCTGCTTTTCCAAAGAAAATCCAGAGACGCACTACAGAGTGGGAGAAAATTACAAATCAGATGTGTGACAGAGGTCTTTAATGCAAAATATATAAAGAACGCTCGAAACCCAATCGTAAGAAAATAACCTCGCAGAAAAATGAGCAAAAATTTTGAATAGATTTCACTGAAACTCTACAGAAGACGGATACACACAGAACCAGATTGCTCACTATCATTAATTAAACACCACTCAGATGGGCGCACACGAAGATTCAGGAGATTGATCCCAGCAGCCTGAACATTTAACTGAGTTATCAATGATGCAGTTGCTCTGGGCGGGAGGGGACGCTCCATTGGTACTGAGACAGCACCCCACACTCGGCCCCAGCCAAGCTACCTGCTGCCTCTCTGGGCTGTAACCTGGTGAGAGCAGATCTCAGACCCACGTCCAAGCCACTGCCCGAAAATTCCTCCCATGTCTAGTTCAGGCCGTGTGTGCAGCAGTGATGAAGCATGACTTAGCCAAGAAGTAAATTTGTGCTGACTAGTCCAGACTAGACGCTCATGCCCCTGCCTTTGAGTCGGGGTAGGGATTGCTTCCTCTGACGTTCAAGGGCTTTCCCGAAGGCACAGTGACTACCCCGAAGGTAGCGATTCCCAAGGAAGGTGTTGGTGCCTCTGCCACATGCAAACACGAAATTGCTCTGAGATTTTTTTTTTTAATATTTATTTATTGATGCATACAGAACTGGGGTACAGGGGGTGAGCGGATTCACAGAGACAGAGTGGGGAGCAGAACAGGCAGATGGACTGAACTACACTGCTGAGGTCTGCCGCCATGTGGGTCACCTCCCTGGCTGGGGATCCAGCCATTGGTGCTGCAGTGGCTGCGATAGCTTCATAGTGCTGTGCTTTAACCCCTTGCGCCACCAGGGAGGGCCGCTCTGAGATGAATTTTAAAATGTGGGTGGACGTCGTCCTTAGTGACTCCATGTCTCCACGTCGTTGTTGTCCTTCAGAAAAGAAAAAGACATTTCTACATTATGTTTATAAGAACAGAACTATAACAAAAGCTCAGAGTCTACGCGAACATGCTCAGTGGCAGTCTTTCCCGTGCAATTAAGCAATTACAGCATCTCGCTCCATTTCCGGTTGAGAAAATGGTGCCTTAAGGAAGAACGCCATGGTGAGCTGTACCAGGCATGGAAGTGGGAGTTAACAATACTACCCCCTCGGTGTCTTAACCAGCTATTCGCCTGCAAGGATGCAGTGCCATGCTCCCCCGTAACCCTGTTTTCTGGCCGGTTGGGCCCCCTTTCTGCCCAGGATGTGCTCATGGAGCTGCTGGAACAGTGCGCGGACGGGCTCTGGAAGGCGGAGCGCTACGAGCTGATCGCGGACATCTACAGGCTCATCATCCCCATTTATGAGAAGCGCAGGGACTTCGAGGTATCTAAGTGGGTTTGTTTCTCCCTGTTCCAAGGAACAATGAACTGACACACCCCAGACCTTCTTGTCTGCAAAGAGAACAAGCAGTCTGGGATCAGTGGGGAGCGGGATCCCAAGCCTTCCACCCTCCAATCTTCCATGCTAGTGGGCCCCACCCCAGAGCCATCACACAGGGCCCACTGCCCCCAGCTGTAGGCAGACCTCTCAGCCCTAACTAGAGCTGGCTGTTCAGCCCTGGGAAAGAGGTTGTCTGATTTCTTTTCACCTCTCAAATGCAGTAGGAAGAACCAGTGCTTCACGTGGCATCATAAGACTGTATCATGCCTGACACTTCATGTCCACTGCAAAACAGGATTTGCTTAGGCGGTGTGAACACCTGGTGGGCCCCAGTAGGCAAGATGCCTTCTGGGGAGGAAGCATGACACTACAGAGGTGATGGCTGTCAGCCCAGTTCTGCAGTCAAAATACAGTGCTGATCCGGGACTAGGGTGATGGCACAGGGGTGATTTGGTGATGGGAAACCCGTGGGGATTACAATTGAGATGAAAAAAAAATGTGCAAAATGATGTAAAAATAAACTTTTTAATAAAAAAAAAATTTAATGGAATGATGCACAAAAAAAAAAAAAATACAGTGCTGATCTTGAACTATCTGCTGAACTGCTTGAACTATCCAAGCAGTTTTCACCTAAATGAGCTCATGTAATTGTTACTGCAAAACACTAGTTGCGAGTGAGAGGAAACGGGCTTTGTTCTACTTTCCAGAGGCTGGCCCACCTGTATGACACCCTCCACCGGGCCTACAGCAAGGTGACCGAGGTCATGCACTCGGGTCGCAGGCTTCTGGGCACGTACTTCCGAGTGGCCTTCTTCGGTCAGGTGAGCCTCCCTCTGGCCCGCAGCTTGTCCTGAGGTCTTTTTTTTTTTAAACTATAATGGTTGTATTTTGTCAAGTTTCTATTCTCTATAAATGCTAATTTGATGAATTTGTCATATTTCTTATGATTCTGATCTTCCTCAGTAGTAAACTTTCTGCTTTTTTTCTTTCTTCCTGTCTTTTCTTTATTACTTTCTTAAGGCAGCGGTAAGTTCTCCCTCCGTAAGACATTCTTAGTGGCCTCTTTGGTTACCTCAGTGTGGTGGGCAAGTTTCCTTTTCAAGTTGTATGTGTATCTGTCCAGTCATTACCAGCTCCAAAAATTAACATTTTATTCCATTTACAGAAATAAATCATCTTTTTTATACATCTAGACTGCATGTTTTAAACCAATATTAAAAGTCTCTCTGATTTTCTTTGTCCCTATGCCTCTTTATCTATTGTAATATAGAAGCTCCACATGCTCATTTTCCATTGTAATAGTTCAGAAACCCTAGATGAAAAAATTCATTGAAATTTAACTGAAAGTTTAACCTCCAAGTCTCTAACATGATTAGATGGATAAATTATAATCCATTTACTTAGGGTGTGTGGTTTTCTATGAGCATTATATAACCTTCAATTTATTCTGTTATTGTCTTTTATAACTTTGTAGCAATACCAGTTTACAGACAGTGAAACAGATGTGGAGGTAATTACAGTAAATGCTTAAAAAGCAAGTAATGTAGTAAAATGACTGCATTTAAAATCCTAGTTTGATGTGGGTGTTTTTTATTTCATGTTAGCCTGCATTTTTAGATACTGTTTTTGTACTGCTTTCTTTCTTTTTCAATGAGAAACATTTTTTTAATTTATTTCAAATATTAACCCAAATCTGAACTTTTAAAATTTCAACCTTTTTCACTTCCCATGCAATTTGAAGCCTTGTTGAATTTCAGACATGATTGCTTCCAAAACAAGTGAAACTATTTTCTGATATTGTAGTGTTTTCCCAAATGCAAAGCAAAGTAGAATGTACCCAAACATTACATTACTTTTGCTGAGCTCACTCCAGACCTGGGTGCTCCAGTTTACGCTGTAAAATCCTGTGTAAATGGGAGTGGTCAGGAGTGGGGACATGTCGGCTTGCGTTTCTGAGACCAGCAGAGAACAGGCTGCCTAGTCCTGTTGTCATAAGTTTTACTTCTTGGGAATGTGAAACAGGCTTGAATTCATTTCACTCAACACTTAATGACAGCATTCTTGAATGAGTTTGCAATTTTGTGTTTTTTCTTTATCTCTGCACCCAGACATCACATTATTATCATTTTTCTTTCTATGTGGAAAGCCTGTTTAAGTAGGATTTCATTTTAGAATCATTCCCTTTTTTTTTTTTTTTTAACCCTTATAATAAAAGAATCCTTCCTGGTAGTTAGCCTTGCATTTAAGTTTTGAGTATACCTCTAACTGTGCTTTATGTCACAGGGATTCTTTGAAGATGAAGATGGAAAGGAGTACATTTATAAAGAACCCAAACTCACGCCTTTGTCAGAAATTTCTCAGAGACTCCTTAAACTTTACTCAGCTAAATTTGGTTCTGAGAATGTCAAAATGATACAGGATTCTGGCAAGGTATGACTATGTTGGGAAATGTTTCACCATAATAGAATAATGTTCTGATTGTATGATTGATCATATATATTCATAAATTATATATAGAAGTATGTGTATATATATGTGTGTATATATGTATATAATTAAGTAAGAGTGGTTGACCTTGAGTGATTTATTTTCTTCTCCATCTTTCCAGGGAACCTACATTTAACCCACCTTTATTTCATAATTTTAAAAAGACATTCTTTTACAAAATAATTAACATTTGACAGGAAATAGTTTTAGTTCAAATAATTAGAAACAATGTAGGGTCTAGGCTTTTCTTGCCACATTTTGCCATGACAACACAGCCCTCTACCTGGATATTTCCTGAATTGCCAAATATAATCTGACTGGTGGTTGGGTGTTTAGACTGTTGGAGAGGCGACAGATCCAGGAACTGCCTGCTGGGTGGCACATCTGTAGGAGTGAGGTCTACTTGTACTTAGAGAGGCCATGAGTCTACACATTTTCCCATGTATGTATCTGTCACAGCATCATCAGGACATCTAGAAAGTTGGGTCCCCTTTGCTTCCCAAAAGCCAGGCCAAGACAGAACTCCTATTTGGTGTTAAAATTTCCCCTGGTGTTAAAATTTCCCCTCTCCAGCCCTCCCTGGTGGCGCAGTGGGTTAAAGCACAGCAAGAGAAGCTTAAGCCACTTCCACATGAGTTCGATCCCCGCCTGCCCCGGAGGAGTTCCACATGGCATGGCAGACCCCTCCTGACCCGCCCGCTGCTCCCCTCAGCAGTGTACTTGGTCGATCTGCCTGTTCTGCTCCCCACTTTGTCTCTGGTGAATCCTCTCACCCTCCGCATCTCTGGCCTGTACACCAGTTCTGTATGAATAAATAAATCTTAAAAAAAAAAATTTCCCCTCCTCCTCAGTTTAGGGCAGTGAAAAGTTCTACTTCAGTATAAGTCCATCATTTTGGAGGGTCTTTGGTTCCTTTTCTGTCTTAAACTTTGCTTTAGAGCACCTGGAGTCTCTCCTGCAGCCTCTTTGTTTTCTCACAGAATAAGCTTCCAGTTTCTAACAAGGAAAGGGTCAAGGTCTAACCCTCTGGTTCTGGTTGCAGGAGACTAGCTGGGGCGAAGGGGCCCACTCCTGCCTTCAGGGTTCCCCGCACGCCTGTGTTCAGCTCTGTACTTAGCCCTGCTTTCTGCTAAGACCGGCGACCCTTCTCCAGGGAGCAGTCTCTGCCCTTCCTGGGGGATTGGTACTCAGGCCCAGGGAGACTTTGAGCCATGTGCCTTGGTGTCTGCCCCTGACCTCTCCTGGAGCTAGCGCTGGTCCTCTCAGGGCATCAGACAACTTCTGTAACAGAAGACCACGTGGGTGTCATATAAATCACAGAAGTTTACTTCCCAGGTCCTGGAAGCTGTGACGTCTAAGATCAAGGTGCCAGCAGGTGGGCTATGTGGTGCGGTTTTTTCCTGCTGATTAATAAATGGCCATCGTCTCACTGTCCTCACGTGGTGAAGCATGCCAGCTTGCCCCTTGGGGGGATTCTACCGTCATAACCTAGTCACCTCCAAACACCTAATACCATCCCTTTGGGGGCTAAGATTTGCACACTTGAATTTGGGGACATAGACATGCAGTCTAGAATGTCACAGGCTTCTGCAGGACGACTGGCTGGCTGTTACCCTTCTCTGTGGGAACCTGGCACAGAGCCCTGTCACCTCCGCCATATCAGGTGGCACTCCTCTGTACACCTGCCTTCCAGAAATCCATTAAAATCTCCCACTCACTGCTATCTTCTGTCCTCTTCCAGGTCCTTTCCAGTTAGTTCTGTATGTCATTTTAACAGAGTTGAATGGCTCAGAAAGTGCAGCACAACTTTACTTTCCCAAACCAATGGGAAAGTAAAGTCCATTGAGTCAGCGTCAATTTGACTCAAACTAAAACCACTGTCTGAGTCAAGCCACGGCTTGGACAGCATGACCTTCTCTCAAGGTTCTCGTCCGCTCTTCTTCCCACTTTAATGTGTGGCCTTTGCTCCAGCAGCTGCGTTTCCAGACCTTCTCTCCTCCCAGAATCCTGCCACTGCCCTTCCTCCTGCTGAGACATACTTGCAGCTTGGGGAGTGAAGACAAGGACAACACCATGGAAAAATGGGCAAAAATATTCATGCCCATTGATTTTAAGTTTTATTGTTAAAGAAAGATAAGTTTAACAAGTTTGAAGACAATTATAATGATTGGTCAGGCAGCTTTTTGTAGAGTGGAAATAATTTTTTGATCTTATGTACTTTCTTAACTTCCAATATTTAAAGTATTTTTACATCTAGCTTTGCGTTTCTTCCCAGACATCTGCTAATAGTGATGCGTGATCATGTGAGACCATCTTGTCCTCACTTGTTTTCCCACCACTTCTGCACAGTCTCTAAGACCCCTCTGCAGGACATTTCTCCGATGCCCCCTCCTATTGCTCTAGAAGCTTCAATACAATTTCATGCACAAAAATGACTTGTCTCCCTAATAAATTAGATCTTGTTTCTACATAGGAAATGCCTACTTAATTTCCTATCATGTTATAAAGGTTGCAGCTAATTCTAACTCTAGCATTATGGTTTTAAAATCACTTATTTATTTAAAAGCTGAATTAATAAGGAACTAAACTTCTGGTTAGATTAATACGTACCTGTGTTAAATTAATTCATATAGGTCTGTCGACATCTAATCTGTCTATAGGTTAATTATAATTTAGGGATCCAAATTTTAAGCATTTTCATTAAAATAAATGGCTTTTGCTCTAAGCCCAAATATGTGAAAATACAACTAGGGAAACAATCAGGGAAATCCAGAAAGCTTCAACAAGAATATTAGTATACTGTCTTCTAAAAAATCCAATGTTGTGAATAAAGTGAGGAATTCTACATCAAACAAGACATAACACATAAATGTAAAATGTGATCATTAATTAGATTCTGGTTCTAGCATAAATTGCTGTAAGTAGCCTGGGGACACTGGAGAAGTGTTCACAGAGCCTGACATACTGGGATGTTGGGTGGTTTTCAGGTGTTCGTTCTGTTAGGTGTGATGACATGCTGTGGTTATGGAGGCTAAAGTCCTCATTTTTCGGAGCTGCTGGCTCTGATGTCATGATGTAAATGCCGTGGTCCGGCCACAAAATAGTCTCTGTCCCCATGTGTTCAGTATGTGGGGGGGGGCTACATGTGTATATGCATGTGTGTAGGTAACACGTGTGTGTGGGGGGATGACAATTGTTCTAAATCACAGATGTGTAGGTGTTTGCTGTGCAACTTTTCCCAACTTTTCTGGAAAATTTTTAAACTTTCCTAAAATGGAACCAAAAGTAGAGCTTTGGTGGGGTGCAGAATGTCCTTGAACGTCAACCCACGTTCTCTTCCTTTGTTCATGAAAGGTCAACCCCAAGGATCTGGATTCCAAGTACGCGTACATCCAGGTGACGCACGTGACCCCATTCTTTGATGAAAAAGAATTGCAAGAAAGGAAGACAGAGTTCGAAAGGTGCCATAACATCCGCCGCTTCATGTTCGAGATGCCTTTCACTCAGACCGGCAAGCGGCAGGGCGGGGTGGAGGAGCAGTGCAAACGGAGGACCATCCTCACAGGTAGCGGCCTGGGAGCGCCCAGGTGGGCGGGGGCAGACGTGGGGCCACGCCGGGCTGCAGTCGTGGGGGACATTCACCAAGAGCCAGATTCTGCTGTTGATTTGGGGGAGCCACAGGCCATCAAAACTGATGAGTCTGGGGACGAGGTGCAGTGTAGCTAGTGGATTTGACGTGTGTTGACTCGTGATGACATGTAAATTGAAATAGTCCTATGTTTTATTAGGGGAAAAGTAGATTCCTCTCTGGACATCAGCCTGGACACTGAGATCCGGAGCTCTCTAGAAGCTTCTAGATTGGAAGCATCTCTGAGCTTAGTTAATGCTCCCCACACATGTGTTTTCATCCACCTCTACCTACTGCTTGCTTTTGAGCACTCCTGAAGGGGCTTTTCTCATCCTCCAAAGATGTATCATGTCCAAGGCTCAGTGAAAACGGAGTTGCTTACAGTTTTCCCAAAGCTTCTCCCTGAAGACTGGGTCTGGCGACAGCAGATGGGGTTTACAGAGCTGTTTTCGGTAACGCTCCCGATTCCCTCTTGTTTGTGACTTTTTCCCTGGTGTCTGTTTACATTTTTTCTTCCATCTGCCAGAAGTTCATCTCCAGCATAAGGTCACTTGGGCTTTTTTAGATCTGGTGAGAACAGTGCCTCTTACCTCCCCAGAAGGCTTTACACACAACTCCAGGCCATTTGCAGACTCGTGAATCCCACCAGAATGCCCCACATGGCTCCAGGTCCCTGCACACAGTCTAGTGTCCATCTCCTAGCAAGAGACCCCCCGCGTGTCTGTCAGGCAAGAACCTGGATTCCTTCCGTCAGAAGCCACCGGTCAGAAGCCACCGGTCTGGACTTGGCGACTTTGACCTTTCAGGGTTGTCCCGCTGCCACTAACCCGTTCTCAGAACTGAACTTCGCACCCTGTTGCCCATCCCTGACACAATCTCTTCCCAGGAGAGACTTTTGTTGCTTGGAAGGGAGGGGCCGACCATCGCTCTTCCTTCAGGATCTGCACTTGACTGGGGTAACCTAGAATAAAAAACACTTTGTTGACCTTAAAAAAAACCTAATGGGTGTGGAATTTGGGTGGGGAAGGGACACTGTGTGGAGAGGCCTGGTCTGTGGTGGAGGAGGGCTTGTGTGCCTCTGAATTCCATCAGTGTTGTCGACAGTGTTACCTCAAAAAAAAAAAAGGAATTTGAAAAAATTTTTAAAATCAGTGAGGAGGCCTGTTCAGAAAGCCCGGCCTATCTGACCCCAGACCCAGGCGGGTTTGTCCCACTTTCCTGGGCGTGAGCTTGAGAAAGTGCTGGTCTAGAAGTGGCTGTTTGTTGCCAAGACCCCCATCCGGGCAAAGCCCTGAGGCATTCTGAGGAGACATTATAACATGGCATGAAAAGGGAGCACTGGAGGTCTGTGAGGCTGTTACAGGGCAGGCAGAGAGGGGCACCACTGAACCCCCAAACCTGCCTGATCCAAATAGGTTCTGTCATCCACCGCATCAACATAAAACTTTACTGAAATGGAACTTTAATACAGTGAGTATACAATACAGAAGACAAAGAATATAATTTCTAAATCAAACACTACACCTGAAGTGACCCATCCCCTCGTGGCCAAAAGTCCCCCCAAAAGGGACTGGCCAAAGCAAGGCCTGAAAGCTGCCACAAGACTAAAGCACCTTCTGGCTGGGACCCATGGAAAAGGATCAGCAATGGCCAGACAAGTCTGGGAGGAAAAGAGCAACATCAAAATCAAGATAAACGCTGCCAGAGTCACCTCCCTGCAGGTCTCTCACCCACATCTGCCTTAACCAGTCCAGGGCCAAGAAACAAGCCCGGTTTCTCCATCACATGCTCCCTGCTCCACGTGGCTTCCTCAGGTCTCCTCTGGCTCTCCATCCTACATCCTACTCTTCCTCTGGATTCCTTCTCTTCTTTTTTTCTCCTCAGCTCCACCCTCCTTCTGGGTGGGGCAGGGAACCTGGAACTTCCCGTTTTCCTAGGGACCCCCCCCCAGTTAAGGCGAGACTCCCTAGTGCACTGGCAACGCGTGAATCGTGTGGTGTGTGACTGAACTCCGTACGCTGCTCCCACGGAGAACACAGACCTTTCTGAAATAATTCAGAACAGCACTTTACAGAAATGTATCCCCTTTCCAGTGAGGGAACAGAGAACAGTTAAAATTTTGGGAAAAGACTTACATTTCTTATTTTTTACTTACTTTACCTATTCATGTTATTGAGGTAACAGTGATTCACAGCTCTGTATATGTTTAGGGGGACAGGTTCACCCCTTCTCAGATGCCACAGCCTCCACCACAGCACCCCCATATCCACGCTGCCCCCTGCCTGCTTGGGTCACCCTTCTCACTCCCCTTCTGGCAACCTCAATTCTAGTCAGATTTGGGGGGTTGGTTATTGGTTTTATCTGACCCTTTGTTTTGTTTCTCTGTATTCCACATATAAATGACACCATCCGGTATTTGAAAAACCACCTACCTTCTGTGGAAAAAAGAGTTCTGACTCCCACTTTAATAATAATAAAATAACGAGTAAAGCACAAACAGTATTGTGAGTAAAGCACACACAGTATTGTTCTCGGAAACATTAGCCTCTCCCCCGTAGGGAAATGGGCTGTTTTTCTAATGCACACAATTTTTATTCAGTAAGATAACTGCATTTCTAGGTGGAGTCATTTTATGAGAATTACTGTGTTTATCTCCACAGCTGTGGTGACCTTAAATCAGTGCTTTTATCAAAGGTTGTTCTGGGTCAGCAGGACCCATTTTTGGGTAAATTTGGGAATTTGTTTGAGATGCAAAGTCCCAGGCCTCGCCCATACGCCCATACACACTGCGCAGAGCTGGGGCTGGTGGTTAACAGCCCCTCCAGGGCATCCTGAAGCTTCAGCTACTTCAAATCTAGTTCACTGGTGAAAAGTAACTCTGCTGTGCTCCTGTGCGGCCCACTTGTGCTGCTGCCGGGCAGTGACTGCGATCCCGAGGTTCGTCCCTACCCTCTCAGTTCTTGTAGGCCGCTTGAAGAGTCAAGTTACCATAGGGAGAAAACCCAATTTAATTGCGTTCATGGGGGAGATCTATATGGACATGAGATTCTGAAGCCAGGTGGGCAAATGGGGGTGTATATGTCACTGTGGAGTAAATAAAAAAGGGGTGCAGGCCTGGGGCTTACACCAGTAGGCAAATCACCAGGAGGAAAAAACATCAGGTGTTCGGCAAACAAACGTTTCTGGGCGGAGCTGAGGACAATGGGACAGAAAGGAATTTTAACAAGTGGCACCAGCACACCTAGCTCCTGTCCCCTGGAAAGAACTCCCGTGATCCCTGGCTTCCGGGAATAGCCCATCTGTCTCAGATCCTTTATTTAGGTGGCTAAGGGGAGGAGCGCTCAGAGGCTCTTGCTGAGTTTTTTAAGACTTTGTTGCTTTTCTTTGGCTTAAACAATCCTCCTGGCAACTTTGGGGAGACCCATTCCAAACCCCTTCGCCACCTGGCATTGCTGTGAGGCTGAGAAGGTGCGGGCAGGGCTGGGCCTGGGCCTTCCTCGCTGTGTGACCTTGCGTAGGTTG
This sequence comes from Condylura cristata, assembly GCF_000260355.1. NCBI lineage: Eukaryota > Metazoa > Chordata > Mammalia > Eulipotyphla > Talpidae > Condylura > Condylura cristata. Next base: position 5,803,782 of record NW_004567111.1, read on the forward strand.
CTTAACCTCTCTGTGCCTTAGTTTCTTATCTGTGAAATGAGAGACACTACCCGTCCGTGCTCCAGAATTTGGTAAATTGCACCCAGGAAGGGGAAGGAGGGACTCCATTTTGCTTAATCTCATCCGTAATCACACTCCTTGACCAGAGGTGGATGATGAGCAGGAGAATATAGTCCAGTGAAACACGCAAACAAGGGCGCGGTTTTGCCCTGAAAGGTCAAATGGAAAAGCTAGTTACTGGGCAGCGTAAAGGTTGAGAGAAAAGGTAATAAAAATGCTATGAACACATGTCAGGCTTTTATCAGCCTTGAGTTCAAGACATCCCAAGAGTCGATTCCTGAGACTTTGAACTTGAGAGTTTGCCCTCTTGTTAGTCACCCTTCGATTCTGCTAGCTTCAGGCTGACCGTTGGCCTTCTGAGCGGTGGGGGCTCCTCAGCCTCCCTGCCCTCTGAACCAGAGGACACCTGCTTCCCTGTGCGGGGCAGAGAGCCGCGAGTGTGGGTCCTCCTGGCCCACGCCTGTGTCCCCCTCCTGCTGTTACAGGGCAGGGAGAGGGGCACCCCTGAGGCCCAGACCTGCCGCTCTAGGTTCTGCCATCCGCCGCATCAAGGCAAGACATCTAAGACCTTAGTGGAAAGGGACTTTAATGCAGTGAGGATACAATGTGGAAGACAAAGAATGTAACTTCTAAATCAAACACCTGAAGTGACCCATCCCCTCATGGGCAAAAGTCCCCCCAAAAGGGACTGGCCCAAAGCAAGGCCTGAAAGCTGCCACAAGACTAAAGCACCTTCTGGCCAGGACCCATCGAAAAGGGTCAGCAGTGGCCAGACAAGTCTGGGAGGAAAAGAGCAACATCAAAATCAAGATAAACACTGCCAGAGTCACCTCCCCACGGGGGTCTCGCCCACATCTGCCTTAGCCAGCCCAGGGCCAGGAAACAGGCACAGTCTCTTGGCATGTCTCCCTTTGCTCCATGCACCTTCCTCATGTCTCCTTCCGGCCTCCATCCTACCTCCTTCCTCCTCAGACTCCCCTATTCTCTGCTCGGCTCCACCCTCCTTCTGGGTGGAGCAGGGAATCCGGAACTTCCTCTTCCTGGGGACCCTGTTACAGAAGGACATGATTGGCGCCATTACTCTTTAGGATGTACAACCGTGTGAATCCTCCACATGTATGTTATTAAAGGGATTCTTTTTCCTTTGCTAATCCATTCGATGCTGTTTTAGTAGCCGTTGAGTCCGAGAAGTACTGAGGGGTACAGAATAATTTCCTTTGTATCCTAACAGTCAAAGACCAAGGTGGGCTGGGTGGGGTTCCCTGACTCCAGCGCTCAGGGAGCAGCCAGCCAGCCAGGCCTGTGTGACTGTTGCTGGGGGAGACTGGCAAGGGGAGGTGAGACCAGAGCAGCAGGCAGCGGCTGGCAGGAGACCCGTGTCATGGGGGCCTGGCAGACACAGCAATGACGAGGGAGCCTCTCCCAGGCTCTGGTTACAGTCCCAAGGGCCTGAGTCCTGGGGGTACCTTCTGCGGACCCCCCCCCCAAACATCACAGTGAAATAATGGTGCAGCCACACGTAGTCCTCAAAATGTCCACGAAGCCTCAGTAAGCGCCTACCGGGCTGTGTCCACACCGACCGTGAGCCCAGACGACCCACACCCAGGTGCTCGAAATCCAGGGCCGCCGGCCGCCTCTCACCCCAGGCTGGGAAGTAGCAAGGCCCAGTTGCTGGGTCGTTACTGTCCGAGGAACCTGGGGTCCTCCTGTAAATAATAAACCCTGACTTGATTGACTGCAGCTCAAAGCTGTGTCTGCAAGAAACACAGAAGACAGTGATGGAGCCTTGGCCTTGTCTAGATCGAACATGTGGAGGCCGTCATGCCGTGGGGTGAGGAGGGGGCGTGCCAAGGAGGGGTTTGGTCAGCCCCATGGAGCCACCTCCTGCACAGTGATGAAGGCTGTCAGAGCACTCCCACCTTGCTTCTGCCTGTTAAAAAATAAAGTGAGCTGTCAAGCATAGATCTACATGTCTATTGGTAAGCGTATGTTAATTGAGAATATTACAGGTCTTAAAGTGTGAAACAGACTCAAATTAGGACTGCTTTTTCTGTTCATTTTTGTAAGTCTTCGGTATTGATCAGTTCAGGTTTCTTATGGTGATAAATCAAAACAACATTGACTAGATTATACTTGTTTTTTCTCGTTGCCTTCTGTGACTTCTGTGCATTTAAGCTTGTGATTCAAAGTTGTTCCGTGGAGAAAAATGAATTTCCCAGGAATATGTTTGTGGAACTCATCTCTATGTGATATCTCGAAATGCTTTACTTTCTTAAATATGTCCAAAGCCACCATACACCTGCTAGGGTTTTTTTTTTGTTTTTTGGGGTTTTTTTGCCTCAAATTGTTTTAATAGTTTGTTTTTACATCATTTTGTGCCTTTTCCATCTCAGTTGTGAACCCTATGGAATTCCCATCATCAGTTCACCCGTGTGCCATCACCATAGTCCTGTGTATTCCCCCTGCCCCATTTTTGATCCCATTCCCCACTCCACTCCCGGAAAATGTGTCTGGTATATAGTTGTTCATTATTCCGCCCCCCTCCCCGGCCCTTTATGCTCCTGCTATGAGTGAACCCATCCCATATTTTCCTTTTCTTTCTGGCTTATTTCACTCAGCATGATCCCTTCCAGCTCCATCCATGTTGCTGCAAGAGGCATGAGTTTATCTTTTTTGATTGCTAGGTAATATTCCATTGTGTATACGGACCACATCTTTTTAATCCGGTCATCTACTTTGGGGCATTTGGGTTGATTCCATGTCTTTCTGTTGTAAATAAAGCAGCAATAAACATGTGGGTGCACCTGCTAGTATTTTTTATATCACAACTTTCAAGGAAAACAGGGCATCCATAGATGAGAACTTTGAGCAGAGGATGATAAAGTGATCCCTTCAAAGGCATGATTCAGACTTCAAAGGTTAGCAGGGACCCAACTCCCTGGTTTTCCATGGCATGGCCTGCTGTTTGGCACACGCCCTGATAGAGGGGCTGGTATCCTGGCCTCAGGAAACTGGCATGTGACCTGGGCAAGCTTTGTGTAACTGTACAATGGGACTAGTACTTCTAAATAAAGTAAAATAAAGATCGGTGCAAAGCGTGGGATGACGCTGGGTCTGTTCCTCCGCAGCTATCCACTGTTTCCCGTATGTGAAGAAGCGGATCCCCGTCATGTACCAGCATCACACGGACCTGAACCCCATTGAGGTAGCCATCGACGAGATGAGCAAGAAAGTGGCCGAGCTCCGGCAGCTCTGCTCCTCGGCCGAGGTGGACATGATCAAACTCCAGCTCAAACTCCAGGGCAGTGTGAGCGTCCAGGTGAGGACACGCCGTGGCCTCCCTGAGTCTGTGCGGTTTCTCCTGACACCAAAGGGGTGTAGCCAAGTGGTCCTGCCCATCCCACTCTCCCTGGGGGTCCACTTAGGGCAGGAGACAAGTCTCCAGACTCAGGAACGTGAAGATTCTGAGTACCTGCTGGAAGCATCAAGACTTGTAGCTAGAAAGCCGTGTGGAAAGCGGAAGGTTTTCGTACGCAGGTTTTCTGCTTTCTGTGAAAAGTGTATCTGCAAGAGCAGCTTAGGGCTCAGTCTCTTAACACTGCAGTTTGATCTACAGAAATCCCTTACTTTATTGTGTTTTCGTATTCATCCTTAATTATTATGCAGCTTGACTGTTGAACACATGATTGTGGTGAGCACAGGGCGAGCACTATGAAGGCCGTGGTTTGAATTCACTGGCAGACCTTATCCAAGTTATGCTTTGTTTCACAATCCTGCATTTGAATGTTACCCAATGGGTCCGTTTCCCCCTTTACGGGCACATTTACCCGTGTCCTCCCTGAGAAGTCTGCACTTACATCTGTTTCGAAGACATTTTGCTATATTTTTGTAAATGTCTTACTTACATGGATGCCTAGGAAACTGGAGAATGTTAGATCCCCTCCCTCCAGGAACCATTATCACTCCTCTTGATTTAGTGATAGTTTTAACTGTGTATCAATAACCCTGTGTATTTGCGTGCATATATACATGTTCATACATAGCGATACGTGTGTGTTTACACATGTACAAAGGCATGTGGACCTGTGTCCAATTCTTTTCCCTTTCAAAAAAAGGCCTGTAGATTAAGAAAGTTGCCTGTAGATTATAATACATAGACGCTTTGTGTTCTGCTGTCAGTTTTCACACCTTTTGGTTAGATCCACTCTGAGTCACTGCCTAACATTTCTCTAAATGTCATTCATCACAAAAGGATTTACAAGATGTTTTCAGCTTCTTCCTTTACGATCCAAAGACCTCTGTGCCAAAACACGTTCCCGGGTGAATGTCAGCCTGGCCACGTGAGTGACCACTTAATGGGACCAGAGGCCACAACTTCTGCAGCTAAAAACAGAACCAATCAATAAGCAGACCAGAAATTTCCAGCCTCTTTGAAGAGGCAGTGTGGGGGTGTGGGCACCAGAAAGGGTGGAGCTGGGCAGGTGGAACCTTCTAAAGGGCAGAATGTGCCCTGCCCTTTGTCAGCGACCTTAGAGTTTCACAAATGCCCAGTCATCTTCAAAGGCAAAGCATTCCTTGATGAGATTGCATTCTCTCACGTGAGCTCACCAAGGTAACAGTGTTGGGTGTATTTATACAGTTCTTCCGCCAGGAACCTTCCTGTGTCATCTTTGTCCCTGGGGGTGGAGGGAGTCACCGGCTTTTCTCTCTGCATCTTCTTAAAGTTGGATCTATTGCATGAAGTTGGATGACAGTCACGGGGTCGTCCCCAGGGTATGAGGATAGCCACACACCCATCAGTTACTTGGGAGACGAGCGCACTGTCCTCCCCAGCCTGTCTCAGATGCCTGGAGCTTTCTCCTTGCCATCCTGTGTCTGATCTTTCTCGCCACTTTCAGTGTAGCATGACTCAGACACCAGTGGGAAGACAGGGCCTGCTTTGTTTATGGCTCTTTGACCTCGGGCAAGCCTGGCATATTCCCACCGTGGGTTCTTCCTCCATGTGACCACCCGTCCTCACAAGTGCCCAGAGGGTGGCTGACACGGTCCAGGCCAGGCTGCATAACAGCACTAGCTTTCTTCCATCTCTCCTTTGGGACTGTCAGTTCCTGGAGGGCAGGGGTGGTGACTAGCTCAATTCCACCAAACCTCCATCAGCCAGATTGGCCATTTCCTTCCTAATGTCCTTTCAATCCTTTGTTCTGCATCCAGGTCAATGCTGGTCCCCTCGCCTATGCCCGAGCTTTCTTAGATGACACAAACACGAAGAGATATCCTGACAATAAAGTGAAGTTGCTTAAAGAAGTTTTCAGGTAAAGCACACCGGGAAGGCCCCATTCTCGAGTATTAATCATTTGTATGCACATTCGAGAAAGAATGAGGTCTGTCAGACTCACTCTTTGTCTTTGACGTGCCTTTATTTCTCTCTGACACCATGGCAGGCAATTTGTGGAGGCTTGTGGTCAAGCGTTAGCCGTCAACGAACGTCTGATTAAAGAAGACCAGTTAGAATATCAGGAAGAAATGAAAGCCAACTACCGGGAAATGGCAAAGGAGCTTTCTGAGATCATGCATGAGCAGGTAGGAGCTGCGCTGGCTCTGACGACCTACAATCCTTCTCCTTTTTAGAGAGCACGTTTTCGTGGGGCCTCGGGTCACCCTGTGGTGGCCTGAGCCTTCTGACATCCTCCCAGAATGTCAGTAGCTGAGCTCTGTGCCGTGGCCTCTCTGCAAGGCCCTGTCTAACCATGGGGGCCGGGGACCAGCTACCAGCTTGCTCACTTGCTAGCATCTACCGTTCCCAGAGGACAACAGCACCCAACTTCTCTTCATTGCTTTCTAGAGGTGACACACTTCCTAAGCATTGACCTTCCCCACCCCAACTCTAGTTCAAAGGAACAAATGAACAAAAATCCTGAGACAAAAACACCCATGCTCTTCCTAGAATTTGATGTGCCCAACCCTTCGCAGGATTTACCAGGAATTAGCTGTTGGATTAAATATTCTTTGACATCCAAAAATATAGGGCATCCGACTGGTGGCTAGCTACAGCTGACCCAGGTGCCCCTTGTCATGTGGGCATCTTTCCTGATTACGCCGCACGTTTCCATTCCTCCCTGGGTCCCTTCCCGTACGGCTCAGTGTCAGGCCCGGTGGCCAGCTGCCTGGAGCCGAGAGGCTGTCCAGGAGCAGCCTGCACGTCGTGCCTGTTGGGGGTGTCCGCCCCCGGCACTTGAGGGACGGTCTCCCCCCCCACACACTGCTTTGTCTGTGCCCTGTGTCGTGGTCTTGCAGCCTCACAAAATGGAAGCCAGGACTCTGTGCCAGCTGCATTCTCAAGGGATAATTCGTTCAGAAATTTCTATTTCAGGAAATGAACTGAAATGTGGAAGCTTAACATGCATGTCTTTTTTTCTCTTCTCCATGCTAACACGTTCAGATGGAATGGTAATGTCATTTTTTAACTTTTGCTCTGCTAAACTGACTCACATAAAGCTATTCTGAGTCTGGCAACTGGAGACATTGGCGCATTGGCCAGGCATGTGCAAAAGACATCAGCCGTCTTCTGGGCATTTAGAAAATTAGGGGACAAATTAAAATGATTAAAGAAATGAGTGTGTGAATGTTTACTCAGAAAAGGGAGCAAGAGCTTGTAGAAAGCTCGAGGCCTTTTCCATGGGGGCTTTACACTCCTTCAGAAGGAGGCTTGGCCACTGTGTGCCAAGTTAGCACAAGGAAAAAAATAAAAGGAAGAAATTATGGGCTGAGAATATTAGCAGCCACCCAGCTGCCCAGCTGCTATGGACATTTCATGCAGTCTGTGTTCTGTGCTGCACCTTGAACTTTGCATTATTTCAACAACCCACAGATTGACCTCCTTTGACCCTTTAAGCAAAAAGCATTGTGGCCCAGAGTAGACTTCCTCTGAGCTGTGTGCTGTTCTTTTGAGTTTCCACCTGGCTGGAGGCAAGTCTGGCACTAGAATGCCTCCCTGCATGACTGAGTGTGAGAACTTCTTGCAGGGCAGAGGGCCAGCCGCCCTTCTGGATGAAAACCTCTAAGACCCCAAGAAAGAAGCCAGGAGACAAGCACAGGTGCTCCCTATTCGTTTTAAGACTTTCCCCAGGACAAGGCTAGGTTATGTTCCCATCTCGTACCTGCATCATAGACGCAAAGCCACCTGTTGGCTCGGTGAGTCTAGAACTTTCTCACTAAGTTGTAAAAGAAACAAAACATGTTCTTGACTTTCCGCTTATAATCCTGACCTGCAAATGGCACGGACTAAAGGCACCGACATATTCCCTCTGCAATCTTGGCCGAGCCATGCTGTCTGAGAGCAGCCTCAGCCGCACGCTCTGGGCACGGGAAGATAACATAGTGTGTTTCACAAAAGGCACCAGTGTGAGAAGTACTTGCTCAGGGCCTTCCCCTTGGGTAACGTTGTGTTTCTGTGCCTCAAGATTTGCCCCCTGGAGGAGAAGACGAGCGTGTTACCGAACTCCCTTCACATCTTCAACGCCATCAGTGGGACTCCAGCCAGCACCACGGTCCACGGAATGACCAGCTCCTCCTCGGTCGTGTGACATCCCCTCATGCACCGGCTGTGGGGAATTGCTTGGTCATTTGCAAACTCAGGTTGATTTCCAAAGCTAATCACTGGCTCATGCAAGACGCGGGGTGACCGAGCACAAGACCCAGATGTCAAGGGGAGTGGGAGAGAAAGGAGATATGGAACTGTTATTTCATAACAGATTTTCTAGAAGAGTCTTAAGAGGGCACACATATTTTTTTAAGTCTGGCCGGCAACGTTTAAATTTTTCATGATGTCTTAACAGAAGCATGTGGTGGACATAAGGCTGGAGTTAAATTTTATTCTTCCTTACAGAGTAGTATTTAAATGGCCTCGAGTCAACAAATGTTCTGAGAAGTACATAGCAGGGATCGCAGCACTGAAATTGAGTCTGGGGTGACTTTTTGCCTCTAGGCTGAGCTGGAAAACCTTGAAAATATTTTTTTTTTTCCTGTGGCACATTCAGGTTGAATACAAGAACTATTTTTGTGACTAGTTTTTGATGACCTAAAGGAACTGACCATTGTAATTTTTGTACCAGTGAACCAGGAAGTTAAGTGCTTTTATACTCATTTACTTGCATTTAAAATATATGAAAGCGGAAGAAACTTAGGCGAGCTTAAAACTAGTCAAGCAGTTTAGCACCAAAGGCCTGTATTAATAAACAACTATGCTAAAACTTTTCAAGTAGTACAGTATATAGTAATGTACATAGAGTTTGTTAATACAGTCTTAGCACTCTGTACAGATGTCTTAATTACATTTCTACATTTTTAATACTCACATCAGCTTCTGCATTAGGTTTAATTGTGACAGGGCCGTGCTGTTCTTAGTCTATGCGACACACTTGACTCCACTGTTTTATTCTTGTACATAAAAAAGTGCAATATGGAGATGTATACAGTCTTTGCTATGTTGGGTTTATAAACTGTTTTAAAATTTTCATCCTTTTGCCAAAGTGGTAGAGTGTGTAATTGGTAAATCATACATTCGGTGGTGACTAGTGATGTCCTTTACAGCCTTCACCATGTTATATTTTCTTTGGAGACATTAATTAAGTAATTTTATATTGGGGAAAATAAAGGTTTTTAATTTTATTTAACTAGAACCTCTACCCTGCTGTATTTAAACATTCTGTACCACAACTGTATTAAAAATAACATTGCTGATTTCCTGGTAGTGAATATTGGGTATTTATTGTTTAAGCATCTTAAGAGGAGCCGGATATTGAAAAACGTGGGGGTGAAATAACATGGTTTATGAAGTTTGCTTTAAAATAATTGAAGATGGGGCCCTCCGAGGCCTTCGACAGTCCCTTTCGCACGAGTTCGAGCCTCGGCCAGGGAGCTGACCCACATGGCGCAGCAGACCTCTCCTGCTGCGCCCCTCAGCAGTGTATTTCAGTCAGTCTGCCTGTTCTGTTCCCCACCCTATCTCTGGTAAAACCTCTTACCCCCCCCACACACACACACACCTCTGACCTGTACCGCAATTCTTGTATACATAAATAAATAAATCTTTTTTAAAAAAATAAATAAGTAGGGCCCTCCCTGGTGGCGCAGCGGGTTAAAGCACAGCACTGAGAAGCTTAAGCCACTTCCGCATGAGTTCGATCCCCGCCTGCCCTGGAGGTGACCACATGGCGTGGCAGACCTCTCCTGATCCGCCCGCTGCTCCCCTCAGCAGTGTCCTTCGTCGATCTGCCTGTTCTGCTCCCCACTCTGTCTCTGGTGAATCCTCTCACCCTCTGCATCTCTGGCCTTTACCCCAGTTCTGTACGAATAAATAAGTAAATCTTTAAAAATAAATAAATAAGTAAAATAGTTGAGGGTGAGTAAAAGGAAACAAGATGGACCCGCTGCTGGCGATCGGTGGAGCTGAGGTTAAGTACCCAGGAGTCAGTTTCTCAGCCGTTGTGTAAGCTTCCGCCATACAGATCTCAACGGGCAGACCGAGAGGTCCGTTCTGCCCAAAAACTTGGACACATCGTGGCACTGTGGTCTGCTCTGGATTATTTTTACCTGCCTGAGTACGTGTAGACATCTTATTACCTTTGACCTGTCCTCCTCAACTATTCAAGACTTCCACCCCGGGGCTCGCCTGCGAGATGATGACTCTGGGACAAGGCAGCCACTTAGACCAGCCACACATCAGCAGCCACGTTTGCACATGCTCCTAGGCTGTGCCATGTCACCAAAACCGAACCAGGTCAAGTGACAGCTCAGATGCTTATGCTGGTCCTGCTCTGGAGACGTGGCGGTGAGTCTGTCCATTGTCATACAGCCCCATGTGGCTCCGGTGGTAGGAAGAAGAAGACTCTCCGCCAGAAATACAGTGGTGGCTTTTTCTGAAAGGCTTTAAAGGCCATCTTTTCATTACTGGTTGAGGAAAGAAAATAGGATGCTGTGACTTCCCCGGCACCCAGATGCCTAGGAGAGTGCTTCGTGTTCTTGAGACATTCTTCATGTATCTACCATGAGGCTGTTTTACAGATGGACAGTGTCACTGAGGACAGATAGAACATAGATGGCGACGTGTGATGACAACTCACCAAGACGAGACCACCCTTCATAGTGCAGACTTAGGACTTGAGAAAGTTCTCTATTGACGTTTTGTCCTGCGTCTGACATTGTTAGCCCACTTGGTAAGCCTGTCTCTACCATCAGGAGGGATGGGAAGGAGGGCTGGTCTCCTCTGTCAGTGCGCTGGATTTCCTGCTCATAAAAGCCTCACTTGCCCTTAGAATTCAAGTCACCGTGGAGTATCCACCGAGGGAGGGCTAACTTGATATCTCATCATTAGACATGAGAGTCAGTTCTACAGATGTTGTGTCAGATAAGTGCTCACTACAACAGTAGAGAAAGGTGGCTTCTCTACATGGAAACTGCCTACTACTCGCCCTGTATGAAACACATTCTTACCAAGTAAAAACCGCATTTGGCCCTCCCTGGTGGCACAACGGGTTAGGACGCAGCACTGCAAGCTTGCTGCAGCCATTTTAGTGCGAGTTCGATCCCTGGCCTCAGAGGTGATCCACATGGCACAGCAGACCTCCCACTTCACCCGCTGCTCCCCTCAACAGTGTACTTTATCCATCTGCCTGCTCTGCTCCCCACTCTGTCTCTGGTGAATCCTCTCACCCCCTGCACCTCTGGCCTGTACCCCAGTTCTGTATGCATAAATAAATAGATTTTAAAAAGAAAAAAATCATTTAAAAAACCCTCATTTTCTTTAGATATAGCATTTTAATTTGAGGCTCGAAGTTAGACGTTCAAATAGTTGTTTATTGGAGAAAATGGATTTCAATGTTAAAAAACATTTTTCATTACATTCACTTGATAGTCATGTAAGAGGCATTGTGGATGAGTGGTGAACATGACCGCCCTCCATTCATAAGGCATGCATGACTGAATACCTGAAAGAGCACATGTTACATAGCTCTATGATTCTGAGGTACAATATTAAAGTATGCAGTAAACCCAATCAACACAAGAATTAGAACATGACTAAAGCAATTCCTGCTACAAAAAATAGTAACTTTTTTTTGCTACATTTCAGTAAATTCTGTTTCCCATAGATTGTATGTATTCTTTTTTTATTGAGGTCAAATATATATCACATAAAATTGACAACTTGAATGATTTTTAAGCAAGCAGTTAGTGGCATTAAGTACAGTCTCATCTTGCAGCTCTCACCACCATCTGTCAAACCTTTTTATCATCCTAAACAGACAATCTAAACCATCCAACAGTTCCTTATTCCCCTTTGGAAAAATTACTTGTGAAGTAATTTTGGAAATAAAACTTTAGTTAGTACATTATCAGGGATATTTGCTACCCAGAAAGTAACTCAGAGAAGTACATAAAAATGGAGTCAGCTCTTGTATGGAGAAAGCTGCTGTAACTAGAGATACAGAATTGAAAAGTAACTTGTGAATGAGGCAGTATAACCATGGAGGTTTGGTTAGCATTGTAAAGAGTTGCTCATTGAAGAAACTCCATTCAAAACAAAGTACATTTGATTTCCATCCACAGGGGATCATTTGCAAAAACTAGGGACATCCAAAGCGAAGCTATATAAAAGAATTAAGAATATTCCTGCACCCTACAGTCTTCAAACTGTAAGTAAAAAGATAGATACATAATAGACACATATGAACACTGTGCTACCAATTATTTATAAAAGGAGGACATAAATATAGAGGTAATTTGCACATTTATTTTAGATAGAAAGGTAAACAAACAAAAAACTTTTCAATTATGACCTATATGAGGAGAGAGAGAGTGATATAAAGGGAACAGAGTTAGAAGACAAACCTCTCCAAATATAATTTGCTTTCTAGATTGGCTTTAGAATTATGTGATCATTACCAGTATTAACAAATTTTTAATTCCTAAACATTTAAAGCAGATTGAAGGAGATTAGCATACCTTAAATTAAGTTGGTGACATTGATACACAGAAAGGACTTAAAGCACAAGAATTTCATCGTGTATCCTTAAGGACAAAAACAGTGGCAATGAATGAATGATTGATAAAATCATTTTCAGTAAATTTTGTTTGTGAAACTGGTATGTTTGTGAGGCTAGGTTGTTATTGTTCATTGCTGGATACAGTAGGTAAGTATGCTGATGTCATTGGGAATTATGATTTTGACATAGAAAAAAAAGTTGTATTTATAAGGCCAAAGAGATTAAAACTCTCTAGTTGTGAATTTTATATGGAAATACCAATTTGAACTCATGATACATAGCTCTTGTAACACACACACACACAGACACAGTTGATGGCCTGGTTTACTGAAAAAGGCTCCAAAATAATAACAGCAAGTGAGCACCCTAAGTGCCCAAATTGTGTTTTTTAAATACCTTTCCTACCAAAAGGATCCAGAGCTCCTGAGAGAATATCTTGATTCCAGATGTAGGGTAGAAAATGTCTAAGATGAGACTGGGTTATCTTTTCATACCAAACATCAGGAGACTGGCAGAGACATCTGGACAAAGAACTTGAAGCTTCTTCTAACTAGCAGATGAACATCAACAAGAACAGTAATAGCAGTGGATTGAAATGGCATCATTAAATCCAGGAGTTCGTGATAAGGCTAGAAAATAAAAGAAAAAGTAATTATTGAAGAAGTTACTATTCCTGAGAAAAAGAGGCACTGGTGCTGGGTAGTGGAATCAAACCATCACCATAAAGTAGTCTTGCCCCAAATTACCCTGAATCTGATTGAATCTCTAAATCTAACAGCCAATTCCTCGGGAAAATACAGACACAGAGGAGCATGTTAAATGACACCTGGGTGGAGTTGGGGAGAGGCGAAGGGGGCAGAATTCAATCAGCAAATTTTGCTGGGGCAAGTTCTGATGGACATACAACCTGGCTTCTTCAATGAATAAATTTCAAGGAAAGAAAAGGAAGATAGTGTCGAAACATATGACAAGATTTAGGATTCTCTAAATGTGGCATGTCTAGTATAAAAAGTAGATATCCTTTCCCAGCCTATACCACTATGTTCAATTAAAGTCCCAGATATTATATACACACCCAAAGACTAAAAGGCAGGATGAAGAAAGATCAGCTAGGACCTTGGAGCCAAGAATGGGACAGTGAGAAGAACCCTAAGTTCTGACCGTAAACACGGCGTACTTGGTGATGCAGAAGCTTGTAATGTAGAAGCGCCAGTAATGACTGAATTCTAGACTCATGGCTTTGGAAGGCTAGGACCAAACACCTCTGCCAGAGTGGCGTCAGAGAAGGCCATGTAGGGGCCAGGACAGTCATCCTTCCCCCCCAAGTGAGGGTCCACAGGGCTCCCAAACTTGACAGCAAAAGCATGGTCCACAGAAGGACAAATTGGCAAGTTGAATTTCATCAAAAATAAAAACATTTGTTCTGAGAATGCCCTGTTAAGAGGTAGACAGCACAAGCTACAAAGTGGGAGAAAATGTTTGCAAGCTGAGATTGCCAATAAAGGACTAGTATCTAGAACATATAAAGAACATTAAAAACTCAACAGCTGGGGCCTTCCCGGTGAAGCACGGCACCACAGCGGCATCGACACGAGTTCGATCCCCAGCCAGGGAGGTGATCCACATGGCGCAGCAGACCTCTCCTGTCTTGCCCACTGCTTCCCTCAGCAGTGTACTTTTCCCCACTCTGTTCTGCTCCCCACTCTGTCTTTGGTGAATCCTCTACCACCCCTGCACCTCTGGCCTGTACCCAGTTCTGTATGCATAAATAAATAAATCTTTTTTAAAAAGTAAAAAAAAAAAAAAATGAACAATTTAATTAGAACATGGGGAAAAGTCTTGAGGAGACATTTAACTGGGGAGGAGATGCCAGTGGCAATAGACCTATTGGAAGGTATTCATTATCCTTTACTGAACAAAGAAATGGCTGTTTGTCCATCAGAATGTCTACAACAGAGAGAGCAGCACCAGGTGCCAGGGGGGTGTGGGCGGGTGACAGAACCCCTTATAATTTGCTATTGAGAACATCAAATGGCACAGCTACTCTGCAGAGTGGTTTGGCAGTTTCCTAGAAAGCTAAGTCTGTCACTCTCCCGGGACCCAGAGCTTCTTGGGCTTTCATCCCAGAGAAATGAAAACTTCTAAGTACCCCAAAGCCTGCTTGCGAATGTTTACAGCCACTTTATAACATAATGGCCTCAAACAAGGAACCATCCAGCAAAGCAACTGTGGCCCATCATGCCACAGGATGCTTCTCAGCAATAAAAGAGAGTGAACTGTCAATGCACATGAAGACCTGTGTCTCCAGAGAATTATGCTGGGTGAAAGGACCCGTCCTGACGGCCACGGACAGTTTGCTCCCACGTCCATGCATTCTTGAAATGATAGAGTTGGAGACAGGCACAACAGACTGGTGGTTGCCAGGGATTAGAGAGGGAAGTGGTAGGCTATAAAAGGCCAGTGGGAGAGACACCAGAGCTGTGTCCTGCCTGGCCTGCCCTGGCCCCCACCAGCCAAACTCTGCTACAGCCCAGATGGCCAGTGTCACCTTTCATGGGGTTCTCTGAGCAGGACTGAAGGGTACAGCTTTGGGGACAAAATCCTGTCAGATATGTCCATGAAACTTAACACTTTAAGCGAGCTGGTCTTCTAGCACGAGGTAGGTTACGCGAGTATATTTCCATACATGCAGTTAAGTCTCCAATCTTCTTGCTCTGTGTTGTGGGCATGTCCCAGCTTGCTGTCTGCCTTCACCCCATGGCAACAAGTCTGGAGAAGTCTCCCCACAAGCATAAGGGTGTGTTTCTCATCCTCTTGACTTTCATATCGTTTATAACCTTGTCCGTGCCATCGGACGCAGCAATTTCAGGGGACAGAGCCTTGACTTGTCTTACCAACCACACTTAGCACCCCTAGCCAGATGGTCCATTGTGTTCCGTTCACATCTTCACCAGCTCATGGGCACAGAGGTCAAAGCCCTGGTACTTATATGATGTGTATTGCTCAGTATTCACAGGAGTGACAGCCTCTTGAGTAACTAGGGTAGTAGAGTGAGTGGGGGCCTCAGAGGGTTACCCAGGAGGGCCAGTCAGGCTTGTCAGGGGCTTGACAAGGGAGGAGAAGAGAAGATGACATGGTGGTGCAAGCAGAACTGGTGCTGACTTACTAACAAGATGGCAGCAGGGCCATGAGCCAAGGAATGTGGGTGGCCTCTGGCAGCTAGAAAAAGCAAGAAAACAAAGTATCTCCTGAAGATGCCAGAAAGACCCAGCCTGCCAGTTCCCTAGGCCAGGGAAACTTGAGTTTGGACCTCTGACTTCAAGAAGTGAGATAATAGCTGTGTTGTTTCAGTCATTAAGGTTGTGATTTGAGACAACAACGGGATACAGCAGTAATACACCTGGTGTTACTTTAACTGGTACACGATAGATGTGGACCAGAAATTTATATGGGCTCTACTTCCAGAGATAATGAAGCTCCCGAAAGACACTTCTGTGTCTGTTCTCCCTATCTGCTCTATGGGCCCTCCTTGGCATCAAGATAGATTGTGCCATTTCTCAGAGCAGCTCCCTCCTCTGTGCCCAAGATGCCACCCAGCAGACAAAGATCAAATCTTCCAGAAAGCTCCAGTACAGCCCTGACCAGCAGAAGTCAGGCAAGTCCCAGAGTGTAGACAACATCACCTCATTTCTTCAGGATTCTTCCCCATTGCCTTCCCCCATGTTCACCTCTTCTCTGACTGCCACCTGGACCTCAAGGCACTTTGTGATTTATTTTTTCTCACTTGAAAGGATAACAGCTGCACTTTGGAGAAAAGCCAAGCAGTACCAGACTGTGTAAAGTAAGACCAGAGTCCCCCCTCAAGGGCGGCCTCCTGGGCACTCATCTGCCGGTAGCCGTGTAGGCCGCCATTTACAATTTCACACGAGTGAGGCCTCACCATTTATGTTAACTTTCAACCTGCTGTTTTCATCACCCCTGATTTGGAAAGCTTCCCCATGACAGTAAACACAAACATGAAGGAGCCCCTGGCTGGCTGACTGCTCTTCGTGGGCCAGACTACACCATCTTTTAAAATTAACCCACTTGTGTGAGCCCTTGGATCGATAGGCAACATTGAAAATGAAAACTCCTTTCACAAGCATGTTTGCAGAGCACCTACCTTGCCAGGCGCTCATTTCATTTCTTGTCATTCACTCATCATTTCAGAGTTCAGCTTTTTTTAAAAAACTTAATTAAAACCCAAGAGTACCACTAAAGTCTCCTGCCACCACCTTCACCATCTCTTATATCTCCTTTTCCCTTCCTCCCTCCCCTCCTGTTTAACATTAGGGCCGTTTGTTTATGAATGTCCACTAGTTTTTGTAAGTATTTAACTTTGTCAAATCACCTGGTATATAAATGTCCAGTGTTTGTCCTTGCTTTCTGACTTGCTTTACTTCACATCATTTCCTCACTCTCTGTTCCTCCCCTGTAGTCAGGGCTACAGCATAGCATCTTCCACCTCAGGAAGGACACTAGACAGGGTCCATCAGAGCCAAGAAGGAGATCCTTCTCTTGGAAGGATCAAGAACCATGGTTAGACTTGTTCCTTGAGCACAGTGTAAGTTGAACTTGCTGGAATGTGGTCCCACGGGTTTAAATGTTGGTGATGACACCTATGTGTATCCTTAGAGAAGCACCTGCAACTTACCTATTGTATCCTCAGAGTTCTCCAAGTAACCACTAAGGTGTATGTGTGTGTGTGTGTGTGTGTGTGCGCGCGCACACGCACGCAGAGACTTATAAGGGAGAGTTCACACAATGATGGAGGCCAGCGGTCCCACCATCTACAGGATGAGTCTTCAGATGGGAGACTCAAGAGAGAGGATGGTGTAGTTCTCACCTGAGGGCAAGCATGCTTGAGATCCAGGAAAAAAGCCAATGTCTCATTTTCAGTTCAAAGGCAGAAAAAAATTACATGTCCCAGTACAAAGACTAGAAGAACTTTTCTTACTCAGGGGAGGATCAGACCTTTTGTTCTGCTGAAGCCATACACTGATTAGATGAGGCCCACCCACAATAGGGAGAGCAATCTGCTTTACTCTTTCTGTGCATATCATCGCTAATTTATAAAAAGGCACCCTCACAGGTACATCCCTCATAATTTTTGACCAAATAGCAGGGCAATCTGTGCGCCAATTATGTTGACATATAAATTGAACTATCATACCTGTGGTCTGTGCTTTGTAAAGGGAGCCAGGGGGAAGAAATGAGGCTGGTTTGCTGAGCCTTGGAAATGGCAGCTCTCATGCCCTGAATCAAGGCCCAAAGTCAGCTTTGGGATGTTCAAGTCACTAGGAACAAGAGAAGTGGAGAAAGGACTTCTTTCCTTTCTTGCACACAAGACATTAAGCTGAGCACTAAAACTACCTAACAGAGAGAGGTATGTCCTTCAGGGACACCCAAAAACTGTCCAGGGAAAACTGTGTTCTTGGTGTGACTTGCCCATTGGCTCAGAGGTAGAATAGGCCTGGCATCTCCTTGAAAAGCTGGTAGTAATTATGAGCCAAGGACTCTTCTCATCCAGCTCCTCCCAGCTGACACTGACTTTATTAATCTTTATAGCAATCCTAAAGGTAAGTAGTTTCACGTGAAGAAACCAAACCCCAGAGGGATGGCAGAAATTACAAAAGGCCTTGCCACTTATGGTAGAGCTGGGATTCTTGATGAGAATTGTGTGGTCTGGGAGCCTGGTCAGCTGCTGGCTCAAGAAGGGTGGGTATTTCCTGGCTAGTTTCGATGCCCAGCACCACCAAGCAACAGGTCTTACAGTTGCCCAAACCATGAGCTGGAAGACAAGCGTTGGAGCTAAAGTGGATTCCCAAAGATTCATGTGTTGAAGGTCTAACTCCCAGTAACTCAGCGTGTGACCTCACTGGGAGTGGGGTCTTTACAAAGGTGATAATGTTGAAATGTGCTCTTTAGAGAGGGCCATGTAGGAAACTTGGACACAGACATACATGAAGGGAGAATAGCGTGAAGACACAGGGAGAAGACGGCTGTCTACAAGCCTAGGAGAGAGGCCTGGACAGATGAGTCCTGGATGGTCCCCACGAGGAAACCACTCTGCAGACACCTTGATCTGTCAGTCTTCAGGCTTTGAGACAGTGCATCCCAAGCAGACTCTCCCCACAAGACCCCCAGTCCTGAGAGAAGACCAAGCAAAGGCTTCCCAGCCTCTTGGGACCTTCCCAGCCACGAAGGACCTTTAGTGGGACAGCAGTTTGAACAAAAACAATGCCACCAAGCCGGAGAGAAACAAGGACAGCAAGTGTGTGGAGGAATGAATCCTTGCTCTGAAACCAAGATTGGGAAATATTCATTGCCTGCGTAGGCTTTGCTGATCTTGTTTGGCCAGTTCTTAGTCACGTGTTTCCCAGGAGCGGACGATCAGCAACGTGGGCTGTCATCTGGTCAGCTACTCTCCAGCATGGCAGATGGGGTTGTCCAGGAATGGGAGGCAAAGGGGCCCTTCCTGCCACCCTTCCTCACCAGTGGTCTCTGAGAACCATCCCACCCCTCACCACTTAGCTTGACACAGTGAAAGAAGTGCTGGAATAGAGCTTGAAGAACTGGCTTCTAGTCCAAGTGGATCAAGCATGGCGTCAGATCACCATTTCTGAGCATTAACTTTGCCATCCGTGAGAAAAGTCCCTGTTTCTCCTGTCAAGTTTTTCTCTTAAATAAGATCATTCATTATTGTTATGTCCCCACCCACTTCAGAAATGGGGCATAAGGAGCTTGTTACAAAGACATTTTAAATAGAATCCCCTAAGGAAGTACACAAGAATGGATATTAAGGAATGGAGAAAGGCCGTGGTTATATTTTGTACTTTACAACATGAACTAAGCCTAAAATTTTGTTCTGAGCATCCTAGCAGCCAAGAGAAAAAGTGTAACACTTTTTTTTTTTTTTAAGATTTATTTATTTGTACATACAGAACTGGGGTACAGGCCAGAGGCTCAGGGGCGGTGAGAGGCTTCACCAGAGACAGAGCGGGGAGCAGAACAGGCAGATTGACGAAGTACACTGCTGAGGGGAGCAGCGGGCGGGTCAGGAGAGGTCTGCCTCGCCATGTGGTCTCCTCCGGGGCAGGCGGGATTTGAACTCATGCGGAAGTGGCTTTAGCTTCTCAGTGCAGTGCTTTAACCCGCTGCGCCACCAGGGAGGGCCGAGAAAAAGTGTAACACTTTTAAAAATAGGAGAGAAGGCCCTCCCTGGTGGCACAATGGGTTAAAGCACAGCACTGTGAAGCTTATCACAGCTGCTTCAGCACAAGATGGATCCCCAACCCCAGAGGTGACCCCCATGGTGCGGCAGACCTCTCCTGACTTCCCCGCTGCTCCCCTCAGCAGTGTACTTCGTCTATCTGCCTGTTCTGCTCCCCACTGTCTCTGAATCCTCTCACCGCCCCTGCGCCTCTGGCCTGTACCCCAGCTCTGTATGCAGAAATAAATCAATATTTTTTAAAAATAGGAGAAAAAAATAACTTTGTTGTTTCACTTATTCTTTTAAAGTCAAACATTGTACAATATTTAAAATGACCATATTATTCCAATGCGGATTCTAAACAACAAAAACAGATCCCACCCAGGTTCTAAACTCATATTTCTTACCTTATCAAATGCTTTAGATTTTCTAGACTTATTTAGCTTAAACTAAATTAACTTACTCCTGTGGATCTCTTCCCAGTCACAATCTTAAGTTCTAGGGAAGCAATTCTTTTTGATCTTCGCTCTGTGTGAAAATTGCGCTTAAGTCTCTCCTCCTTGGGGAAGCAATCTTCTTCCTAGTAGGAAATGCATGAAGTACTGAGAAATATAAATGAGAATCAAACACCCATAGACCTCCTTGCTCCCTTCCGTCCAGATCGTGGCCATCGGCATCCCCAGTGAAGCGCTGTGGCTTCCTTATGTCTTTCCAACCTCCTAGTGTTTCTCGCCCACATGCTTTGGCTTGCCTCAACCTTAGAAGCGCTTGCTCTGTATAAACACCATGTACAAGCACCTGGAATTACCAGCTCATCGGCCTCTCCTGGGCTTGGAACTCACTTCCTTCCCGGTCAAGCGCCCATCCCTGGTGCCATCTGGGCGCTGCTTCCTGAAGCATGGACCTCTCATCTAGGGGCACCCAATCCAACCAACTCCTGCTTCCCTGTGGGCTTTGTTCTGCTGGTGGTAAGAGACCCCAGGCTAGTGGGGACCTGGTTCCAAGCACTGCAGTTTTGTCACCCACAGTTCCCTCCTTCTGGGTGACATTTATCTGAAAGGAGAGGGGCTCGGAGGGACCCTCGTTGCCACTCCAGAACCGTCTAAACTTCCTGTCCTTATTCCTCTGCTTGAGTTCGTGGGAGATTCACACAGCAGCCCCTGTCACCAAACGTCCCACTCTGAGATCACCTGCTTGTCCGTCTTTGTGTGAGCGTGTCACCTGCTGGGTCCCCTCTGTACAGAATACTGACCTCCCAAAGCAGGAGACGGGTTGGAGGGAGTGAGAGAACTCCTAAGACTGCAGGGAGGAAAGGAGTCCTCTGTGGCCCAGCAGGGTGGTCCGGTCACCCCAGTGGCCGGTTTCCACGGCCACCTCCATCCCACAGTCTCCTCAGAAGCTCACCTTCCTCAGTCGCTGCTGTAAAGGGCCACTGGGCTCCCGTCCCCCCACATTCTCCACATGTTAGGTGACCCCCACGCCGGCACTGGCACTCCCCTAAGGTCACCGCCTGGACCTCTGGAGAGCACAGCCGGAGAGGAAGCGTCTCTTTCAGCCTGGTGGAGGGAGGAGGCGGCCCTGGGGTGTCTCAGCTACTGATCTCCACAGCCCACTGAGGCTGTCCCCCAAGAGAGGACCAGTGAGCATAGCAGGGAGGCCCTTCATCCCAGAAACACACCGAGTCTGGCTAACCGTGGGGCACCCTCAGGGAGGTGCCCCGGTTCTGAGCACGCTCCATGACCGGGTCTTCGCTCCTCTGGCTGAAAGCGAGTCCTGTGGCAAAGCTCCACGCTGCTGCCGCTGCCCACATAGCCGCCAGCAGTCAGAGCTGCCGTGGGCACGTGGGCGCTTGGGGCGGAGGCACGGTCTGGCACCCCTCTGCTAACACTGCTCCTGTCGGGTCCTCTCAGCCACTGATGTTGCCAAGTGCCACGTGACCCGAGTCCTCAGGTGGCGGCCCTACCTGACCACGGCATCGCTGGCGTGGCGGCCACCCCGGACTTGTGTTCACCTGGCTCCCAGCACACAGACCTGTCGGCTTCCTTCCTCCTTGGTCCCCTTCGCAGGTGCCTTGCTGCCCCCAGCTGCCTCTTGTCAGCGGTCACCAGGGCCCCAACATCACTCCTGTTGGCCTTCATCACTCCTGGTGACCTTGACTCATCTCCGCCTAGAACGACGATATGCCGACGTCCGTCCTCCGTGCGACATCTTCTAGCCTCTGCTTACCTGTCTACCTGACAACTCCGACTGGACATGGGTAAGGATCGAAACTGAACGGAAATCTTCCCCGGCCCATTTGAGGGCGACACCTTATAAAAATGGACGTCTGTTGAAATAGGATTTTGTAAAGATGGCCGTTTCTCCTTGTGAGAGCTGAGGAGCATCTGGTGCAAGGGGCCTTTGGCGTAGCACGGTTCTGTGTCAAATACCAGCTCAGCCACTTTCTGTGGAAAGGTCCTGGGGTACGTGACTCGCGCTGCCTGATGCTGCTGACCTCAGAGGGTTGGTGCAAGCACCCAGGGCTTCAGAGGCAGAGCCTGGGACAGAGAAGGTTCTCTGGACCTTCAGAAACACCTGGGCATCCTTAGGCTTCCTCTGGGTCCCACCTGTGACCCCAAAGCCCATCACCGGTGCACCCTGAATTGCAGGATTTATACCCTTGCACATGAAAGAGCCCTGGCCTTGGTGTTCATGTGATCTTGACCCGCACCTATTAGCTTCTGTTTTTTCAGTATGGAGAATTCCAGATGTATCCAAAAGACCCTAAACAGTGCAGTAACTCCCCATCCCCAGCTTCCAAACCAGTCAACTCCTGGCCAGTCCTATTCCTGCCCAGCAGCCCCGTCCTGTCCTCTTCCTGTGTAACTTAGAAGCACAGTCCAGACAACCCCAGGTAGCTCAGGATGTTTCTCAAAAGCCTAAGACTCCGGTATCCTTAACATTAACAATAGGCCTCAGCCCATCCATCCCCGGCTCATGTCATTCCCACTTTTCTCATTGACGTCATGCCTTTTCTAGAGAATAAGGTTCTCAACATTATCCACATTTCGAGAAGCAGCCATGTCTTCTGCACACGGGTCTGCTTCCTCCCGGTGCCTGAAATTCCGTTGTTGAAGGCCAGCCACTGGCCTCAGGGGTTCTCGCTGGATCCTGCCCATCGTGGCCCTAGAGGGTCCTGTGACATGTTCTGCTCTTTGGACTGTGTCTCTGTGGACCACTGGATTTTGGTTTGGAATTCGTGTTTCTCAAGTCGGTGTTGCAGGTGGAGAGGTGGTTCTCCCACTCAGGGGCAGGCAGCGCCGTGTGGGCAGTGAGGATGCTTCGCTCCTGTTGTGCAGTAGAGCTTGAAATGTCCCATGTGGGAAGTTTCCTGGGAGCAAACTTCCCTTTAGCTACCATCTGTCAGACCTCGGGACCGTTCACATGGCAAGAGCAGGTGAGCAAATAACTCTTGTCCTTTATTTACCGGTTTCCCTCTGGACCATAAAAGCGAATGGCCTGTTTCCACACAGAGGGGTGTCATGAACCGCACCCCCCACCCTCGTGGCTGTGTGTCTCTTGGGCTCTGCCCTTTCTTGAGCCTGGGAGACCTCGGCACCACCCTGCCCTGAAGGTCTGCGGTCATTCTCGCTGCTGCACCCTGAGTCATGGCTCCCCAGCCCGGCGAAAGCCCAAGCACCTCCCCGGTCCCTCGGAGAATGGGGCCGAAGTCCCGTTGTAAAGCCAGGGCTCGTCTCTTTCTGCTGACACGGTGAATTGCCTCCCGCCTCTGGAGGAAGACTGCAGCGGGGAGGCTGGGGGAGCCTTTCCTACCGGAGCCCCTCGGGCCCCCCCTGCAGCCCCCACCTGCAGGGTCACACTCTTTAAGGAGGCTGCTCTGTGTGCAGCTGTTAAGCTAGATGGACCTGAGATTTTATTTACTTTTTAAAGTGTTTGTCATGTTTTATTATGTTTGTACATATAGATGCATGTTAGGATGTTTACTGAGGGCACATCGATTTAAAACACTGTCTATGCTTTAACGGCGTGGATTCCGCCTCTCCGGACGTGTTATCACGCCAGACCCCAGAAAATCCCAGCAGTCCTCCACCCCAGCCCAGTGGCTTCTCCCTCTGCCGCCGCCTCCCCCACCGACAGCCACTTCTGGAGTCAACGTTCTCGGGTTTGTTGTGGCTTGTTCGGCCTGTCCCTGTGCCTTGGTTCGCCATGTTCCACGTGGGAGTGAAGTCTCTTGTGTCTGGCCTCCTTCTGACTGACTTCTTTTAGCAACATCACACCCATGTCCATCTATGTTGTCACAAACGGCAAGATGGTGAGTTTAGGCAGGGCACGATCCTGTTGTGCGTGGCCCCCCATCCCCTACCCCCGGGGTTCCCCCCACCCCCACCCCCATTGCAGGTAAGTTGTTTCCCTAGCTTGGCCACTGTAAGCAACTGGAGCCCTTGGGTCTGGGATTTTGTACCCCTGGGCACACATTGTGGGTCCTGTGACTGTATCCTTAAAAGGAGGTGCAGAAATGCTGGTGGGAATGCAAACTAGTACAACCACTATGGAAAACTGTTTGGAGGTTCCTCAAACTGCTAAACATGGAGCTTCCCTACGACCCAGCAATCCCACTCCTAGGTATCTACCCAAAAGACACAAAAAACTGATTGAAAAAGATTCCTGTACCCCCATGTTTATTGCTGCTTTATTTACAATTGGAAAAACATGGAAGCAGCCCAAATGCCCAAAAGTAGATGACTGGATAAAAAAGATGTGGTACATATATACAATGGAATATTACTCAGCGACCAAAAAGAGAAACACATGTCTTTTGCAGCAACTTGGATGGAGCTGGAAAAGATCATGCTTAGTGAGATAAGCCAGAAAGAGAAAGAAAAATACCGGATGGTTTCACTCATAGCAGGAGTATAATCGACCAGGTGGAAAATAACAAAAATAATGAACAACCATATGCCAGAGACATTTTGCGGGGGTAGAGTGGGGAGTGGGATCAAAAACAGGGGGTGGGGGGGAGAGGAGGGAAATGCACAGGATTATGGTGATGGCACATGGGTGACTTGGTGATGGGAAACCTGCGGGGATTACAACTGAGATGGAAAAAAAATGTACAAAATGACGTAAAAATAAACTTTTGTAAAAAAAAAAAAAAGAGGTGCAGAGCCCAGCCTGGGGTCCTCCTCCAGGCTCGGAGACAGATGGTTTCACAGCGTGAGGTCTGACGCTGGGCTTTGCACCTGGATCTGGAGGGTCTCTGAAAGTCATCTAACCCCTCCGTTGCCGCTGGGAATGAACTCGCTCCCAGGGATGTTGGAGACGCTTTCCCGTTGCCGCCTTGGGGGACAGACGTGCTACCGGATCTGGGGGGCTGTGGCCAAGGGCCAGGGGTGTGCTACTGGCCCTGTAAGGTGCACGCAGACCCCACAGCGGAGAATGATCGTGCCCAGAGTGTGAAAAGTGCTTCCTCTGAGACGCCCGGACTGATCCCCAGCGAACCCCCAGGCCTTGCACTTGCCTGTGAAGACGGGAATCACCACTGTCAGTGACCCCTGATCTCTCACCCAAAGCCAGGCGGCTGATAGCAGAGGTCAGAGCCCCACAACCAGCTCTCTGAATGTCATCAAGATACTTACTATAAGGAGTGATGCAGCCTGATGGGATTCTGTATCCACACCACTAATGTGCAAAGACAACTGCCACCATCCTTTTGATTTTTTTTTTAAAGATTTACTTATTTGTGCATACAGAACTGGGGTACAGGCCAGAGGTGCAGGGGCGGTGAGAGGATTCACCAGAGACAGAGTGGGGAGCAGAACAGGCAGATCGACGAAGTCCACTGCTGAGGGGAGCAGCGGGCGGGTCAGGAGAGGTCTGCCGCGCCATGGGGTCACCTCCAGGCTGGGGACTGAACTCATGCTGCGTGGCTTTAGCATCTCAGTGCTGTGCTTTAACCCGCTGCGCCACCAGGGAGGGCCCCTGCTTTTGGTTTTTAATCTCAAAAGAAGAAAATTCCATAAGCTTTTTGGGATTCTGAGTTCGAAGCACCTGTGAGGCTCTTGGTGGCAGCACAAGCTGGCCACTTACTAGGAGGGGACACGGTTGGCTTTGGAGGCCTCCCAGCCGGCGAGCTACCTCCCCAGGGGAGCTACTTCCCGAGTGTCAGAGTCCCGCCTGGAAGGGAGCTTCCTGGGCTCAGCTGAGGTCTCCTTCTGACTGCACTTCTGGCTCCCAGCAGGGCACCCGGCAACCCAAGAATGTGCCACTGGCTGGGTTAATGGACTAGAGAGAGCAAGAAGGCAGGGAGGGAGGGGATCAATGAGGAGGAGGGAAGGAAGGAAGCCCCCTGCGCACAACATTCAGGACACTGAGCTTCAAGTCCAGGGCTTGGAAGTCCCTGAGGTGCACCCGGGCCCTGCCATGCCCCTTCCGAGTCTGACCAGGAAAACAGGAAAAAGAGCCACTCAGCAACCCCGGGACTGCCCCAGGCATACTCTCTGAATTACAAATGGCAGCCTTAACCTTCCCCCTCTGCACCCCTAACTGCACACACTTCCGGAACGATCTTGCCCAAGGTGACCAAGAGCTGGACCTGACCCCTGAGGCCTCTGCCCTCCGTGAACACTTGTAAGCAGAATCCCGAGGGCCGGCCCTCAGCAGAGCGACCGCCTCGGCTCTCCTGGTCCTGTGCTGATAAAGCACTGGGCCAGCTGCTTATCTGGTTTTTCTTTCCTGTTCAGAGTGAGCTGTGTAACAGAAGGAGCTCAAAGGTACAGTGATTTGCTGGCCGAAAGGACCCAGCCCCTGGCCCCTGGTGCCGCCGGTGTTCCCGTCGCCAGGACCCATGAGTGACTCATGGGGCTGCCTGGCAGGTGATAGACAGGAAAAGAGGAGCGTCCTCTCTTGTCTTTCCCATGCTCAGTTCATTTGTGTGTCACCGTTGCCCCATAGTAATTTCAGGCGGGAAGAGAAAAACCCAAAGAAAAGCAGGCGGTGAGCAGAGGTTAAAAGGGGGCTAAGGCAAGAATGAGCAAATCGAAGAGGGGAACTTTGCCCATAGGAAGTTCACGCCTGTCACATTTAGTTAGCAGGAAAATGTTCAATTTTTAAAATAGTGAAGTAAGTCAGTTGCTGGGGGAGAACAGAAGGAGGGGGTCTGGAGCCAGAATAGGACTTGACCTGTTTCTCCCCAGAATCTTTAAAGATTAGCCATTTCGGCCCTCCCTGGTGGCGCAGCGGGTTAGGACGCAGCACTGCAGGCTGGCCGCGGACGCTTCAGTGCAAGTTCGATCCCGGCCAGGAGGTGACCACGGGGTGTGGCAGACCTCTCCTGACCCGCCCACTGCTCCCCTCAGCAGTGGACTTCGTCAGTCTGCCTGTTCTGCTCCCCACTCTGTCTCTGGTGAATCCTGTCACCTCCCCTGCACCTCTGGCCTGTACCGCAGTTCTGTAGGCATAAATAAGTAAATCTTTAAAAAGTTTTAAAAAATAAATAAAAGACATTAAAGTCATCTAATTACCATCATTCCTTTTAAAAAATCAGTTAATTTTATGAAGTGTTAAGAAAAAAAAACTCTTGTCCTTTTGTAAATGACAGACTTAAATATCAGATGTTATATTATTTATATGATAATGGTAGTTTTCTAATAAAGTGGTAAGGAAATGGCCTTGTAAATTTTAGTGTCAATTTGTACAATGATTGCAGATAATCCTCTGTGGGGTGATATTCTACCAAACTACCCAAGGAAATTTAGTTCCTAAATGTTGAATTTGACTAACTCTATCATTCCAAATACTTTTCTTCTCATTAAAATTACATATGACATTGGGCCCTCCCTGGTGGCGCAGCGGGTTAAAGCACAGCACTGAGAAGCTAAAGCCACTTCAGCACGAGTTCGATCCCCGCCTGCCCCGGAGGTGACCGCATGGCGCGGCAGACCTCTCCTGACCCGCCCGCTGCTCCCCTCAGCAGTGGACTTCGTCGATCTGCCTGTTCTGCTCCCCACTCTGTCTCTGGGGAATCCTGTCACCACCCCTGCACCTCTGGCCTGTACCCCAGTTCTGTATGCAAAATGAATCTCAAAAAAAAAAAAGAACAGCCATCTCGCCAAGCCTGCAGTAGACCTTGGATGCCAGAGTTAAGAAGGCCGTGTTCTGCGGGCACCACACACAGCCTGGCTCACACAGCCTCACTCTGAATCACTGCACAAGTGGACCCCAAACAGCCACCCGGTGCTCCTGGCACCCCGGCCTTGGCCCGTTGCCCACGCGTCAGATCTCCTCACTACCAAGAGCAGCCCTGCCTCAGCTCCCCACTACCTCGGGGACCCACCTCCCTCCTGCGCTGTTCTCTCCCCAGCAGACACAGCAGCAGCCTGGGTAATGGAGCGGGGAGCTCTTGGGCTTTGGGGTGAAAGAAGCTGGCCTTGAACTTGGGGAGCACCTTGAGACAACAGCGAGGCTTGGTGAGCCCAACCCAGCAAGGATGTGGAGGAATCCATGCCCCTCTCCTCCTTCCCTGCCAGTGTTCTGGCACCTTCCTCCCTCTGTGAGGAGGGCAAGGAGCCATCTTTGTTCTGGGTTGGGTGGAAGCACACACTAGGCCAGGCTTCCGCCCAGCGAGGGCTTCATTTTTTTTTAATCTTAATTAAAGATTTATTTATTTATGCGTACAGAGCTGGGGTACAGGTACCAGACAGAGTGGGAAACAGCAGGCGGTCAGGAGAGGTCTGCCGCGCCATGTGGGTCACTTCCCTGGCGGGGGATCGAACTCGCACTGAAGTGGCTGCTGCTGGCTTGCAGTGTTTTGGCTAACCCGTTGCATCATTATTCCTTTATGTCTGAGAATCATTGTGCTAGTTACAGCTGTCTCAAATCTACTGTGGAACCCACTTGTGAATTTTCCATTTTGGTTATTGTTATTTTTGCTGTAGAATTTCCAATTGATTCTTTTTATACTTTCAATATCTTTATTGTAATTACTGTTATTTTCCTTTTGTTAGTCACTATCAACATATTTGAATTCTCTAACATAGTTCTTCTATTTCTTTGTCTATCTCCATTTTTTTCATTGAAAATTAGACATTTTGGATTTGGACAAGAGATATTTTAGGCAACAACTCTGAATTCCAGTTTTGTCCCTGAGTTCTGGAATTTTGGTTTTTTTTTTTTTTAGAATTGCCCATTTTGTATCTATTTTTCAACATATTGTCACATACTTTGATCATCTAAAATTTTGTGCAAATATTAAAATGCAAAAGAACAGAAGAGACCTTAAATCATTACAGTTTGAAATAAAGTGTTTTGTTGCTTTGTAAAGGTAGCTTGGTAAAGGAGAGTGTACGGCACTTATGACACATCTATAAACAGAGAATTCAGATCCGCACCATCCAGAAAAGAACCCTCCTGGGGCCCTCCCGGGTGGCGCAGCAGGTTGGGATGCAGCACTGCAAGGTTGCCACAGCGGCTTCAGGGCGGGTTCAGTCCCACCCCGGAGGTGACCACAGGGCGCGGCAGACCTCTCCTGACCCGCCCGCTGCTCCCCTCAGCAGTGTGCTTTGTCAGTCAGCCTGTTCTGCTCCCCACTCTGTCTCTGGTGAAGCCTCTCACCACCCCTGCACCTCTGGCTTATACCCCAGTTCGGTATGCATAAATAAATAAATCTTAAAAAAAAAAAAAGAAGCAAACCACAGCTTTTCCTGTGCCCACCTGTCTCCTTCCTTATCTCTCTGCCCTCTCCCCCTCCCCCTTTTGAGTCCAAAAGCCACGAGATTACCTAGTAAAACATAATGGACCATCGCTCACGGGTGCAAATCATGCATTGTCCATGTAAACATCTCTGCAATAGGGATCCTCGCCTAGCCAGTGATAAGAAACACCCACCGGCCCCAGTCAGAAGAGCTAATCAGATACCTCTCTGAAGAAGGAATACAAATGGCCACGGGCACATGACAGAATGCTCAGCATCACCTACTATGGGGAAATGCACATCAAAACCACAGTGCACTACCACCTCAGATCTTATCCATTGAGCAATCCACACACAACAAATGCTGGCGAGGATCTGGAGATAGGGCACCCTTTTCCACTGCTGGTGGGAATGCAGACTGGTTCACCCACTATGGAGAGCAACATGGGGGACTCTCCCCATGCTAAAAATGGAGCTGCCACATGACCCCAGGATCCCACTCCTAGGAATCTACCAAAGGACATAGAAACAGTAATCCAAAGGGAGCCTGCACTCCTAGGTTTACTGCAGCACTATTGACAAGAGCCAAGTTATGGAAACAACCCGAGTGCCCCAAAACAGATGAGTGGTTCCAGCAGATGTATATGTATTCACATTGGAATACTACTCTGCGATCAAAAATTATAAACTCATGTCATTTGCAGCAACACGGTGGCGCTGGAAGGGATCATGCTCGGTGAGAGAAGTCACAAGGGAAAAGCTAAGTATCAGATGGTATCACAGGGGGAGTATAGAGAAGCCGAGTGAAGGGTCAGGAAAGAGATAAAAGTTGCAAGCTCACCATAGGCCTGAGGCATCCAGGGAGGAGCGAGGAGGGGAATCCAAGAGGAGGGAAGAGCATAAGGGGCTGTGGGGGATGGTCCCGGGCGCCGTGGGGGACCATCAGAGGGGAGAAATCAAGTGCTACCCAAAGATGAACAACGACATAAGAAAATAAATAAGCCAAAAAAGAACAGAAGAAAGCCTGGGTCATAATCTCCTTGTAGCATCTCTTAGGGATCTACTCGGCCTATGCTGGGCATCTTGGATTTGGTGAAACACAGCTGGCAAAAAAAAAAACAAGTTCCATTCCTCTGAGAACAGATGCCCACTCAACTTAGGATCTGATCCTTGCGGCGTCTCTCGACGGATAACAGTGATTCCAAACAGTCAGTGCAGAGCTCTACTCCAGGCCCCACGCACTCTGTACCCCAGCCCAGACAGGAGTGGCCCCTGTTCTTTCTGCTCTTCCCCCTCTGTTTACCCCATTTTCAGAAGTTGAAAGGGATGCCTGGACTCCTCCGTAAGTCCCTCCCTCTGGAGCCCCCTTCCCCAACAAGTGTCACTTATTATTGCAGCAAATAATGACGCCTGCCCTGAGGGGAGAGCAGTGAGCCAAGCCTGGCACCAATACCGATGCACCCTGTGCTTTGCACGAATTATAAAACACAGCATGGGATGTGGTGGGTGGGGACAGAGGCCCCGAGCAGGAGGGGTCAGAGGATGAGGTGAGCAGGAAGCAGGCAGATGGCCACAGAGGCTTCTTCCTCCAGCGAGGGGTGTCTGCCTGTGCTTGGGGGGCATCAGCTACCTGCGAAACGCTCACACTTAGTTAGCAGGTGCCCACAGCAGTGGGGGCAGCAGATCCTCTGAAAATGTAACGACACTGACTATTCTTGTGCTTACGAGATTGTTTTTTCATGTTTGGTACACTTAGTTAATTACTGTCATCCCTTGCTGGGTGGGGAAGATGTTTCTACAAGAAATCTGGGCATCATATATTAAGGGCACCTAGTGTTGCTTTTATGTCCTCTTACCAAGACATTGCAGTTTCTAGGAATTCATACTGGGGAGCCCTCTTGGAAAGACAAGCGAAGATGTCTATCCTGGGTGCGTGTCAAAGTTGTTGTTGAAATAGGTCCTGATAAGAATCAGCCTAAGGCCCAAATAAAAGGAAATAAGTTAGTTAGAAGTATTAAATAAATTAGAATCATTAAAAAATCATTTTAAGAGTATTCTATGCAATAAGGTTGGTGAAAATAGGTTAGAAAAGAACAGGTCTAATAAGACCCAGTGTTGCTGAGTTTATCCGTTTATGGGTACCGAGGAAGTCCTCAAAGAAGCAGGAGAAAAGAATCGCGTTAGCTATCCCTGCGTTTTTTTTATGTGCTTGTCAGAATTTTCCAAACTTACTTATTGTAAAAGCTTATTACTTTTATACTCAGCGGGTAGAAATAAGATCTTAAAAATATTGTCCTCTTGCTAATAGCATTTAAGTAGCTCTCGTATCTTCAGGAAGGATGTTAGTTCTTCCTAGTTGCTAGGTTTAGAGAAACAGCTTATGTGATTCAAAAGAGAATTTCACAGTGCATTTACGGAAGAGAGCAAACATTGCTTAGTAAATAGACTGGGGTAGGCAGGGTTAATGGATATCTAATCTCAGCACTCGACTCTTCCTAACACTGTACCCCAAGACCCTAGGCAGCGTCTCCTGCACTATGAGAAATGTGTACTATGTAATCTGCTTAACAGGAAAGAAAACTCCTGGACAGAGAATTACTTTTCCTCTAAATTATTGACTCAAAATAATCAAGAGAAAAACTCATTCTTTAAGTTGCTGGTCCATTGTATTGACCTTATTGTTTATCTACTGGATATTCAGAGCCACCCAGTGCCCTCGTTTTTGTTCCAGAAAACCTTATTTTCAGCCACCAGTAACACATCAAGTTAATGGGTGATGGTTTCATCTTCCGATAGAGGCTCTCGCATTGAAAGGGAAGGTAGACCTGTGACTTCATATTGTCCCCTCTGAAGTGACCCAAAGCCCCTGACTAGTACGATATTTTTCAGAGAGTATTTTTTCCAAGAGCCCTTTAGGAGCTATAAATAAATGAATAGTACTCCCCAAAAGATAGTGGGGAGCCCTGCCATTGGGGCCAAAGGTGAGCACTACTACACATAAATACCTCAAAGCAAATATGAAAAAAGAAAGTGGTAGATCAGCAAGTCCATGGCTTATGCCTTGAGAAGCCAAAAGGGACATGACAGGTGGACCTCATGGGGAAAGACTGAGGAGAGGAGAGTAGTGTGCTGGCGAGGGAGGAGTAAAAAGTATCCCTTAAAGCTGACAAATTGGCCTCCCTGGTGGCACAGGGATTAAAGCCTCAGCTCTATCAAGCTACTGCCAGTCACTAAGTTCTGAGTTCGATTCTGGCCAGGGAGTGACCCACATGGTGCAGCAAACCTCTCCAGTCTCGCCTGCTACTCACGTCAGCAGTGGATTTCAGCTGACCTGTTTGTTCTGCTCCCCACTCTGTCTCTGGTAAATCCTCTCACCCCCTGCATTTCTAGTCTACACTGCGGTTCTTGTCTGCATAAATAAGTAAACATAAATCTTTTTAAAAACTGACAAATCAAGTGACAGTAGCATAAGTGTACGTATCAGTACAGGTGTAAAAAGGAACAGAGACCCTGCTCAAATGCACATTGAAGAGGAAAGGCTCAAAGAGCAGAGGACAGTGGAGTCGTCACTTCCCATTGGTAAGAACAGGTGCCATCTAAAATATAGATGACAAAGAGTATTCTAGAAGGTCATGATTATGCACTCACCACCTCTACAGAATACAAGCCTTCTCCACAAGCATCCGGAAAACTACACTGCCCTTCAGACACGAAGAATGAGCTCACCAAATGGCACACTGGAGTGGACGAATTTCACACCATTGAAAATTGTATCTATATAACTGTAAAACATCCCAAAATGACCCCATACATTTTTTTTAAAGATTTATTTATTTGTGCATACAGAACTAGGGTACAGGCCAGAGTTCTGGATCGGTGAGAGGCTTCACCAGAGACAGAGTGGGGAGCAGAACAGGCCGACTGATGAAGCTCACTGCTGAGGGAAGCAGCGGGCGGGTCAGGAGAGGTCTGCTGTGCCCTGTGGGTCACCTCCGGGGCAGGCGGGGATCGAACTCATGCTGAAGTAGCTTTAACCCACTGTGCTTTAACCCGCTGCGCCACCAGGGAGGGCCCAACCCCATAAGTTTTTAATAAAATGATGAAAACGTAAAATGTTAAATGAGCTAAAATGACAGGACTAAACGCAGACATCTGTGCATGGGATTAAGCCAGCATCCACCCAGCTCCCACACACAAAGTCGGTCTCAAAATCATTGCTTTGCAAGAGACTCATTGAAGCCAAAGGGGCTCAGCAGGACAGAGGCTGGAAGGAGCTGCTGTTTCTCTCGGTGCCTTCTTCTCAGAAGTGACCCCCAGCTCAACAGATGGGCTGCTGGGGCTGGACTGAGCTTCCTGCTTCTAAAGAGAATTGTCACACACAGGCTTTCAGTTACACTCTGTGATTTGATGAACTGCAGTATCTTACTGCTCTTTCTTTTTTACAGGTGATGACTTGACCTTGTCCTGGCTCCCTCTCTGAGGTCTCTGTTGCCTTCCTCCTTCACTTGTAAGAATCTTTGCTGTGACATCAGCCTTGTGGGAATAATCAGTGCCTTGAGTCACATCAGCAAAGTTTCATTAAAAGAAAAAAAAGGAAATAGATATATATATATTCAAATATATGTGTGTGTGTGTATGTTAAGTCCTGGAATTTAATACGTAGATTTGTTGGGGGGGTGGGTAGGCACTATTATTCTTCCTACTGTTCAGTCACACCTTTTTAGGCATAGGAAGAGGCTTTTTAAATTTTTATTTATTTATTTATTTATGCAGACAAGAACTGGGGTACAGGCCAGAGGTGGGGGGTGAGAGGATTTGCCAGAGACAGAGCAGGGAGCAGAACAGGCAGATGGACTGAAATCCACTGCTGGGGGGGGGGGGGGGAGGGGTTCTGCTTCTGCTGCTGCACCCTGGGTCTCACTTCCTGGCTGGGGATGGGACTCATGTTGT
>NW_004567111.1:5837872-5846684 GCF_000260355.1 Condylura cristata
GGGGGGGGGCAGCGGGGAGACAGGTGAGGTCTGCTGCACCCTGTGGGTCACTCCCTGCCTGGGGATTGTGCTGCAGTGGCTTCAGAGTGCTTCCTAGTGCTGGGACTTAACTCCTTGCACCACCAGGGAGGGCCAGAAATACAATTATTTCCCTTCCACCAACCCCCTGGGCCCAAACCCCATCTCCCTCCCTCCCCACCCATTCCTTCCTGAAGCCTTTTTCTTTTTGCAGAGTTCAAGTTTTTATTTCTTCTACTGTTGCATGTAATTGTTTTCTGGGTGTTTATATTTTGCAGATGAGTGAAACCATCAGAAATCTTTCACTCGCTGACTGCTAGCATCTCCTTTCTCCGTCACAGCTGGGCGCCACACCTGGCTGAGAAGGTGACTCA
Source organism: Condylura cristata (assembly GCF_000260355.1). Classification (NCBI taxonomy): domain Eukaryota; kingdom Metazoa; phylum Chordata; class Mammalia; order Eulipotyphla; family Talpidae; genus Condylura; species Condylura cristata. The sequence continues at coordinate 5,838,265 of NW_004567111.1, forward strand.
CCCAGGCCAGGAGCTGCTGCCTGATGGGGCTGGGATCGGGCCCAGATTTCAGGACTAGTCATCGGGGCCATTTCTCCTGCAGTCTCCTGGGGACGAACCCTAGGGAGCAGGTACGTACTGCAAATCCTCCTCTCTAAAAGTTGCTCCTTGTGTGAGCACCTCATGAGCTGGCGATCACGTTTTTGCAGAAAAGCTAAACAACTTGTCCTCTACCACAAAACTGAGATCCCATCTCAGGTCGGTCTTGCTTCAGGGGATTCCCACAAGTTGCCAACGGAGGGGCTAACCAGGTTTCTACTTAGAGGAGCCAAGCAAACCCACAGCCGGCTCTACGTGCATGTGCCCTGAGCAGTCCCCAGGGCAAGCTCCAGTGGCCCCGGAACTTCATGGGTGCCCCGCTGCCCCTTGGCCTTTCTGATCACGGGTGTTCTGCACATCCGAGGAGACCCTGGAGCACACGCAGGAGCAGGGGCCAGCAGCCCCAGGGGCTCCGCTTTCCTTTCCAACCAGAACTGGCTTCCCACACAGACCAAGGCAGCGGGCGCCTCACAAACATGCCCGGAAACTCGGCGGCAGCCTTCCTGACACCTGTGTCGTGCCTGCACTGGCTGGTGGCTGGCCCCGAAAGTGATGACCCCGGAGGAAAAGGAAAGATAGAGCAGCTCAGAGTTTCTTTCCTTTCAGATCTTACTCACCGCTCAGCCAAAGGTTGCGGGCTGGTAAAATGTGCACATGGCCAGAAGTGAGATCAAAACGGTGGGTTAGTTTCAGGAGCCAAGTCCACCGCTGTCTGAGGACAAAATGCATGCGCAGGTGTGAGCTTTAGGACACAGATATTAATGTTAAGGATGTTGCAAACAGTCAAGTGCATTTTTATTTGCTTTTAAAACTGGCACCACGGGGCCCTCCCTGGTGGCACAAGGGTTACAACGCAGGACTATGAAGCAAGAGTTCGATCCCCAGCCAGGGAGGTGACCCACAGGGCACAGCAGACCCCTCCTGTCTCCCCGCTGCTCCCCTCAGCAGTGGATTTCAGTAGACCCACCCGTTCTGCTCCCCACTCTGTCTCTGTGAGTCCTCCGCTCCCTGCACCTCTGGGCTGTGCCCCAGCTCTTGTATGCAGAGATCGGTTAATCTTTAAAAAAGTGGTGGGAAGCCCACAGGGATTACAACTGAGATGGAAAAAGGCATAAAATGATGTAAAAATAAACTTTTATGCTATTTTTTTAAAAAGGTAAAACTGGCACCACATAACAAACAGTGAAGTTCATGATAATAATTAAAAGTTTGTGTTTATTTAAAATGACATGAAATAGGAAATAGCATGACATGTCGAGTGAGAGACGGGGCAGGGGAGGGGGGGTGTGTGGTAAAAATGGCCCGATATTCTAGTATCTTCTATTGTGTTTATTTGCTTTTTGAACAGGGCTCTGCTTTTTCATTTTGCACCCGTTCAAATTCACAAATTATGAAGTCAACCGTGAAAGAAACACACACACAACCAGAAGATTAAGACTGGAATAGTGTTGCAGGACAAAATCTGTTATATGTTATATGGGGGAGAGAGGGACACCCCTGAACCCCCAAAACCTGCCTGCTCTAAGTGGGGTCTGCCATCCGTGGCAACAAGACAAAACATATAAAACTTTAATGAAAAGGGACTTTAATACAATGAATATACAATACGGAACACAAAGAATAGAACTTCTAAATCAAACACCTCAAGTGACCCATCCACTCGTGGGCAAAAGTCCACCCAAAAGGGATTGGCCCAAAGCAAGGCCTGAAGACTAACGCACCTTCTGACTGGGACCCATGGAAAAGGGTCAGAAATGGCCAGACAAGTCTGGGAGGAAAAGAGCAAAATCAAAATCAATATAAACACTGCCATAGTCACCTCCCTTACAGGTCTCTCACCCACATCTGCCTTAACCAGTCCAGGGCCAGGAAACAAGCCCGGTTTCTTCCTCACATGCTTGCTGCTCCATGTGGCTTCCTTAGGTCTCCGTCTAGCTCTCCATCCAGCTTTCCTTCTCTCCTTCTCTTCTCTCTTTTCTTCTCTCCTTTTTCTCTGCTCAGCTCCACCCTCCTTCTGGGTGGGGCAGGGAACCTGGAACTTCCCTTTTTCCTAGGGACCACCCTGTTACAATAGCGGTTTCTCCCATTCAGAAAATTCAAGGTACTATTCAAAGTCCTGAAGGAGACTGAAAACCAGTTCACCATCGTCTCCTCTCCTGCTGTCTGCGAAGCCTGAGCCTCTTGCCGTAGAGCCTGAAAATCAAAGTAGTGCATGTGGCCACACTGAACTACTCGCTAGCTGGTCCAAATAAAGACAAGTTTGAAATCACTCACCGATGCACCTTGGTATTTTGGGAGGAAATAGTTTTTATAGAGACCATGTTTACCTAAGTGCCTCTTATAAATAATCTTGTGACTGGGAGGCTTAGATATCATTAGAAACGGTGTATCATGACCCTTGTCACGCAGTGACACTACCTGCCTCTCACAAGACACATTCACAGCCTTGCTGCTGCCAAACTGGCTTTCTTATGGGCAGGCAGTTCTCTTTCTGCCTGGTGTGTACATCACAAAATCATAAGGTGCCATCATTATAGAAAACAGTGTAGAGCTTGCACAAAAAATTAAGACATAAAACATAAAGGAAACAGAAAAATATATGGTCTTCAGGTAGTTTGATATGGGGCCTTCCCTAGTGGCGCAGCTGGTTAAAGCACAGCTCTATGAAACTATCCACAGCCACTGAGTTCAATTCCTGGCCAGGGAGTTGACCGCAGGGCGCAGCAGACCTCGCCTGTCTGCCCGCTGCTCCCCTCAGCAGTGTATTGGGGTCTTTTAGTGGGTCTCCCTGTTCTGCTCCCTACCCCCCTCTCACTCCTCAAACCTCTGGCCTATACCTCAGTTCTTCTACAAACACACACACACAAACACAAGATTTCTTTTTCTAAAAAATTGAAAACATTTGCATTTCAAAAGCTATTAGTAAGAAGATAAACAATGGACCAATAGGTAATAGTTGCAAATCTTGTTTCTTATTTAGAATATGTAGATGGACTCTTACAACTGAATGATAAGACCAACACTCACTTTAAAAATGTACACAACGTTTGCCAAGAATATGAACAAATGGTTGAAATTAAGCACATGAAAAAGTGCTCAATATCTTTAGTCATTAGAAAAATACAAGTGAAAATGCCACCTACTGACCCCACGTGAAGCCTGCTTGTCACCCCCTCAGCAGGGATGTGTTGGTGCATATTCAACAAGCTGATTTCTGGGGAGAAACAAACAGCTCTGGGCAGTAGCGTTTACCAACTTGCTTGGTGTAAATACTCCCACTGTAGCTACTGGCCACCTAACTGCTGTCTAAAGAAGGTGCTGGAAAGAAGGGTTCTACTGATATTGAGCCCCTTCCAAAAAAAAAAGGGGGGAGTGGGCGCGAGGAAGACATGGGAATGGGAGTTGGGTGCAAGTCTCCCTGCTCTGCCTTCAGCAGAGGTTTATTTTATACACTTCAGGCAGGCAGAGGGATGACATTAGCATATGAAAGGGGCTGAGATCACAATCACCTTTTTTCTAAGAATAGTCTGGGGTCGTTTTGACCTTTAGTTGAGATTATGACATTTTTTAAATCAATCTATCAGGGTTAAAACAGGTACATAGATTCACAAAGTTTAAGACTAATAGTACTATATTTACCACAGTGAAGATTAACCAAAATAAAGTCCCTGAAACATTATCTATTACTTAACGGCTTTCATGCTCATAGAGACATCCTAGGGGGTAAAGTAAAGTGAGGGCAGGAAGAGGAAATTTCTTGTAAATCAAATTAAAGTAAGATTGTTTGAAAAACTTGTTAGAAAGTTTGAGAGTTTCCTTGAAGTCTAGACAGTAAAAAACCTGATTAGCTCTGAGTAGGTGACTTGGGTGAATTTCCATATCTAAAGACTAGATAGTAGAAAGCTTGAGTGGTTATTTAGAAACTGAATAGAAGGCTGTCTGAGATAGTAGAGTGATAAGGTTTGGGTTTTCCTCCGTCTGGCTGTGAGAGAGGCTTTACAGTAACAGCCATTTGCTTTTATTAATCAGCCAGTTGTCGAATCACTTTTGACTTCAAGAGGAATTTCTCACCCTGGTGCAGTGCTTGCTTGTCAGGGCCAGGTAGCGCCTCATGAGGCTGAGGCAATCCTATTGTAAGCTGAAGGTTACTCAGAATAGTTTGATATTACGATTATACAAAAAAGGGAGGTCATAACATAAGTTAGCGTGGAAAGTCTGATTTTTCAGAGCACTTCCATCTCTATCCAGAATATGTCAGTCGATAGAGGTTGCATAGCTTGTGTCAGATCCCCTGAGTGAGGGGAAGCCACCATACTCCACCATGTCAATGGAGGTGGTGTATGTCTGTAAATTGCAGGGACCCTGGGAGGGTCAAAATACTGTGCTCACTGTGTGTGGCACATAGTAGGTGCTCAATAAGTGGCAGCTTTTTTTTACTTTCATTTTTATTTTTCCCCACCATCACCCCTCAACCACCTTGATCCCTTTTCCTCCCCGTTTCTCTGAACTCAGAAATCTCACTTTGTTTATTAGCCAGTGTTAGTATTGTGAAATTGCCCTCTATGTCAATGTCCACTATTTGTCTCTAGGATTCTGAATTGCTTTATGACACATCATTCTCTCCAACTCCTTCCATTTTGTTGTAAATGGCAATATCTCTTCATAGTTGTATACTAGTCCGTGGTGTGGACAATTAGACCACGTCTTCTTGGCAAGTCCTCCATCATTGGCACTTAGGTTGTCTCCATGTCCTAGTTCTTATAAATAGTGCTGCAATAAATATTTAGAGCAATAGTTTTCTGAGTTGATGGTTTCATGTTCTTTGAATAGATACCCAGGAGTGGGACTGCTGGGTCATAGAGTATTTCCATTTTTAGTTTCTTAAGGTAAATCCAGATCACTTTCCATGATGGCTACATGGCAGCTATTTCTAACAGGACTTCCATGAGTCCAATGTGTGGATCTCAGTGTATTTGTGTCTTTCTCTGGGCTTGGCAGATACCTAGAAAGTAAAAGAAGTAGAAGAGAGCAAGAAGAGCCCCTACGATGTCTCAGCCTTTTAAACACTGGAATAAGGTTTCCCTGTACATGCCACTTGTGCTTGTCCATCAGCCACTCCACTTCTAAAATGAGTGACAGTGAAACCATGTGGTCAAGGCCCACGGCATGAGGTCAAGGGTAGAGCCTGGCATCAGACAGACCGGATTTCAGCCCCTTCTCTGCTGCCACTTACTAGGGTTGCAAGTGGAGTGCCAGGACTACAGCTGTTATAAAAAAAGAAAAAGAGAGAAGACCAAGGGGGAGGTGATGGGAAGATAGGAACAGAGAGGAGAATGATGTGGCCGCAAGCCAAAGTATGAGGAGCTTCCAGAAGCTGGATGAGGTAGAGAAAGATGCTCCTTTCTAAGGACAGTGTCTGCCCACATGGTGATCCCCAAACTTATCCCCAGAAGGGTAAAGTTATACATTTCTGTAATTTTAAGTTGTGAAATTAGGGGTAATTTGTTATGGCAGCCTCAGGAGGAGAGAGGGGTGCAAAGCCAAGGCTGGCATGGTTTTGACTTTCTCTTGAGACAGTAGAGAGTGGGAAGCTCCCCTGTATACACCACACACCAAGGACATTGAATGAGACATGCCTGGTCCTCAGTCTAGACCAGATTGGGAATCCTGGTGGATTCTAGGGATCAACTGGCCTTGTCCGAGTCAGCAGAGCTCAGAGAAGCTTCCTTTGTTCTGCATTTGTTTTCTCATCTGGAGTAACTTGCCTCTTCTGCCCTCCTTAAAAGATAGCAAAGCCCATAAGCCTGTGAGTGTAGGGCTTCTTCTGTGTTGTTTCTGCTTGCTAGTGCCTACTGGTTTGCCCTTGGAGACCATAAAGAATGTCTGGGTGGAGTCAATGAACGCAAGGAAGTAACAGCATTTTCCCCACTACTACAAAACCTCAGCTGCACCCTGATTTGGGATGGGACCCAAGAATTTGCACCTGCCACAGTCCCCATGGAGTGCTGGTGCTGCTGTCCTAGAACAAGAATGCATTTACAGTGGCCCAGGACCTCAGCTTTGGGAGCTCCCCAACTGAAATACCACCCCGCAGAGAAGACTTCGATCAAGATTAACTCACATGCTTCACCCTGAACACCCAGGGAGACCTGAGGACAAGGGAGCTGTGGATAACTCGACAGGACCTCAAGGGCACCTGTCCGCCCTGGCTAATGTTGTGCATGGGTGAGCACGCTCCCCAGTAAGGCCAGCAAACAAGCCAGCAGAGCACAGTGCACTCTGTCCTGCAAACAGCTGCAGCCCCCTACCTTGTCTTTAGCAGAAACTGCAAGAAGCACCGCACCCCCTGTGTCAGGCACATTTCCTGTTTTTCCCTGCACGTAAAACCTTATATATGCCCATGGGCGGTCCTAAAAACAGACTCTGGACTCCAGACCCCAGGATCCCGCTTCATTCTCTTGTGGCTCTGAGTGTCCTATGTTAGTTTGGGCGAACATAGAGGTCAGGGCGCCCTGGGTTAGCAACAGGGAGCAAGCTGAACTTGCTTCCCACCAGTCCAGAGCACGTTTTCTTTCCATCTGTCCATTACTGATGCATTTTCTACTTGCAGCCCGCAGGCCGTTAGAGACGTCCACTGCCAGCCTGTGTCTCAGTGTAGACACTACTTGAGGAGGTTTCTGTCTCCTTCTTAGGCACCACGTAGAAAGCCTGAAAGACAGGTCCAGCCACCTTGGGGAAAACTGCCTCTGTGTCTCTCTGTGCACCACAGTCTTCAACAGCTGAAACTCAGAAGAGACTGGAGACAGGTGATGGACAGACTAAACGCTGTATGTCCTCACAGTGGCCTAGACGTCGCCTTTAAATGAGAAGGAAATTCTGACCTAGCTGTGATCCAGATGGAACTTGAAGCCGTGGTGCTCAGTTAAAGAAGACAGAAGGGAGCAACACTGCAGGATGAAGCCCCAACCCAAGATGGCCTGTCCACAGCCAGAGGGGGACCTGGGCGGCCGGCAGGAGAGCGGCTTCCGCAGGTATGGAGCCTCCGTTTATGAAGACAGAAAAGTCCCGGTGATGAACCAGTGAATGCACTTGATTCCGGTTAATGTCCACTCATGGGTGAGGATGGTTGTGTGTGTGTTTAATGTCACAACCATCTTATTTTTTTAAATAATATAATAGTTCATTCTTCCATCATTTTGTGCCTTTTCCATCTCAGTTATAATCCCCGTGTTACCTCGTTTTTTTTAAAGACTTGAAACCAGCCATCATTTCCCTTTTGAGTGAGTTTTCAGAGCACAACGCCCTAGTCGGATACTGAAATAGAGAAGTGCTCTGGAGATGATCTCGGTGTTATTTTTGTTTCGTCATCCGTAGAGAGAGAAAGGAAAGGTAGGCTTCTCCAGCCGGGCGTCCCTCAGCCCAGGCAAGGCCTGTGCCGTGCACGGACAGTGACCGGTGCGCCCTCTTTGCCTGCCCCTGAATGTGCATTTCCCCAGTAGTGCTCTCCAAGTGGGGTCCCGACCCACAGCATCAACACCCCTCAAAACTTGTCAGAAATGCACGTTATCGGGGTCTACTCCGACCCCCTGAGCCTGCGAATGGGAAGAGAATCTGGGGAGGAACCTGCCTGGGAACCAGCCCTCCAGGTGGCTCAGAGTCGCGCTGGCGTCTTCGGGGCCTCCCTGGCCTGGGTCTCCGAGATGCTGCGGTCAGCAGAGGCCCTGCCTCTCGCCCGCCCCCACGGGCCTGGGGCGGAGCAGCGGAGTCCGGGTGCTGGCCGCGACAGGTGTCCCCTCGCTGGGCTCAAGGAGCGCTAACCTCTGCTCCCGGCTGTTCCACCGCCTCCGAGGGTGGAGCCGCCGCCCCGCCTGCACAGCCCGGTTGCACAGGTGGCTGGGCAGGGCCTGGAAACCAAGTCAGGAGCAACACCTTAAAGAAAAGCCCTCCCGCCTGCACTCCGGCGCGGCAGTCGCTGGGAGCCCAGGAGCCGCCACCATGGGTAGGTGTGCGCGCGGCTGGGCGGGGAGGGGACCGGGAGCCGCGGGCGCCGGCGCTGCTGGGTCTGGGCGCTGCAGAGGCGACGGCCTCGGGGGGCAGCTGGGAACTGAGGGGGGGTGACGGCAGGAAACAGGGGGGGGGCAACGGGTACTGGGCTTCGGGAATGTTCTCCCTCCCCACCCCACCTCGCGTCCAGCTGAGCGAGCCTGGGGACCCGCGGTCCTCGCCACAGCCCCCTTCTTAGAGGTCTCTTACCCAGGCACCGAGAACGGGGGCGCAGGCCGAGGGCGCCCACGGACGGGGGCGGGGGCGCTGCGGGCTCGCCCCGTCACGAGCCTCCGGTC
>NW_004567111.1:5846784-5855762 GCF_000260355.1 Condylura cristata
GCGCGGCTGGCGCGGGGAGGGCGCCCGGCGGGTTAGCAAGAGCGCGCGCGCCAGGCAGGGCCACTTGGCCACCGCGGCCAGACTCTCCGGGTGTCGGGGAGTGGGGAGCCGGGGTCGCGGGCTCCGGGAAGTTGAGGAGCGGGAGGTCTGGGCCCTGAGGAGCAGAACCCTGAGGACCCCAGGCTCAGGCTTTTAGTAACCAGAGCTGCCCACCTGTTGGGAATCCGCGGTCCTCTGTTCCCACCCGCACCCCACACGGCGGCGGCGTGGACCGAGCTGGACTGCGGGTGTCGGGCGGCAGAGCCCGCACCCCCTCCATCAGAACCGGTGGGCGCTCAGGGGCCACCTTTGTCCTTGCTGTCGCTGGCCAGGTGACCAGAGCTCCAGATGAGTCCAGCCCTGTGTGGCCTTGCGTACCTCCCTGTCCCGAGCTTCAGGAGCCGGCACAGGAGAGCAGAGCGCTGGAGACCCACAGCGCAGTGGCGGGCGGGCAGGGAGCCGTGCGCTCCCCATCGGTAAGGGCAGCTGTTCGGGATTCCACTCTGCCATAGCAAGGGCAGCAGCGCATCAGAGGGTGGCCGGGAGGACTCATCCTGTCAGTTGTTCAGCAGACTTCAGCTGGGCAGGCGGCCCCCTGCGGGCTGCCCAAGCATCCTTGGTTTGTGGCTCCTGGAGCTTTTGGGGAGGATGTACCTGGGTTTTCAGAGCCCAAATGGCTGAGGCGCGTCAGCCCCTAGTTACTGCTGTCTCACCTGTGCTGGGCTTTAGCGCCTCGTGCATGAGCACCCAGGGAGTCTGACGCCGGGCGGGAGTGAATGGACTCCCGGGCTGCGCTCTGGCTGCAGTGCGTTTTTGTTTGTTCTGAGGTTGGCATCACATGTGAGTAGCAATGAAAATATTGATGGTTTACTCCAGTTCTACATGTTCCGTATCTAGGTATATAGACTTCTTCCTGGTGAAAGAAAATAATTAGGAAACGTTTTCAAATAAAAGGTAGCGAGGACCTGCCCCTCTGAAGACGGACCTTTGGAATGCTCACCCCGCTGACTTCAGCGAGTAAAGTAGCACTCCACACTCAGCTCTTTCACGCCCTGGGATGGAAGGGCAGAGTTTAGGGCGAGGAAAGTGAGGGGTGTGATGAGTCTGGACTGGGCTACTCAGCCTTTCATTAGATTAAGTGACAGGGACCCACAAAACAACTGGATATAAAGTCTCGCTGGGCATGCAGTGTGCAGCTAAATCCTGGCCGGGACCTGGAGGTCCTCGAGTGGCAAGTTCTTTGCTTTAAAAAGAGGTTGGCAAACCTTTCTGGTAAGGGGCCAGACAGTAAATCTTTTCAACTCTGGAGACTATACAGTCAGTCTCTGTGGCAACTATTCAACTCCGACCTTGTCTTTTGAAATATGTCAACAAGTGGGTGGAACTATGTCCCAGTAAAATTTTATTCCTGGGCAGGGAAATGAGGAGTTCATCTCATCGTCTTGTGTCACAAAGGAGTCTTTACAAATTGTTTTGTCAATCATTTAAAGTGGAAAGCCTCCTCTTTGTGGCAAATTCGCACAGAAATGGGCAGTGGGCTAGGTCTGGCCCAAGAGCCATGGAGGGTTGACCTTGCTTTAAAGCGTAGGTGGTCTTCCCAGAGCCAGGGAGGAGGGAAAGTGGCTTCCCGAGGGCCTTATGTGGAGTGGGAGGTGGCAGGCAGTGGATCTCTCGAGAGGTGAGGAGACCCTCAGTGACCAGAGAACCTCTTCTGAAGTCCTAGTAGCTGTTGCTGAAGCTTTGTAATACGTATTTATTTATTTATTTTTAAAGATTTATTTATTTATGCCTACAGAACTGGGGTACGGGCCAGAGGTGTGGTGGGCGAGAGACAGAGCGGGGAGCAGAACAGGCAGATGGACAAAGTACACTGCTGAGGGGAGCAGCGGGCGGGTCAGGAGAGGTCTGCTGCGTCATGTGGGTTACCTCCCTGGCCGGGGATCAAACTCGTGCCGCAGTGGATTCGGAGAGCTAGGTAATGGGGTGCTTTAACCTGCTGCACCACCAGGGAGAGCCCTTATTTATTTTTTTAAAGATTTCTTGGTAATATTTAGACTCACTCATCTCTACCATCTCTGCCTTACCCAGAACTTAGCAAGAGTTTAGGCTACCTGTGCTGCTCTTAACAAACCACTTCCGTATTTTAATTCTAAAAAGCCATAGGCCCTGCTCCGTTACTCGTCACATCTTTAGTCTGAAAATTAAGTATGGGGAGCATGCAAGTGTGTAGAAGCCAACTCCCGCCTCCCCTGCCAAGGCTCTGGGCTGATATGAGAATCCATTCACTTCTTCACTGGCTGCTTTCTTCTACCCTGTCTCCCCAAACCGCTGGTAGGTGATTCTAATAGTTTTTCCAAGTTGGGATCTGGCCTGAACATGAAAGATGGCCCCAGCTTGCCCTCAACCTGGCCCTTTGAAGGCCTTTTACTTTCTTTCCTCTTTCTAGAGAAGAAGCTGAAATTCCATTGTATTCTTGCTCCAGGCGTGGGTGTCAAGCAAAGGTCCCGCCACACTCAGGTGCCTGGAGCCTCAGACAGCAAAACAGAACTGAAGTTTGAGAAACGGTTTTCAAGCCTTTCTGACCACCGCTGGGCCTCGGCCTGGTGGCTCTGCTTCCAGAAGATGGGCAGGCCCGCACGGTTTCCGGGACTCGCTGTCCCAGGACAGCTCTTTGACAGCACTGGTCAACACGACAGGCTCTCTCTTGCTTCACAGTCACCCGTGGCCAGCGGTTCCCTCTGCTCCCAAGCGTGACCTCAGAAACAAGGTCTAGCGCCTTCCAGGTCCAAGCTCTGGGCAAACCCATGGCCAGAACTTGAAAATCACTTTGCACGTCTTTCTTAAAGCCTCAGTATGAACGCCAAGGTCTGGCTGAGATGTGCCTCCAGCACTTTCTAAGCAGACATTTACTTACTACAATGGGGATAAAATAGGCCTGTGTGGAAGAAGCAGCTCACATGGGGGTAGGACCCTGAGCCCAGAACATCCGTGAAGGCAGCAGCTAGGGTGTCCCTTCAGGGAGGGAGCATCTGCCCTCTTCAGGCGAAGCTTCCGCCTCTTCGGTCAGCCGCTGCACTGTGCCAAGTGAGGTTATATTGCAAACTTCTAACACCGTTCATCTTTGCAGTGTCTGCTTCTCCCTCAGTGCGGTCCCATAGCCCCCCAACCCCCCATCACCACCACCACAGCACCGGGTTTATTGGGCTTTTTGAACAATGATTTCCTGCCGGGTTTATTGGGCTTTTTGAACAATGATTTCCTGCTGCCTTTGAGTCTCAGCACCAGCGAGCAGGTTGGAGACTGTGCAGTTGGCCAGAGAAGTTCCCGGGAGCGCCAGAGTGGGAGGGGCCACATTCTGCCCTCCAAGGTGGGGGGGGGGGCGCTAGGAGCAGGGTGCCTGGTCACTGTGCCACACCTCACCGGTGGCAGCAGCCACTGGACACAATCGCATGTTGACTCTGTGGCTGGTAGGGGAGAAAGTGGGTAGGTGTCCCAGGTGAGTTGATAAGGAAATAAAAACAAGGGTGGAATCTGAGGAACAGTCCCGCGTTCTCCACTGAGGTGAAAGAATGAGATCAGTGTTATCAGGACATGAATGAGCACCATTGACTCACGCGCTGGGGTTGCAACATCGAGAAGCAGAGATTCGCTGTTCTGTGGCTGCAGAGGCCGCACACGCCGGAGCTGAGGAGCCAGGCAGGGGGCGCCTGGCTGGGCCTGAGCGTGTCTGAGCCTGGCGTGTCTCCGCCTCGCCATTGTGGGCAGTCGGGATTGGGACCAGTGCAGCTACAGACAGCTCTCCCAGGGAAGGAGGAAGGCCCAGTTCCTCTAAGAATGGAAAGCAGTCAGGGCTGGCCCCGGGGCTACTCAGAGAAGGCTGCTAGCCCTCCAGATAAGGCTTGGAGATACACGCTGTGCCCCAAGGGAAACTTGGCTCAAGGATCTGACGTAAGACTGGCCATTTCACAAAAGACCCCTCAGAGTGTTCCCCAGCTGAGCCTCTACCTGCTGGAGCCCCCAAGAGATACTTTTAAGATGTTCTTGGAGGAACAGAGCTTTGCCCATGGAGTCAAAGCACAAGCCCCTTGTAGCCTCTGTGTGTCCAGCAGCCCTCACAAGCCTCAGACCCATCGCCCTGGTCTCCGCCTCCATCAGCCGGCGGCCATCTTGTCCGTTTCTGCTCATCTTCCTCCCTGTGTCTGTCTCGCCCTGGCCACTTTCTCAGCCTCTTCTCAGTAAGAGCACTAGTCTTGTTGGGCCGAGGAACAACCTGCTCCATCCGCCCTGGATCTTAATGCATTGCATCTATACAGCTCTATTTCCAAATGAGGTCCTCACCTGCGATTCTGGGAAAGATGTGAACGTGGGGTGGAGGCAGTATTCAACCCAGTACAGGTGGGAGTAGAAAATGTTCTCTCGAAATAGGCACACCCGTCATCCCAAACGCTAGTAAAAGGTACTGGTAGTGTCTATAGATGGCACTGTGGTAGCCGCCTCCTCCACTCAGGCGCTTCACGGGAGACCAGCTTCTTCCCTACCGAAGAGTTTTCTGGTCATAGTTTTCTGGTCATAGTTCTTGTGATCCCTGCATGAACGGACTGGGGGTGGGGGGTGGGAGGAGAATCATAGGTAATGTCTGAGACACAGGTGATTTACCTCAAAATAATGCCCAAAATTATGCCTGCACTCTGTTGTTATTCTACTAAGGATCTCCAGAGAGTTTCCAGAACTCCAGAGTGAACTTGAATTGTTTAATGTTTCTTTCCATCTTTATAGTAACTTTCTATGCTGTGGGTTCATTCTAAAATGACAAGACTGAAAATAAATAAGACACCTAACATTTCTACAGAGCATCGTCAGGTAATATCTAACAAAATTTAAAATACATGTAATGCTTTCCCAGCATTCGCCTTCTAGAAAATTCTTAGAGGCTCATGAGAGGAATGAGGTACATAAATATCAAGGGGGGAAATTCACATCTGTACCTCATGAAGCCTGACCTGTCACAGAGCATTTGTGCTAACTAGAATTTAACCTCTGAAAGTGAAAAAGAAGTGTCTGAAATTTAGACTCTCTAAGGTAAATACCTCCAAAATAAACTCCTCAAAAGACCAGGAGTTTGGTTTTTTTGAATTTAATGACAATTGTGTGCCATTGGCATTTTTTTCTCCGATGACAAGCGGTGCAGCATTTTCATGCTGACACGAATAGATTCAGTCATGTGTTTGTTTAGCGGATGCACTTTGCTGTGGGGGACTAGGAGTGGTGTCTGGAGGCTGACCCCACTCCACTGGATGGTCTCTTCTGTGTGAGGAGAGGTCTGTCTTCTCTCTAAGTCACAAACATACTTGTTAGCTCACTCTCAGAGTTTAAAGTAAGCCTCCCTCCATGTCCAGATTGGGCGTTCTAACAAAAGAATGTGCAGTTGAAGATAAGTGGCCTGAAGAACACCCAATCAAACCCTCTTCCCCCAAGTGAGGGTTTCCTGCCCACACCAGAGGCAAAAATGATGCCTATCTCTGGATCTTTCTATTCTGAATAACAACTTATTACCAGTAGCCTGCAGCCCTCTCTCCTGGCTGACTTTTACCTACCATTGGAGAATAAACAATCTCTGAGGGTGTCCAGTCTCTGAGGGGGCCATTGCCCTGGGCCCTGAGGAGACCTTATCTCTGAAGGAGACTGGGAGTGGTACCCATCTGTAGTTATGGAGATAGAATGCTAGAAGTCACAAGTGACAAGTTAAAACCTCAGAGGCTGCCACTCCTGACCCTTAGTTCTGTGCCTTTAGACTGTCATGTAGGGAATACCTGTCACGCTCAGTAGATTGTGCACAGCAAATGCTCTGTCACCATTAGGGGCTGAATTGTACCGCCCGCCCATCCTCAAATTCACGCACTGAAACCCCAACCCAGGTACCTGAGTAAGCTCTTATTTGGATGTAGGTGCACATAGTTGTTTCAGAGTAGGCAGGCTCCTGATGGAGTGTGACTGGGGTCCCCAGAAGGAGAGGAAATTAGGGTATACACACACACACACACACACACACAGGGGTAATGCCACATGGAGACAGAAATCAGGAGATACTTCTCCAAATCAGAGACTATCAAAGATGGCCTGTCACCAGCAGGGCAGGCCTGAGACTTAACTGCCTCCAACCCCTTAGAAGACACCAGACTTCCACCCTCCAAACTGAGAGCAGGTAAAAAACTTCCCCTGTTTGAAGGTACTCAGTGTACAGTGCGTTGTTATGGCAACACCTGCAAACTAAGGCACTGGGCCCCTCAGTCTGATCAAAGGCCCCCAAGCTGAGGCGTGGCTGGAGGCACTCACGGGGCGGGACAAGGGCCAGTCCGACTGGTGGGTGGCCAGGGAGACCACAAGGCAGTTTATTACAGACAGTGGAGGGAGACTGGCCAGAGGTGCCACCTCCGGGGGCCCCCGCCCCCCAGTTCCACGGCTGACAACAGCAACTCAACTTGTGACACATGTCGCCTGGTGCTGAGGGGTCGCTGGCCGTGCTCCCCTGCAGAGCTGCTGGCCACGGTCATGTAACAAACCTGCCCTATTCCACAGCCTGGTGTCCCTGTATGTTCCCTGTGTTTTCCCTTTCCACCGGTTATTTTATTCAGGGTGGACAAAAGAAGACAGAAACCGAACTCCTGCCCGTGAGCCACCTCCACCAGCTTTCAGTTCTGATCTCCCGTCCAGGAGTTTTGTGAAAACTCCATCTTTCCAGGCTGTTTTAGGAGTTTTTCATCTTCACTACTTATTTTACCTTGGTCATCTTGGAAGCGCTGAAATTTCTTTATTTCATTGTCTTCTCCTGCAATGTCACATTTTTCTCGGCTTCTCTTTCAGCCCAGGATCTTACCGTTATCATTTCTCCTGCTCTTTCTTTACCTCTTGCTTCTGTATCTCCTGCTTCGTTGCACCTCCCGGACACCCAGCAAACAAGTCCGTCTGCATCAATACCGAGGTATTTGCCATTGCCCCTTCAGGGCAAGCGTGGGAACCAGACCAGCGGAGGTCACGGAGCGTGAGGGCTCCTCCCGCTTCTCTGTGCCAGGCTGGGGGAGTGGTCCATCACCCAGTGTGGGTCCATGAGCGCCTTCATCCATTTCATTGGCTCTGGCTCCTGACAGTCCACCAAGGTTTGCTCCTGTCCATCAGATTTAAAAGGGCTCAAGTCCGTGTCTTCATCCTCTTCTCTTTCTCCCACTTTGTCCTCTGTCTTCTTTCCCTGAGCCTTGGATCCTCGGGCACAAGTTCGGGGAACTTCACCCACAGAGTGCAGCGTGTTCCAGTGATACTCTGAGCTGCTGTCTTTTCCCAATACCGAGGCCCAAGTGAAGAACCTGCCTCCCGGTTTTCAGTCTCCCTGGGGTTAGGGTGGAGCTGTCTTGTTCTCAGAGGCCTGCGGTCCCTTGGCTCCACAGTGGTACAGGAAGATGGGGGGGGCGGAGGCATGAGCGAAGGGACCTCCTGGACCCCAGAAGTAGGCCAGCTCCTGTGTCCCATTTTGAAGGGAAAGTCGATTTTCTCTTAGAGAAGACCGTAGGGAAAGCTCTTTTCACTTCCTGGTCAGTTTTGGGGGTGGGGAGTCAGGGCACCCCCAGCAACACAGACACAGGCTCCCTCCTGGAGCCTTAGGAAGTTTCACCTGCTGCAGACCCTGCGGGTCCTTTTGCAGTGCTCACACTTGAATGCCTCAAAAAACCTTTGCTTTAAGCCAGGAGCATGTGATATCTGAGGCTCAGTCATCCCACAGCTGCGGAGGTCTGGGGGGGGGTGCAGTAGAGGGGAGGAGAGCTGACAGCCCGACGGCGCCAAGCGGAGAAGGAGCTGCTCAGAGCAGGAGTCAGACGAGGCCAGAGAGGTAGGAGAGGTCAGCAGAGGTTGTGAGGGGCCACGGGTGGCGAAGGGTGGCCGAGGGGCTGGGAGGCGCCCTGCGACTTACGTCTTGACACGCTACATCTTTGGGGGCCCAGGCGCGTGTCCAGAAGGAGCGCAGCGGGGAAGCAGCTGTGTGCGGGGTGTCCTGGAACGGAGCTGAGCAAATGAGCACTGAGGGCCCGAAGTGGCGGATCTTGCCACTCGCCGGCGGGGCCCACGTGGTGTCTCTGCCGGTCGGGCTGGGGAGGCAAGGGGCGGCCAGACAGTGGCCCACAGCCTCCCTGGGCGGCCTTGACCCCACCACAGCCGGCCACCCTCAGGGGACCTGAATCAGCAGGTCGGGGATGGCCTGAGGCGCTGCGTTTCTGGGGTGGCCCAGATGCTGCCCTGGCCTGGGGGTCACACTTTGAAGACCCCTGCCCTGCAGGATGACAAGTGACCCTCCAGTCCCTTAACTCCCTGCTGTCACACTCCTCAGGGCCACCCCTTTGGAAAGCAGCTAGGATGAGAGTCAGGCAGGGCTCGCCAGGCGGCTTGTCTTGGAAAGGACTGGCTTGGCGCCTGCCCGCGCCTAATCCCCGTGGCCTGATTTCCCAGGTGACATCATAAGGCCCTTCTGCTGTGGGTCAGTGTGGGCCACTGGAGAGGGTGGCCTCCTTCTCACCCCTGCCAGCCCCCTCATTCCCTCCCCCCCCATGAATTCCTGCTGGTATGTTGACTTGAAGGCCGTCCTTCCCCAATGCCCATGGCACCAGCTGTCTTCGTGGGGTGCAATAAATAGCAAACCTCATCCTTTTAGTGTACTTTGCTGTCTTTCTTTCTTTCTTTCTTTTTAAAGATTTATCTATGCAAATAAGAATTGTGGTACAGGCCAGAGGTGTGGGATGGTGAGTGTCCATAGGGCTGTGTTCCTTTTTAAAAAAAAAAAAAGATTTATTTATTGATGCATACAGAACTGGGGTACAGCTAGAGATGCAGGGGCAGTGAGAGGCTTCACCAGAGACAGAGTGGGGAGCAGAACAGGCAGATGGACAAAGTACACT
>NW_004567111.1:5855862-5859774 GCF_000260355.1 Condylura cristata
GGGGATCAAACTCACACTGAAGTGTCTCTGGCTTGCTTGCAGTGCTGCGTCCCAACCCGTTGAGCCACCAGGGAGGGCCCAGGGCTGCATTCCTTCTTTCTGGGTTTTTCCTGCCATCACCCCAAGTCCCTCATCTCAGACATTTATGGCACACACTTATTTTATTAAATTCTAAAGCCAAAAGAAAGGCAGAAGCCCTTTTAGGCTAGAAATAACGAGAGCCAGCACCATACTTCAGTCACCACCCGCGAGGTTGACTGGGCCTCTCCTGAGAACTGTTCACCCTGATCAGGAGTGAAATCCCTGGGAGCTGTGCAGGTGAATGGACTCTCGGACCAAGCATGCTGACTAGATTTGCTATCAGGACCCCAGCAACAAACTCAGGGGAGCCAAAGTCAACAGAATCTTGTGACAGTAGGCATTTGAGTTCAGATTTGAGGCTCAGCACCATAAACACCCCGAGATTTCTAGGAGAGCATTCCTGGCAGCCCGGGCGTAGTAAGAAATACTGATGCAATATTACTTCCAGTGACCGACTCTAAATTCTAGAAAAAGAACTGTTTAGCAAGCCCTGCCCTGCAGTGATAAAGGGAGGCCTTTGGAAGGCACACCTTTCAGGAAAGACCCTTCTGAGTGAGGCTTGGGAATGCGTCTCAGGCCCGCCTCAGATTCGCACTGGAGCACATTCAGAATTTCCATCACAAATCTGGGTGTGAGGGGTTGTTGCAACCAGTGGTAAGGCCTCTGGGCCATTGGCTTTCTTTTCTGGAATTCTATTTATGTTAACAAATAAACAAAACCTTTGTCCTGCTATTTTATTTAGCACAAAAAAAAAAAAAAAAAAAAAAAAACCCTGGTGCCAGTGAACATTTAGCAGGACTGTAAGTGCTACCTGGCCAGACAGAGTTTTTCTTTCCTTGCAAACCAGAATTCTGAGAACCACACAAAAGGATCGACTGTAGTGATCTCTGCTGCCCTGCGGCTTTCCTGCTCCCCTCCTGCTCTTCTGTAGAAGGCCCTCACGGTGCCTGGTCTTTGGGAGGCAATGGGAAGGCTGTGCTGGCTGAGGTCTAAATAGGAGAACACCAGGTGGTCCCATGACATCCTCAGAGCGGAGCACCATGGCCAGGGGCCAGGGAAGGGGCATTGAACATTGCCCACAGCCTCACTGGTGTGTGTGGAACTTTCCAGAAGCATGTCTTCCTGACGGGCCCCTTTGTTTTGTTTTGGTCCTCTCCCTAGCCGGTGATGAATCACAGCTGGTGGGTTTGTCTGTCATGGTCCCATCCAGAAGCAGATGGCGAACTCAAAATAGCGGTGATTGTTTCACAGGGGGATTCTTTAAAGGAAGGTGGGGTACAGGGAACCATAGAGAAGGGCGTGAGAGCCGGGGCAGTGGCCTCTCCGTTGCTGGCTGACGAGGTGACAGAAACTATGACCAGAACCTTTTCTACAGTTAAGAGTGTAGAGAGGGGCCCTCCCTGGTGGCACAGTGGGTTAAAGAGCAGCACTAAGATGCTAAAGCCGCTTCCGCATGAGTTCGATTCCCGCCTGCCCCGGAGGTGACCACATGGTGTGGCAGACCTCTCCTGACCCGCCCACTGCTCCCCTCAGCAGTGTCGATCTGCCTGTTCTGCTCCCCACTCTGTCTCTGGTGAAGCCTCTCGCCACCCCTGAGTCTCTGGCCTGTTCCCTAGTTCTGTATGCACAAATAAATAAATCGTTAAAAAAAAAATTCCCAAAAAAAAAAAGAGTGTAGCGAGGGCAGGCGTGGGAGAAGCAGGGACTGCCCCATGAGGGTGCAGCCCAGGAGGTGACCTCTGTACCACCCTGAACCTCGGTCTCCCACTGAGGTCCCCACTGGCCAAACCACATGGGACGACATGGGGATGAATTCCATGCTGCTCAGCCTTGGAGACAGGAAGCCACTGGGCCTGGAGGAGCAAATGCACCTCATAGTGGGCAGAACCCCATTCTACATGAATGAGCCCACTGGCCTGTGGGTTACATAGTCATTCAACAAACATGTGATTTCCACTCCGAAGAACAGCATGTGGAAATCTGCAGTCTTTGCATCTCCCGCTGGGCGCATCATGGCCTGGGCCTGGGGTTCCCGTGGCTCTCTGATAGCACCTAGTAGTGCATCATCTCCATCCCATAGTGGGCTGTCGGGGGTAGTCGGACTTGCCTAGGCACACAGCTGGTGAGGAACAAGACACAGCCACACAGGAGACCCCCTGCCCACCTTCTGTGTCCCCCTGGGGCAGCCTCTTCCTACCAGGAAATCTTCCTACCAGGGGAAGAGTGATCTGTTCGTGTTGAGAAATCTTCCAGAACTTTTGTGGCAGGAAGACTTGTATCCAAACCCTGGGAGGCCTGGACAGTGACCTCCCTACCTTAGCACCAAGACTGGAATAGCTTCACTGCTCTTTCGCAGGCGAAAAGGAGGCCAGCTGGGCCAGGAAGTACAGACGCCCACGTCAGAGAGGCCACGAGAGCGCAGGCCCAGAAAGGACCCCTCTGCAGGGTTGAGGGATTGTTCTCTGTGGACGGGCCCTGGACGTGTGCCGGATGAAAATATAGTGTGACAGATGTGAGAGGGAGGGCCCAGGGGTGCAGGTGGGCGCTGCGGAGGGGCTGTGGCATGCTGGCCCCAAGCCTCCCACCCCTGCACCCGCATCTGACCTGCTGAGCGCTCAGGAAGGGACAGGGTATACTTAGGAAGATGCATCTGATGATGCCTGTGTACAGATCTCAGCGAGGGTCCCTGGCCCAGGGCTGCATCAACACAGTGAAACTTGTCAGAAATGCCAGCCTGAGGGCACCCCAGACCTAGAGTCAGGACTGGGGGGTGGGTTCAGCAACCTGTTCCCACAGCCCTGATGGAGCGGGGGACTCAGAGGCACGCTCCAGTGGACAACCACTGCTGTGGGGTCACTGACTCCATTAGAGGTAGGGGGTATCCAGAGGACCCTGACAACAGGGAGCCCCACGATGTGTCCGGTGGGTGCTGGGAAAGGGAAAGGAGATGGCTTCCCTTGGGCGGGGCGTGCAGGACTGACTCCGACCAAAAACGGGGCCACAGGACAGCGGGGAGCAGCCCAGGGATGTTAAGACTCTCTCTGAGGGTTTGGATCAGCTTCTGTCAAAATTTAGGGGCAGCAAGGCAGGGGGCCTGGCCTGGGGTGTGTGTGGGAGTAGGGGTACATCTACTCTCAGAAGGTGGCAGGTGGCACTTGGCTCCCTAATTCATTTTTCTCACAGCCCTGCTAGGGCATGGGCTTTGGAAAGACATGGGGGGGTGGGTAGGATGAGTAGATAGCATGTGATTCTTTGGGAGGGGAGACAGAAAGGTACAGTAATTACTCTGGTCACTAGGAGGTCAGAGGAGGCTTCAGGGAGGGAGGGTGCATCAGAGGCGGCTTCCTGGTGGAGGCGTCTGGTCTCAGGCAGTGAGGTTGCCCGGTGGGCTGCAGCATGGGGGTGGGGGGAGCCCTCTGCCACCGGCTTTCACTGCTTCGCCCTCACCAAAGCGCTCTGAGCCGGTCTGCTGTGGCCTGTGGGGCCAGCAGCCTTTCAAGGGTTTGTAGGAGGGATGGCACCAGCAGGGGTCTCACGACTAAGGGATGCAGCGGGGGCTGGGGGCGCTCATCTACAGAAAATACAGACAGGGGCCCACCCCCATCAGGGGCTGGAGCAGAGCGGTGAGCGCGCACCGTCCAGGGCCTGGCCGAGCGCAGCGGGGAGCCTTTTAGGACTGGACTTCACCGCGGTGCTTTGTGTCTTTCAGGGCTGTCAGGATCGCGGGTGAGCGCCCTTCTCTCTTCCCTGCGGCTCCAGCGAGGACCTTGAAGACCTGTTTGGCGCTTCAGGGCGCACTGCCTGGAACCCTTAGCTTAACACGCAGCGGCG
>NW_004567111.1:5859874-5885532 GCF_000260355.1 Condylura cristata
GAGTCTGGGGGTACTGCGCTGCCTGTGTGTGGTCCCGCTGAGCCTAGCACTGAAACTCGCGGCTTGGTATGTCCCTGTGTGGAGAGGAAGGGCATGAGAGGCAGGCGCCCTCAGCCCGCCCCCTGCGCCCCCGGGCAGCGGCTCCCAGCTCCCAGATGCCCACGGTCACCCTTCCGTGTCGGCACATCTCAACCCGAGACTTCCTCTCTGGCAGACCTGCTTGGGCTACCCCGTGAGCATCTTCTTCATCGTCATCAATGAGTTCTGCGAAAGATTTTCCTACTATGGCATGAAAGGTAACCGCCCCCCCACGCTCCCCCCCACCCCCACGGCCCTGCCCTCCCGCGGCAGTGGCTTTGGGGGGCCCTGTCCTCATCTGCCCCTCCTCTCCCACCTGCCCTCTGCGGAAAGCAATCCTGACGCTGTACTTCCGGTACTTCTTCCTCTGGAGCGACAACGTGGGCACCGCCGTGTACCACACCTTCGTGGCCCTGTGCTACCTGACACCCATTCTCGGGGCCATTATTGCCGACTCCTGGCTGGGCAAGTTCAAGTGAGTAGTTGCAACTGTCTGCTTCACAGCGGGCAGAGGCGGCCCCTGCTTGGTGGTAGAAGCTGGCGGAGGGGGGCAAGGAATGAAGGTGCAGTGACCCCCTAGGAGAGCAGCCGCCTGAAGGTGCAGTGACCCCCTAGGAGAGCAGCCGCCTGAAGGTGCAGTGACCCCCTAGGAGAGCAGCTGCCTGCGCCCGCCTGCCTGTCTCAGACTCCGCACAGGCCTGCCTGGGGCCACGGTAGTGGGCTGAGGCCCTCTGGGAGGACTGTTTTCATCCTGCCGACTTCATCTTTGTCTCATCTTGAGACCGTAGCAGGGACACAGTGGACCAGTCAGGGGTCACTACCAGAGGTGTCTGCCAGGGCAGAGCTAAGGGCTGGGAGAACAAGCAGACCCCTACTGGAAGGGGCACCTTGGTGAGGGGTGGCTTACCTGGTTCTTGGGGAGAGACCCCAGGGCATGAGGCGTAGGGACGGCCAGGGATCCTAGGACTTGGTGAAGGAGGAACAAAAGTTTCCGTCCTGCCAAAGCGGGAAAGGCAGAAGCAGGCATAATCACTGAGCGTCTCAAAAATATTCAACATGACACAGAAATAACCAGTGGGTCTGTTCCTGGTTCAGTATCGTCACCAGGCGCAAGGTAAGCGTCCTCGCCGTGCAAGGACATAGCATTAACTCCAGCAGTTTGAGAAAACACTGAGTCTTTCAAGTACAGGGGCCCTTGGACAGCATGGGGTGGGGGCACTGATGGCATGCAAAATCCCAGCACCCCTTTTGACTCCTTCAACTGTTTTTTAATACTCAAGAGGGCGCGTTTATAATGAAAAGGGAAGGGGACACCAAGGACGCCTCACAGACACAAGCGGGCAGGAGCAGCAGCCCCTGGAAGGGGCGGGGCTGTCCGAAGAAACCCCAGCATGGTCGCAGGCCGGCAGCCTTGGGAGCGGGCTGCCGCTGCTGCTTTGCAAAGGGAGCGGGCCTGGGAGAGGCCACAGGTGGGCGGGAGAGCCGCTGTGGACCCCACAAGGTAGCAACTACCTACCTGCTGGTGACTGAAGCCTTGCCAGTTCCATAGAGCTGAGTAGCACCTACTTTGTGTGTTACACGTATTATCTACTGTATTCGGATCATATAGTCAGCAGAGAAAAGAAGTGTCAAGAAAACCCTAAGGGAGCCCTCCCTGGTGGTGCACCAGGTTAAAGCTCAGCACTGCAAGCTAGCTATAGCCACTTCTGCATGAGTTCGATCCCCGCCTGCCCCAGAAGTGATCCACATGGCGGGGCAGACCTCTCCTGACCTGCCGCTGCTCCCCTCAGCAGTGGACTTTATCCATCTGCCTGTTCTGCTCCCTGCCCTGTCCCTGGTGCATCCTCTCATCACCCCTGCACCTCTGGTCTGTACCCCAGTTCTGTGTGCATAAATAAATAAACCTTAAAAACAAAGCCATAAGGAGGAGGACATACATTTGCAGCACGGGGCAGTATTCCCCTTGCTGCTCTCAGTTGACATTGTTCCTTGACAAGGTGAATCTCCCATCAGCACCTCTCTCAGTACTGCCTTATCTGTACCTTAGATGTTACACCGGTTCTAATCCCAGACACCGATGATGAAAAGATAACTCGAGAACAAGTTTCATCATCACTCCAGATGGACAGTTCTTGTGTCCATAACAAAGAAGCAGCAAAATAAAGGTCAAATGTAGTTCAAGGTCAACTGTAGTTCAAGGTCAACTCGGATCAAAGATAAAGAGGGTCTTTTGCCTTTTCCTGGCACCTCCAGCGAAGACTGCTCTACACCTGCCTGCTAGGTGCACGTTCTCCAGAACGTGGCCCTTTGAAGACTTATGAGTTTTACTCGAGTTTGAAAAGCAAGTATCTTCATGCCTGGAAAGTCAGAAGCAGGGAGCCGTTTTGTGGTGGGGCAGGGAGTGGATCACAATTATGCGCCTAATCTGGATTCTCTGAACCCCTTTGAACACAGGACCATTGTGTCGCTCTCCATCGTCTACACAATCGGACAGGTGGTGACTGCAGTCAGCTCCATTTCTGAGCTCTCCGACACCAACAGCGATGGCGCCCCTGATAACCTGCCCCTGCATGTGTGAGTTGGGCTGACAATCATCCACCCCCTTCCCTCCACAGCTTTCATTTTTAATTGTTTCTGCTGCAATTTCACCATAAATGCCAGGAGGCCTTTTCTCTCTCACCAGCAATACTGAGGAAGCTATTTGGTTGACTGAGGGGTCGGTCTTCGGCTTGTTACCAGTCTCGCCATTGCCCAGACTCATTTCCATCTTGGGGGCATCTCACTTGGGTGCACAGAACGTTCAGGGAGACTTGAGCTTCCCTAGCAGAATGCAACTCACGCTGGATTCTTAAGCGGTTACTAAGGTCTTCAGACCTTAGTCAAGACCCTGTCCTGTTTTGTACCATTCTTCTACTTAATTTTCAGTCATTCAGCTTCATAGACATTTATTCCCGCCCTGTGTTCAGAGTTCTTGATGGAAAATGCTGTGAAAATCCTCTGTGAGGTTCATTTCCCTTCACAGCCATCTGCGCTGGTAGACAAATTGTCGAGATTTATTTCCTGTCCTTGTGCTTCTGTTCCTTGATCAATTAGTCAGGCATCTTGTGGGCTGGGAAATAGAATTGAAATGCAAATTAATATCTGCAATCCCTGTATTTCTGGTTTGTTAGTCACACCATGTCCAGCCTAGGTCCCTTGACGAGACACACCTGGGTGCCCAAGGAGGCTGCTGATGGGGGCGGGAGCCAGACACAGTCCAGCAGCCCAGGAGGCGGCATCCGGCCCAGCCCCACCACGGCCCAGCCCTGTGACCCTGGGCCATTTATCTTCTCCACGTCTCGGGTCACTAATTTATACTATCGATTAAGAACGTGGACTTTAGAGCCAGGCAGTGTGTTGAGCCAGGTGGTGTGGGTTCAAATTCTGACCCTTCTAGTTGTGTAATCTTGAGCACGTTTCTTAACCTCTATGCCCAGTTTCCTCATTTTTAACAATGTTACTTCATCTCAGTCTGCTGGGCATTATTTCATCCAGAGTGCCTAAGACCTGGCCTGGCAAGCAGGAACTGTACAAGAGAGCTGAGATGTGTATTTCACTTCATGGAGTTCATCCTGGAACAGGCCTGAAATTCTCATAAGAGCATGTGGAGTACAACATTCACTGGCCACATTTTTGTTATTTTTTAAAATAGTTAAGAGTAAAAATGCTAAACCCAAGTTACCTTGCAGCAGGAAGTCGCTGAGGACTGATGAACACTCGCCCGCAGTAACGGTCGAGGTTATCATGACCCCTACTCAGACAACCTGAGAAGTCCCTGCTAAACTCCCACAGACCCTACATGACCAGCTGTGCTCCTGCAGACCAAGCGGGTGGAGCCTCACCATTCCTGCTATTCAGGGCTCAATCTTTCGGGAGCTGTCCCACTGAGCCCTCAGAGTGATGAATAAGCCTCTCTCCACCCTTGCGTGCCTTCTGGTTTCTCTGAAAACTTGCTGTATCCATGTTAGAGGCAAACACAGTGAAAGCAGCCAGTTAATCCAAAAGGTGATTTTTAAGGAATTCTTTCTCTGTAACTTTAGCTGTTTCATAAAATACCTTTTAAAGTATTTTTAGTGACAGTAGCAACCATAAAGATATGCAAAGAAATACATTTACAACCTGAAATCTGGAGTGCCTACTAGAAATCTAATGAAACTACAAAATGAGGACTGGTGTGTCTATCAGTAACTTCTTTCAATTCAGCATATAAAACACAGCTAACTTGGAAATCATAAAACAAATACATGTAAATCACCGGGAATCCTTTTTATTATTGTTGATAATTCTTTTAGCGATTATTGAAGGCTATAATAAATCCTTTGCTGTACTTTTTTCTAGTCACCTGGAAACTATAAACTAATTAAGATCATGCTCTATAACCAGATATTCTGTTTTGCATTAAATAATGTTTTCCAGTGACTAGTAGTAACTGTGATGAATCCAACACAAGACAAAGCTTAACCATCTCATGAAGCCATTCTAAACTAATCATAAATCTAGATGTTAAATCATTAGATAAAGGTATGAATTTTTTAAAAATTACAAAAAAAATGTATGAATTTAAGGGCTATCAGTTCAAATGTCATTCAACTGGTGAAGACATATTCCTTAGAAAACCTTCAACAGCAAGCTCCTGGTGACAATAGCAAGAAAAAGAAAACACAAAGTCAAAGGTCACTATCAAATAAAAAGCAACTTCAAATACCTTTTCTAAAGCTGCAAATCTGCATGACATCTAAATGCAATGGGTGGTGTGTACATGCGATGGCTGGATTAGCTCCTGGGCCAGGTACATCGCTTCCTTAGGGTGTAAAAGCAGTAGAACACGGATGGAATTTGATTAAATAACAACAGCAAGAGTTAAGGACTAGATTCTTGTGAATTATCTGCTCATGCCACCCCTGTGCCTCACTCGTCCCTGAAGGAAATTAAAGGAAAAGAGAGGCTCCTGCCTTTAAGGTTATGGCTAGGGCAGTCACCCCCTTTCTGTCCCTAGGGCGCTGTCCATGATTGGCCTGGCCCTGATAGCACTGGGAACGGGAGGAATAAAGCCCTGTGTGTCAGCATTCGGCGGAGACCAGTTCGAAGAGGGCCAGGTAATGCAATTCCCCGATGGAATCTGCGCTCCATTCTTTCTTAAAAAGTGCAGCCGGATTGTTGACAGCTCTCCCCACTCCCCGGCAGCAGACCTCTGCTGTCTCCCCAAAGCTCCCCTCAGCGGTGTACTTCATCCATTTGCCTGTTCTGCTCCCCACTCTGTCTCTGCTGGAGCCTCTCACCCACCTCTGCACCTCTGGCCTGTACCCCAGTTCTGTGTGCATAAATAAATCAATCTAAAAGAAAAAAAGTCCCTCATTATCCAGATCCAGGGATAGAGTCAGATGACCACTACATTTGATCAGCAGCTATAGAACCATTGTCATCCTACTGAAACTTTATCCTTTTGATTACAGGAAAAGCAAAGAAACAGATTCTTTTCCATCTTTTATTTGGCGATCAATGCTGGGAGTTTGCTCTCCACTATCATCACCCCAATGCTCAGAGGTAACCCTATCTCATGATGTTTCTGGGGGGTTCAGGGTTCCACTTGTGGAGAGATAGTGGAAGTTTTGTCCATCTTGTCTATTTCTTTCCGCTTCGATGAGCAGGTCAGTGCTGGTGCTCACCTTGAAGTTCAGAACATGAGTTTCTTTCATTTCCTTTCCTGATCATGTTTGAGTCACTTATCCCAGTGACTCCTCAAGGATCGCGAACACCTCAGCATCACAGTGCAGTTTTCTAACGCAGGACTTTGTACTAGTCAAAGTCAAAAGTCAAAAGAGGCTGGTAGGGACCCAGGCTGGTGGACTGCCAGTGACCTTCCCTTGTCCGGCTTTGCTGCCAATGAGGTGCAGGGGTGAGGAACAACTTAAAGGGCAAGGTTTTTAGTCTTTGCTTTCCTGTCATCAACAATATTTCAGAAATGTTCCAGGAAAGCGAATGAGACAGCAACTATCAACAGCTCTCTAGTTTTTGAAATTCCCATGTGA
Organism: Condylura cristata; assembly: GCF_000260355.1. Taxonomy (NCBI): domain Eukaryota; kingdom Metazoa; phylum Chordata; class Mammalia; order Eulipotyphla; family Talpidae; genus Condylura; species Condylura cristata. The sequence continues at coordinate 5,866,021 of NW_004567111.1, forward strand.
AAGGGAGTGTTTGGGAACAAATTAGACTAAAGCAAGATCATGGTGTCCACAGTGCAAATCTGACTAAATTAAAAAAATATTTTCTGGGTATTTATATATTTCTTCAAAGAGCATAAGTTTAATATGCGTTCCTGCTTGTTTGGTCTAAAAATTTAGAAGCTTCTATTATTGTAGATACCCTCTCTCTTTCCGCCCTCTCCCTCCCGCCAGCTTCTAGAATCTGTAGTATGCGTTTGAAGTAGATAATGTGTTAAGGGATCATTTTTAAAGGTAAAATCATGATTCTCATACAAGTATAAAATGAGCATATAATGACTTCACATGGCATGAACTTAGGAGGGACCTGGAAGGCCACTACCATCAGCATAAATGAGGATTGATTGACAGATTTATATTCCTTGCAAGGAAAAAAATTATTTTGCATTGCCATGAGCCACTTATACAACTACTAAGAGAAAATATTTGCATTATTTGTATGACAGTCCATTTCCTACCCAGTTCTCTGTAGACGTATGCAGCAAGTAATCAAAGACAAAATCAAATCTTCTGAAGGCTCAGGTTATTCTGAAGGCTCCAGCATGCCTTTGAAAGCTTTTCTAGTCATTTCTGTCTCCCTTCCAGAATCTTAGCTTTTCCCCTTACCAATCCCAGGATTCCAGAGCAAAAGTAGATGCTTACTCATGGGCCAAATCCGAATATCTGAGCAGGACCATCCAGCTCTACAATGGCCCATAAACCTCAAATATGTAGTATCTTACGAGTCACAGAAAGGTTAGTTAACTCCTGCCTTGGGTTACTTGTTTTCTTATCGGCATTGACATACAGTGGTCGTTTCCCACGGCACTTTTGATTTCCTTTACTAAATTCCACCACCTTCAAGTTCATGTATCCAGGTCCCTTAGATCTCCCCACTAGGGAGTCCACAGAACACCGGCTCCCACTGGTTTTGGCTCAACCAGTAGGAGACCCCTACTCAGGGGCCAAGATTAGACCTGTCTGCACGGCCCGCTTCTGACTACCTAAATACTTGGCTCGTTTGGCAAGGACATCAATAAGGCAAAGGGACAAGTCTAGAACATTAGGTAAAAGCAGTACATAGTAACCAGCTAGCGATTGTTTAAAAATGGGGGCCATGTAAATATCGCTCATGCCCATGGTGAATTTTAATCTCCACTTTCTCCCCAGTTCAAAAATGTGGTGGTCAAGAGTCTTGTTACCCACTGGCTTTCGGGGTTCCTGCCGCACTCATGGCTGTTGCTCTGAGTAAGTAGCAACCAGTTGAGCCTCCAACAGGGGAGGCCCTCATGGTAATCATCGAGACCGATTTTCTGGAAAGCCTCTAACAAACTGTAATAAGTAGTATGAAAATTGCCATTCCATATTCAATGTGTTCTGAGGATTCAAAGACTGTAGAGTTGATCTGTTGTCTCAGAGGGAATAGGAACAAAAAGAGAGTTTACTGGAATAGTTGTTCGACACTTAAGAGTTTGGTTCTGTTTAGCAGATGAAGATGAAGGTGATAGAATCTGCTGGACTAGAGGAGCGGGTGGCAGACAGCTTTATTATCAATATGTGCTTCTCTGCAGCTTGCTTGAGGCACACAACCTGGGCCTGCTGTCAGCTACCCTCCTGGTCATCTAGATTTCTATAGCGGTCTCATCTCCAAGGGGTCTCATCTCCAAGGGGTCTCATCTCCAAGGGGTCTCATCTCCAAGGGCGTCTACTAAAACGCCTTCCTGCTGGGAGGAGTATTTGTGTATTGCTTGCATTTGTTTGCACTTCTGGGTATTAGTACTTTAAGAAGTATCTGGAGTTTTCTACATGAGATCATCTAGCTTAAAGGAAAGTAGGTATCTCAGTTTCCTGCCATCCCAAAATACCATGGATTGAGTGGTTTACACAACAGAAATTTAGTTGTTATATCCCCATTCTGGGGATCAGCATGTCAGCAGGCTGCGTCCCCCAGCAGCGGCCCACTCCCACCCCCCAGCCACAAGACATCAGGCAAGGTGCCTTCCGGCTTCCTTCCTACTTCTGGTAGCTCCCTGGCTTAGCACAGCAGGACTCCAGTCTTCCTGTGGCCTTCGCCCAGCGGCACACCTGTGTCCAGACCTCCTCTTTTTTTTTTTAAAATTATTATAATAGTTTATTTTTATATCATTTGTGCCTTTTTTCATCTCACTCGTAATCCCTGTGGCTTCCCATCACCAAATCACCCTGTGCCGTCACCATAGCCAGTGCACTTCCCCTCCACACACTGTTTTTGATCCCATTCCGCACTCCACTCCCATAAAATGTCTCTGATATATAGTTCATGGCTATGATTTCCCCCCCACCCCCCGGTCTTTTATCAGAGCTCCTCTTTTATAAGGACACCAGTTATATTGTGATAGGGCTGCTCTAATGACCTCATCTTAATTTGATCATCTGCAAAGACTCTATTTCCACTAAGGTCACGTTCTGAGGGACCGAGATGAGGACTTTAACACCTTAGGTGTGGGTGGGGACACAATTCAGCCTCTACCTGCAGGCAAAGAGCAGAGTCCAGCAACCATCCCAGGCCTTCATAGCTCTTTCACACCCAGGTGAGATAGCAATCCGCTGGCACCAGGCACTTTCCCTGATGTTTTTCTCAGTTCTTTATGGCATCAGGTCTGTACCTTTTGAACCTCTTTTGCTCACATTAAAGCAGTTTATCTTTACTCTTCGAATTAAGTGAGAGCTCAGTATTCTCCCCTTTTGATACATCCATTTTTCTTCCATAATTATTTAAATAGTGCCACTTCCCACTAGAAATAGTGCTGTTTGCTCTCTAATTTTGGCCAATGAAATGGAAAAGATTTCAAATCTATTGTTTTATATCAGAACACTGGATTAGATTGATATTAGGTAAATTCTCATTTATTCTGTGTATGCCATTCTTACATCAAATAGTATTTTTTCTTCTTGTGAGGGAATGGAGAAAAGGCCAAAATCATATGCATTGATACCACCTCTGGAAATTTCTACCTGCAACCATCTGATGCTCGAAAGAGTTAAGCAGGTGTCAGTTAAATAGAATCTTAAAGACTATAATACTGAGTTATCAAACAAATGCAGATGCAATCTTTTGAGTAAGTCATCTTTGTCATCTTTGCCATCACGTCTGGATGGAGGAGAGTTAACACTGAGAAAATAAACTTCTTTCTTCCACTCTTAAGAACAGCTATAATGCAGACATCTTCTGAAGGGCTAACACCTATCAAAATCTCAGACCCTCTTAAGCCAAGGGAAACAAGTAGAGTCTGATACATCCAGTGTTTTTAAGTTATTGGGTCGTGGAATTAGGTAACCTCCAAAAACAGATAAATCCTCACATAGGGAGTTTCCATTGTCTTACACTAGGGCAGTTTTTCCAAGTTATCCACAGTACACCTCTCCTAAGGAGGCCGGCAGAAAAATTGCCTCATTGTACAACTCTAGATGTCAATAATTATACGTCTACACCTTGATGACAAAACAAATTCATAAATATATTTATATGTATATGGATGTCTATATAAATTTATGAACGTTTGTTTAGACATAAATTTATATTTCCATTTATAAATGTCTGTTTATAGGGTTTTTTTTGGATTTTTTTTTATTAAAAAGTTTATTTTTACATCATTTTGCACATTTTTTTTTCATCTCAATTGTAATCCCCACTGGTTTCCCATCACCAAATCACCCCTGTGCCACCACCATATGTTTTTTTTTTTTAAGATTTATTTATTGGTGCATACAGAACTGGGGTACAGGCCAGAGGCTCAGGGGCGGTGAGAGGCTTCACCAGAGACGGAGCGGGGAGTAGAACAGGCAGATCGACCGAGTACACTGCTGAGGGGAGCAGCTGGCGGGTCAGGAGAGGTCTGCCGCGCCATGTGGTCACCTCAGGGGCAGGCGGGAATCGAACTCATACATGTGGAAGCGGCTTTAGATTCTCAGTGCTGTGCTTTAACCCGCTGCGCCACCAGGGAGGGCCTGTTTATAGGTATTTTGTATATTTGCACTAAATTAATACATGTGAGTAAGTAAACAGATTAGCTGTTATTTTTTCTAATGGTTTAGAAAAAAGAAGAAACTTTCTCTTTACATTACAGCCAGCAAATCAGTTGCGCTTTTCCTCCTGCACACTATCGCGTGGCTTGAACGCGCGGGCGAAAGCGTGTCCTCCTCCTCCTGTCTCCCTTAGAGAGGGGTGTGCGCGGTGGGTGGGCAAACCCATCCTGTGAGCGGCCCAGGACGCCCCTAAGAAGGGTAACACCAGCGAAAGCACACCAGCCAGGTCCTCCGGGGTGCCCCTGCTGGCGCCGTGCTGACACCCCATTTTTCTCTCTCCAGTTGTCTTTGTTCTGGGCAGCCGCATGTACAGGAAGCTCCAGCCCCAGGGGAACATCATGGCCAAAGTGGTCAAGTGCATCGGGGTGAGTATGGCAGTGAGGCTTTGACTTTCCTTGAGACTTTGCTCTCATGCCCTCAGCTGCGAAGTTGACTGCCGGTGTTCCCTGCCCCTGGCCTGACCTGCTGCGTTGATGAGACACGTGTAGTTATTTCATGAAATAAGCATATCCTCAGGGGGTCACAAACGTTCTCTTCCCCTACAGCCTCCCCTTTTCCTCCTGCCCTTTCCTCTGCATCAGACAGGTTCCCACCAAAACGTTTTTGCCAGCTAAGAATTCTCTCTCCAAGTTCTTCCTTGACGAGTAACTGGCAGCTGCTTTCAAATTCCTGAAGAACAGCTGCAGGGGATTTACCGCCATAAGCAGGGCATTGCCCAGCGCCCTGCGATCCGCCCACAGCTTTGAGTTATTGCTTGTGGTCACCGGCTGGGCCCCCTGACCCGTCTCACTGCCATGCCAGGTAAAGGCACGTGGCTTTTCCTGAGTCGCTCTCACTCACCAGGACCCTGAAGAGCCTCTGAAGTTACGATGAGTGGGTCGTTTCCACTTGTATTTCATTGCAACTTTCACTTCTGTCTGAAGTCTGAATGTAGTTCTTTGCAGTCCAGCTCGCTATCCATGTGCAGTGACGATACTTGTACTTTACACCTGTCTTCGAGGGTCGCCGCTGGTCACAAGTGGCTCTTGAACATTTGAAATGTGATAAGTGCGACTGGGGAACAGAATTTTTAATTGAAGTTCACTTAATTTTAATTATGTGATTTCCCTCATACATATCATGGAGTGAATTCTCTTGAATTTTCAGGCTGTAACTCAGTACAGTTATTGAAGAAATTTTCAGTAAGTTTGGGATAACTTAGGTTTGTAAATCTGGGTTTTTTCCAAGTATAAATTTTATGAAAAATAAAGAGGGAATATTTCTGGGAAAAAAAAAAAGCATCCAAATTGAGATGTGTCGTAAGTGTAAAATATACTCTGAATTTTGAAAAAACTTATTAGTTTTTAAATATTGATTGCACATTAAGATCATTTATGAGGTTTGTTAGGTTACATAAAAAGTGTTTCAAATGAATTTCACCTCTTTGGCTTTTCAGTAGAATTACCTTTGTAATTCTACAAAGGTCTCCCTGCTAGAGGTTGTGGGGTGTAAGGCCTGACAGTGGGACTCTGTTCACCCAACTCAACACTCGTAGTTAGAGAGTAGGAGAAACCAACGCAGAGCAGCCTCGTAACACCATTACTCCAGCACAGACAGCTTTATCTTTTGCTTCTCTCCCGCAAATGTCGTTTTCCATTGAAATGTGTTTTCAAGATAGTGAGTTCTGTTTCAAAATTCGATGTCTTTCTTCCTTCCTTCAGTTTGCCATCAAAAACAGGTTCCGACATCGGAGTAAGGAATTTCCCAAGAGGGAGCACTGGCTGGACTGGGCCAAGGAGAAATACGACGTAAGTGACCGCGGCCTCTCCACAGACCACTGACCTTCCTGGAGAAAGGGGACGTCTGTCCAACGACATCCCTGAGACGTTCTACGAGGGCTACATGGCCAAACTCACCTGTGTCCTTTTAAATTACTCTCTGTCCAAATGTTTTCTAACTTGATGAACCGCGGGCGTGACTTCTCTGGAAGCAATATTACCCTTTCTCGGGTTTTCATTTGGAGACACCTGCCGTTGATTATATGTGATTGTGATCACAGAAGTAGTTTCAAGAGAGGGGTGTGGTGGTGGAACACACACCAAGTGGAATTACCTTTCAACTTGCCAAAGTTTTTACTCGTATTTTAAACAGTCCACAATGCGGGGGTTATCCAAAGAGACCGGTGGTGGGTGTTGAGACAGCCCTAGCTTGTCTCTTGAGGCTTTGTGTCTGCGCTCCTACTGACCGCTGGGCTCGGTGGGGCTGACCTGTCCTCTCCCGCCCCAACCGCAGGCGCGGCTCATCTCTCAAATTAAGATGGTGACCAGGGTGCTGTTCCTGTACATCCCACTCCCGATGTTCTGGGCCTTATTTGATCAGCAGGTAATGTCAACCTTTGTGTCTGTATGTCTTCAAACCCCGCTTAGCATTTCACTCCTAAAAATGTTCTTCCGGGTGTCTTTTTTATATTTCATTCACTTGATCATTGTTGGACCATTGAGTTCTTTCAAAAATAAAAATCACTCTAGATGGTTCTCTCCACATTTCTGTTGCAAACAGTGAGGTTGAGCCAAGGAAAGAGCCTTGGGCAAGATTCCACCCAAGTAGCCAGGACTCTTGCCAGTCAAAACTGCGAAGGTGGAGCTCGTCTTCCCACTGGCACATGCTGGCAGGTGGCTGCATGATTCCCTCCGGGGTCCGCAGGACCTTTACGCCAAAAGGGATTCGACCTTCTACTCTACTGGAAGGTGCTAGGAGTCCGCCAGGAGCCCGAGTCACACTGCTAGACCTGTGCCCCTCCAGTGGGAAGCCAGCGCCAGCTGGGGCTTGTGGTCCACAGAGCGTGCCCTGGAATTTTTTAACATAAGGTTGGAAAGCCGAATGCAGTAGAGTCAGTAGCGAGAGATATGGTTTCTTTTGGAAACTGGACTTTTTTTTTCTTAATTTTACAAAAGTTTATTTTTACATCATTTTGTACGTTTTTTTTTTCCATCTCAATTGTAATCCCCGCGGGTTTCCCATCACCAAGTCACCCGTGTGCCATCACCATAATCCCGTGCATTTCCCTACCCTCCCCCCCGCCCCCTGTTTTTGATCCCACTCCCCACTCCACCCCCACAAAATGTCTCTGGTATATGGTTGTTCATTATTTTTGTTATTTTTCTCTCCTGGTCCATTATACTCCTGCTATGAGTGAAACCATCCGGTATTTTTCTTTCTCTCTGGCTTATCTCACTAAGCATGATCTTTTCCAGCTCCATCCAAGTTGCTGCAAAAGACATGTGTTTCTCTTTTTTGGTTGCTGAGTAATATTCCATTGTATATATGGACCACATCTTTTTTATCTGGAAACTGGACTTTTAAGACAAATGGACAAACATGAGATTTTATGGTGTAGGAAGGATTATTACCAGGTAGCCATTTCTTGGGGGCAGTGAGCACACCCAGGCCTCCTTTGTAAGTAGGGAATTTATTTTTAACCTTTTTAAAGATTTATTTATTTATGCATTCGAGAACTGGGGTATAGACCAGAAGTGGGGAGGGGTGAGAGGACTCACCAGAGACAGAGTGGGGAGCAGAACAGACAGATCTCCTGAAATACACTGTTGAGGGGAGCAGCGGGCGGGCACCAGGAGAGGTCTGCCAGGCCCTGTGGGTCAGCTCCCTGGCTGGAGATCGAACTCATGCTGCAGTGGCTGTGGACAGCCTCATAGTGCCAGCTTTAACCTGTTGTGCCACCAGGGAGGGCCCGGTAAGTAGGGGATTTAGAACAGCATCATAAGGAGTAGGGAAGCAGTTTGGAATAATGACTGGGATCTGCCTATTGGAACAGACTTCCGCTGGAAATACAATCATCACCTTTTAGCTGGGTGGCCTGGGGCAATCCCTTAATCCCCCAGAAAGGGTTATAACCCAGACACACCTGTGAGGACACAGGCATGGAGCCCTGTAAAGAGACTGGTGACTGATATCGATTAAGAACGTACTGGGCACCATATTTCGTGACTTACGACATCCCCCTCTGGGGGTGATGGCTCATGTTTAGACCCCATAGAATAATCATTCACATCTGACTGTGCTGCATCATTTTTTTACCCTAAAATAGGATGAGCAGAGCTGGGCTACCCAATGCCCTTTGATAAAATTCCATGTTAGGACATACTGGGCTGTTGAATGGCTCTTAACAAAGTTAATGTTCTGGAAATTCTGATGCCAGAGAAATAGACTGTCTGCAGGAGAAGCTGCTGTCCCCGTGCAGGTGACATCGGTGATTCTAGAATGCTTTTTTTTTTCTTTTTTCGTATTTCATATGGTTAACTTTATCTCGGAGAGGCAATTTGTAGTTTGCTTCCTGGGGGAAGTGTAGTTCATTGGATTCATGTGTCGAGCAGAAATGCAAGTGCGTGGTTTTTTTTTTTTTTAAAGATTTATTTATTTATTCATACAGAACTGGGGTACAGGCCAGAGGCTCAGGGGCGGTGAGAGGCTTCACCAGAGACAGAGTGGGGAGCAGAACAGGCAGATCGACGAAGTACACTGCTGAGGGAAGCAGCGGGCGGGCCAGGAGAGGTCTGCCGCGCCATGTGGTCTCCTCCGGGGCAGGCAGCAGGTGGGAATCGAACTCATGCGGAAGTGGCTTCAGATTCTCAGTGCTGCGCTTTAACCCGCTGCGCCACCAGGGAGGGCCGCAAGTGCGTGGTTTAACCCGACCTGGTGGTGGGGTCGGGAAGTTAAACTGATGTTTGCAAAATGTTTAAAGCCCCAGGTGAGTCAGAACACATTCCAGATTTGGAAAAGTCTCAACATTAACTTGTAACATGTTTAAAACTCGTGGTTGGACCCTCCCTAGTGGTGCAGTGGGTTGAAGCCGGCTGCAGCTGCTTCAGTGCCAGTTCAATCTCCAGCCCCGGAGGTGACCACATGGCGTGGCAGACCGCTCCTGACCCGCCTGCTGCTCCCCTCAGCAGTGGGCTTCGTCAGTCGGCCTGTTTTGCTCCCCACTCTGTCTCTGGTGAATCCTCTCACCCTCCGCATCTCTGGCCTGTACCCCAGTTCCGCGTACATGAATACATATACATCTTTTATTTTTTTTTTTTTTATTTTTTTTTTTTTTAAAGATTTATTTATTTATTCATACAGAACTGGGGTACAGGCCAGAGGCTCAGGGACGGTGAGAGGCTTCACCAGAGACAGAGTGGGGAGCAGAACAGGCAGATCGACGAAGTACACTGCTGAGGGAAGCAGCGGGCGGGCCAGGAGAGGTCTGCCGCGCCATGTGGTCTCCTCCGGGGCAGGCGGCAGGCGGGAATCGAACTCATGCGCAAGTGGCTTCAGATTCTCAGTGCTGTGCTTTAACCCGCTGCGCCACCAGGGAGGGCCCATATACATCTTTTAAATAAATAAATAAATAAAGCCCACATCCCAAGTGATGCCGCCAACTTGTTTGTGTTCAAGGGCTCAAGGTGGACACTGCAAGCAACTACCATGAGTGGGAAAATCGTAAGTTCGGACTCCAGGTACCTGGCTTCCCTGGTCTCTGTCCCTGCCTTTAACCCTTCTGCGCTTTCTCTCCTTCCCTTTCCTCCCCTCCTCCAGCCCCATTGACCATCTGCGGAAACATCATTGAGATTTTCCTCCTCTTTCTAGGGAAGCATTGAAATCCAGCCGGACCAAATGCAGGTAGGAGAAAATACTTCGGTGGCTGTCAGAGGTGCAGGTGGGCTTGAGACCACGTTGACAGGCATCTCGCTTCTCCGCAGACTGCCAACGCCGTCCTCATCGTGATCATGGTCCCCATCGTGGATGCTGTGGTCTACCCTCTCATCGCCAAATGCTTCAATTTCACGTAAGTGACCGCTGACCGCGGCTGGGGTCAGGGTCTGACTTGGGGGGTCTAGCGCACGGCAGGGCGCACCGCCCGCCCCTCCGTGTCTCATCCCTCTCCCCTGCACCCCCTCCTGGGGGGATTTTAAAGACTGTAGTCGAATTCCATGTCTCTGTGCCAAGTTTCTGAAAATTTGCCCTTGAAGAAATTGTTATTATGGCCTCTTGCAAACGCCTCTAAAGGAGGCTCTCTCATCGCTGATGATAGAAACGTGACATGGGATCAACGTATCGCTCGAACCGTAATTTCTCAAAATTAAACCTAAAACTGCGAATGAGAACCTGTGTCCCCTTTAACCTTCCAAGCCTGGGTCAGGAATCAGAGGCAAAACTGCTTTTTATCCACCTGTTGGGGGGACATAGCCTTGGGGGTGGGACTGGACTGCCTCGGGGGAGTCGTCTGGCTGGTGTGAGGCTGGCTGCCACTCACGCTCTCTCTTGTCCCGTCAGCCCTTTGAGGAAGATGGTTGTGGGGATGTTCCTGGCGTCCATGGCGTTTGTGGCCACCGCGTTTGTGCAGATGGAAGTCGACGTGAGTGGCCTTCCCATTCTCCAGGGTTCTTCCCTAGGGCTCAGCCGCAGTGTTCAGAGCCTGGGGCTGAGAGAGCTAAGGGAGCACCGTTCTTGGTGGGGAGCCTGAGTCCTGAGCTGTGGTGATGTGCTCTGCTCCTGGAGCACAGCTTGCTCTGCAAAGGCCCAGCCAGTGCGGCCGGCCTGCCATCGGGATTCAGTTTTTGTAAGGGGAGGGCAGTTTCTGGAACTTGTTCCTTATCTAGCCCATAGGCAATCTTGTTCCAGAAGTTCACACTCACAAATAGGCAGCACTTCAAATGTGTGACTTGTCTTTGGAAGGTGCCATTTGTGTTCTAATGTCTCGAGGGGTGCTGAGTCCCCGAGCTAATCTGTTGGCCCCAAGGCCCTATCTCCTAGATCAGGACGAGACCCAGGGAGCTACTCCCTCTGGCTCTCTCCCTCCCTGTCTCTGCCTCTTTCTTCCTCCTCCTCCTCCCTCTTCTTCCATTTGCCTCCTTCTCTCCCCCACCTCTCTCTCCCCTTCCTCTTGGCCCCTCAACCCCCCTGTGTCACTCTCTCTGTTTCTCACTCTCACCTCTTAATTTGTTCTGTCAAGATGATGCTTTTCACCTTGCAGAGCCGAGCCTCTCTCCCCACTGAGCACTAGCTCTCATCCGTGGTGTCCAGGTCCTGGACCTCTGAGCACACATCGTAGGGCCAGGCAGACCCAGAGAAAGGGCAGAGACAGGAGGCCATAAAGCGACTGTGAGAGGGTGGCTTGAGCCCTGTGGGCAGGGCTGAGCAAGGGGCTTCCTGGGTTCCAGGGCACAGTGCTGGGGGAGGGCAGTGTGGAGCTGGCAGCTATGCTGACCCTCAGGTATCAGGGGGCAGATACTAGGGCATCAGCACCTGGCATCCTTTGGCCTGGAGCAGCTGCTTTCATGTCACCTCTGTGCTCTGCACAACCATCATCTTCTTACCCTGAGTTGAACCATCAGAAGCTGCCTGTTTGGCGCAAGCCCAGGCCGAGGGCTTGGTGAAGTGACCGGCGCCATGTTGAAGAGTGTTTCCAATATGTACCAAAGCCCTCACACCAATCTTCTTTTATTTTGCTCAGAAAACCCTTCCCGTCTTCGCCCAGCCCAACCAATACCAAATCAAGGTGTTGAATGTGGAGAACCACCCAATAAACGTGACTTTCTCTCAGATGAGTGTGCTGGTTAAAAACAATTCTCAAGTAAGTAGAAGGAAATGCAGCCTCCTTCTCCATCTTCTGGCCTGAGTTGTAACAGAATTTGGAGAAATGATCTCCCTAACCCTGAGATGGGTCCCAGGATGAGCCCACCAGGGAAGGCTCAGCATGCTGGCCTGTGTGTGAGCCACGGCTTGGCCCCTGGGCCTCCGCCCTGCGGCACACACAGTCACCTGCGAAGCTTGTAAAATGCAGATTATTGATCAGTAGGTCTGACCAATGTGGGTCTGAGATGTTGCCTGTTTAACAGGTGCCACTGCTCACCTGGCTTTAGATAACCAGGTTCTGGGGCTGGGGCTCTCCACCAGGGGCGACATTGTACCTCAGCAGACACTTGGCAACCTCTGGAAACATTTTCCTGGAGATAACTGGGACTGTGCTGTTGGGATCTTATTTAGAAGCCCAATGCCCCCACAACAGAGAATCATCTGGTCTCAAATGTCAGTAGCACTAAGGTTGGCAAAGCTACTATAACGGCCATTGGCCTGAGCCCTGTTTGAATCACCCAGGGAGCTTTGAAAATTCTGGTACTTGGGTCTCCAACCCAGAGATTTCGGACCTGGCCTCATTCCTGGCCAGCCACCACCAAGAGCCACACCCATAGAGCGGGCCAAACACATGTGCTGGGTGTTGATTTCCAGCAGGAGTGCCGCTTTCCCAGTGGGAAAATGATTCCCATGGCATCTACTCATAAAATGAAGTGCAAGTGAAATGCCATATGGAAAGTATCATTCCCAAGGTGTCCTAAACCTTATGTCAGCCCAATGGGGAGAAACTGAGACAGACGAAAGCCAGGTCCCCTGAAGGCATTTTTTATGGAAATGAGTGGGAATTTGAAGTGGCAATCTGCGATCCACGGTATGTTGGTGGCTCGGTGCTGAATGAGACTCCGGCCCTGACTGTGATCTCTTCCCCTCGTTGTAGACAGATGAATATCTGACTTTTGACGCAGACAAATTGACAAGTATCACTGTCTCTTCCGATCTGTGGCCACCCACTGAAATCCCAATCACTAATCTTACAAAAGGTCAGCGCCACACTCTTCTACTAGGGAACACCAGTCGCTACAAAATGGTAAGTGGACTCTTGTTTGTGATGCTGGACCTTCTAGGGGGTGTGACTTTGTTTTTACGCCTGTGTGGTATTATATTAGATAACCCTCAATTATTTCCTTCTTCAACTCAATGACACAAATCATTTGTCTGCTAATAAAAGTTTGGTTGAAAGAGGGAAAGCTTGTCATTTTCATTAAAAAGGAAAAATTTAAAAGAACATGTGGGTCTGGTGTGATTTGGTTATGTGTGTGTGTGTGTGTGTGTGTGTGTGTGTGTACAAGCTGTTGAAAGATACAGAAAGTATACCTGTGTACCTTCAGGAACTTTTTGAGATAAAATTTTAAATGTATTTTTAATTGAATTCATTTAAATATTTTCAATGAGTCATTGGAAAGTTAGAGCAGTTCTCTAAAAATAGAGAGTGAGCGAGAGCAAAGCATATTTAGATACGTGTATAGGTATCTAGAAATCATTCAGCCTGGAAAGATGCTGTGGACTAAGTGAAGGAGTAGGTAGAAGTCTGCAAAGTGAATTGAAGTGAGCTTCTGAACAGCTACAACATGGGATGAAGACTTGGGGGCTCTGTGATAATTGGGGAGCTGTTGAGTAGCTTCTTCTAAGTTCTTGGAGATCAGCACTCTGTGGGATCCCTGAACTGCACGTGTAACCAGTGACAAGAGCTCATTTTAACCTCAGGAACAGCCAGGCCCAAAGGGCGATGCCCTTCAGATATCATCATTATGGCCTCGGCTCTGGGGTAAACATCAGCATCGAGGTCCTCAGAGCCAAGTGTTTATCTGAACTCACACTAACCATTTAATCTTGAAATGTTTTTTCTTTTCAAAGGTAAAGGATGGCCTTAACAGCAAGCCACCAGATGGAAAAAATGGAATCAGGTTTGTTTATTTCTTTAAAACTCAGGTTACATCCACTTCTTACAGAGGTAACTCATCCCCAGAGTAGTATCCAACTGCAACAAGAAAATAAAATGATCATAGGAGGGATAGTCCAAGAATGGATGAGTGGTTCGATATTAAAAAATAAGGAATCAATGTAAATCCATCATCTAGGTACGCTTAAGAGGAAAATTCATAGCATCATACCCACTGAGGTACAAACAGCACTTGCTGTAAAATTCAGCATCTCTTCATGATAAAAACTCCCAGCAAACTAAAAAGCTAAGGGAACTCCCCTACTTTGAAAATGGAATCTAGGAAAACCCAAACTGAACTATACTCAATGATGAAAGTCTAAATGTGTTTCCCCTAAGATCAGGAGCAAGACAAGATTACCCACTCTCTCTTCTGCTATTCCATGTCCTGGATGCAATGAAACCACACCCAGAAAGTCACAGCATCTAGCTTGGAAGGAACGAAAAATAATTATCCCACTCACAGATGACACTATTGTCTGCAGAGAAAGTTGCAAGAACTTGACCAAAAGAGTGAGTTTGGAAAGGCCACAGAGCAGAAGGCCAACAGTATGGTACCTGCCCTATGTCTGTGTACTAGCAGAGGATGATTGGAAACTGACATTTTAACACCACGCCAGTTACTATAGCTCGAAAAGAGGTGAAATACAAGTTGTAAGGCCAACAAAACACATGTGGGATTTGAAGGCCGCAGACAGCAAAAGGCTTATGAAGAATCAAAGAGCGAGGCGATGGAGAGACACGCTGTGTTCCATGATTGCAAGACTTAATTCAGGAAAGACATGAATTCTCCCTCACGTGATCGAGGCGTTTAGTAGGATTCCTATCAAAATGAAAGCGTTGGGTTCCTGTGTTGCTTGGATAAATCCTTTCCTGTGTGCTCTCCTGAGTGGGTGATGGGTCAGACCCAGACTTGCTCACTCTGTGTGTTTTTTTTTTTCAAAGAGTTATTTATTCATACAGAACTGGGGTACAGTCTGGAGATGTGGAGGGTGAGAGGATTCACCAGAGACAGAGTGGGGAGCAGAACAGGCAGATGGACGAAGTACACTGCTGAGGGGAGCAGCGGGCGGGTCAGGAGAGGTCTGCCACGCCATGTGGATCTCCTCCGGGGCAGGTGGGGGTCGAACTCCTGCGGAAGTGGCTTAGGCTTGTTAGTGCTGTGCTTTAACCCGCTGCGCCACCAGGGAGGGCCTCACTCTGCGTTGACAATGGAGAAATCTGTAAACATCTTCAAGTCCTTCTGAAAGGAGCCTGACTCAAGGTCAGGTGCATTTTGTTGTGGCTGAGCGTGAACCATCCTGTCATCCAGTCACAAGACGTATGGTTTTCTGTTTCAGATTTGTAAATACTTTAGCTGTGAACGTGCATGCCACAGTGGAGAAAGAAGTTTTTGCTAATATCAGCAGTTACAGTATCAGCGAGTATAAATTTTTCCGCTCTGGTGTGTAAGTATCACTATTAGACACCGCTCCCAAGTGCAAGGATCTCAAGTCTTTAAATGATAGATTGAAGTTTTTCCTGCCAAGAATGTTCACACTCTTTCTTCTTTCTTTTCATAGTAAATACATCAAAATAAACTACACAGGGATTCCGTCAAACTGCAATGATAATGATCTCAAAACTGTCAACTTTGAATACGGTAGTGCGTATACCTACGTCATCAAACGGAAGGTTGGTGGCTCTTTCTGTCATTGTTGATCTGAAGTTCTACTCAAGTTGTGTTGACATGAGTCCCCGCTCCCCCAAATGCTGATAGTCTCATGATTTAGCTAGAGTAAAATTAAAGCCTACATTGAAACAGGCTTAGAATTCATGCTGTTCACCACTGATGCTTTAAAGTTGTCATTGATGGAAATTCACCAGAAGAATAAAATTGAACAGCCTGGGGTGGCAAGGCTGTAAGGGAATCTGACGTGCTGCCTGCTCTCTTATTTAAGAGGAAAATATAAGTGGGCATGTTTCACAACCTACCAAGGCCGCTCTCCGCCAGCAGAAATGTGACATTGCATATTTGTGTGCTCTTGTTCAGACACAGGATATGGGCCTCCCTGGTAGCGCAGTGGCTAAGTCTCAGCACTATGAAGCTGTCTGCAGCCCCTGCAGCCTGAGTTCTATCCCCCGCCAGGAGCTGACCCACATGGCGCGGCAGATCTCTCCTGTCTCCCTGCTGCTCCCCTCAGCAGTGTATTTCAGTAGACCCACCTGTTCTGCTCCCCACTCTGTCTCTGGTGAATCCCCTCACCCCCACACCACTGACCTACACCCCAGTTCTTGTATGCATAAATTAAAGGAAAAACTCCTAAGAAAAATCACAGGCTGTGATTCTTGAAGTCCCGGCTCAGTTTGCCTATCTAGAAGAGTCTTGACTTCCATTTCTTCTTCTCACATTGGCTTTATTGGTCTAGAGTGACAACTGCCCTGAGCTGCAAGAACTGCAAGATATGCACCCCAACCAAGTGAGCATCCTGCTGCAGATCCCGCAGTATTTCCTGCTCACCTGTGGCGAGGTGGTTTTCTCCGTCACCGGATTGGAGTTCTCTTATTCTCAGGTCTCTCGTTTGTTGCCTTTATAACCTCTCCTCTATTCCCGACTTCAGAAAATGCTGCTGGGGACTTCATTTAGATGGGGGTGGGGGTGGGGGATAGTCATGTATTTATAGTTTTAAAAACTTACAGAAAGCGTTATGGTGTCTGAGCAAGCCAGGTTTCTGAGTCTTGTCCTGAGAATATTACTGTGTTTAGTGGAGTCTGTATCGGCCGTACAGGGGAGCGTTAGTGTCCTGAGCAGGAAAAACTATTGATGATTGTTAACCAGGGAAGAATGGGGAGTGGAGTCTAGATTCTGGAATAACCCAGGGCGTGGACTGTCCAGCACAGCGCTCAATCCCAGTGTCCTCGTGATCACGAGGGCTCAGTTGAGGTCTCCCTGGATCTCCCGTTATTTTATCAAATTAGCATCCCCGCATTCCCACAATGTCCAGGACCTCCGAGTTTTCCAGTGAAGCTTATAACTGAGGGACACCATCCCACTCATGGCTACCTCTCAGTCCACTGAAGGATGCGACTACAAGGACAGAGCTTTGAAGAGAGGTTTTGGTGATGTGACAGGGAAGGCCACAGAGGGTGAGCTTCTAGCCAGAGAAGAGCCCCCACTTGGGGGCCGGGGAGCGTGGTTGGTTGGGTTGATTTCCTTGGAAACTCTTGTGGGAGAAATAGAATCAGTTCATCTGTAGGTCGAGTTCACGAAGATAGCAGCTCTGCAAATATGTGGAGCCTGTATGCTCTCCCACACATGACTCCGGGGTCCCAGTAGCCCGAAAACCACCCTTCAGATCTTTAATCCAGCCTGAGAAGTTACGTGCTCTTGCGGGTGGTCTCTGAATAAGCTGCATCACGAGGTGTGGACTCCTGCCCCAAGCTGAGATCTAGATTGGGATTCTCTGTGTCTCTCGCTTCCTCAGGCTCCTTCTAACATGAAGTCAGTGCTTCAAGCCGGGTGGCTGTTTACCGTGGCTGTCGGCAACATCATCGTGCTGATCGTGGCGGGAGCAGGCCAGATCAGTGAGCAGGTACGAGTGAAAAGGAGGTTGCACAGGCCCCGGCTCATCTGGTCATCACTGTGGTGGCCTCACTGGCTGTCAGGCTACGCATGGCCATCTCAGCTGACAGCCAGGCCTCACAGGTTGGGCAGTCACCAAATGGTCTTAAGGCCAAGTATGTCCAGATTCTTATTCCAGTTTAGTCTTATAGAGAGAAATGGACAACCACAATAACCAGACTGGGCGAACATACCAACTCCTTAATGTGGTCACCACCAAAGAATAGAGCTCACCGAGCTTCCATGCATGTAGCTTCATGGCCCCAAGCTAGACATGTGATCCAGAAAGTTCCAGGGTACCTATTCAAACCATTCGAAGGGTGGTTATCACCACTCTAGCTAAAGTAAAATGAGGGATTTTATGACTCTAAAACACTCTCCTTCAACTGACCACCTCCCAAGGGAGTTGTCCTTCACCCCGTCCAAGGGATCCCATCAAAACTGGGTGCTCATGGGATCAGTTTTGCCATAGGATAACATGTGAGTCTTAACTTCAAACCATCCAGCACATTGTTTTCCTTCGAGAATATTTGCTGGCTCCTTTTGTCCGCAGTCCTCCCAGGGACCAGCTGCATGCTGGAACTTGAGTGTCAGGAATGTTCTCTCACTTATCTGCCTGAATCTGGCACTTCTGCATCTTCCTGCTACTAGAAGAAATATTCCCTTTATACTTGAGCATTCAAGGAAGGTTGGCCCTTCTGTGTGGGGCAGTGATGGGCCATTCTGCCTGAGAGCAGCCCCCAGTTCCTGCCAGTTTCCTATCCACACACCTTCCATTGGAGCAAAGCAAGAAAATGGATGTGAACCAGGTGCATTGTGATAACCGGTGGGTTCTGGTTTTCTTCTCTTGTCCCAACTCCACTTGCTCCAGTGGGCCGAGTACATTCTGTTTGCTTCATTGCTTCTGGTGGTCTGCGTGATATTCGCCATCATGGCTCGATTCTACACCTACGTCAACCCAGCAGAGATAGAAGCCCAGTTTGATGAGGATGAAAAGAAGAAGCAGCAGGAAATGACTGAGCCAGATGCCCAAACAGGTGACACCACACAGACACCCATGTGATCAGCTACCCGATGGAGGACGGAGGCCCCCAAGCATGACCTCATTTCTGCCCCCTGATGGTCAGACTGAGACTTCGGAATGGTTACCCAACCAAGACGGTTATTTTCCTAGTCAGCAATGATCCTAAAATTCTAGAAGTCTTTTTGAAGAACAATCATATCAAAAGCCCACAAATACTTTGACAACATTTTCACTCCTTTCTTACCACACAAATGAAATTTTTTAGATGAATTTTTTTTTTGTTTTGTTTTGCAAATTCCATATGGCTTGCCTCCTGAGCCAAAGGGAAACAACATTCAGTGAGACAGGAGTCAGTGTGGAAAGGGAACTGACAGGCTGTGTGGTATCATCTAATACGGCCATCTAGTATACACCGACGACTTTACCTGTTTTATTGTTTTTCAGTCCCTACCTCCTCTTGTTAAATTATGTGTCACTCAAAAAAAAAAAAAAAAAAACACTCGGTGAAAGGCCAGTAATGATCTTGGGATTCTCGATGGTATGAAATAAAGTCCCATTCTCAGAGTTAAACATTGAAGTGTCTTTGGGTAGGATAAGAGATCTTTAACACATTTCTTCATTATCAAAGCTATCCACGCTCATTAAAATTTATCAGAAGTTGACAGAAGCATGCATAAAAGCCATACCCACATGCAATACATTCCAGGATCATGAACTTGCAAGGTTTCTTTCCTCCTGGTCCTGTTTTCCCAGACAGATACTATATCATGTCTGGGTACATGCACATGTGTGTGCATGCATGAACGGGTGCGCGCGTGCATGGGCGCAGGCATGTCTGGGTACATGCACGCGTGGGTGCATGCATGAACGGGTGCGTGCGTGCATGGGTGCAGTCATGTCTGGGTACATGCACGTGTGTGTGCATGCATGAATGGGCGCGCACATGCATGGGTGCAGGCATGTCTGGATACACGCACACGTGTGTGCATGCATGAACGGGTGCATGCATACATGGGTGCAGTCATGTCTGGATACATGCACATGTGTGTGTGCATGAACGGGTGTGCATGGGTGCAGGCATGACTGGGTACACACACATGTGGGTGCATGCATGAACGGGTGCATGCATACATGGGTGCGGTCATGTCTGGGTACATGCACATGTGGGTGCATGCACGAACGGGTGCATGCACA
>NW_004567111.1:5885632-5885976 GCF_000260355.1 Condylura cristata
GTGGGTGCATGCATGAACGGGTGCATGCATACATGGGTGCGGTCATGTCTGGGTACATGCACATGTGGGTGCATGCACGAACGGGTGCATGCACACATGGGTGCAGTAATGTCTGGGCGCATGCATACGTGGGTGCATGCATGAACGGGTGCATGCATACATGGGTGCAGGCATGTCTGGGCACATGCATACGTGGGTGCATGCATGAATGGGTGTGTGCACACATGGGTGCAGTAATGTCTGGGCGCATGCATACGTGGGTGCATGCATGAACGGGTGCATGCATACATGGGTGCGGTCATGTCTGGGTACATGCACATGTGGGTGCATGCACGAACGGGTGC
>NW_004567111.1:5886076-5902441 GCF_000260355.1 Condylura cristata
TGCATACGTGGGTGCATGCATGAACGGGTGCATGCATACATGGGTGCGGTCATGTCTGGGTACATGCACATGTGGGTGCATGCACGAACGGGTGCGTGCATACATGGATGCAGTCATGTCTGGGTGCATGCATACGTGGGTGCATGCATGAATGGGTGCGTGCATACGTGGGTGCATGCATGAATGGGTGCGTGCATGAATGGGTGCGTGCACACATGGGTGCAGGCATGTCTGGGCACATGCATACGTGGGTGCATGCATGAACGGGTGCATGCATACATGGGTGCAGGCATGTCTGGGTGCATGCATGAATGGGTACATGCATGGGTGGGTGGAAGGAATCAAAGTGTGAGAAACACAAATTCACTGAGCTCACATTGCTGGATGCCTTTTCTACTCTTAGAACTGAGCCTTCCTTCACTGGGGTCTTGGGGACTCCTTTTTAGCTAGTCACTTACACGTGTGTATAACTTTGGAGACACATTTTTATTCCTCCAAATGTGCACATGCTCTCCTCACCCTCCACCAAGCCTCCCAGGCCCGTGTTCTTCCCTTGGCTCCTGCTCCCCCCCACTCTCCCGCACACCCCTCCTGGGTTTCTTTGGGTGACCTGTTTACTTCTCACAAAGGCTAACAATTGTGTTTGCCGTGCTTCGCAGGGATGTGGCTTTTGTTCATTTATATTGCACAGATAAGTGAGCGCAGGGGTGCTCTCTGCACGCATCTCCTTTCCCTCTGCCCGCACTAATCCAGACAGCATCACTGAATTTTCTCCAGTGCATCCAGTTTGACTTGCAAGTCAGGGGCAAAAGGAAAGAGGTCCTGGGACACCTACTTCTCTCCGAACCCTTGACCAGGCCTCCGCAGACTTCCGCCAAGCATTCCCCGCACCTGTCTCTGTCTCCAGAGGGATGGACACTGCCTGCCTGCCCCCTCCCTCGGCTGAAAACTGTCGTGTGCCGGTGCTCCAGCCATTCTCCAGAACACAAGGGCCTCTAAGTGCTAAGTGAAGCCCGGCTGACCAGGAGTGAGACACCCGAGCCAGACAGCTGAACGATGATTCCAATGAGCTGCGTTAACTCCCTGGAGTAGGAAAGTCTCGCTCTGGCCAGGACTTGCTCTAGCCCAAGGCTGACTTCTGGCTTCCCACTTACCGGCAGAGGGAAAGGCGGCTCGAGAAACTGGGTAACCCGCCCGAGCGCCCCACAGCGGGGTCCTGAGCGCCCCCTCCCTCTTACTGACAGTGTGGATTGATGGATTCCCTTGAATCCGTGCAACACCACCAACGAAGGTCTTATTATCCCCCTTTGAGATGAGAAAACTGAGGAATGACCAGCTTGAATAATTTTCCTACGACCATGGAGCCCGCTGTGGACTGAGGCAGGATTTGAACCAGAACTTAGGAGAGCAAGGAGAGAGCTGTCTGCTACCCACCAGACTCCCCTGTCCTTTTTCTCTGCTTTTTTTTAAAAGATTCATTTATTTGTACATACAGAACTGGGGTACAGGCCAGAGACTCAGGGGCAGTGAGAGATTTCACCAGAGACAGAGTGGGGAGCAGAACAGGCAGATCGACCAAGTACACTGCTGAGGGGAGCAGTGGGCGGGTCAGGAGAGGTCTGCCACGCCATGTGGTCTCCTCCAGGGCAGGCGGGGATCGAACTCATGGCGGAAGTGGCTTTAGCTTCTCAGTGCAGTGCTTTAACCCGCTGCGCCACCAGGGAGGGCCTTTCTCTGCTTTTTAAAGTTACAGCCACGCGCGTGCAGTGACGTTGGACCGAGGCGGGCACGCCAGGCGTGAGCGTGTGTGTGTGCACGTGTGTTGCCAGCACGAGCCATCCTCCAGCCGACCTCTGGAAGGGATGAGACAGAAGCCTAAGAGCGAGCAGCGGGCGTTCAGGAGGTGCTAGGTGTGTGGGCAGGGTCGTGGCTCCTGAGCTGCGGCCTGTGATCAGCGTGGGCTGCTGTGGGGTGAAGGAGCAGCGCTGGGCCTCGTGGCCCGCCCTCGTGGCCCTGGGCAGGCAGAGCTCGCTGCGGTGAGGCGAGGCAAGCCAGGCCAAGTGGCTGCAGGTGGGAGGGCGCAGCTGCTGGATTGAGTTTCTGCTCCGGGCAGAAAGCTGGCGGGTGAGATCCGTCTGGCTCTGACCTTGGGCAGCCACTGGAGGAGTTAAAGGTAACCTTTGTGAACTTGAGGTCACACCTCTCCTGCAGGCGGTGACAGGGAGGGGACTGCTCTAGCCCAAGGCTGACTGCTGAGTGCTGGCCAGGGGTTGCATCCCCAGCAGGGGTCCCTGAGGACCAAGGGCCCGCGGGAGGGGCCAGCCAGAGCTGCCTGGGCCCCCTGCACGACCTGGCTTACCTCTAGGGGGAGAGTGGGGGGTGTTGGAGCAGGCAAAGTCCCTTGCTGGCTGCAGTGGGGAGGCGGCCAAGGGTACCCCTCCGGGAGTGTGACTCCACCCCAAGTGGCAGTGGGGTGGTGAGAGGCCCTTCGTTTGATTCTGGAAACACTTTGGGGGTGATAAGAGGCAGTGGGGTCTCTGAGCGGCTGGGTGTGGAGAAAGAAGAGCAATTCCCGCGCTCATTCCAAGAGCTCCCCGTGCTTTATCCCCTGAACATTCTCGAAAGCCCCAGGGCAGGGGTAACCTGCTCCCGGAGTCACCGTGGGGGAAACTGAGGCCTGCTGCAATTCACTAACTTGCCTGAGTCCCCACAACTAGCCAGCGGCCAAGCCTGCCTGAAGAAGGCTTTCCTGGGGCGCTGTGCTTTCACACCCAGGGGTGCCCAGACCCAGTGACAACAAGGGTCATGGTTGGTTCCCAGAACAAGGAATCGACTGGAACAGTGTACTAAGGGAGGCTGCACCCATGGTAGTAAACTGAATGTAGCCCATGCCGCCACAGACCTCCCACTGCAAAGCTCTCCTGGCTACATCAAAGGGCTCCTGAGACAGGCAGCATCCGTGTGGGGACCGCGGGACCTCGCAACATCAGAGCAGCTGTGGACAGAAAGACAGTGGACGGGGCTGTTAGCCGGGGAGAGAAGGCAGGAGGGGCGGGCGGTCTCCGCTGCAGACCAGGAGCGACCTGAGTGCTTCCGTAGGTGCCAGGTGCAGCGAAGTGAAGCTGCCATGAGATTGGGTAGTAAGTTGGGGGTCGGGGGGTGGGGCGTGAATGCCCTCACATTGGACCTGTTCTTTCTACTTTCAACACATGAACACCTGAAACTTGCCTATGTGATGATGCAAACTAGTGAATAAGAACCACAGCTGGGAAGTGGGAAACCCGAGCTCCCTCCCCTCTGGGTCACCCGACTTGGCATGGATTTAGCTGCTAAAAAGAACAGCGTTCTAAGTTCTTTCTTGCGCTTTCTCCCACCCTGCCCCTCCCCCCCTCTGCGCCCGCCCCCACCCCGCCCCCAATACAGCAAGAAGACCAGAAACTGGACGCCAAGAAGAGGCAGCCCCTGAAACCAAGCCTGAGGCATCTGGGCAAGGACCCCCAGCCCCCAACCCCCAAAACTGTGAGAAATGAGCCCACACTGAGGGACTGGGCGGGGTCCCCAAGCTGAGGATTTAAAGGGGACTCGCTGCCCTCTCCCTTGTCCTGGGGCAGAGGGGAGGGTTCTAGGGCCTCCGGCTTAGAAACTGGTGGGGGAAGCCGGTGGGGGAAGCGTGTGGCCCTCGAGCAGGACCTGGCGCGCAAGAAGAGCCCCCAAATTACTGGCGCTCCTTACTGCCTGCAGCGAGAGGGCCCTCTGGCCAGACCTGGCCGAAGGGACACACCAGATGGCCCAGCGAGTGAGGGCCAGCCTGGCCTCGCGGCGTTTAGGCGCAGTCACTGATCGTCCACACCAGATCTAGGGTGTCCGGGGACTGGCTCCAGTGAGACCACATCAGAGGTGAGGACAAAGGTCATGTAGGGTCAGGCTCTGGAGAGGATGCTCAGCTGTCTCTCTGGCAGAAGCTGCCCAATCAGCAGTGACCTCAGTTGCTTCCTGTTGCTACAAACTGGGAGCCTGGGGGCTGGGGAGCACCAGGGCCTGCTCAGATGACCACAGGTGCTTTGCCAAAGGGCGCTGGACAGGCCAGCGGCCCCTGAACTCCCCTGCGGAACAGCCAGGTGGTGGCGCACGGTCTGGAAGTTCCCGGCGTGGCCACAAGGTGGCAGGAGAGCACGCGCTTGGGAAAAGTAGCTTAGGGCAGGCTTTTGTGGGTGTCGGAACTGCCTTCCGCCTCGGGGATTTTTCACGCAGAGACGTCGGCAGCCCTTGTCGGGTAGTGAGTGTTTATTTTGCTAAAAGTTTCCTTCGGTTCTGGCATAAGTGGGCTTCCGTTCAGTCTGGGGCTGGATACACATTCCAGCAGGGGTCGCTGTGTCCCTGGCTGGCCCTCAGCCACGTGTGATTTGGGAAAGAAACTCCGATTTAGCAACACTTCCTGCATGCAGTTTGCATTGTTTCATATATACCCTCAACCACGCCTAACTTTATTCGTCCAACAAATATTTATTAAGCTTGTACTGTTTTTGAGGCTCGTATGTGGACCAAGATATTTGACAACTTTCAGGTGCTAGTAAGAGCTCTGAAGCAAAAAAGTAGCAGAGTAAGGGGACAGAAAGTGGTGAAGGCAGGTGTTTTAGATAGAAGGACCATGGAGGGCTTCTGGGAGGAGGTGACATTTGAGCAGAGACCTGAATTCAGTAAGGAAGTGAGACAGGTAAATGCCTCCTTGGCAAAAGGCCATTCTGGAAGGGGTCCTAACACGAGAAAATGCCTGAGGTGGTGATATGGTACCTGGTGTGTTTGAGACTCCTCAGTTGTCTATAGTGTGATGAGCAGGGGCATGGGCCAGGGGAACTCAGATCCTGTAGGGCCCTGAATGCGCTCCTAGGACCCTGGTTTAGTCCTGTGTGTTTGGGGAGCTGCCAGAGCAGCGGTCCTCAGCGTCAGAAGCTCGAGGATTCTACAGCGCAATCTCGACCCCTACAATCAGAAGGGCAGGTGAAGCCAGGCAAGCTGGGTTTTGGTGACATGCTCAGGAAGTCTAACAAGCAACCAAGGCTGAAAACTGGGACCCTGGACCCAGCAGAAAGCCCATAGGACCCCAAGACAAGATGCAGAGAGGAGAATTGACGCAAGCTTTTCCAGAAAGAGGACTTCAGCTCCAAGATGTGCATGGAGAAGCAGCATGGAAAACAGATGTTAAACCGTGCACTTCAATCATTTAAACTAAGGACAGTGCCAGAAACACTCTCCTTATTAGAGAAACCTATCTGGTTTTTTCTTTTTTTTTTTTTTTTTGAGTAACTTTGCATTGTAACATGATAGAGCCTTCAGATGTGAACGTTGCTAAAACCATGAATTTTAACTTGTGCCTCCTGCATGCCACGCACCCAATCAGTGTAGACTGGGGGAAGGCAGAGCCTTGCGGTGCCACACGTCCTGGGGCACCGCTGGGCTGTGCCCGTGTGGCGGGCGCGTGCCCCCCTGCGCGGCCCCGTGCGAGGTCTGGATTTCCCACTGCTGCGGGTTAGAATACGCTGTGGATACATCACCATCCGCAGCAAACTGCCCTTGTTCTTCCCACTGGTACTTTGCTGCCCGCCTTGGCATGGACCTGCCGAGAGGGTCTGTGGGAATTCAGAGTCTGCTCTAGAGGGAATAATGTGTTGGGCGTGGGAGTGTTATTTTCCTAAGGAGCCTGCTCAGAGCTCCGGAACCCCTGGCCCAGACATGGGTGGTTCGTTCTCTCGAGCAAGGGACGGTGCTTTTGCTGCCACGTCTCAGCGCCTCGCGGAGTGCAGCTGTGCAAAGCCCATTTGGTTGCGAAGTAAAGTAGAAGGAGGGTCCCTCGTGGCCTGAGTCAGGCCGCGGCTCTGCCTGCCACAGTCTCTGCCAGGCTAGAGCACCCCCTCATTGGGGGAACTGTCCCCAGGAGTTCTGCAGAGGCCCCAGGCACCTCTTCTCTTGGGCCCCACGCCCCGCCCCTCTGAGCCAGGAGCCATCCGGCCCCAGGAGGCCTTCAGCATGATGTTGCTGTTCTGCTTCCTGCCGTCAGCTGAAGATTCACATCTATGGGGTAAAAATCACCTCTCCGCTGGGCATGGTCTGTAGTAGACTTTGACTACAGCTGACATTTCTGTCTCCTTGCCATGGGGGGGCAAAGAACGGGGGGGCCCGACTGTGTAGGAGAGCGGCAGAGGGGAGAGGACGCCGTGCCAGCCCCCTGCTTTTCTGAAAACATAGCCTGCACCCCAAGTTTGTTTTACAGTGTGGAGGTCAGGCCCCCAGTGGGCTTTTCCCGCTAAAGCTTTGGGTCCATGCAACCCACACACGCCCACCAGAATCAAAATGCCGGTCCAGACCCAGTGGGAGGTTTGAAGTGTCCGTACAGGTGTGACGCCTTTCTCCTCCTGCCAACTTTAGTATCAGTTTGCGACTCTGCCAAGGTGGCCCCAGCCGTTTCTCACGTCAGCAGCTGTGTGCACCCACCTGCCCATCAGCTGCTGTCCAGCCCCTGCCCCACTTCCCCTCTGGTAACCAACAAGCTGCAGTCGGCGTCGAAGGGTTTGTTCTGAGTTTTTGGGTTTCTTGTCCCTTTGCCCCTTGATATCCCACCGCCAGTGAGCTCATACCCCGCTGGTTTCCTCCTGACTTCTCCCACGGTGCATAATCCACAAGGTCTGTCCACGTTGTGCAAATGGCAATGATTTCATCTTTTTTTTTTCAAGATTTATTTATTTATGCATACAGAGCTGGGGTACAGGCCAGAGGTGCAGGGGCGGTCAGAGGCTTCACCAGAGACAGAGTGGGGAGCAGAGCAGGCAGGCCGACGAGGTACACAGCTGAGGGGAGCAGCGGGCGGGTCAGGAAAGGTCTGCTGCGCCCTGTGGCTCACCTCTGGGGCGAGAATCGAACTCGCACCAAGGTGGCTGCGGCCAGTTTGCAGTGCTGCGTCCTAACCCGTTGCACCTGCGGGCCAAGATTTCGTCTTTTTCATTGCTGAGTCGTATTCCATCTGTACGGCCACCACATCGCCTGTGTCCCCTCTTCCTGTGATGCACAGCGGGGCTGTTTACATGACTACATGACTGGGCTGTTGGGGGGGGGTGCCTGGACCGCCTCACATCGTGCTTCCCTTGAGAGAGACACCCAGACATGAAGCAGGAGGGCCACGTGGCATTCCTGGTCTTAGCGTTTTGAGGACATCAGTGCCATTTCCATCATGGGTCCATTTGCTGGACACTCAGTGGCCCTCTTAGTTTGTGAGCAAAGGCTCTTGGCTTCTGGGCCACTTTCCTGAACTTTAAAAGCCTCCTCCCCCTGGGCCTCCCTGCTGTCTCTTGAACGCCTCCTACTTAGGTGTTTGTCCACCTTGACCCATCTTCCCGTTGTCCAGCCTTTCTGCCTTTTCCTGTTCTGTTTTGCCTTTGAGCTTTCCCCAATTTATTTTCCAAAGAGGTGACTAACATTCCAGCAATCTCTGCCACATGTCTTCAATCCAAAGACCTCCGCGTCCCCGGTGTTTCAAGGTGGCAATCTCTCCTCCCGAACTTTAGGCTCTTCTTAGGGACCGGGGGGGCTCTTCCCCCATAGTCCCAATGCCCTCAGAGTTGCTTTTCTTCTTAGTCTGTTTTTTTTTTTTTTAATAAGTCACAGCTTTCCTCCAATGTCTTGTGCTTTTTGGCGGGCTGTTCACATTCAAAGGCGAGCTGGAGAGGGGGCGGGGCTCAGCAGAAGCGCTGTGCCTGACCGCGTTCCTCCCTGGGGACATCTGGATGAGCCCCTTACCTGCAGAAATGCAGAAGGTGGCATTTTCAGGTAGTTTTCCCTTCAGCTGCTGGGGGCCAGATGGAGAAAGCGTGCCCTTTCTGGCTCGGAGAGGGGAGGGCCCCTGGGGGAGGGCATAGGCACAAGCCTAGGCACTTGCCTAGGCACAAGTGGGCAGGAAGAGCTGCCCCGGAAGGGACAGGCTTGCAGAGAGAGAGGCCTGCATGGTTGCAGGTGCAGTCTTAGGAGAGCAGCCTCCGCTGGGGAGGTCAGTGCAGAGAAGTCCCGGCAGGTGCAGGTCACGGGCAGGCAGGACGTTGCTGCCCCGCAGAGGGAGAGAGTGGTGGAAAGAAGCACCTGCATAGACACAGGTGGGCGGGGGAGCAGTTGCCAGGGCTGGTGGAGGACACCCCGAGGTAGACAGCCTCTCCCTGGGAGGGCCCCGTCCCTGTGAGCCTCGGTTGGTTGACTTTGAATAGAATCTGAAGAGATTTCTGAGGATCTTCCTCCCCATGTCCTTATCTTTCACCTTTTGGATTTGAGCCTCAGACACAGCCCCCAGCAGTCTGTTATGTGCTGGGAACTCCTGCAGAGTTCATCCCCAGGCGTCCCGGACACGGGTTGACCTTGATGTTGGGCACTGGCCCCTTCTCCCCACCCCCTCTGTGTGACTCAAGTCTTGTGATGCCTCCCTGCATTCCTTCCTCCATCAAGCAGCAATTTGGCGGGGATAGGGCCTTTGCAGAGGTGATGCAGTCAGGCTGGAGAAGGTGGCCCCACGCCCGAGACCACTGGCATCCTGGGGGGACAGGGGAGACACAGAGATGCAGCGGGGGAAAGCCCGGGGAGCAGGCAGAGAGGGGTGACTGCATCTGGAAGCTGAGGAGCTGCCAGGGCCGCTGAAGCTGCAGACGCTGAGAGAAATGCCTGGAAGCATCTCCCCAGAGCCGGGAGAGGGCCCAGGCGGCAGCAGCTACAGGCCACTTAACGCTGGACTCCCGGACTCCAGAGCCGTGAGAGAATCGATTTCTGCGTTGCCAGCCACCAGGCTGGGCTCGTTTGTCCCACGGCCCTGGGAATGAAGACAGGCGGCCAGCAGAAGCGGAGCTTCTCTCAAGCGGGGCTAGGAGAGATGCCCAGTGGAGGGGCCGCAGCAGGAGTGAGTGATGCTGGCCCCACCCGGGGCACAGGCACACAGAGCAGTCTAGACCTGCAGGGCAGCTGGCTGCTGGCGGGGGGAGGTCCTGGCTGGGCGCAATCACCCCGCTACCTGGGAGCAGCATACCCATCTCTCCCCACCTGCAGTGAGCGCCAGGTAGAAGCAGGACCAGCTCCCACAGACCAGCCTCGGGCAGAGCAGCTGGAGGTGGCTGCAGGGTGGGCCGAGGGCCTGGGGGTACCTTCTGAAATGCCTGAGGTGTATGCATTGGGGGTTGTGAAGGAAGGAGGCGGAAGGGTGAAGACACAGCCCTGGCCGGGCTGCCTCCGAGCTGTGCCTTCCAGGACTCCTCACGAAGCACCTTTCTTGCAGAGGAACACACTCAAGGTCGTCTTCTCCCCGGTCACCAACGATGTGAGCGGGTTTCAAGGAGCCACCAGAATTAGGGGGGTCTAGGAGACCCCCCTTCAATCTTACCTGGCTTCTGCGTGCCCCCCATGAGCCTGCAGAGGTTCTGTTCTTGTCTCCAGAAAAGGTTCTCCAGTGGCTTGGTATTTACAGTGCATTTTAGTTTTAGGCTTAAAAAGGAAAGCTGTTATCGTGGAAATAATTCAGACTTCACTACGAAGCCAAAGGCAAGACTGTCAATATCTAAATTAAACAATGAAAATTGAAAAATGCACCTTAGCATAAAGTAAACAGCCCGACGCTGGTTAAAAACTGCAAAGACTCTGCTCCCTGGTGGCCGTGGGCTCCACCCCAGCACTATCACCACTACGACCTGAGCCACGGCCCGAGTGTCACCCTCACCAGGGAGGGACCCACGGGGAACAGCAGACCTCTCCTGTCTCCCCTCAGCAGTGGATTTCAGTGCATCTGCCTGTTCTGCTCCCCAATCTGTCCCTGGAGAATCCTCTCAGCCCCGACACCTCTGGCCTATACCCCAAAAGAAAACTGCAAAGATTGTTGTGGCTTTTATCAGTTCTAATCTAGAAACCAGGACAGAGGACTCAGAATCATCATCATGGTTCCGTACAGAATAAAGCCATCCATTACTGTCGCTCTCTGGACAAGCAGACTTCATCTCCTGAAACTGGGAGAATGATGAGGTAGAGGCCTCCCTGACTAATGTAAACCGTTTTTCAATTAAAAGATTCATTTGAGAGAGAGGATTTTATTTATAGATGATCATAACCAGATTCATCAAGTTAATGAATCCATGTGGGAAAGATGGATAATAAATCATTTTTTCCATTCTATAAAATTTATCCCAAGCTTCTTCCTCATACAGAGTTGTACACATTAGAATGATGAGAGTTGGGATTTTTCTACCCAAATGAGGTGAAAGGTCTCTGGTGTTAAAAAAGAAGAACAATCAGTAGCACTTACTGAGCCATGACTGCCTGACCCCTGAACACCCCCTACTCGCCTTCAGTCTCCCAGTGGCCCGCTGGCAGCACCGTGAACCTCCAGCTGAGAGCCGGGCCCACCCTCTCCGTGATGAGACAGGCTTTGGTGCTCTGCTTTTCATCCTAAGTCTTTCAAAGGGTTTTTCCCCCACGTATCTAAAACAAAATCCAAGTCTTGGTTTTAAGAGGAGCAGACGTTGAAGCTTAAGTTGATAAGAAGCGGGTGACAAGACAGACCTTGAGAACAGAAAAGGGGGCCCCTGGCAGAGAAGCCAGAGATTCTCCCCACGTTGATATGTGAAATCAACACACCCCTCATAGAAATGCAAGCTTTGGGTTGATGGGCTTTATCTATTTATTTTAGAACAAGGTTCATTCTAAAGTTGTTGGAGACGAGTTCACTTGCAAGAACACACCTGAGCACAAGCCTCGAGGCAGGACTTTCTACAGGCTAATGCCAGGAACTGGGGGAGCGTCAGCAATGGGACCCCTCTGGCAGGCCAACAGGTCACCCTGCGCCTTTGCACGGCGGAAGTCACGAGGCTGGGCAAGGCCACAGCAGCGTGGGTCCCCCGAGCCCCCTGACCACCAGGTGACACGAACAGGGCCAGGTGGGCTGCATTAATGCGTGGGCTCCTGGACTCAGATTCCCAAATCTTTCCTGCTGGACGAAAGGGAGCCCAACCTTTACTCTGCAGAAACCATCTCTCTTCCAAGGTTCTTTGCTCCATACCATCTTTGAAAGATAGTCTAGAACAAAGGCAACTTTTTAAAAAAATATTTATTTATTTATTTATGCACACAGAATGGGGGGTACAGGCCAGAGGTCCAGGGGTGGGAGAGGACTTGCCAGAGACAGAGTGGGGAGCAGAACAGGCAGAACGATGAAGTCCACAGCTGAGGGGAGCAGCGGGCGGGTCAGGAGAGGTCTGCCACGAAAAGGCAACTTTTTTTTAATTTGACATTTTGATGTAGATACATTCACGTCTCTTGGTCACTAAGCCATGTCTTTATGGCATTAGTCATCTTCAGCTGACCTGGTTGAGGGCACCAAGATCGTGCTGGCTGAGTTTTGCGAAGTCAAGGTGCTGGCATTGCTCATGGCACCAGGTTATTAATGAATGTCCCTTCCTCCCCAGGGGCAAAGGACCAAGGCAGAGATGTATCTGTTCTTCAGTCCTAAACTTAGAGATTGACCCACGGTCTGGAGGCAAGTTCATTGATGCAAACCCACAAACTAACTGTCTGCCATGCCGAAGAAGCTGCTTTTTGAGTGTTTTTTATTGTGTAGCTCTGTTTACTCATATTTGAAAGGAGGTGTTGGGGGGTAACGATGAAAGTGCCCAGCACCCTGTATGTTACTGGCATCCCCAGGCTGACTCAAGACAGCGGTTGCCTAGGCTGCAGAGGGACAAGTCTGCTCTTTGACCTTTCAAAACCAGCCGGAGCAGAGCTGAATCACAGTGGCTGGCCCAAGGCCAAGGCCAAATTCAAAACCAAACATCCTTGCAGTCTTATCTGCTGCCAAGCATTTTTCAAGAAAGGTTTCCTGGTCTTTCTACTTCACATTTTTCAGGAAGGTGAGCTGCAAAGCCATTCAGGTCTGGGGTGCCCGGACAGCCTCGTTGGGAGGTAGATGGCATGGAACCCCAAGCTGGCTATATTCGTTCCTTTTGCAGACTCTGTCCTGTACCCACACCGTCAGAATCACGCCCACACCAGCACTAAGGGGACCATCATCCATTTTCGTTTGAGAAGTGGATGGGTGACTGAGCAGAAGGGTGGGTGTCCTGTAGCGTGTAGCTGTGTGACATTTTCTTTGAGATCAGCGAACAGTAGCTACCTGGAGGACTGGGTCACAGCCTGTGCAGGGGCAGAGGGCTGATCTCATGATTTATTTGAGATCGTTGGCAGCCTCTACAGTTGCTAACCCACTGTAGGCGCCCGGGGGTGCCCAGGGAATACTTTGCGGACAATAGGGTGCCCACTGCACCCAAGCCTGGTAACAGCCTGAAGGACAGGCTATGAATTTCCAGAGAGGCTGGAAAGAGATTCCTCGGAGCGGAGGGAAGAAGACCGCGTGCGTGGCTTCCTGCCTCTGTGCCTGTGTGTGCACGTGCTGCGTGTCTGGTGTGTGTCTTGCTTGCTGCAGCCCAGGCCAGCCTTTACAGCAGGGCTTCTTCAGTCCGC
The DNA here is from genome assembly GCF_000260355.1 of Condylura cristata. NCBI lineage: Eukaryota > Metazoa > Chordata > Mammalia > Eulipotyphla > Talpidae > Condylura > Condylura cristata. The sequence continues at coordinate 5,898,602 of NW_004567111.1, forward strand.
TGTCTGGATGGCTCTGAGTCACCCCCTGACACTTTGCTTGCTTTTATTTTCCTCTGTAGAAACCTTATCTTGTGAGTCAGGTTCAGAGATAAAAGCCTGAGAACCACTTGGGCAGGGCGGTTAAAGCTGTTTGGGGGAGCATGAGGGGACTTAAGCCTAATCTCCCCTTTGGGTGCGCTCACCAGGCACAGAGCCCTCTTCCCACCCCCTTTACTGGCAGGCAGCAGAGGGAAGAGAGGGAGCCACAGAAAGAGGAAGCCACTCCGCCCAGCTCCCGCTTACTCTCTGTGGCCTGCCCCCAGCCTGGCCTTGTCGGTTCCTGGCTGAGACCTCACCTCAGCTCCCAACGCCCGCACTCCAGAATCACGTCTGACTTAGGTAACGGCAAAGAGAAATGAAGAGTAAGAGGCTTTATCCTCCCAGTTGAAAGGTGGAAACGGACTTCCTCTACTAGTCCCCATTTTGTTTGTTTCAGTTTCTTTCTCCGTCCTTTCCAAATGTGCAACCTTCATTCATTTTAGATTTATGTATTTGTGCATACAGAACTGGGGTACATACCAGAGGTGCAGAGGTGGGGAGAGGATTCCCCAGGACAGAGTGGGGAGCAGAACAGGCAGATGGACGAAGCACACTGCTGAGGGGGGCAGCGGGCCGGTCAGGAGAGGTCTGCCACACCATGGGGTCACCTCCGGGGCAGGAACTCATGCGGAAGTGGCTTTAGCTTCTCAGTGCTGTGCTTTAACCCGCCGCGCCACCAGGGAGGTTCCCAGCCTTCATTTTAATGACCAGATAAGCCCCCTTGCCCACTCACAGGTCAAGACAGTTCCCTGCTGGGACCTGGCATCACCCTAGCTGTGTAACCGTGAAGGAAGATAAGCTCTTGGTTTCCTGGGAGGATGAGCTGACTCCCTCGACGCCCCCTTCCTCTGGTCACTGCTGGGCGCGTGGCCCTGGTGGAGCGAGGGTCTCTCGGTCTCTGCAGCCTGTCGAGGCGGCACGGAGCTCGTCACATTCGGCCTCAAGGCCTGCTCTTTCCTTCAGAGGCTTTCAGGGTTTGGAGCAGGTGGTGGGGTATCACCCACCTGCCCCCAATTCGCACAGCACCAAGGATGTGGGTTTTCCATGCAGGCCGAGCAGGGAGGCCCAGCGTCCTCTCTGAGCCTGGCCGAGGTGGTCCAGCCCCGCCCTCGGCTGCTTCTCCCCAGACTCCTGCCCACTGACGCTTGCCTCCGAGGGCTGTGCCCCTCGTCTGGCTCCCGGCCAGGTACATCGTCTCAGAGAGCCAGGGCAGTAACGGGGACCCCTCACTGCAGGGGCCTGGCTACCTGGCTGCAGTTGTCAGGAATCCCGCCCAGAGTCACACCACAGAACGTTCGCGAAGGGGCACTGCGTTAGCTCTGCCCAGCCTCTTCCCTGGAGACGGCAGCCAGGGAACCCTCGTTCTCTGCAGGACGGGAACCCTCACCAGCTGCCTTGTCCCCAGAGGCTGCGTGAGGGGAATGGCCTCCTCCGACCTGGGTGTAGGTGGGTTTCGGAGCCTGATGAGATTAAGAAGCCCCCTGAAAGCAAAGAGCCCCCCTGAAGGGCAGGCAGTTGAGGAAACTGTTCATGATGACAAGGCAAAATGGAGTCCTCGCTCAATACAAAAATAACACCTGCCAGACCAGGTCACATTCTTCTCTCATTGAAAGCAGCATGTCCTCGTTTGGTCTGGAAACGTCCAAGAGTGATTAATGGAAGAACTCCGCTCGGCCTGGGGCTGAGCCAGCGGGGTGGCCCACCTCCTCTGCCCTGGGAGCGCGCTTCACCCCCTCTGACCCCAGCTCTGCCCCCTCATTGCAGGAGAAGTGCAGTGCAGTTTCAAACCGCATGAAGATGGTGCTTCTCGGCTGGAGCAGCAGGCCCTTGTCCAGGCAGCGGGCCTGGCCGCCTCCTGGCCAGGATCGACCTCAGCTCTTTTCCACCGGGACCATTTCTCGAGATCAGGTTTTTTTTTTTTTGCTTCACTAAGCATCATACAAGAAGTGTTCTTGGGTTCCCATAGCAACAACCTGCGTCCCCACACAGATACTTTTACATGGTTTTGCCAGGGCTGCCTCCTGGGACGCCCAGTCCCTCGGCCTCATGCAGCCCCAAGCAGGAGAGATCTTCTGACTCCCCGCAGCCCTGCTGGTTCCTTGGTGAGCGCCCAAAGCGTGGAGCAAGCAGAACTTCAGTCCTGCCCAGGGTCCCTGTGGGCTGTGGTCTCCTGCGTGGGGTGGCCGCCCCGCCGTGCTGTCCAGGGCCTCATCTGCCCTTGAAATCACGCAGGACTTTCTCTGAGTTGAAGCCTTGTGTTTCTCCTGGACATTGACATTCAGTATGACTCAGGACCAGCCCAGCCTGTTCCTGGGATCACCCAACCCGTGGGTCTTCACCCCGTCACTGGCTCCTACCATGGGCCTCTCACCTCAGAGGGCTCCTGTGCCGACAGGCAGGAGGTTGCCGGGATGGGTTGCTGGAGTCCCGAGAAGCAGCCTCCCCGCCCCAAGGCACTCCTGACAGCTCCCTCCAGCCCAGCGGTTCTGGGCCTAGGGGCCTGGGGCTGCCAGGAGCTTCAACACGGCCTGTGTGCTGTGTGTGAGCGTCACATGCACAGATGGGCCTCTTGGTGGGGGGGAGGGGCTGCCAGGTTTCACAGCCCCACTTAGCTGCAGCCAACCTGGACTAATTCCTAGAAACTCTGGGTGTAGCGAGCAGCCCAGAAATGAGCGCTTGAGCCGGCCCCTAGGGGGTGCGGGCGTGCACAGGTGAAGTGGGCTTCAAGGAGACGTGGCTGACGTGGCTGACGTGCTGAACACTTTCTACTCCGGGGCTGAGACGGCCCAGCCGCAGCTGGCCCCCTGGGTCCGTAGGCCTAGCCATAGTCTCAGGATTCCAGGGAGCCATGCAGGCACCCAAGGGCAACAAAGGGTTGCCTTGGAGACCCCCACAAAGACAAGGGTTCTCCCTAACTCTTGCGAGCCCCCACACCCTGGGCCAAGGCCGTCACACAGAACAGACCCCAAGGACCACTCTGCTCAGGCCAGAGCACAGTTGATCCAGGACGTGGGGACAGGGTGGGGCCTTGAGGCTGAGTTAACTGCGGCCGCTAGTCACCAAGCGGAAGGCAGGGCCTCGCCTCTAGGTGGCGCTCAGTGGCATGGGCGCCCAAGAACCACCAAGCTCAAGGTGTAGTTAGGATTTTATTCACTGACTTCTGCACCAGGCATTGCGCTAGCAGCTTCCTGAGGATCCACAGAGGGACCATGTGTGGAAATGTTTGCTGGTGGACAAAGATCCAGCAGGAGAGAGCTCCACGTGTGCTTTGCACACTTCGGGGCTGGGCCTCAGCCTTTCACTTACCTTTAGCAAGCTCTCTGTGAAGTGGGGCACACGTGGCCCCAGAGTCACGGGCTTTTACCTCGGACCCCGATGAGAAAATGACTCGTAGCTGCTCAAGACATGTGTTTTGGTTGCAAACAGTTACCCTGTTTTACGTGTAAGGGATGAAAAGCTTGCAGGAAAAAAAGAACCAGCTAGCTCTAACTTATGCACCAGTATCAGTGTAACAGCTCTAAAAGGGGACAGAGGGAAGGTGGGAGGAAAATAAATAAAAAGAAACAAGTTTTAACGTATGAGGCATATGAAAGTAATCCTTAAAAAAGGTAAAAATTGGCACAGCGGGTTAGGGTACAGCACTGCAAGCGGGATGCGGCTGCCTCTGTGCGAGTTCAATCCCCAACCCAGGAGCTGACCCACCTGGCACAGCAGACCTCTCCTGACCCGCCTGCTGCTCCCCTCAGCAGTGTGCTTCATCGA
>NW_004567111.1:5902541-5919689 GCF_000260355.1 Condylura cristata
CCTCACTCTGTCTCTAGTGAATTCTTGAGCCGCCCCTGCACCTGTGGCCTGTACCCCAATTCTGTATGCACAAATAAATAAATCTTTAAAAAAAAGGTAAAAATTGGCACAGCGGGTTAGGGTACAGCACTGCAAGCGGGATGCGGCTGCCTCTGTGCGAGTTCAATCCAACCCAGGAGCTGACCCACCTGGCACAGCAGACCTCTCCTGACCCGCCTGCTGCTCCCCTCAGCAGTGTGCTTCATCGAACTGCCTGTTCTGCTCCCCACTCTGTCTCTGGTGAAGCCTCTCACCGCCCCTGAGCCTCTGGCCTGTACCCCAGTATAAATACATCTTAAATAAATAAATAAAGTTAAAAATTACCAATGCTAGTTCCCTAGGAATTAAGAACCCTGATTAAAAGTGTCTTTCTTTCTTTCTCCTTTAAGCCTTTATTTATTTGTGCATACATAACTGGGGTACAGGTACAGCCCCTGCAGTGAGAGGCTTCACCAGAGACAGAGTGGGGAGCAGAACAGGCAGATCGACGAAGTACACTGCTGAGGGGCGCAGCGGGGGAGACAGGAGAGGTCTGCCGCGCCATGTGGGTCAGCTCTGGGGCTGGGGGTTGAACTCACACCGAAGCGGCTGCATATCTCTTGCAATGCTGCATCCTAACCTGTTGCACCACCAGGGAGGGTCTGGGGTGTCTTTCTAAGGGACATTGCTTTTTGCCATATGTCCATAAAAGCAAGCTCGAAGAAGGGAATAGTCAGAGGTTCTCAGCGCGGGTTGCACTTTAGAATCTCTTGCAGGGAATTTTTTTTTTAAGATTTATTTATTTGTGCATACAGAACTGGGGTACAGGCCAGAGCCTCAGGGGGGGTGAGAGCCTTCACCAGAGACAGAGTGGGGAGCAGAACAAGCAGATGGACTGAAGTACACTGCTGAGGGGAGCAGCGGACGGGTCAGGAGAGGTCTGCTGCGCCCTGTGGGTCACTCCCTGGCCGTGGCTAGAACTCGTGCTCAAGCGGCTGTGGCCAGCTTCCTACTGCTGTGCGTTAGCTGGTGGCGCCACCCGGGAGGGCCCCTGCTGATTCATTTTATTGCCATCCCGGCTTTATTGCAGTGGTTTGGAAGCAAACGTGTGACATCTCTATTTTATTTTTCATTGTGAAAGTAAAATCACTACTGTGAAAAAGCCCTCTATCAGTCCACACAACATGAGCTGCCATCGTCTGTCCTAAGCCTTCAGTTCTTCACCTCATGGCTCGTGCCCTGGAGTCTGTAAGCCGCCAGGCACACGGTGCAAGTTCAGACTCGGGCTGATCCTCACTTGTCCTGATTCTGGAGCACGTGGGCCTTGAGCGACGCTCGAGGGGCTGTGCCCCACCCCTGTCCTATCTCATGACACCTCCTGCAAGCTCCTGTTTGCTTCCTGGGCCTCACAGCCACCTGTCGGTCTCCTGTCGGCTTCCGCAGGTCTGCACACTTAGCCATCCCCGGGTGGGTGCATCTCCCTAGCCCACCCAGTGAGACGCTCGCCACTGTGTGGATGTCAGATTAGGTTGTGGGAGCCTGGCCTTCACCCAGGGGCTCGCCCTCATCTACCTCCGGTAGAACCTCTCCGAGGCCTCCACTGAAGCTGTCAGGCAGGTCTGCCTGGGGCCCTCAGTCCAGTGGGGGCCCAGAGTGCAGATGGGACCCAGCATCTGAATAGGCTCAATGCCGTAGGCAGAGTCAAAACCGGAGCAGACTGAGGCTGCAACAAGCCACGCGCTCAGGAAGAGGCCTGGCCCATAGGCCAGGAAGAGGGGGAGCGAGTGCTGAAAATCGCCGGAGACAATGTGGCAGGGTCTCCCTCCGCTGGCCCAGCTGGCCAAGTGCCGCAGCAGACATTTGCTGAGCTCGGGGCTGGGCCCCGACCTGCCAGCTCCACCCCCTGTCCCCCTTCTCTGGGCATAAAAGGTGCTCTTTTCTGTAACCTTAATCTTTATTGCTGTTGCTTAATTAGTAACCTGAACTCATGGGAAGACAGAAATAAAAAACACTCTAGTAGCTCCAGGGTCTTCACTGCTATTGTGCACGCAGTTAAGATGCGCTAGAGTGACCCCGCCTGCTCTGGCAGGCGGGAGAGGGAGCAAGGGCGAGGCCCGAGGTCTGAGACACCGCAGTGCAGAGGCCGCAGCCAGTGGGTTAGGCCAGTGTTTTCATGTCCCCTGACCACCACGGAGCTGGATGCGGAAGATTCAGCAATGGGGGCCCAGCATGGGCATCTCTTTAGAACGGGCCAGAGGCATTGTTGAGGGAGAAAGAGACTAAACCTTTCATCATCTTCCTCTGCACTCAGGTGCTGCTCACACCCTTCCTTTACGCCAGAACAAACTAAATCCAGAGCCCCTCCCCCCGTCCAGAATAATTACATTTTTACTATCAACGGCTCACTGCTGCTACCTATGTAAACTAAATTCAAACTTGTGCTTGTCGGAACTGCTCTCACAGAGCGAAATCGGTTGGCCAGATTCCCAGCTGGCCTCCCTTTGACGGGCCGATAAACCTGACTGAACGCTCAGTGGCAGTTACTTCTGGTGGACACCACCTCCCTTCTGTCTGTGCGTCAGCCGCCAGGGCCGTGGCGTCGGGCAGCCCCGTCCTAGGGGACGCAGAGACCCTCGAGGGGGGACCCCACCGCCACCCCCTGCACTGTGGCGACTGCTCAGCCCGCCGGCTCTGATGCCAGGATCCCTCACCAGGGTGGACAGGCAGGGCTCCCCCAGACAGAGATGGTCAAGTCCTCATGTCCGCTGGCCAGCAGGAGCTCGGCAGTCACGCTGAGATTGGGGTTGCTCAGTGATGCCAACTGAAGTCAAAGCAGGTGGCTGCCTTGAGACATTTTCGCCAGGCCCCGTTCTTTGCTAGTAAGTTCCCCCATTCCACCCTGCGCCCTCTTTTGTCCTCTCCTCTGTCTTGTCTGTCCCTTTCCCGTGCTGCGTGGCTCTGAGAACGAAACTCGCCATGGCGAGCTCTGGCCCTCGGCCCTCGGGCGGAGGCCACGCCAGATTTCGTTGTTCCTTCTCAGTATGACTTGATTGTTTTATGCTCACCTCTGGTAGTTTCTCTTCTGAGGCTGATTTCCTCGCACCTAGCCCTTGCCCTCGGAGCTTCCACGCCCTCTTGCGCCTGTGTTCGCCCTCCTAATCAAGAGAGAGGAGGCTGGAGCTATGGCAGCTATGCAGCCAGGCCTGGGAAACTGGTTTTGCAGGAAGGGCGGTGGGCACAGGGTGAGTGGGAGGAATGTATGTCCCAGGCACCCTTTCCCAGCCAGGCGCCACCCCTGTGTCTACAGCAGGTAGGTGCCAGTGAGGTCCGGCGGCATCCAGGCCAAGCGTCCCAGCATCCAGGGGCTGGAGGTGTCCCTGGGGCACGTAACACGACTGGGGTAAAAAGAGGGTTGCTAGACCCAGGGCCCTTTATTTACTTTCTACGCTGCCTGTGGGGTGGGGGTGGGGGCCTAGGCCAGCAGCCCTCCATCCTGTCTTCCCCTCTCTAACCTCTAGGGCCATTTCCCCAACACTGACACTCCTGGGATGCCAGAGGGTTCTCTGCTGTGGGGCTCTTCCTGTGCCTTGCAGCCTGTTTAATGGCCTCCCTGCCCTCACCCCACCGGAGAGCCAAACGCCTTCCTCATTTGACAACCATAAACATCTCAGACATTCATAAATCTCCCCCAGGACGAGGGTGGGGCAGAACAGCAAGCATTCCGGGCCAAAGTCACGGATGTCACGGTGCTCCACGCAAAGTCCTTCTAGAGTCACAGCGAAGAGTTTGGGTGGGGAGACAACCATTGCCTCAACTTCAGGTGAATGCAGGCATGAGGTTGGAGCGAGACAACGGCTGAGCACCGGGGAGATCATGAGCCAAGGCTCGCTGCGGTCCTGCTGCTGCATCTCAAAGTCGTGTTGCGTGGCAGATTATTAAATGCAGACACCAACCACTTTATAGAGTCTGGCCGCTTTCAGAGACCCCTGGAGACCTCCCGCATCTATTATGTTGACTCACTCTGACTTAAGCTGAAGAAGAATTAAAACAAACAGTTTTTTAAAGATTTATTTTTACTTATGCATACAAGAGTTGGGGGGGGTGCGGTGAGAGGAGTCACCAGAGACAGAGCGGGGAGCAGAACATCAGACAGACTGAAACACACTGCTGAGAGGAGCAGCGGGGAGACAGGAGGAGTCTGCTGCACCATGTGGGTCACTCCCTGGCAAGAGATCAAACTTGTGCTGCAGTGGCTGCGGACAGCTTCTCGCTGCTGCGTCTTCACCCCTTGCACAAGGGGAAGTCCCAGACAAAAAATGTTTTAAGAAAAAAACCTTTATTCCTCTAAAGTCTTCAAAGCAATGTTCTCAAATCCAGGACTTGCCACCAGTATCTTAAGAGAGATGGGTATTCCTGCTGCTGACATTGGCATTGAGTAAACAATGCCTCTACGGGTGAAAAGAAAGGAAAAACTGCCCTCCTGCGTTACCCCCGAATCTGGCGGCTTTCGTGAAGTGTTCTGGCATCGGAAGACACTCTGACATAAAATGTGGACAAATATACATACATTTGCCCCAATCAGTTCCGCTGGGCAGAGGACTCGGGAGGGTCAGGTGTCCGTCTTGTTCCTCCTGGGTTTATCCACAGCACTCTGCTTAATGGGGGACTTTAAACAAGGTGACCTTAGGAATCATCCAGAATGGTCACTTGACAGATAAGCTCGCCTGACCCAGATAGGGTGACTTGAGTAGCCAAGATAACATGCAGCGTAAATTGGCTAGGAGGAGCTCTGGCCTGCTGATTCCTGGACCCACGCTGGTGGCTTTTCGAGACACCCCTTCCTTATTGTATGACCATAAAAGTTCAGGGAGGGAAGGACAAGTCAGAATGAAACACTGATAGAGAAGTTTTGTGAGGAGCTGGTTGTCACAGAGGGATTCTGCCTGTTTCCATACTGCAAGGATGAGGGTTCTGAGTCTGTGACATTTCACAGAAATTGTCCGGGACCAGACGTAGAAAACAGGGTTCAATGTGGCCCCTCTGGCGTGTGAATGCTGAACCCTAGCGGAGTGGCTTGACTTCTCTAAGGCTGGGATTCTTCGTTTGAAAAAATGTCAGTGATAAGTGAAACCAGGCATGTATTGAGACTAATACGTACTTTGAGCTAACAACCCCGTGCGTCAGGAACTGTTAGTTTTTTTAAGTTCTGGATGGCAGAAAGAGCATGAGTCTGACTACGAGCGGCTGTGTGTGAGTGCCAGCGCTGTGTGTCACTGTCTGACCTTCATGACAAACTGAAGTCAAGAACCTTGTTTATTTCACAAGCCAGAAAACTGAAGGCCGCAGAGGAGAAAACCACACCGGTCACCCACCGGTGACTGAAACTCCTCTCTCCCACCCATGAGGCTGTGTTCTCCCTCTTGCCTGGTTATTTTTTAATCATGGCAATGATTTGGAAACAGTATAACTATTGTGTGACGGTTGAATGGAATATTTTGAGTTATTGAAATACTGCTTCTTGAAAGTTTTCTTGAAATGCTTAGTAGACTCTTCTGCCTAGGGTTGCTGAGGAAGTTTTAGGTGCCCAGGAAGGGGAGTGGATGGGCTTGGGTGGGGAGGGTGGCAGACGGATGGGTACCAGCTGTCCCATGTGATAAGACCTTTGTAAAGATACCAGGCCAGTGAGTCAAAGAGCAAGGCCTGCCTAGCGCCAGTGAGAGCTGGCACGTGTGTGAGAAGAAGTCTCGGGAGTTAGGCCGGGCTGCCCTGTAGCACAGTGACCGCCAGCCTGTGGCCCAGGGTGACTGTTGTAGTTCCCACAGTCTAGATGAGGATGAAGGAGGAAGGAAAAGGAGCACTCTTTCCCTCGGGACTGCAGTCCAGAAGCTACGCGTTCTACATGGCCCGTTGACCAGATTGGGTCACAATGCAGGACCTGGGGTGTCTTTAGCCAGCCGGCCACACCTGAGCTCGTGTCCGGTCTTGACGGCCTAGGGCACAGTGGATGTGGGGGCAGCCAGCACGGGCTTGGGGACGGTAGAACTAGGGAGAGAGCGTTAGTCAGGCAGCACACAAGACCGGAAGCCGGGTTGCGCTGCTCTGCCTTTCCGTGGGGTTCTCGCCGCGTGAGATCTGGTTTCCCCCACCACCATCGTCCTGAGAGACGCTGAGTGAAGCCCCATGCCACTTCTCTAGGCCGCTGGGTACTGGATGGGACACAGCTGATAGCGGCTTCAGGTCAAAGTCAGTTTCGTTATTTTAGGTGAAAGAACCCGAACACGAGATTGCATGCAAAGTGAATCACCACTTTAATTCACAAGGGAAAAGTGGGGTTGGGGGGGCGGACAACATGATGTGAGTGCTTGGTTTTTGGTGTTAGGATTACCCTTTTTTTTTTCTTTTCATTTTAAAATGAATTATATTCCAAAATATCTAGTTTCTTCAATGAGCACCTGTGAACTTTGTAGTCGGAGAACATTAAAGGCATATTTATGTCTTCTTACCAGTTCTAACATAAACCTATGAGAGTAGCACATATAAAATTGCCTTGAAAACTATAAAGGCAAATTCAAAAAGCAAAAATTTTAAGACGTGTCATCATTGGTTATTTTCCAAGGACAGGATGTCCCTGGCAAGGCAATGCCTTTAGGTGTTATTGATTACTCAAAACCAAACCAAGCCAGATCTGAAAGATACTTTTTCTGTATTAACTTTGCTCGCATACTGGCTAATCCCTACCTAACACTTACTGGACAGGAGTTTTACACATACAAAGGCTGTTCTGTCATTACGCCTTTTTGTGACGGAGCAACGGAGGCTTGCGGGATTAGGTCACCAGCCTGAGACAGCACAGTTCTTGACCTAAGGTATCCTTTTCCAAAAAACGCGCAACTGTCAAACTGGTCATTAAAACTAACCTATCTGCGGGCCCTCCCTGGTGGCGCAGCGGGTTAAAGCACAACACTGAGAATCTAAAGCCACTTCCTCATGAGTTTGATTCCTGCCTGCCCTGGAGGTAACCACATGGCGTGGCAGACCTCTCCTGACCTGCCCACTGCTCCCCTCAGCAGTGTACTTCGTCGATCTGCCTGTTCTGCTCCCCACTCTATCTCTGGTGAAGCCTCTCGCCACCCCTGAGCCTCTGACCTGTACCCCAGTTCTGTATGCACAAATAAATCTTTAAAAAAAAAAACAACTAACCTATCTGCATAGACTCATTATAGCTGAAGAAGTAGAAAAAATAGAGCTATCCACAGATCCATACCAACTCTAGATCTCACAGGGGAATTCTATTTTCTATCTACTGCTAAAGAGTAGATAATCCCAGTGCTACTTAATATAGTCCAGCATGTAGAAAACGAAGGAAAACTTCCAAGTCCATTTTAAGAAGCAAATCTTATTGATCCCATTACTTGATAAAGATGGCACGGAGAGAAAACCGAATAGACCAACCTCTGTCATGAATGACAGTGTAAAAATCTGAAAAACAGCAAACAGAATCCGTAGCATGGGTGTGGCTGTGTCTCAGGCCACCTGTGAACTAACACCCTCACTAAATCAAAACACACTGAATGTTAAAAACTGTGCCAAGTACATACAGGAAAGCAGACTCATTGGGTATGTACAGTTGGTGAATTTTCACCAGTTGGGCATTGGCTGGTTACAGACCCTATCTGTGATAAGAACCACAGAACCCTTCCTCCCCATTCCACTCCGAGCCCCTCAGTATGGCAACTGTCTTCATTCTTGCCACAGGTCAGTTTCACATTGATTGATTTGTTTATCTATTAGGATTCTCTCCATCAGGTGTCATCACCATCCATCACCATCACCCATAGTCCACCACTGTAGTCCATTGTGTTTCTTCCCTCTTAGTTTCTATCCCTCTCGCCCATCATGCTTCAGTTTTATAGTCAGTTTTCAGGGTTAGCACCTTCCCCCGGTTCTTACTTGGGTTTCTTTTTTTTTTTTTTAAAGATTTATTTATGCATACAAGAACTGGGGTACAGGCTAGAGATGGGGGGTGGTGTGAGAAGAGTCACCAGAGACAGTGTCCCCACACTGTCAGAAAAGGCAGGTTGACTGAAGTACACTGCTGAGAGGAGCAGCAGGCAGGTCAGGAGAGGTCTGCTGTGCCACGTGGGTCAGGTCCCTGGCCAGGGATCGAACTCACGCTGCAGTGGCTGCGGACAGCTTCATCGTGCTGCCCTCTAACCCATTGCGCCACCAAGAAGAGGCCTAAGTTCGGTTTCTCTATATTCCATGTGTTTAGTAACAATACCCGGTGTCTGTTTTGTAAGTGAACTCATGCAGGATGCATTCTTTTCTATCTAGCCCCTTTCCCTCGATATTTGTAAGATTCATCCATACTGATGTATACAAAGTGGATTTGTCCTCAATCAATACTTAACATACAATATGCCATAATTTCTTTGTCCAGCACATTTTTTTTTATTATTCTTATTGGTTGAAGACACTGCATATGGGTGGAGGCATATGTTCACACATAGGAAGACTCCAGACACCACCAAAGACCCCACAATCCTCTACTCAGACCATTGGGCCCTCTTTGCTTTGCACCCCCACCCCTCCGGTAACCTCAATTCTGCAGACAATTTCTAGGGTTTGTTTTGGTTTCATTTTGCTGTTGCTTTGTTTTGTTTCTTTGTATTCCACATGTAGTGAAAACGTGAGGTATTCGTCCTTCTGACTTGTTTCATTTAGCGTCATCCCTTCTAGCTCATCATGTTGCTACAAATGGCAGGACTTCCTCTTCTTCTATAGCTGAGGATATAGCCCACGCCATCCTAATCCACTCCTCTGTTATTGGGAACTGGGTGTCCCCAGAACCTGAATATGATAAAGAGTATCTTCAAATTAGAGCCTTTGTATTCTTTGGACAAATACCAGAGTGGAATTGCTGAAGCATATGGTGGATCTGTTTTTAACATTTTGAGGAAACTCCACGCCATTTTCCTCAGGGGTTGGACCAGTCTGCATACCCACCCCAGTGTACTAGAGTTCCCTTTCTCCATCCCCATCAACACTTATTTCTGATCTTTTTGCAAAGGGCTACTCTCATGGGTGTGTGGTAGTATGCCATTGTGGTTTCGATTTGCATTTCCTTGACAAAAATGGTGAGCATTTTTCATGTGCCTGTTGACCATCTATCTGAATGTGTTCTTAGGGGAAGTGTCTAGATGGTCCTTTCTTCTGCCCATTTCTTCTGCCCATTTGTTTTCATTTCATTAAGTTCTTTGAAAATCGTGACTATCAGCCCTTTGTCAAATGTATGAATTACATATATTTTCTCCTGTCCTTACGTTTTAGTGAGTGTCTTTTGCAACTGAGCTTCATGTAGACCTATTTGTCTACGAAGGCAGTACATGAACATTTTGGTTGCTTCATCTCATGATCAACCCTCAGTATAGTTTCCTTTTTCCATTTTAGCCATTGTGTTGCATAGGTCATAGTGTCAAATTAGAGTTTTACTTTACATTTTCTCAATGCCTACTAAGAATATTCTTGAAACCATGCTTAGGTTCTCAGGCCGCCTGAATTTTAGCTCACTTTGCATCTGTAAACAGACCCAGGATAGGACTGATGTGGATGTGCTTTGTCTCTCTGCATCAATGTGACCTATATTGTCCTGTCTCAGAGTGGTGGATGGATGATGAAGAGAGCCCATCAGTAAAAAATTCATTTCAAAGTTACTCAAGTTCTTGTTTATAATTCTCAGACATTATGAAAAGAAATATATAGGCTATGGTAGTGCCTCTCTAAATCTTTCTATCTTATCCAGATCTTACAAATATAGTCAACCCAGCACATGCATAAGGAGAATTATGAGAGAACTTTGAGCAAGAAAATATTTCCAAAGTTCATGTGGGATGGATAAATACAACCTCAAAACGTAGAACAAACAAAACCACAAACCTGCATCTTATCTAACATCTCACTGGGTGTTCTAGCCAGTGCATCAGGCCCGACATAGAAATAAAGAGCATGTACATTGGAAAAGGCTCCAGTTTCCTTGCACAGATGAGATGATTGTGTATGTAGATAGCATTGTCTATGTTCGATTCCTGGCCCAGAATCGAACTCTTGCCTCAGTGGCAGATGATAGCTTCATAGTGCTAAGACTTTAACCCCTACACCAGCAGGGCAGCCCCTGAAACCCTATTCTTAATTGTCAAAGACTGAAAATTACCCAGATGTCCTTCAGCAGGTGACTGGATAAGCCAAATGTGGTGCATTATTCAGCAATCAAAAGGAACAAGTTATCAACAGAGCCACACGTTGGATGAATCACAGTGGAGTTGTGCAGAGACAAGTCAATCTCAAGAGACTACATACTATATGATTCCATTTTCTTGAAAAGAAAAAACTAGTGAAGAACATACCAAAAGTTTCTAGAGGTGGAGAAGGCGTGACCTCAAATGCACCAGGGAGTTTTGGGGGCTAGAACTGTTCCATCCTGATTGGGGATAATGTTTTTATGAAACTAAGCTTGGGTCACAAAAAGTCAGTTGCATTTTTTGTTAATTTAGAAAGAGAAATCCACCTCTTGCATGACAAAAGCACCCTAAGCAAATTCAAAAAACCAAATGCATTTGTTTTTTGTTAGAAAAAAATATTTACATGACTCATATCACAGCACTGGTCTCCCCAAACCATGTAACCCTTAAGTGTCGATAACAAGACCAAAGTACTCCCTGAAAGAACAGAGTATGAACAGACAGTCATGTTAGAGGAAATTGAAATGACTTAAAATTTGAATAGATGATCTCCCTTATGCATCAGCAAAACACACATTTCAACTATGATCACAGCACCATTTCTGAGACTGGCAAAAGTCAGCTAGGCGATCTTGCTCATTGCTGGAGGTTAAGGTATGCATGAAAAATTTGGCATTAACTAGCAACTATTTCTTTTGACACAAGCATATTTATTCTGTGGAAAATGAAGTACAGTCAAGGTTACTCCTTGCAGCACTTTTTGTAACAGTCAAAAAAATGGAAAGTAGCCAAAATCTAGCACTGGGGAACAAAGCAAATATCCCAGGCTGCATCCACTCATTGAGCTATTCCGCAGCTACAAAAAAGAACAAGGAAGAAAACAAAATGGCAAAATAACAAAAACAATTCTCGGACTGTGAAAAGTATGGTGCGACCAGAGGGCAGGGGCGGAGGGAGGGGGTGCGGGAGAAGCTGGAGGGGTGAGTGTCATAGGGTCCTGGCCCTGGAGCGCTGGGGTGGGGGCAGGTAGACGTGCACGCGGTGAGCTGTGAAGTGTACCCCAACATTATGCAGCTGTGTTCCAAGTGATAAATGAATACAATTTGTTTTTTTTTAAAGATGTATTTATTTATGTTTACTGTGTACAGAACTGGGGTACAGGCCAGACATTCACCAGAGGCAGAGTGGGGAGCAGAACAGGAAGATGTACTGAAGTACACTGCTGAGGGGAGCAGCCGTGGGGACAGGAGAGGTCTGCTGCGCCATGTGGGTCACCTCCGGGGTGGGGGATCGAACTCATGCTGCAGTGGCTTCAGAGATCTTCACAACACGGTGTTTTAACCTGTTGCACCACCAGGGAGAGCCCACAATTTAGTTTTTTTTAAAAAAAAAGAACGAAGAAGATTTCTGTGCCCTGACATGGCTGATTCTCAGTGTAGACATCCTCTACTCCTTGCACGTGCTGATGTTACAGAGGGTCCACTCTGTTCCCAGACTAGGCGTAGCTGTGTGATGTTCTCCAGCGTTCGGGGGCCACAGGAGAGTGTCCGTCAGTGCCACAGCACCTGGAAACACCTCCTGTGTGTGGTGTCGGCAGAGTACTTTCACGTCACACTATTCTCACCTAAGGAGGGTCTACCTGTCTGCAGGTGGAGGAGCCGAGGAGAGCCTGTGTCAGTTACCATTTTGTGAGAAAAGCAAGATGCAGAATGGCGTGCGTATGTGGCATTTGGGTCAAGGCCATGGGTGTCAGCCCAGATGTGGGTGTTCATTCTACGGGAAGGAACCCTGGAAGAGTAAGCCAACGAGTAGCAGGCGTTGCTGTGGGTGGAAAAGAGCACAGTGGGAACGGAAAGGGAAGAAGAGTGGCAGAAGCAAAATGCCCCCTGGGTGTTTCACGTCGACTGGGCGGGGGTGGGGGGGTCATTTATATAAATTGCTTGTTTTAAAGTGCAAGCTACATTAACCATTAGGATAAAAGTCCAGGGAGAGGTGTCCACCAGCCTTGTGGGACACAGGGCAGGCGGACGAGTGTGGGCGAGTGGAGACAGGAAAGCAGAACAGGCACCTTCCCTTGCAAGAAAGAAGCCCAAAAGCAGAAGTCGGTGGAACTTCATGCAGAGGGAACAGCCAGGGCGACTCACTGACGGGCACTGGCCATGTAGAGGACACATGGTGTGGAGGCGAAGGCTTGGATTCAGACCCTGAGGGCTGAACAGTTGGAGGCAAGTCCCTGAAATTCTCTGAGCCCGTTTGTTCACGTGTAAATGGCACCAATAAACCCACCTCACATGGGGACTGTCACGGTTAAGTGACAGACGTGCTAGGTGGCTTCCGACCGGCTGGGCCATGTGAACAAGTAGACAGGGGCCTCCTACTTCCTTCCTGTTGCCGCCCCCAACCCCCCGGGCCTGGACCTTGCGCCTGTGAAGGCCAAGGAGCCCCCCGGACCTGGTTGGAAGAGGGGGAGATCCGCAGGCTGGCAACAGCAGAATCCTCCTGCAGACAGGGAAGAAAAGGGCAGGCCCCGTCCCAAATGGTTCTCCTGCCACCGCCTCAGCTCGCCTGCCACTGTCTGCCTTGCCATGGACGTTCCCAGCCTCGGGACCCCGAGAACCAGGCAAGGCCACTGTGAGGGCCTGGGTGGGGTACACCACAGACTCACTGTGCTGCAAGTGGGTTGCAGGAAGGCAGGGCGGGAGGCGGGGCCGGCTTCGGGACTGGGAGAGACTCAGCTTTTTCTCACCACACAGTCAGCCTCCCCTGCCTTTCTCTTGGTTTTCTGGCCAAGCAAAGCCTCTTTAAACAATTTAGTTTGTATTGACAAATATTTATTTTACCAGTCACCACGCTGAGTGCTCTGAGCAGGGTGCTGGGGTTGCTTTGGGCCACAAGATTTAGAATTTCAGGCTGGCTGGGATTCGAGTCCCCGATCTGGGATGTCCTAGCCCGGAGAATGACTTCATTTCTTCAACCCTCGGTTTTTAAAGCTGTCAGATGGAGAGAGCATATTTAATCAAATCTAGAATGCCTGTGGTTAAGGGTGTACATTATGTGCTTGCTTCTGAAAGGATAAATACTGTCGATGAAGCACTGATACGCTGCTTACGCAGTCATCCCTTGAGCGGCCGGAACTGGCACGCCAGCCTTTCGAGGGCTTCGTTCATCTGTACCAGAAAAATCAGACAGCTTCTCCCACCTCCTGTCGCTCTGCTTGCGAGGTGATGGACGAGCCTTTTCTGTACTTTGCAGTAGGTAAAGGTGACCTGGCCTCATCCTCCACGGGCAAATCTTCCTTTCTTAGTCCTCAGTTTTCTTTTGCAAAAAAGAGACAAGTGTGATCATCTCTCTAACAACGTATTTCCAAGTCCATGTTTTTCTGTGTTTACATAATCCCAACAATGTATGTAGCGCTAAAGTTAATGAATGAGTTTGTGCAAACACAGGCAGAGACCATTACTTACCCTCCCGGCTGGCCAATGCTCATGGTAAATGACATTAATTGTGGGTGTCTCAGAAACTGAGATGTTAGTGAAAAAATACATGCGTATTTTTATAAATAATATTTAAGCGTACATAGGTTTTACTACTGATAGTATAATTGTAGTATTTTATATCCTCTTATAAAATATAAGAATGTCATCACCCTCGTGAAGTCTGGTGATGATAGAACTAAATAACGCCTGTAGACCAAAATGTGAGCCGTTATGGCTTCAGGACGGAGGTGGGGGTAGGACACAGTCCTAGCCTTCTGGAACTAGAGTGTATGTTCTGAGGATTAGAGCTAAAAATGGGCTACAAGAGAGTGGATAGGCGTGACTGTTCAGCGAGTTCCTTTCTTTCCTGAGGGGTCCCTGTATTCCTGCTCTGCCAGCGCTGACCCACCCGCGTCGCCAGTGTTGGCTGCGATCTTAATACCCACAGTGTGGTCCCTGCAAAGGGCCTTCTGGACCTGTAGTCAGCAGTCAGCTCCATGGCCAGTGGTGTGGACATACTGGAGGCAACTGCTAGAGCCTTAAATCTTGCCCATGTGCCTTTAAAGTGGACAGCCAGGGTCTTCCTGGTGGTGCAGGGGTTAAAGTCTCAGCTCTTACCAGCTACTGTGGCACGAGTTCAATCCCCTCCCGGAGCTGACCCACATGGCACAGCAGACCACTCTTGTCCTGCCCACTGCTCCCCTCAGCAGTGGATTTCAGTGGATCCACCTGTTCTGCTCCCCACTCTGTCTCTGGCGAAGCCTCTCATCCCCCACACTTCTGGCCTAGGCCCCAACTCTTGCATGTTCTGAGGCACATGGTGGCGCAGCGGGTTAAAGCACAGCACTGAGAAGCTAAAGCCACTTCTGCATGAGTTCGATCCCCGCCTGCCCTAGAGGTGACCACATGGCGCGGCAGACCTCTCCTGACCCGCCCGCTGCTCCCCTCAGCAGTGGACTTGGTCGATCTGCCTGTTCTGCTCCCCACTCTGACCCTGGTGAATCCTCTCACCCTCCACATCTCTGGCCTGTACTCCAGTTCTGTATGAATAAATAAATAAATCTTTTAAAAAAAAATAGCCATGAGGGAGCCAAGAGAACAGCTGAGAGCAAAGGAGCAGTTTGGGGAAAGTAGAAGCAAGGTCTTGAAGACGAGCGAGAAAACAAAGCCGTGGATGAGGAATGGGAGCCTTTCGGGCTCTGGAGGACTCGGTGTGTCGGCCCTGGAGGCCTGACGCAGCAGCCCCACGGATTATTAGGGAGCAAAGTGGAGCCTGGCAGAGGGGAAGGCTTGATGGAGATGAGGTTTCCTGCAAGTCCAGCGTGATTTCTCCTCCTCCTCCCTGATTTTCTCCCTAGCGACTGTATCACGGACTCTCAATTCGATGGAAACATCTAATCTACCCACAGAACAGTCTGTTAGGCAATATTACTTTTCATCACACCCAGGGAAGAACTTGGTAACTAATATTCAGAGAAGTCCTTGGCTTTTAGGAGAGACTTGAAAAAAAAAAAAAAAAGAAAGAAAGAAAAATCCTGTATGTCAGCAACAAAAATATCTTTGTTAGGCGGAGTAGAGCAGAAGAAAAACAAACGCCAAATAAGGGACGTGAGCTTTTTTTTCCACTTATATAAATAGACTTTTGGATAAAAGGGCAAAGGACACGGACATTCCATTAAAATAATATTTTAAAAGCTGTACATGACAGTAAAAATTGTGTTGTAGGATAAAGTTGACACACACACACATGAATCCTTATGTAAACATGTATCTCTTCCATATATTTATTTCATACTAAATAAGTAAATAAATAAATGTGTGTTTAGTCTCAGAGGTCTAGAAATAAATATGAGAGCCCAAGTATGGCCAAAAATAGCCACGATGAATGACTTAACGTTCTGAAACTCAGCCGAGGCCCCTGTCCTGTAAAAACTGAGTCTCTGATGAACTCTAAACTCGCCTTGCTGATCATTTCATGCCTCAGAGGCTGACCAGCTGGAAAGAGAGGATCTTAGTGAAAGTCTGGGAACACGAGAGCACAGAGGCCCTGCCAGCAGGAAAGGCGCTGTGCCCCTCACTCAGGCTGGTTCAAGCCGAGCCGATGGCGAGCCAAGGGGAAGGTTTCCAGCAGGCCCTGAGCAGCAGGGAAGAGCCGAGGGCCTCCCCCGGGTCAGGGCAGGGAGAGAAAGGCCCCAGCCCGGCCTCTCTCTGCAGGCCTCGGGCTGCCTGGTTTCCCAACTAGTCTGCACTAGAAGGCTCCAGACCCTTCCTAACACCAAGGGTCTAGGGGACACGGGGAGCGCAGGAAGCGAAGGCTTGGGACTCTGGGGGGGACCCTGGCCTCTAGCAAGGCTCTGGGGTCTGCGTTTGCGCACCACCAGTTGCGGAATGGTAGAGGGCCTGGGAGGGAACAGAAAACACCCAGGGGCTCCCAGGTCTCTGGGTGAGCGGGTGGCCAGCACCCAGGCACCGTCTCAGGCTGGCCCAGGCACCCACAGCAGGGAACAGAACCTACAGGGGTCTGGGCAGGGAGACAGCGTGATTGCTCTGGCATCAACGCTTCCTTCTGGCACCTGCTTTGTTCTCTCTGAAAACTGTGTCTCTGCTGCCTACATCTGGGCCAGATGCTCAGGAGCGACTGCCCCAGGCTCTTCCTCCTCCCACCTTCTGCATGTGACTGCAGGAGGCTGTGGCCCTTCCCAGGAGACAGGGCTGGTGCCCTGGGTTGACCCGTGTGTCTCACCCCAGTTCATAGAGCCATGGATGTTTGTGTGTGTGTGTGTGTGTGTGTGTGTGTGTGTGAGAGAGAGAGAGAGAGAGAGAGAGAGAGAGGGAGGAAGGAGAGACAGAGACAGAGACAGAGAGATGTAGGAGCAAGAAGGTGAACAGATCAAGTTCTCAGAAAGGGGCGGGATGGGTCTGGTCCCACCATGTTAGAAACCCTTGGCTCAGGGAGCTCCACGCCACAGATTTTAGGAAAACCAACGTTAAAACTGTCCAGACAGAAGCAATAGATCAGTATCGAAGACCAGTCTGTAAAAGCTTGGTTGGCTCAAGAAGTATGAGAGCTTAAGAAAAGGGAAGTTCTGAACAAGAAATTGTACCTTTTTTTTTTTTTACTCATTTTACTCATTTGTTTTACAAACTTTTTTAAAAATTATATAACAGTTTATTTTTACATCATTTTGTACATTTTTTTTTCCATCTCAATTGTAATCCCCACGGGTTTCCCATCACCATGTTACCCGTGTGCCATCACCATAGTCCAGTGCATTTCCCTCCCCCCTTCCCGTTTTTGATCCCACTCCCCACTCCACCCCCACAGAATGTCTCTGGTCTATGGTTGTTCATTATTTTTGTTATTTTCTCGCCTGGTCCAAAAGTTTATTTTTACATCATTTTGTACATTTTTTTTC
>NW_004567111.1:5919789-5945640 GCF_000260355.1 Condylura cristata
TGTTCATTATTTTTGTTATTTTCTCGCCTGGTCCATTATACTCCTGCTATGAGTGAAACCATCCGGTATTTTTCTTTCTCTTTCTGGCTTATCTCGCTAACATGATCTTTTCCAGCTCCATCCAAGTTGCTGCAAAAGACATGTGCTTCTCTTTTTGGTGGCTGAGTAATATTCCATTGTGTATATGGACCACATCTTTCTAATCCAGTCATCTACTTTTGGGCAATTGTACCTTTTTCTGTCTCTCAGAACAAATGGCGAGATTGCTCGAGAACATTGGTTGTACGTGGGTGACAACCAGTCAGAGGATGTATAGGCAGCAAGTCCGTGGTGTTCTAGAACTGCAAGGTATCAGGAATGCAAAGACCAGATATACAAGAACTTAAAAAGAAAGATTTGAAATAAGAAGGACAACATGGTAACTCACTGGGTGCAATGAGGAAAGCAAAACTTTACAGGTCTTCTCAAGGTATTTCCTAAATGGAGAAAAGCAGTTTTGCTAGTGGAATATTTGCTAAATATTTAGTCACACGGTTCTTCAGTCATTAAAAATAAAAGTGATCCGGGGCCCTCCCTGGTGGTGCAACAGGTTAGGACGCAGCACTGCAAGCCGGCTGCAGCTGCTTCAGTGCAAGTTGGATCCCCGCCTGCCCCGGAGGTGACCACAGGGCGCGGCAGACCTCTCCTGACCCACCCGCACTCTCCTCAGCAGTGGACTTTGTCGTTCTGCTCCCCACTCTGTCTGTAGTGAATCCTCTCACTGCCCTTGCTCCTCTGGCCTGTACCCCAGTTCTGCATAAATAAATAGATCTTTAAAATAAATAAATCAATAAAATGAAAGTGATCTGGGTATAGCACTGAAGGGTATTTTTTTCTTCACTGGTCTATCTTTCCCCCCTTAACTATTTTAACTATGTATATATAAAGAGAATCAAGTTAAGCACTGATAAAAGTGCTTAATGTCCATTTTCTTTCTTTCTTTTTTTTTAAATAGGAATTTCTTTTCAGTGCAGTGGGGGAGAAACAGATCCTTAAGAGAGCTCAAGGACTAAAACCAAGAAGGAGTAAAGGAAAAGATCTTAGCGCTTTAAATGTGCTGAAAGCCGTAGGCCTAAGGAAACCATTTCCCTGAGCCCTGCAAAAACTTTACAATTATTCCCTGGAACCAAGAAAACTCAAGACAGGTTCAAAGAGTGAAAAGGTGGAGGCAAAAGTTGCCTTAACTTGGACTGTCGACCCTGTGCCCTGGGGCAGCAGTGGCTGGACGCCCTGGCCAGGAGCTGGGTGGCAACCCAAGCCTGCAGTGATGGGTATTTTCCCATGGCACAGGCTGGTCCAGGGCGGAGTTCCCGAAGAATGGTCCATCCCATCGGGGGACCCACAAGGTTCCTTTGTGAACCTCAAACTGTTCTAAGAACCCAAATCCCCTCTTGATCCTTATGTGTGATTAATGCGCAAGCTCTCCATTTCCATTAACAAAACCCCAAATCTCTTGCACATAATCTATGTGAGGGGATCACTTATTGGGGTGCTTCTTCCCATACTGCCCCCCCAGGGTAGACAGGGACTTTGTGCTCGCCCACTAATCCTGTGCCTCAGAGATGGATGGGAGGCTTCTGTGCCCAAAATAAAATCACTCAAAGATGCTTTGTCTCCTGGCCTTAGTTTTCCTGAAACCAGGGCTCCCTGGAGAATTATGCTCTTTTCCTTTGAAGACAGCTGTGGAGAGTGTCTGGGAGCGGGAGGGACTGCTCCCACCTGGGGACTTTGCTCCCTGGTGCTCCCAGCAAGTGTTGAGACGTAGGTGGGGGCATGGAGACTGGGCCCCAAGAACAAGGTTCTACCGGAAGGAAGCAGAAACCAGCCAGGCTCAAAGGGACCAAGGCGAGTTGTGAACATGGAGGTAACAGCACAAAACACAGGCAGGCCTGTGCTGAGTCTCCCACAGAGCTCCTGACTTCCACAGAGACTCTGTGAAGAGTGGCGAGGGAGTTCAATAGAATGGAAATTTATATTTCTTCCACACTCAGGGGAGGAAGTTTTACGTTGATATTTTTAAAAAAGCTGCATTTTTTTTCATGCACACTCTGAGTTGGTGAATCAGGCCTTGAGGCTGCGGCTTCAGTCACTACCCTCCAGGGCTGGAAGCGAGAAGTGACAGGGTTGAGCCCTGGGGGCTCTGCAGGAGCCTGACTGGTGGCCTGGAGCTCGGGACCTTGGCCGAGGTTTGCCTAAGGGATAGTTAGAGTTCCTTCTCTTTAGGCAAACACTACTTATCAGGATTTTAACATTTCCAATTTCTGTCGGCCCACTTCCTTTAATTAATTTCTACTAGGTGAGAGTCATCATTTTCAATTCATTTGTTAAGGCTTCCCGGACAACTAACTGCCATTCCATTCAGTGTTTCTTGCGCTGCTCTAACGGCACAGATTGGGCCTTTAGCATCTCCTTCAAGTTAGCTCCTCTGGGCTCTCGGCCCCTTCCCCATCAGTGTTCAGTGTTGAAGTCACTTTCTTGCTTAACGGCACCAAGTGTTTTGGGGTTCTTTTGTATGTCCTCCGTCCAAACCCTGGAATCATTTCTAAAAGCAAAACATACCCTGATTCCTTTTTGTAGAGTGGCATTTAGGAGCCAAGTTCTGCACTGTCTGGGTGCTCACTGTTGGTGGGGCTTATTGTTGGAGGTGGCTTTTACACCCTCTCAGCTAAGAGGAAATGTGTGCTGTGTGACTGCGTGTGCATGCGTGTGTGTCCCCACAAATCTATGCTCATCTATCTAGATCTACCTCTAGCTTTATATAGCCTTGAACTCACGCTGATGCTACCAGTTCCAAATCAGTATGCCAGAGAACACCTTTTTGTCTTCCCTTTGCTCATATTTCTCATTCCTTTTTCCAACCGTGAGGAACTTAGCTCTTATCCTAAATATATCCTATTCATTTGCTCAAGATTTGAGTACACAGAAAGTAATTTCAGAGTTACCAGCCCATACCACCAAGAGGTAAATCCATTAGCTACAGTTAAATATGTCTGTAGTGTTTTTTTAGGTAAAATTTACAGAGTGAGATGTACACATCCTAATACACATTCCGGGACACTCAGTGAATACACAAATCCAAGAAATCCAGACCCTGATCAAGATATGGACTGTTCCTCGTGTTCTGGAAAGTTCTTTCCCCTCCTTTGTAGTTATTCCTAGGTCCCATCAGAGATAGCCACAGTTCTGCTTTCCAGCACCAACAACCCCCAAAGATGAGTCTTTCTTGTCCTGTCACTTCACATGAGTGGGGTGTAACGGCAGGTGGCCCCGTTTCACTCTGGCTGAGCTCGGTGTCTGGAGGCACCCAGCGTGTCTGATGTCTTAGTTCTTTCTTGTCACTGAACAGGATTTCATGACAGGCACGTTCCATATATAAAAGCCCATCACTGGGCTTTGTATTGCTTCCAGTTTGGGGCCGTGAAGGCAGCTACCTGTGTTCCTGTTGGGAAAGGAGCTGGGGTGTGGCAGCAGCGCCGTCGGGCACCCCTCTGCCCTCCGAGCCCAGCTCTGCCAGCCGTGCCTGAGCGACCTGCAGCAGTGTGGCAGCCCGAGGGCAGCGGCCACACACCACGTGGCCCGGACTTCCGGGCATGCGCAGTGAGCTGGGAACTGTGCACCTGCTTGTGGGGTCACGTGGCTCCGCAGAGGCCCCAGCAGGATTCAACCCTACCTGCCCTCAGCGGGGACCATCTACTGCGCCTCGCATTCCTTCCCCTGCCAGCCCAGTTGTACCTGCCCAGGCTTTCCCACACCGAGCCCCACAGCCGAGCGGTCTCCCCCTCTTCCCATCACCTACAAAATGCATTTCGACGTCAGAAATGTTGAGATGTAAAAGATCGTCTCAGCCATACGTGTGGCCTATTTGCCAACCCTTTTAAAAATCATAGTAGGGGCTTAGCAAGTCCTCGTGTGGAAGAAAACATCAGGCAGCAAGGAGAAGAGAAGCTGCGGACCTGGGAGTCGGTTTCAGAAGAACTCTACGAGATAGACACTCGCAGGATTTGAAGAAGAAAGGAAGTCAGACTGGACCATCAGGAGCGCGGCTGAGTAACTGATGATGTGGAGAGTCAGTCAGCGCCAAGAGGCAGCGTACAAGCCGAGAGCTAAGGGGGTGGGGGTGGCTTCCCTTGAACCCTGCTCTTGGCTGGGGGTGCCGGAGGAGAGTCCAGGGTTCTCAGCAGGAGGTGATGCTTTGCTACCATCTCTTTCCAAGGACTTCAGAGAAAAAATGAGCTCAAAAGTCATTTTAATAAGCAGATTTCCTAAACAAGCTTATAGCGACTTGGCTTAAATCCTTTCAGTTCTGTTTCTGTAATCCTCAGAGCAAAGTCTTTCTCAGTTCCCAGGGACACCATTTCCTAGATAGCATACTTGGATTTCACAGATTAAGATGATTTCTGTGGATTAATAGGACGATCACCGGATCAAGAACGTCATGTAATTAAGGACAGGCCAAACTATAAGAAGTAGCTGTTAAGCCATGCGAAGGGTAAACCCAATAGCTGTGTCTTAGTATTTTTAAGAGGGCTTGTTGGCATCCCAAATTAGAACCCTAGGACCTTGAAAAGGCTGCAAATACTTTGTGGAGAAGGAGCAGATGGTCGTTTAGAAAAATGAGCAGGTGACTCTCTACACTCCAGCACCACCCCATTAAGGAAACCAGAGCTTTAAACTTTAAAGCTTTAAACTGGGTAGAAAAATAGTCGAGAGTCATCGTCCCCCTGTGGGGAAGCGGGAGGACTTCTGTTTATCCCAGTAAAGACTTGCATGGAGTGTTATGAGCTCCACAAGTTAAAAGTTGTTTCCTGGTTGATGTTTTAAGTGGAGGTTTCACCTTCTCAGCCTTTCCAGAAAACTATAGGTAACAGACAGTAGGCTGATGTGCTTGGGTAACACCAGCCAGGGGTTAGCTGGATGGACGGCTCTGGGCACCTCCACCCCCGCCCCCATGTCCCTAGAGTGCAATGGGGAGTCACCGGTGGTTCTGGAGCGAGGAGTGCCATGGTCTGACCTTTATTGTAACTGGATCACTCTTTTGAGAACAGATCAAGGGACTAAGGATGGGAAGGAGAAAATAAACTGGGAGGCCTTTGCAGTAATTCAAAGGAAGGATGTTGGAATCTTAGACCAAGAGCATCATGGAGCTGGTGAAAAGGTGTCAGAGCTGGATATAGTTTGAAGTAGAGCCAAATGCATTTGCTGACATGTAAGGCGTGAGGAGGGGAGAAAGAGTGAGGCAAGGATGCCTTGGTGCTTTTGACATGGACAACGGGGCAAGGCGTTACCACACGCTGAGGTGGGAAAGGCAATGGGAGAAGCAGGTGGAGGTGGATCAAGAGAACAATTTGGGATAAGTTGAGTTTGAGGTGTCTGAAAGCACAGATGTTTAGTGAACACTTGGATAGGGGCCAGGCTCCAGGAAGAATTCTGTCAGGGATGGAAATTCAATAGCCATCAACATTGAGTATTGATCTCACCACAAATGACAGTACAGCTGTAATGGAAGGTGGTGGGAGGCAGAAGTTCATATGTGCTCGGGGAGGGGAGTGTAGAAGAAGCAAAAGCTTGTTTTTACACACCAGGTCATCGATGGTTAAGAGCCCAGTTGGAAAGAAACCAAGAAATAGCTCTGTGTGCATTATCAAAAACAGCCCTATCACTTCTGCTGTTTCTTCCTCATCTTTTTTGGGGAAGCATTATTTTAGATTTTTTTTTAAACAACTGTATTCAGGCCTGCTTCTCAAACCACGTGATCCATTCATTGAAGTTGTGCAATTCAGTCCCTTTGTCACATTCACAGGCATGTGAGCCCTCACTGGAATCACACTTTGAATGTTTTCTTACCCCAGAAAGAAAGTCTGCACCCTTTAATCATCTACATGCTCCCACCCCCAGGTGTCCAGTAACCCACTTGCTGTGTCTGTGAACTTGTCTGTTTGGAATATCTCCGGGGAGGAATCATACAAGATGTGACCTTCTATAACCGACATCTTTTATGTAGCTCTTTGGGGTTGTTTGATCCTCCTCCTCCTTCCTTCTCCCAACTTCTGTCCTTTCAACCCAAGTTTCAGGCTCCCGGTCTCCCCCTGAAGAAGCTCATGTCTTCCCTCCTGAATCCCTGCCTGAGCATGGGACCCATAACCGCACTGGTGATGCCATCCACACTTCACAGAACCAGAATGCCCTGGGGCTGCCCTGGGGCTGCCCTGGGGGTGTTCCTGGAAGTGCTTTAACTCTGCTACCTGAACGCAGTGTTGCTGGATGATTTCAACCACCCTTCCAGGCAACTTGGCTTATCTGCCTCACCCCTGGCAAGTTTTATAGAAAACTGAGTGAATCTACTTTTATAATTATTTTAATGTAAAGAACAGTGGTTTCAACACTGCAAGGTTCAGGCATGCAGCTTCACACCTGGATGTCTGTAGATACCACACAAGGTCTAGGTTGCATCCAGGTAACAGTTTACCTGTTCCACGTACCTCTCTTCCCCCTCCCCCTCCAGTAAAAACCATTCTGTAGGCTTTGCTTGACTTGTTTTGGTGTTTTGTTTGTTTTGATGGTTTATTTTTCCACATGAGTGAAACCACGAAGTATTTTTGTCTTTATCTGACTTATTTCACTTGGCATCATTCCCTCAAGGTCTGTCTATGTTGATGCAAGATTTCATCTTTTTTATAGCTCAGTACTATTCCATTTATATATGTGCTTGTGTGTGTGTATATGTCTCTCTCTATATATATATATGTATATATATCACATCTTCTTTAAACTTCCTTCTTTAAACTCATCCATCCACTAATGGGTAGATAAAGACACTTAGGTTGTTTTCAGCTCCTGGCTGTTGTAAATAATTCTGCAGTGAACAGAGGAATGTAGAAATCTTTTCTGCATTTATATTGTGGATTGAATTATGTTGACTTGTGAAATATTTCTAATCCCAAATGTCTCTTTTATATTGAGCAATGAAAGCTTTTTTTTTTTTTTTTAAGATTTACTTGTACATACAGAACTGGGGTACAAGCCAGAGGTGTAGGGACAATGAGAGGCTTCACCAGGGACAGAGTAGGGAGCAGAACAAGCAGACTGAGGAAGTACACTGTTGAGGGGAGCAGTGGGCGGGTCAGGAGAGGTCTGCCGGGCCATCTGGTCACCTCCAGGGCGGGGATCGAACTTACACTGCAGTGGCTGTGGCCAGCTTGCAGTGCTGCGTCCTAACCCGCTGCACCAGCAGGGAGGGCCCTGAAAAGATTTTTTGTTTTTTTATAGACTCAACAGTAGTGCTTTTGTTTTCAGGGATTGGGAGGTTACCTATGACAACAAAACCTTTTCCAGCCTGGCTTTTGACATGGGAATTGAAACAGTGCAGATCCTATTTTGTCATACTTGGGTGTATCAAAGACGTGGCTGTCGTGTCCAGAATGCTATCTTCCTCATAAATAACAAAATTAGAATCTTATTTTCCATGCACAACATTCAGATTTTAATCTTGTTCATCTAAAAAGAGTTTCGCTCAAGCTTTCAGAGCATAATTGATAGCATTTGCAAAGAAAGCCATTTGTTAAATACGTGAGTCTTTAATATGCATTTATTTTATGAATTAACTAACTACCTGAACTGAGAAACAGTTTAATTTGCAATGCAAATGTAACATTTGTACCCAAAAGGACAAACTTAAATGAAACATTTCTTGATTTAAGGTACTTTTAAGATAATAAAGCTGTCAAATATTTCTTGTCTTAAAAGAGTACAATAAAGATGAAAGACAAGGAAAACAGAATCTTGGATCATAGCTTATAAAAGAATAACTATGGAATACAACTTATTCTAAGAAAAATGGGATGCTGTAGAAAGGCTTTTAGTGATGTGATTTGTTCTGCGGTGGGGAGAATCTATTGAAGGGCAAGGGTAGAGCAGGGGGAGAAGCTGGGAGCTTCGAGGGGCATGTCTCAGCCTGGCATGGGCAGCACATGCCTGGGGGTTAGTAGTGTCCCCTCCAGTTGGTCTGAACTGACGGTTGAGACTTTGCTCTTCTACCAAGTTCTTGGGTCTCTACGACGCCCCAGTCACGGACCACATTTTAGCATGGGTTTCCAGGCAGATGGAAGGAATGGATGGATTTCAGAGAATGGAGGGCAGAGGGCATTGCGGCTTACTGGTTAGCTAGGGGAGGAAGAAGGAGCCAAGGCTGGTCCCTGTTTGGAGCAGGGGGCTTCGTGTAGTCTGCATGGTTTATATGGAGAACCCAGGAGGGGAGGTTAGTTTGTGGTAGAAGACCTTGACCTTGGAAAATAACCATGTGGTAACGGCAGGTGGGGAGTTGAATTGCTAAGTCTTGGGGTCCAAACCGAAGACGAGAAACACATATTTGGGAATTATCAGCCAAACGGAATAGTGGGCCTGAGGGAGCAAGGAAGAGTGGGAGGATGAAAGGACCTGAACTGAGCCAGAAGGACCTCCAGCATTTAAGGGCTTGTAAAATGGGCTGCGCCCCTGGGGAGACTGAGGAGAAACCTAAAGGTTTAAAGAAACCAGGAGTATGTGTGATGTAGGCACCAACAGAAGCGAAAGCCCCAGCGGGCAGCTCAGTCCACCACATCAGAGGTTCAAATGCCATGCTGAGAACCAGCAACCAGCAAACCCCTCCCCCAAGATGTTAGGGGGATTTAACACGATTTCTGCAGAGCAGTGGGGTGCACATCTATAGGATGATCTGAACAGGGGGGTAAGTCAGGGGATGAAACACATGGCCATAGAGTTAGTGGGAGGGTAGTTGGTGGGTACGTGAGGGCGAGATAGCTTGTTTGGTATCTGTTAAAAAAGAAGGCACTGGCACTCCCTGATGGCGCAGCGGGTTAAAGCACTGCACTGAGAGGCTAAACCCACTTCCGCATGAGTTCGATTCCCGCCTGCCCCGGAGGTGACCACATGGCGTGGCAGACCTCTCCTGACCCGCCCGCTGCTCCCCTCAGCAGTGTACTTCATCGATCTGCCTGTTCTGCTCCCCACTCTGTCTCTGGTGAAGCCTCTCGCCGCCCCTGAGCCTCTGGCCTGTACCCCAGTTCTGTATGTACAAATAAATAAATCTTTAAAAAAAAAAAAAAAAGAAGGCACAGGAGCCTATTTAAATGTTGATGGGAAAGATCGAGAAGTGACAGAGAATGAAAGAATATTAGAGTCAATGAAGGGGACAAGTGGGAGGGCATGAACTCAGACAGAGGAGACAACCAGGGCCGAGGACAACAGGTGCAGGCGTGTGGTTTCTCACCTGCCGCTTTCTGTTCCAGTGAAGCAGGAAGACAGGTGAGTGCCAAGAGCGTGCGGGTAAAAGCGGGGTGCTGGGCCGCGTGGCACAGGTGGTCTGCAGGGAGTGTGTGCGCCCCTTTGAGCCCGGTGGGGTTCCATCTAGAGACGCTGTGCCCCTCAGTGAGATTTGCGGTGGGTGCTCAGCTTCCCAGCTGCAAGCGAGAGAAAGTGGATCTGGGGTCCAACTGGAAAAGTCCGAAGAGAAATAGAGTTTGGTGGTGTAGGCTGTCAGCAAGATGTCCTAGGGGTATCGCTGGCAGCACACAGTAGGCCAACAGGAGTCATGCTTATTGGTACAGGACAATTCCCAGCATCCTCCTGTTCTCCACCACTGCTGTCCCACCACCGCACCAAATCAGCCAAGTCCCACCTGCCCCAGATGTTTCCCTCCAGGTGGCGGTACAGAACGAGGAGTTGTTTCAGAGGTAGATGTGATGTTTATTTTATATGTTTAGTCATCTTGGTTATTTTATGTGCCTCTGTTTCATTATCTGGTGAGAATATACGGTTGCAGAATTGGGGCCAGTGTTCAGATATTCACCCTGCCCTAGAGTGATGTAATGTGAAGCTAATTTTGAGTTTCTTTCTTTTTTAGAGATTTATTTATTTATGCATACAGAACTCGGGTACAGGCCAGAGGTGGGGGTGGGGGGCGGGGGCGGTGAGAGGATTCACCAGAGACAGAGTAGGGAGCATTACAAGAAGATGTACTGAAATACATTGCTGAGGGGAGCAGTGAGTGATCAGGAGAGGTCTGCTGTGCCATGTGGGTCACTCCCTGGCTGGGATCGAACTCGTGCTGCAGTGGTTGTGATAGCTTCATAGTGCTGTGCTTTAACCCATTGCGCCACCAGGGAGGGCCTTAATTTTGAGTGTCAGTGAATGATTGAAGACCTAAGAAAATTCATCAACAGAGGAGCTATGTTATGTAATTTATAATAATTTTTAGCGATTCCCTAATGAGAAAATCACTCTTCTCTAGGGATAGCTATACTTAAGGTCTCTCTGTTTTTCTTCTTGCACGTGATTTATTACTGTCACTAGTCTGTAAGGCTTGAATTTGGTCTGATACCTGAAAATTAAAAGTTTCTACATAAGAAGTACATTTTAACATGAAGGTCACAATGGGAATGAGTGACAAACTCAGAAACATGCTTCAGTACGAGGAATTAGAAAGTTGGGCAAATGATATTGCTGCTTGCAGACTGAGTTTCTTCATCTGTGGAGTGAGGAAACTAGAAAATATGACTTGGAATACTGACTCTAGCTGCAATCTCCAAGTGGTAGCCACTAGGCACATATAGCCTCTTAAACTTAAATTAATTAAATTAAATTGAATTAAAAATTCAGTTATTTGTTCTCACTAGCCACATTTCAAATGTTCCATGGTCATAAGCAACTCATGGCTACTGTACTGGGCAACACAGGTGTGGAACATTCTCATCTTTCCAGAAGATTCTTTGGGATAACTGGTCAATAATTCTGGTCTTTATGTAATATCCCCAGGGGAGAGAAGAGAAGATACTTCCAGAAGCCAATACATTATCCATTTAATCACACATTTCTAGAGTCCACTTACATGTCAGCTAGCCCAGTAGACCTATGGCAAAGTCATAATAGCCAAACAGTGGAGAGACAATGCAGCTTAGACTTCTTCACCTTCCTGCTCTCTCTGCCTTGTTTCCTTTCTCGCCCTTTATCTTTTATTGTCAAGTCTCAACACTGGATACTCAAAGAAAATTGAACCTGTCCATTTGATCAGGCAGAAAAATAGGGGATGGTAATACAGGGTATTTGGTGCAGGACATGAAAGAAGGGCCCTTAGGTCCTGTGAATGCCACAGCATCCTGTCTGATGCTGGCAGGGGTGGGCACCAGCAAGCTTTGCAGACAGGCGGACACCGAAGGGCAGTGGCAAAGGGTATGTGTGAGTCACAGCCTCCAGCAGTGACTAGTAGGGTCTGTCTTGAATTATGACCCTATTACAATGCCATGGTTGAAAGCAATGTGAACATAATTAGCAACAAAAGCTTCTTAAGCTGTTAGCATTACAAACTGTGGTGAGCATAGTTTGCAAAGGCACAGCCAGCCACTGTGTGACGCTGGCTCTCTCCATCCATTCCGAAGGGTTCCCGGACTAACAGGGACTAACAGTCTTTCAGCGTTGCCTCCTCCCAGTTCACAGAACAGCATCCCTGCCCCCCCCCCCACCCTGCGGAAAGCGTCAGTGCCTGTCGCTTTCCACAGGCCCTTTGTCGCTCAGGCCAATGCACTGGCTTCCCGCATTTCTTCCACCTCACATTTACTCCTCCCACAGACCCGATTGTCTTTCGTTTTTTTAAGATTTATTTATTTATACATACAAAACTGGGGTACAGGCCAAAGGTGTGGGGCGTGTGGTGGGGTGAGAGGATCCACCAGAGACAGAGTGGGAAGCACTCTGTCAGCAGATTGACTGAAACACACTGCTGAGGGGAGCAGCAGGCGGGCCAGGAGAGGTCTGCCATGCCTGGTGGGCCACCCCCCTGGCCGGGGATCGAACCCGTGCTGCAGTGGCTGACGTAGCTTCACAGGGCTGTGCTTTAACCCATTGTGCCACCAGGGAGAGCCCCTGACCCAGTTGTCTTTAAAAGACATTCAGAACTGGGGGTGGGGGGGTTGGGGGCTGGGAGGGGTGGAGGATGGCGAGTGGGGGGAGGTGCACAGGACTATGGTGATGGCACACAGGTGATTTGGTGATGGGAAGCCCACGCGGATTACAAATGAGATGGGAAAAAGTACAAAATGATGTAAAAAAAAAAAAAAAACTATTATAATGAAAAAACAAAAAGACATTCAGAGCCGTCGCCCTTCTCCTTCGCCCTGTAGTGCATTCGTGGCCCACCCCGCCGTGTGCTTTGAAGACAGGAGCAGGGCCTCGGAGCGCCGTCTTGCACTACGCTGTGACCCTCAGCGCTCCACGCAGCAGCCAGAGCGACGCCTGTGAAGCCTGAGTGAGGTCACATCGTATGCAAGTGCCCGAGTGTCTCCCGTCGCAGAGTTACTGTCAAAAGTCCTCATCTGGGCCCACACAGTCCTCCTGGCCTGCTCCAGGGACCCCATCTCTCCTATTCTCTCGGGGTGCCCCTGCCTCACCACCTTCTTGCTCTCCAGGTTGAGGCAGTACGTGCCCTCTCTTAGACTGCTTGAGTCCAGCCATGGGGACCGCCCCTCCCTATCTTCGCTCTGGTATCTGTTCAGATGTCTCTTTGTCAAGGCGCCCCCCCCCCCCCCAGTGATCCTCATCATCATGGCCCATTCTTATCCCCCCTGGGTTTTTCTTCATTGCATGATCACCTCTGAAGTGCAGGACTATCAACCCCTCAAGAGGGTGACCCTTGTTCTGATTGCTGCCATGGCCCTATCCCCTGGCCGGAGTCTGATCCAGGCGGTTCGTGGTTGCTGACCAGGGAATGAACGACATGGGTGCTGACTCACACATTTCATCTGCCCCGGTGTGACCCTTGTAGACTCAGACAGCCTGAAGACATGATGCTGTCCATAGTCCAGTCACTCGCTCACTGCCTGGAAGGTAAACTCGCTATACAGGAAGTTCCTTGTGGGCCCTCCCTGGTGGCCAGCGGGTTAAAGCACAGCACTAAGAAGCTAACGCCACTTCCCACTTCCACATGAGTTTGATCCTGGCCCCAGGAGGTGACCACGTGGCACGGCAGACCGCTCCTGACCCACCCGCTGCTCCCCTCAGCAGTGTGCTTTGTCGATCTGCCCATTCTGCTCCCCACTCTGTCTATGATTAAGCCTCTCACCCCCTGCACCTCTGGCCTGTACCCAGTTCTGTATGCATAAATAAATCTTAAAAAAAAAAAGTTCCTTGAATATATCTCCCCCAATGGGAAGCTACAGGACCACTGATGTGAAATGAATCCTAAAAAGCATCTGGCCTGCAGCTACTTTTCAGAGGAGACCCCGTTTTATAGTGAGGCAATTTTCAAAGGCCACCAGGGAAGAAAAAAAATCCATCGTTTTCTCTGTTTAACAACTTTTCAATCCAGGAGATCCTTTCTGAGGCCAACTGTAAAGTCCATTTCCTTTTATTCTGTTATCAAGAATTTAAAAAAACTGGTCACTGTCAGGCCCTCCCTGGTGGCACGGTGGGTTAGAACACAGCACAGTGAAGCTGTCCACAGCCACTGCAGCACGGGTTTGATCCCTGGCCAGGGAGCTGACCCACATGGCATGGCAGACCTCTCCTGTCTCCCCGCTGTTCCCCTCAACAGTACGTTTCAGTGGATCTGTCTGCTCTGCTCCCCACTCTGTCTCTGGTGAACCCTCTTACCTCCTTCACCTCTGGCCTGTACCCCAGTTCTTGTGTGAATAACAAATAAATCTTTAAAAAAAAAAACTGGTAACACTTTCTCTATTCCCTTTCTCTCCTTTTATTTCACTTTCCACAAGGAGTTCATACTCATTGTGGAAAAAAGAGTAAGTGTATCAACAAAGCTCACAGATGAAGCCTATTAATAGCCTTTCATAATGACAGTCAGAGGTGCACGTGTGTTTTAATGAGTATTGACATGTAACACACACAGAAGGAAACAGCTCGTAAACAGCGAGACATTCAAAGTGACTACATCAGTGCAACCACAACTCAGGTCAGGAATCCATCCCTCACCTAATCTTCTTCCCTTTATCGTCTCCAAATTTAACCAGCTGGATATCTCACACTATGGATTACTTTAGCCTGCTTTTACACTTCGTGTAACTTCATGAAGCCAGGAAGTTTGATGCCTATACCACGTGCTTCCATGCTCCCGTATGTAACCCAGCACACACACCTCAGACCCGCTTTATTCCTGTATTGTTTCCAGTTGTATCTGCTCCACTCCTAGATCCATCGATTTTTCAAATTTCATTCATATTTTTATTTCTGAATTTTCATTTTATTCTTCTGTTTAGAGTTTCCACTTTTCTGAAAAGTTCTGTTATTGAATTTCCTGATGTAGTCGGTTTTGATGTGCATTCTGATCACATCGGTATCTCTGAATCCATTTCTATCATCTATTAATTTTCTGTTGAGTCTTTTCTTCTCACATGCCTAGCTTTATTTTGTAAACTCTATTTCACTATGCTGGTTTTTTTTTTTTTTTTTTGAGTGCCATGTATTGTTTGTGGAAATGCGTAGAGAAGGTATGGGACTCTAGATGATGGCATCTGCTCTCTCTGGCATGGATCAGACTCAGTGTCGTTTTCATCCAGTTACAGAGCTGAGTGGAAGCTGGAACGTATTCCTTGTGTGAGTTAGTCTGTTTCTGACCCACCCTTCCCCTCAGGAGGTTTTGCTTTGTGGTCATCAAAGACTGGCTTGGTTGTCTGAAGGTCCCTCCTTAGAGGACTGAAACCTGAACTTGGCTCACCAGACCCTGTGAAAGTGACAAGCCCTCGGTTTTGCAACGTCACCGCTCAGTTCCGCTCGGTTATCTCTTTCATGGGAACTCTTGCTCCAAGTTGAGAAGCATCCCCCAAAGCCAGACCCTTCTCTTGGTCCACGCTTTGCCTTGCTAGCACCCCCTAACTTCAAACCCACTGTCCCTTAATTAGTTTAGTTTTCCAGTCATTCTTAATGACTAGATTGTTCTGAAATAAGCTTGAAATGAATTGGCAGAGGTAGCCTGACACCCTCTCATGAAACATATTATTATAACATGCATACAACCCTCTAACTTGCTTTTCTCATTTAGTTTTACGTGAGCCACGAGTAGCCTTAATGAGAGTGTCAATATTCATTTACATACTAATTTTAAATGCTCTGTAGAATGTACACCATTCTCTGAGTGAATCATCGTGTTGAGCTCCACCCTGTGATTAGACGTTTCAGCTGTTGCTGCGTCGTTAGTAGCCACCATAGGCTCCTCATCTTCATTAGTCTGTGCCTAAGGAGTTATAATTGTTCCCTGAGTGCAATACCTTGCGATTAAACTGTAATAAAAAAGTGAGACTGTTTTAAGGGCTTTGTTAATGTTCCTAAACATCCCTCTGGGACAGTCACCCCAATTTATGCTCCTACCAGTGGTGTATGTGTGCTGGTTTCCAACAAACAGAATTTTAAGTTTTACACATAGTGAACAAGCATTCATGAGGTGATTCTTCCGTAGCCCTGTCGCAGAATCACATGAGAAGAACTATAGTAGGTCCCCTGACTTAGGAATTCACCTTTCTCCTTAGCTCTCTGGCTATGCCCCCCTCTCTCACCAGGAAGGGCCCCTGGTAAGGCTCCCAGAACTCATGAATACGCCACACAGAAATTTGTCTCTTCGGGTTCACAGCAGTTCCAAATATAAATTTAATTATTGTCTTTCTCTGGCGTCTGCCTTTACCTTTAACTGCCATGATGTAGTGAGGACTCAGTTACACTCTGTGGCCCTGGGTGGCTCCTTGGGCTGTTTCTATGACCCCGCACATCCATGGGGGATGACAGGGTTTTTTCCTTTTCTTTTTTCAGAGTTTTCTAAACTTGTCCGCTTTGAACTCTATTCAGTGATCTGAGCGCTCACCCAGTTCACCGAGGTCGCTCACCTAGGTTGGGGGGGTCACTAACAACCCTGGCGCAGATCTGGCCTACAGCCGTGTTGTAAACAGATTTCTGGAACACCTCATGCTCAGCTGTATGTGCGGTGTCTGTGGCTGCTTTGCTGACACAACACTTGAGTAAGCGCAATGGACATCGCCTGAACACCAACCTGAAGTTATAAGGGCCTGACCCTTATAACTGTGTGCGAGCTGAGCTTGATAAGATACAGTCTCACTGCTCCATCAAACAGCTGGCTGGAGCCAGCCTCCAGCTCGTCCCCTCCGGAGAAGCAGATGGCTCTTGGTCACTCAGGGCCCAGCTCTCCCTGTGGCATCCCAAGAAACTGTCCAGATTCTGATGGGGTGATTCTGCCCCTCCCACTGCCACAGCCAACCAGAATGCTGCCTCTGACTTCCAGCACAGAGAGCTCGCCTGGACATGTCCCGTGATGAAGACCTGAGGCTGACCTAGCCGTTCTGCTGGCCCATGGAGAGAGTGTCTGGTCTGATCAGGACGGCAGAGGCAAGAGAGAGAAACCAGGGTCATGACAGGCACACTGAGGCCTGATTACCTTCTTTAAATCTGCAAATCGAGTTGCCAGAAGCGAATTTCGCCTGTTAAAATTTTTCTCTTTAAACATGACTGTGACTGACTTGTAAATACTGGATTTCTCTGTTACGCAGGATAATCAATTACTCTTTCTGCTTAAGTTCATTTTAATTTTTTTTTTTTTTTAGATTTATTTTTGCATACAGAACTGAGGTACAGGCCAGAGATGCGGGGGTGAGAGGCTTCACCAGAGACAGAGTGGGGAGCATAACAGGCAGATCAACGAAGTCCACTGCTGAGAGGAGCAGCAGGGAGACAGGAGAGGTCTGCTGCGCCACGTGGGTCAGCTCTCTGGCCAGGCGTTGAACTTGTGCTGAAGCGGCTGCAGCTAGCTTCATAGTGCTGCGCTTTAACCACCACCAGGCAGGGCCCTTAATTGGGTTTCTGTCCTATGAAACCAAGAGTTCAGATACCTTGTAAACAAACAAGAACAATCACCCAGCAACAGAACCTAGAAAGGACTTTACACCATCAGATACAAGAGGAAAATCGAGTACTTCATTGAGAGGGAATGGTGACATTAGAGGATTGTGCATCTGGGAAGTGACCCTTGACCTGAGTGACCTTTGGTCTGAAGCTGGCTGGATTGTTATTGCTCATGCTTTAGGATTTAGGTCACTTGTAGACTTTGGCATAGAGAGGGAAAATGTCTGACATGCACACTACCTAAGGAAGCACACTGGTCCGGAGCTCTGGATACTTTGGCACTACCCAGCTGCCAGGGAGGACAGGTGTGCACGTCAGTACACCAGTGTCCATAGCCAGCACGGAGGACGCTCGTAGAATAAGAAGGCCAGCACAAGCAACAAAAAGGCTTGCCTCAATGTTTATGGCTTTGCTGTCCCACCCAGCTGTCAAGGGCATTGTATCTCTGGAGTGACGACAGCTTGTGACTACTTATTCCCTAAAACCCGGGTCTCCACGCTCTGCTCCCACACGCCCTGGGTGTATACACAGTTCCCAGGCACCTCAGGATGTTTTCAGTTTTCAAGGAAACACAGTGATATAAATATCTGTCAGATGCTACGCAGACACGGACCCACAGTTCCAACATCAGACCATGTGCATTCTTCTCAGTGATGTCATCGAGCTGCACAGCAACCATTTACTTCTGGCAGTCGTTATGATGAAAGCACAAAACTCAGAGGGAAACAAGAAGTGAGATAGGGTCGACCAGTCGGTTCCTAAAGTTTGAGAAGTTGCGCTAATGGGAACACATGTCTCCATTGGCTAGTAGTTGTGACTACCTGCGAGTGAGAGGAAAATAATATTTTCTAATTCACAGTATAATTTCTTCAAATAGCTACTATGTTCTTAAGATGGAAATATTGGTTAAGATGTTTGTGTTAGCTTCATAATAGACTTGTAGTTATGTAATGAAAGAGATGCTGGGAAAAATTACGAAGATCCAGGGGTGCGGTGAAGGGAGAAGTTAGGTGCCTCTGCACTAAGGCACTCCTGGACCCCAAATCCTCACCAATAGGAGGTGGGGTGTTAAAGGTGCACCCTCCAAAAGGACCAGCCTGGGCCTCCCTGGTGGTGCAGCAGTCAAAGACGGTGCTTTCATGCTGTCCGCAGTTCGATCCCCGGCTGGCCAGGGAGCTGACCACATGGCTGGCAGACCTCTCCTGACCCGCCCGCTGCTCCCCTCAGCAGTGGATTTCCATACATCTGCCTGCTCCGCTCCCCACTCTGTCTCTGGTGAGCCTCTCACCTTCCCCACACCTCCGGCCTACACCCCAACTCTTGTATGCAGAAATAAATAAATCTTTAAAAACAAACAAAAAACCCAAAGGGCCAGCCTGCCGCATGTTCTCTCCAGTGTCACCACGGAGGACAAGAAAAGGACGGGGCCGAGTGTGTCCGCAGGGGCTGACGGAGGTGCCGCACCCCCACCGCCTGGGTCTCCAGGAAGGGGTCACGCGTGTAAGGACTGATGTCATCTCAGCCCTTTGATAGTAATGGTATCGGCGAAAGATACTGGGCACCCAGGGAGTTATCCACGGACTTTTTCTTTGTAAGTCAGTATTAAGACTGAACCAACTTTGGAGGGTCCTGAGATTACAAGATGCCCTCTGGCAGTGGCCATCGTGAAGCTGAAAATACAGGGTATTACTTATCAGACCTGGAAGTGCCACACCAGGGCCACGGGAAGGTGGCAGGTGGGAGAGAGTATGGCTCCAGGGTTCTGTTGGGGTTGAGGGTGGGATGTCTGGGCATAGTGACTGTTGATGAATTTAAAACATAAAGAGCTGGAATTTCTGGAAGCCAAAGGGAGAGAGAGATGTGAAGGAAAAGGAAAAGACACAAGTCAGACTCAACCAGTCCGGGAGGACTTCCTGGGCCTCCCTGGCGGGGCAGCGGGTTAAAGCACAGCACTGTGAACCCATCCGAAGCCGCTGCAACACGAGTTCGATCCCGGCCAGGGACCTGACCCGCATGGCGCAGCAGACCTCTCGTGACCCGCCGCTGCTCCCCTCGGCAGTGTGTTTCGGTACATCTGCCTGTTCTGCTCCGTAACCTGTCTTTAGTGAATCCTCTCACCACCACCACCACCCACACCTCTGGCCGATACCCCAGTTCTTGTATGCATAAGTAAATAACGCTTAAAACAAACAAAAAAAGGCATCACCACAACCTGCGTCCATGTCTGGTGTGTGTCTGCATGTGTTCATGCCAGGGAGAACTCTGGGTGGGTGCCTGGGCATCGAAACCTACTTCAGTCACTTGCTTTACAAAAATAAA
The DNA here is from genome assembly GCF_000260355.1 of Condylura cristata. Lineage (NCBI taxonomy): Eukaryota > Metazoa > Chordata > Mammalia > Eulipotyphla > Talpidae > Condylura > Condylura cristata. The sequence goes on from NW_004567111.1 coordinate 5,939,053, forward strand.
GGTCAAGTGTCACAGTTTTTACTGCATACCTGCTTGCTTCCCTGTATCTTCCGTTCAGTGGAACTTTCTAAAGTGGATAATCAAACATTCCCCACCCTGACTATATTAAACACATTCAGGGTGCTAACATTTACCATGTGGATGTAGGTGCCCGGCCTGTGAAAGGCTGCATTTAGACTTGATGAAGGATGCATAGGGCCTAGAGGCCCTGGCTTAGGAAATTGCTCACCTGCTAGGAGACCCTCCTGTTGACTTGCTTTAGGAAAGAGGTAACCATATGAGTGGTTACAGGTGGGAATCATGTTAGTGTTTTGTCCCAACTTCTGTGACCGGCCGCAAGAAAGGAAGGCAGGAGGCAGAAAGGCTGAGCAAGCAGAGTTTATTGCTCCCAGACAGCAGCTGAGACAGAGCCCCTAGGGTGGGGTCCGCAGCTACTGCCCACTCAATAAGGGGGAAGGGTCTCTTAGATAGGTCCTAAGCTCAGATTCCCAAGGGGTGACTCATCGCTGTGTCCTTGATGTGAGGCCCAGTTCACTGTCACCTTCAGCTAGTCCCATCCCAGATGCAAGGTCAGTTTATTACCACCTTATCAAGCTTGGATGCAAGGCTCAGTTCTTTACCGCCCTAATTCAGTCCTTGTCAGTAAATCTTTGGTCACTCCCAACAGTTAGGAGGGGGATACATACTAGAAATCACTCACTAGGAAAAGACAAGTGTGTGTGGGCATACATGGCGGGCCAGCCAAGGGACGGACTGTATCAGGCCAGGAGTCTTTTAATTGAGAAACTGCCCCTCACCCCAGCATTGCTGTGCTCTCTGGATGATTCCATCCCTGTGGGTCTTGCCCTCTGGCCACAAGAATGTACATACACAAATCTGGGTTCCTCCCCTAGATTTGGTGTATGGACTCTGGGTAAGAAAAAGTCACTCTTTTCTTATGGGCTTACAAGGACCACAGAGAGTGACATTTGACACCATACTGAGAAAACACTTGAGGATGAAGCCAAGTGGAAGCTTAGCAGGGTGTGGGACAGAGTTCTGATTTTATCATTAAGTTCAACTTCCTGGATTTTCTCGAGCCAGCTTTAACCCAGTCTGCATTTCTGTCACTGAGCTAAAATCTCCTTTTAGTGCCATCACTGGTTATTCAAAGAGCTCTGAGGAATAATTTTACTAACATGGCTCCTTAAGGAAACCAAATAAAGAACTGGGCTGGAAAGCCAAGCTATGAGACTATGTGCTTATCTCTTCTGCAGGCAAAGCTGTGATGATTGGTATTTTCAGGAGGCTCCCAGGCATTCTTGGTTATGGACATTCTGGAATCCTGCCTGCAACGCAGGGGCCCAGTTTCACCTTGCATAGTTAGATGATGTCTCTTCAGCACATAATTGCCTAGGTCTCCTTGAAGTGAAAATTAAAATGATTTTCTCCCATTTGCCTTGCCAGTCGGAAAACAGGGCCAAGGGCTTTTAAGAACCGGAATTGTGGTTCTGTGACTGTCAAGTGATGACATCACCCTTCAGGGGATGATTCCTTTATGCCCTTGCTGGACACAGCTGAAGGCAAACCCTCTCACAAGGAACAAAATGCACACAGAGGGCTGGGTGAGTCTTTGTAGACTGAAGCCTTTATAAGGTGATTGGCAGGGTCAAGTGGCCGCTGTTCAGAGGGCAGCAAGCCCTGTTCATTGGCATGTTGCCAGGCAATCCTGCCCATGAGGATGTTTCTGTGAGCCTGTGCGAGAGGCTTTTCCAAACGACCTAGACTCCCTAGCCTGGACCCCTGTTCCTGGGAGCCAAGGATGAGAAGCTCCCTGGCCAATGGGGGCCCCAGACCCCAACCCTCTTGGTAGGTTGTATCTCCAGGTGCGGTCATACTCAGGGGCAAAGGAGGCTTTGGGGAGAAGGACAGGCTTTCTCAGAACATAACCTCTGGCTGAAATGTGCGCTTGCTATTTTGGAAGTACTCCACGCAAGCCATTCTGAACTCTTTTCTAGCAGATTTTACTATGCCTGGCAGATAAATTCTATTTAGCAATATCTTTCTAGCACATACCTGCTTCTGTTCCCCACTCTGCTCCCAGCTGACCTGTGATTGGATGGTGGTGTTCTGGTTTCTGCCGGAGATCAAGTTTCGGGACTACGCCCCAGAGGAAGTTGAAGCAATGCTTATTAGCAGAAGTGTGAAGTGTGTTAAAAGAGCTGTGGGCCTTGGGAGAGCGAAAAGGAAGCTCTTGGAGCCTGAAGGAACCAGATAAAATGGGCCAAGCTTTGTCTATAGCGCTCTATGAAAGGGTGTGTCACAGGCCTTATTCCGCCTCTCCTCTGCCTTCTATATCTCCAAATGTATTTAGGGGTAGGATTGCAACAGGGGGTCCCTAGGAAAAGGGGAAGTTCCAGGCTCCCTGCCCCACCCAGAAGGAGGGTGGAGCTGAGCAGAGAAAAAAGAGAAGAGAAGGAATCTGAGAAGAAGGCAGCAGGATGGAGAGCCAGAAGGAGACCTGAGGAAGCCACATGGAGCAAGGAGCATGTGAGGAAGAAACCGGGCTTGTTTCCTGGCCCTGGACTGGTGAAGGCAGATGTGGGTGAGATACCTGTAAGGGAGGTGACTCTGGCAGCGTTTATCTTGATTTTGATGTTGCTCTTTTCCTCCCAGACTTGTCTGGCCATTTCTGACCCTTTTCCATGGGTCCGGCCAGAAGGTGCTTTAGTCTTGTGGCAGCTTTCAGGCCTTGCTTTGGGCCAGTCCCTTTTGGGGGGACTTTTTGCCCTCAAGGGGATGGGTCACTTCAGGTGTTTGATTTAGAAGTTACATTCTTTGTGTTCCGTATTGTATATTCACTGTATTAAAGTCCCTTTTCATTAAAGTTTTATATGTCATGTCTTGATGCGGCGGATGGCAGAACCCACTTAGAGCAGGCAGGTTTGGGTCTTCGGGGTGTCCCTCTCCCTGCCCTGTAACAGGATCATTCAAGGGGCAACAAAATTAAAATGAGACCACCAGTTGGTGGTCTCTCATCCTCATGGATGCCCTTGGAAGAAGCAGCTCTTCCCCCGTGCTCCCCCACAGCCCCCACACAGAGAAGAAGATGGCTTCTGCAATCCCAGGAGAAAGGCCACATAACAACAATAAAAGCCCAGCCCAACCCTGCTGCTGACTTGCTCTTAGGCTTCTGGCCCCAGAACTATGAGGAAATATGATTCTGTCACCCAGCCCCCCTGGGGCAGCCCTCATGGATGGATTCAGGGTACAAGCAAAAGCTGATTCTGGAACAGAATCAATTCGAGTGACACCCAGGCAGTCTGCCTCTGAACTTCCCACCCTCAGAGGGCAACTTGGTTGGTGCCTTTGCCCGACATAGCTGTGTCTTTTCATCCCATTTTAGATCCATTTTCTGGTGGTGTCGTTACCGGACTATGACGACCTGGCTCTTAATGATTCTTCTCCTTTTGTGCCTTCACCTGCTCAACATGTGGAGAATTGGTTATGCCTTCTGTCAGTGACTTATCCAAGCTACTCATATTTCTGCTGTAAAGTTCACCATGTGAGTCCCAGGCTTTAATCGGTAAATTTAAATTGCTAATATGCTACTTGTCTGGCTGTTCTTTACAAAGTGGCATTTGGGGGTGTTTTCTCTTTTCAACTCAGAAGAAGTGAAGGGACCGATTGTTGAATTCTTCTTCTTTTGAATTCTTCCCCTGCCAACTGGCTTGGGGAAGTCCAAGACACAAGGCTCTATATTTAGAGGGGCTCTTTCTAGGGGCGTGGAAATGTTCTTCGCGGTCCTAAATATATGTCAGAGCACACTATTGTCCAATTTTTGTCCTTAAGTCAATGCAAAAGACAAAGAGGGCCAGGGGATGAAAATCATTCAGTGGGTTAGTGGGTATCGCCATGGAGACCAGAAAACGCATCATTTCTATGGAGACCCTCCAGATCTCACTATCTGAAACTACAGTGGTATATAATGTGTTGTCATTTTAAACTGAGGGTGGAGCGAACGTGATAAGAGAGCGTAAGGATGAGAGAATCACCTTTTTCTTAATGGAAATTATAACTACCGTGCATCTATGTTTATTTAGCAGAGGGATCGTAAATTTCTGAAGTGTGGACTCAGGAAGCTAGGATGGGAGAAGGTGCCCCAAGACCCAGTATTTCTGTGTTCAGCACAGCAGGTGTCTGGCAGTAGCTGGCATTCGAAGTATGTGTTAATATCTAAAAGAATGCAGGGGCCAGGGCAGGCACACTCTGGCACTCAGGCTGGTCAGTGACTGCCCAGGGACCTGCACCTCCTGCTGCTAAAGCAAAGAGAGAGGGAACCTGGGAGTTTCTGCCTTTGAGTGGGCCAATCAGTAGCTCCTGACATAGCCTCTTTCTTCTCTTTCAAGGAAAATGGTGCTCCACTGTCTAACTGGTTAAAGGAGGAAACAAAGTTCTGTCTGGTGAGGAGATAAAAAGGGTTTAGGGACATAGACCAGTTAATGGCCGCAAGTCACCGGAAACCTACCAGTTCTTAACCTCCTAACCTGTATTCACTTGTGGGTTGCTGATGACATTTTTTAAAAAAGGTTTATTTTATTTATTTATGCAGACAAGAGCTGGGGTGCAGGCCAGAGGTGGGGAGGGGAGGATTCACCAGAGACAGAGTGGGGAGCAGAACAGGCAAATGGACTGAAATCCACTGCCGAGGGAGCAGCGGGGAGCCGGGATTGGTCTGCTGAGCCCTGTGGGTCACTCCCTTCCACTGAGACTTAGCCTCTAGGCCACCAGGGAGGCCCTGGTCCCTCCCTTAAGGTGGAAATTAACCCACTGTGTCAGGCCCTAGGGTTTTTGTTTCCTGTTAATGCCTCAGCTCAGAATCCTAACACTTCTTCCCACACGTCTAGTTTCTTCCTTCTTATCTTGTTGCGACATCATTGCCCTGACCTGCTGACCCTAAGAGGCGATTTCCTAGCAGATGATCTCTACTGGATGGCTACTGACAGAAAAGAAAAGCCAACACCTTTAATTACAAGGAGAGTTAATTACCTTTAATTAACTACATCTTGGTGTATCTGCATCCAGGTCTTTCTACTTTCGCACCTATACATACGACTTCATATTTCAGTATCATTTCATATATATGAAGTAGCCTGAGATCAAACTGCAAGTAGTTTTTGTACTTTCCTTTTTTTTTTTAAGATTTATTTATTTTTGCATATAGAACTGGAGTACAGGCCAGAGGTGCAGGGGCGGTGAGAGGCTTCACCAGAGGCACAATGGGGAGCAGAACAGGCCAACGGGCGAGGTACACTGCTGAGGGGAGCAGCGGACGGGTCAGGAGAGGTCTGCTGCACCCTGTGGGTCACCTCCGGGCAGGATCAAACCCGCCGGCTTGCAGTGCTGTGTCCTAACCCATTGTGCCACCAGGGAGGGCCTGTACTTTGCTTTTTAAAAACGGTATGTAATGAAAATTTCTTTGTTATTTATTCATGCTGAATACATTATAATTTTTAATTACCATGTAGTACTATCTTAACAATCAAGACTTTTTTTTTTTTTAAAAGATTTATTTATTTGTACATACAGAACTGGGGTACAGGCCAGAGGCTCAGGGGCAGTGAGAGGCTTCACCAGAGACAGAGTGGGGAGCAGAACAGGCAGATGGACGAAGTACACTGCTGAGGGGAGCAGCGGGCGGGTCAGGAGAGGTCTGCCGCGCCATGTGGTCACCTCTCTGGCAGGCGGGAATCGAACTCATGTGGAAGCGGCTTTAGATTCTCAGTGTTGTGCTTTAACCCGCTGCGCCACCAGGGAGGGCCACAATCAAGATTTTTAACCTGTTCCCAGCTTCTCCACAATGATAAACATCATGGTGCTTATCTTTTGGTTGTTTCCTTAGGAACTGTTACTCGAAGTAGGCTGTCTGTGGAAGTGTTCCACGTTTTCATGTCTCATGTTCTTGCTTTTCCGTGGATGTTTTCCAGGGTCACAAAATTTACACTACATGGTAAGCTGCTAGGTGTTAGGGTTCATGTTTCTCACTTTGTATTTGCCACGTTCTCTGGGGGTGGTGAGGGTGGGGCTCCTGGAGAGCAAGGAAAAAACAGGGTCATTTCCAAAGAGAAAAGCAGGGCTTCAGCCCTTGCCCCGTGCAGATCGCCAGAGGGAACCGGCAGCCTAGGAAAATACAGTGACACTCCAGAGAATCAACACCCCTTAGCTGGGTGGAGAAAGCTTAGGGGCTTAGGGGTTCCCCCAGTTGCTGAACATTTGGAGGCTCATTTTTATTTGCCCATGGTGCAAGCTGGGTGTCCAGGGGCAGGGCGAGGGTGATTCAGGGGCATGTTCCCAACACCCTCAAGTGCCTGGATCACCGCTGGGGCTGCCACTGTCATCCAAATAAAACTTTCTGGAGCAGAAATGATTCTAATTCTTTACTCCGTCACTGGAGAACAGGTGACAAATAAGTGGAGACAGAGCTGGGGCCTAGGAGGGCCTGGGGCTTCTGCAGGAGCCCCCAAACGAAAGGGAGAGAGCTGGGAATGACAAGGCTTCCCGCCATTGTCTTCCCTCTTTTCTTCGTTTTCCCTTCTCCAGCATCCCCCC
>NW_004567111.1:5947230-5952002 GCF_000260355.1 Condylura cristata
CCTGGCGGGCCCCAGCTCCCCGGCCGGGAGGGGACTCGGCCCGGCCGGCGGCGGGCTGGAGGAAGGTGGAACCGCCCGCTGCTCTGGCGGTGCGTCGGAGGCGCGCGCTCCCCCCGTGCCACCCCGGGAAAGTGCGAGCCGGCCGGCTGCGGGCGGAAAACTCGTCCGACATGGTGCCCTCGGGCGCCCCGAGTCCGGCTGACCGCCCGCCCCGCGACGCTGGGTTTTTCCTTTGAGACTGGATTAGATCCGGGAGGGGGGGGCTGCCCGAGGCCCCTGCGTGGGGACCCGGTGGCCTCTAGGCCTACTGGGGACTTTTGGGGGGCGGGTAGTAGGGGAGAGACATTGGATTTCCAGTAGTCGTGAATGCACTGAAGTTTTCTTCCGCCATTGGGGATCGTTTCATTAGCTATTTGGAAAAGAAAGCCACGTCCTCCGTGAACTGGTCAGTTGGTGAGAACAGAGATGATGGCAGAATGGCCAGGATTCCCACATCGCTGTCCACTAGGCTGTGTCTGGAAAGTTTTACTCTCCCAGTTTAGCTCCTAAGCCAGTTCACAGAACGGTAAGGAAACTACTTGAGAGTCCCAGTGGACAGGTTTACCGCCCCTTCTCTGGCTGCCTCACTCTGAGGTCAGCATCCCACCTGTGCCTCCGGCGGTCTGACTCCGCCCCTCGACACCTAGGCCATTCTCTTGATTGAGACCATAAAAATAAACTGGCGTTTCATTGTGCACGTTTGCAATCTCCAAAAGTAGACATGCAAAGTTGTCTGAGTAGTGTTGTTTTTTAAAGGAGTAGTAAGTAGTTAGGGTTAATACCTTAAGAGAAACCCCCTTGAATCTCATTGAAAAGAACTTTTAAGCACAGCAAAACCAGATGTGATCTTGGTATTTCCTAAAGCCGGTAGTTTGAGTTGGTTTCTGGGCTGGCTGGTTTGACTTTGAGGCAGGAATGCTGGGTGAATTGGGTGAGAAATTATTTCTGACCGGTAGAGCAAGAAGGGCCTCTTGTAGTGATTAAAGAAAGGCACAATTGCGAGTTTCCTCTGCACTGGGTGTTCTGCATGTTATGGGCTGCATTGCTGCAAAGATGCATTACTGAGAAGTGACCCTGGAGGGACGGGCTTTGCAGTCGCCTTGAAGAGGCTGTGCTGGCTGTGTTTTCAAGTCAGTCTGAGGTTTTGCCCTCTTGGACGGTGTGAGCTAAAATCTAATCCTGGGGAAAGAAGCTTATTTTCTTTAGTAACTTTGCCTCTCCAAGACAGTGAACTTCCTTGGTAGTGATGTTTTTATTTTGCTTTCTCAGTTTAAAAGCGATACATTTCTTTGTGGGAGAAGCCACCCATTTTTGGTTGCTAGTGCATCTACAGGCTGCATGATAACTGTTTTTACAGTGCCATTTGGGAAGAACATTCCTTTCCCTTCCCCCCCAAAGACAAACAACAAGCACATTTATTTTCTCCTTTGAATTAGCAGCTGTGCTGCCCAGGCGGGCTTTCCTCAGTCACCATTGAGGATTAAATTGAAGGCACACCTGCCTTTAACTGTGCTGCTGGATAAAACTGGAGGAGGGAACCCCAGCCTCATCCCTGCGGCATTGGCTGCCCCTCCCCCACCCCATCTCCTGACCAGGGTTTACTGGTTTAAAAATTCCAGAAAGACAGAAGAGTGGGTTCGGGCGCCCAGGAGCAGCCAAGGCCTAGATGCTTGAAGAAGTAAATCAGAATGAAAGGACGTTGTAATATAAACACTCCTTCTCAGTGTCTTGAAAATTGTTTCATGCCTCTTGATTTCTTACTGGTTCGGCTTGAGGGATGGGTACTTTCTTGAAGGTAATTTTTTCTTGGATTGAAGTGTCCGAGGGGAGCCAGTGCATTTTGTGGCCGATTGGGGATTTCAAACCAGGTCTGCCCTGCGGGCTATCAAGATGCTTTAAGTCATGACTTCTGCAAACATTGAAGTTTATTTCATTACAACTCAGGTTTGTTAAAAAAATGAGAAATAGGGGATCGATACCGTATTCACCTCGGCGGCAGCAGCTGTTCCTGCTTACTCCCTGTCAGGCCCTCTGAGGGGTGAGGACTCCAGATCCAAAGAGTCACCATTTGTAAGGTGCCGCCATGGTGGCCTGGCCTGGGCCTTCTGTCCTCCCCGCTTCTCCCACCCACTTCATCTTTACATAAGGAAAAAAAAAATACTGGCATGGAGGAAATGATGAACTGAAAGTAGTAACTGTGAAGAGACACAAAGAAATTGGGGTGACAGGGACTCTGAGTGCTTCCTGGTCTTGATTAAGCATTTGTTGTTTCGCCCTGTTTAATCCAGATTAAAAGAACACATGCGGCCGTTGCAGGCGGCTTTTGTTGACGTAAATTGCAATTTAAAAAGAATTCAGTTTTGGTTTATACGTTTCCATTGCACAATTTTATCAGTCATCTTTAAACTTCCCTGGATTGTGACCCACATAGAGATGTATTTCACATCAAGTTTCAGAAAACACTTCTGAGCCTCCCTACTCATGAGGTACTATTGTGGGAGGGATTTTATTTAAAAAAAAAAAAAAAAAGAGGTTGCAACATTCAATGGATTTCACAGCTGGCTGGCTTGACCCACGCTCGAAAAATACTGAACTGAACTCATTGTCACATGGGTAGCGGGACCTGAACCTGGCATGCTTTCAGGATGTCACCCATCAAAGTGCCCATTTGAGAGTGCAGACAGGGTACAGGATGGCTGAGGAACGTTAGTTCCTGCCGGTTACATTAGCCTGCCCGCCTCTGCCCCTTCTGCGCTCCGCTGCTTGGAGAAACTCAAACCTCTGCTGACAGTGCCCTTTTGTGCCAGGACAGCGAGAAAGGCGCTTCCTGGCCAGTTTGGGCTCTCTGGGAGCTTGCCTTGAGGCCCTGCTCCCCCTGGGGCAGCGTGTGTGTTCTGGAAATCTGGGAGATGAAGGCAAACAGCAGGGCAGCTGCAGTCCATTTGTGGCTTCCCCGCTCGCTCGCTCGCGTTGACTTTTCCTTGTTAGTGTCATGCTTCCATAGTTTCCCTCTGGCTTCTAGGGAGCGTCCTCCCTGTGCTCAGCCTCTCGCCATCGGTGCCCCGGTGAGGCTGGCCTGTTCCCTCGCGTGGGCACTCAGGGTGCTGGTGATGCTGGCTGGGAACACCTCCAGGGGTGCACCCTTGATGCGGGCTGCACGTGTCCGGGGAGGTCTGGGTGACAGCTTCCTGGGAAGCAGCGAGCACCGTGTGGAAAATGTGCCCGGGAGGGCTGGGAAGCAGCGAGGGTCGCCTGGCGGAGCCGGCGGCGGGGCGGGCAGGGAGGAGGCCAGCTTTCCTGGGAAGCCTGTGTGGCCCTGTATGCCAGCGCTAGGCGTGGATTCTGGGGTGTGTGGGTGCCTACCAGGAATGTGGTGGTCAGACTTGGGGTGAGAGGAACCCTAGGACAGCGAGAGGAGAGGATGTTCAGATGTCGGCAGGAGCGTCTGAGCAAGGTCGGCGTGAGCCTGGGTAATTTGAACTCCCAGCCCACGCGTCTTAGCTCCTGTCTCCTGTCCTTTGCTCTTGACCTTTTTTCTGTTTCGTGCTGAGACCCAACGAGGACACTAGAGGCATGTTCTTCTGTGACTGTTGGTTGCCCGAGTCCTTACAAGTATGTTTCAGTACTTCCCATGCCCTCGACTAGAATGCCCAACAAGATTCCGCTTTGCTCGAGAGTGTGTGCGTTGGGGCGGGGACTCGTCAGAGATTAAACAACGACGTGGAGGGAAAGCACCCAGGACTTGTAATTCTGTAGGTGGGGCCCACTTCTGCCCGTTTCACATGGAGGCCTGCGCGTGGCGGGTGTGTGTGGGGCAGGCTATTCTCGTTGCTCGTGTGGCACAGTGTCCCTGCAGAGGATTCTGTGGACAGAAGCCGCCTTCATGGCTTTCTGGTTCCTTTATGCAATTCTCACATCCCCTTTTCGGCTGTCATCCTTGGGGCCTGTACTTGGCAGCCTGCAGATGGACAGACGGTATTTTCCTAGGACCTCTCTCCAGATCATGAGCCCCGGGCTCGTTGGAGGCGTCTTCACTGTCCTGGGCCTGTGTGGGGTGGTTTCTCCCAGTGATTCACAGTTGCCTGCTTGGAAACTCCATACCTGCAGGAAATGCACCACACCCAGCCAACGCTGCTGTGGCTTTTTTTATGCTTCAGCTCAGCTTTGTTATCTTGGATGGAATCTCTGGAGCCGGAGCAAGCGCAGGAAGTGGCAGTTGCACTGTGAGGTCCCTCTTGCTGCCCGGCGGCTGGGCTGCCGCGGGCCAGCCGCTTCCCACACTGCTTGTTTTGCAGTGCAGCATGTTTACACCTCCGCTGCGGATGGGTGCGTGCCAACATGTCTTGTTACAGCACCTGGGTCCTGGGCTGGAGGTGGTGTTTTCCTCTGCGGGCCGAGTTCAGGGGGTCTAACCCCGGGCATTGACAGCCCCTCTCGCGGGAGGCAGCAAAGGCTGACGTCTGCTGCTCGGTGAGGACGCTTGGTCAGCCAGAGGACCCTCGCCTCAGTGCCCTCCGGGGATGTGAATAAACTGGGGAAACATTTCAAGTTTTATATTAATACTTTAGGTAGCTGGCGCTGATCTTGTGTGAGGTATCTGTTTTTTTAAGCAATTTCAGGCCCTGCAGTTTGAAAGGACCCTGTAGGTGTGAGTCCTTGGTTTCATTTTTTTTTTTTTAAAGATTTATTTATTTGTGCATACAGAACTGGGGTACAGGCCAGAGGCTCAGGGG
>NW_004567111.1:5952183-5952860 GCF_000260355.1 Condylura cristata
TTCTCAGTGCTGTGCTTTAACCCGCTGCGCCACCAGGGAGGGCCCCTTGGTTTCATTTTTAATTATTGTGGATTTTGGTCAGCTCTCATTGAAAAAGTTACCGGCAGGTGCAGATGCTGGCCGCCGCCATCTGTGTGGAAACCCGTCCTCTCTGGCCTGTGCTCAGCCACAGGCCCCTGCCCCAGAAGCTTCCTGGGACTGCACTTGAGCCCTGGCCGCGCCAGCCTAGCCGCTCACAGCCAGCACGACCTTTCCTGGTTTTTGTTTCCGTACTGCACTTAAGTTTGGGCCACGATAAAAGATGGGCGGCTTAAGCAACACCCGTTTATTTCTCACTCATCTGGAGGCCAGAAAGCCTTCGATCAAGGCTCAGGGGAGGCTCATGGGAGCCTGGTGTGGTTCCCAGAAAGCTGTGTTCTCTTGGGGAGGTGGATTCTTTGGGGTCTTTCGTGGGGAGGTGGATTCTTCGGGGAGTCTTTCATAAGGTGCTTTATGGCACGAATCCCAGTCCTTACTGACATAACTGCCTCAGCGGCCCCATCTCCAAATATTACCACCTGCGTTTATCCCTCAACATAGGAGTTTAGGGGACACAAACATTGTGTCTGCAGCAGCACCTTTGGGGCCGTGTGTCCAGCCCACCTTCGGGGCCGTGTGTCCAGCCCACCTTCGGGGCC
>NW_004567111.1:5953035-5955908 GCF_000260355.1 Condylura cristata
GTGTCCAGCCCACCTTCGGGGCCGTGTGTCCAGCCCACCTTCGGGGCCTTGTGTCCAGCCCACCTTCGGGGCCGTGTGTCCAGCCCACCTTCGGGTCTTCCCGGCTGCCCCGTCTCCCTGCTGCCTCTGCTGGTGCTGCCCTCTGTGGCACGGCCCTTTTGGGGTTCCCTGTCGTTATCTTTCTTGGTTCACGCCATTGTCATGGGGTTGCGCGACCCTCCTGTGAATTGGGGGACACAGGCTAGGATTACCGACGAGTTGGATGTCAGAGCATTTCTCCCTGCATTGATCTCTTGACCTGGTGTATATAGTCATGGGGGGAGTTACCCCCCCCCCCCCAAGAACTCTTCAGACCTTGCTCTGCAGACTGGCTGCCCGCAGCTGCCGTCGCCCTTCTGAGCTGCGGCTTTCCTTCTGAAGTTCCTCAGTGCCCGGTCTTGGCCTGGGTCTGTTGTGCTTTTTGCTGGCAGTCTGGTAACCTGGCACACAGGTGCAGCCGTCTCTCTGAATGAGCTCTGCGATCCCTCGGCCCCCACTTTGCATTTTGCTGCTCCCCGTGTTTGGGGCTGGGCCTTCTGTGCTGTCCTCTGTGACTCTTTGACACCCACTTTCATCTTGTGGCCATTTTTCATGTTGGCTTTGGCTTCCAGCTCTTCAACGAGTATTTCATTTCTGCTCTTTCTTTTTTCTTTTTCTTTTTTCCAGATTCTAAGAGCTCTGTTTGGCTCGTTGTGGCTGAAGTAACTGCTTTCAGAGCCTCCCAGCCATTCAGGCTTTCCCCCTCTTTGGCATAGATTCTCTCCCTCCAAGGCCCCCTTTTCGCCCTGTTGCTTCTGGTCTTGGGGTCGGGTCCCTCTTGTGCAGTGGGGACTACCAAGCCCCTGGGGAAGCTTTCTTAGCTCCAGTGAGATCAAGGGCTTCTAAGGGGTTGGAGAGTGGGGGGTGGCCAGGCCTGTCTTTTAGCTTTCTGTGTGGTGCCTCCCTTCTCTCCCTTCCTCTCCCCTCCCCTCCCCTCCTGCACCCCTGGGGCTCCTCCCTCTGGGCCTGAACCTGATCCCTCTGTCCGGGGGGCAGAGAAAGGGTTTTGGGGGCTCCTGGTGGTTAGGGGGGCTTCATAGCCTGGCTCAGCTTCCTCCTGCCCTAGCAGCGGCTCCAGGAACCCTCGTTTTCCTGGCCAGGGAGTAGGTGCCCAGTGGCCCTTGCTGGGGTCGCTGGCCGCGGCCGGCAGGGAGGGGTGTCCCCTGGTTGCTGATGTCTCTTGGCCTGGGTTTTTCTGTGGCTCCTTGCGGTTGCAGTGGGGCTCCCCATTCTGCCCCTGCACTGTGCGGGGCGCTGACCCTGTTCTCCTGCAGTAGTAGAGCGTTTGATTCCGCTCCCCGCTTGGGTGCTGTGGGTCCCCTCTCCCCACTGCTGCTTGGAGGTGCGCCTTTTGAGAGCCTCAGTGGGCTCTCAGGGTGGACTGAGGTGGAGGCGCATGTTCGGGGACCTCCTCCTGGATGTCACCCTTCAGTTCGTAACGCGGGAACAGGTCAGGGCTTCCCGAACATGGGGGAGGCCTCAGCCCTGGTTCTCTCCATCAGGTTAAGTAAAACCCAGTGCAAGGATGGCCTGTTTCCCCTGCCCGATGCACCGAGAGCCTTTATGGCCCTCACCTGCGGCCTTGCCGTCCGCCCAGCTTTCCTGCCCCTGCGTGGGGTGTTACCGCAAACTCCGCTTGGGGGTGGGAGTGCGCCGCAGGGCCTGAGAGCGGACGCGGGCGAGGGGCGAGAGAGGGGAGAAGCCAGGGGGCTCGCGAGGCCCTGCTGTTTCCCTGCCTGTGGGCTCGGCCCCCTCCTTCGCGGTAAGGGCTTGTTGGGCTTACCAAGGGCTCTGAGAGTCTTGCCCATTTCCCCAGTTCTGCAGTGAGCCCCCGTGAGCCCCCGGCGGGACTCCAGCCAGCCTCCTTTTCTGATCTCAGGGTCCAAGGCGGGGGCATTGGTGCTGTGTGTGGCCGGTGGGGGGGTCTGTCCCGAGGACAGGCGGCGCGGGGACAAGACTGGCATCTCACCTGCAGGTGGGGGTGTCCTGTGGACTTGGGCAGGGTGTAGCAGGTGCTGAGGCCTTGTCGGGTGCTCGGTGCATCATGGTGCTTCCGGGGTGCCACGTGTCTGGAGCCCTGTGCACACGGGGTGGCCACGGGTGTCCCTGCAGCTCCCTGCACAGCAGGGGCTTGGTGCTGGGGCTGTAGGACAGACGCCTTGAGGGTGCGCACCCGAACAGAGAAAGCTGCTCTTGGGGATGCTGCCCTGGAACTCCGTCCCCCGCTTCAGAACAGGCACATTTTCAGGTAGGTCACAGTGATAAACGGTGACCGTGAAAGCAGCCAGAAGGTGGGGCTAGGCGTGGGCACGCAGCTGCCTGGGCTCAGCTTCTCGGGGCAGCTTTCTAGAGTGTGGTCGCTTCGGCACTAACTTGGTGCCTGCGCTGCTGCTGAACCAGGAACTGCTGAGGATGGCCAGGTGGGGCCGCATGCCAGCACGCTGCGCCATCACCGTGCCCGCCGTTCCCGAGAGATAATTGTCAAGAGACAGCTTTCCTGCGAGAGGCTGGCCCGCTTGGGTCTCAGTGGAGCCGAGTGGGGAGAGTGAGCTGTGCCCCCGGGTGCTGCCGAGTTGGTGGCCAGGCCGGGGCCCAGAGCGGTCCACTGCAGCCAGGCTGGGCTTTATCAGGGCCTCGCAGAGGGAGCCAGGAAGGAAGGCGAGCGCGGCCTGCTCTGGGGTGGGCGTGCCAGAGGGTGGCGCGCCAGGTGTGCGCGGGGGCTTTGCCGTCTCACCTGGCGCCAGGTGTGCGCGGGGGGCTTTGCCGTCTCACCTGGCGCCAGGTGTGCGCGGGGG
>NW_004567111.1:5956738-5971291 GCF_000260355.1 Condylura cristata
GGCTTTGCCGTCTCACCTGGCGCCAGGTGTGCGCGGGGGCTTTGCCGTCTCACCTGGCGCCAGGTGTGCGCGGGGGCTTTGCCGTCTCACCTGGCCCCGCCTGGTCCTTCGTGGGCCTGCTCCAGGGCTGCTCTCCCTGGTGGGAAACTCCCAGGTTCACCGGTACTGTCTCTGTCGAGGTGCCTTTTCCCTCACTGGGCTTTAGGGAGGCCTGAGCCGCCCAGCAGCGAGGATGGGGGGCTCCGGAGGAGCGCGCACTGGGCCGGG
Source organism: Condylura cristata (assembly GCF_000260355.1). NCBI lineage: Eukaryota > Metazoa > Chordata > Mammalia > Eulipotyphla > Talpidae > Condylura > Condylura cristata. The sequence goes on from NW_004567111.1 coordinate 5,957,006, forward strand.
TCTCTGGGCAACGTGGGTTTCCTTTCTCGCAGCTCTGGTAACACTTCACTGCACACATGGACACTTTGCTGAGCTCTGCGCATGGGTTGTCGGGAAAGTCATGGTGCATTTTTTGTTTTTCACGCAAAAATGCATCATGAGTGTCCCCGACAGCCCAGCGTGTCTGTCCTGGAGAAGCGTTCGGAGCCAGTGGTCTGTCTCATGTCTGGGATGAGGAAGGCTCATGCTCTTATGTACCGTAAATTAATTAAACCCGAGCTGAATTAGCGCTGGAATGAGCTGACTTTGATCTTGCCGCTCTTCGTGTGTTTTCTGGGGTGTGTGTGTTTTCTGGGGTGCGTGTTTTCTGGAGTGTGTGTCCTTTCCTGCAGCTCGCTACTGGCTTCTTCCATCCAGCGCAGGGCTGTGCCGTCTGTGGGGAAAGGTGGCTGTGAGCTGTGGGCTCTTCGCTCGCCTTTGTTAGTGAGGACCCTGAATGTTTCTGAGGCCTCCGGGGGCCTCCCTCCCTCCATGCTGCCGTCTGGAGAAAACGCAGCAGCCCTCTGAAGCCTGCTGCCCAAGCCACCGGCCGCCTGTGCTGGTCCCCGACAACTGCTTCTGGGTCCGAGGTCGCTCTCCCAGTGGGCCTGGGGCCCCGGTGCCAGCAGCCCGAGGGGTGGTTTTAGGAAATGGTTTAAGTGAAGCAGGGGCTTCACTTAAAGCGATCCCTTGATTTGGTTTGAAGTTGTTTGGAGTTGAAAGGCGGTTTTTCCTAGGTACACCTGGCCCCTTCCTCTGGGAGAGGTGCTGGTGGAGCAGCGCCTGCGCCCCGTTTCTTGGGAGCCCCCCATGTTTATGTAGTGTGTGCCTAGCAGGCATTATTTTCTTTATTGCGATCTGACTTGATCAGTCAGCAGCCCTGGGAAAGCCGAGGCCCTCCTGGCCTGTCTTCTGTACCTGTCCTAGGGAATCAGAGTTGATATTTCCCTCACCTTCCCAAGGACAGCGGACCCCTTCCCTCAGCATCCTGAGAAATGATCAGAGTGAAAGGTAAAGAGGACAAAACTTACAGGTCTCTGAGAAATGGAAGGCTCTCAGCTTTTGTCTGCCTCACGCCCTGGGGAATCAAAATTCCCAAAGTCACCCCCTCAGGCAGCTGGCACTAGGGGCCCCGGGCCCCTTGGGGAGCGACTGGGGCCCCTGCAGCATTAGCACATGGCAGACTCACCCGCCGTGGAGCTGACTTCTTGGTCTGCTGGCCGTGGCTGGCCGTGGCAGCCGGCCTGGCTGGTTCTGAGTCTCCGGGTCCCGGGTGATGGTGCCGCCTCTGTGGCCGGCCTCGGTGAGGGAGGCCGTCGCCTGGTGGCATCGTGGGCTCCTGCTCTTCCAGTGGCACTTCGCGGGCGGGATTGGGGGGCTTGGGGGTGTGTGCCCATGACACAACATCCTCCCAGAGCTGTCTGTGTGGGGTGCCAGGGCCCCGGTGGTTGAGCGGCGGGAATTCTGGCAGGCCCTATTGGCCTTTAAGTTGACCTTCAGGTGAATACGATAAATTCCCTCACTTTGAATGGCTTCCTTGTCCCCTGGTGGGTTTTTTTTTTTTTTTTTTTTCTTTGACTTAATGAGAAAGGAGTAGATGATAAAGACATTTGCAGCGTTGACAGGTGCACACTTTTTCTTAAAATTACGCCGTGAGGCCCTCCCTGGTGGCGCAGCGGGTTAAAGCACAGCACTGAGAAGCTAAAGCCACTTCCGCATGAGTTCGATCCCCGCCTGCCCCGGAGGTGACCACATGGCGCGGCAGACCTCTCCTGACCCGCCCGCTGCTCCCCTCAGCAGTGTACTTCGTGGGTCTGCCTGTTCTGCTCCCCACTCTGTCTCTGGTGAAGCCTCTCACCCTCCGCATCTCTGGCCTGTACCCCAGTTCTGTATGAATAAATAAATAAATCGTTAAAAAAAAAAATTACGCAGTGAACGAATATTCTCCCCAGTCCAGTCCCAGCCTTGTCCTGACAGCCTGGGCGTGTGCCTTGAGCTCTGGCCCCGGGGGACGGGCCCCCTGTCACTTCAGTTTCCCTCTGGGTGGTTTCAGATCCCCTTAGGCGGCCCCTCCAAGGCAGCAGTGGAAAGCTAGTGGCTAGGAGACTGCTGCCTTTGGAGTTTTGAGAGGACACAGCCTGCCTGCTCCCCTTCTATCGTGGGTGCTTTTCAATACCAGAAAGACCAGAGGAAAACAAGACGCCATGAGTGGCGCTGGCATGACTGGATGCTGCTGGACCCTGCTGGCTTTTTTCTTCACTCAAATAAACTTTTTGTTACTGCATGACCAGTTATTTGTTTAACTCTTACTTAGCATGAACACAGGCATGGAAATTTGTTGGATAGAAGTAGGATCAAAGGAAAAGCAGACTTTGTCTCGAAAGATCTGGGCTATTTTTTAAATTATTTTAAAAATAATATAATAGTTTATTTTTACATCATTTTATGCCTTTTTCCATCTCAGTTGTAATCCTCGTGGGCTTCCCATCACCAAATCACCCGTGTGCCATCACCACAGTCCAGTGCACTTCCCCGCCCCCGCCATTTTTGACCCCATTCCCCACTCCACCCCTGTAAAATGTCTCTGGTATATAGCTATTTATCATCATCATCATTATTATTGTTATTATTATTATCATCATCATCATCATCATCATTATCATCATTATTATTATTATTTTCTCCCCTGGTTCTTTATACTCTTGCTATGAGTGAAGCCATCGGTATTTTTCCTTTTCTTTCTGGCTAATTTCACTATGCATGATCTTTTCCAGACCTGGACCATTTTAAGTTGAAACTCTGAATTTAAACTGTGCCCACTTACCTGGCAGTATTTGATAAAGTGGAAAAGCCAGGGGAATGGTGCCCTTCTGATTGTAATCTGGTGATCAGCACTGGCATAACTTGATGCAAAAGCAGCTCAATTTTTTGTGTGTCAGAAACAGTGTTTAAATTATGGGTGGCTCCCAAGTGCACCTCAGGTCTCTTGTGAGCTGTCAGGGTGTGTTCTTCCAGGAATGCATTTGCAGACAGTGATTAAGCGTGATTAAGCGGGCAGGCCAGGTTAGGAAAAGAGTGAAGTGTCAGGTGAGTTCCTGGTCTGAGGCAGAAAGCTAGTTGGTCCCAGAGAGTGTAAGCTAGTTGGTTTCACAGGGCAGAATTGATGTTTCCCGGGTCAGGACCCGTCCTGGTGTATACAGACCCTCAGTGGGCCCGCCAGCCCCCCTCTGCCGCTCCCCTGGGCTTTTCTATTCCCGGGCCCTGGCCCCGTGACTCCACCGTTTCAGCAGGTTTCACCAGTTCCCAATTAAATGTCCTCGTCCTTGTAAAAGTTGATGTGCGCTGGTTTTTGGGAGGCTCGTAGCTTCTAGCCGGGCGTCCTCCTATTTACGGCAGCAGGTTGTGCCGCCCTGGCAGATGCTCTTAGGTGGACTCAGGCGGGGAGAGATGGGTGGCATCACAGGGATGATGCTCAGGGCTGAAGAGGGACCCACGTGTGGCACCGTGCCTCGCCGGGCGTGTAGAGGTAACTGGCACACCTGTCTTCCGGTGCTTACAGGCCGCTGGCAGAGGCATGGACGGAAACATCCATCCCAGTGGTGCGGCTGGTCAGAGAAGCCTTGGCCCGGAGGTAGCACAGAGGACAGAGTAATCAGATATTGGGGGAGGGGGCGTGAAGAAAGTGGTGCCGAGCTCCGTTCCAGAGGGATTTCTTTTCCATGCAGAGGACGCCAGCTAGCTCAGAATGCTCAAAAGCGTAGGAGTTATTTTTAATAGCACAGAATGTCAGACAAGCGCGAGGAATTCCATCTTGCCCGCCCTCGGCAGGGAAGAGCAGGGACGTAAGTGGAAGCCGTAGAGCAGCCCTGACCGTAGGGCAGCCCTGACCTGCTGGGGAGGACCAGCTGAGTGCTTTGGACCTTAGGCTGGGCGGTGATCGCAAACTCCCCCGAAGTTTGGGGCAGAAGTTTGGGGCAGCGGGATGAGGCCTCCAGGGGCATTAGCCGTGGGTGGTGGAGCTGGAGAGGGTGGAGGCTGGGAGGCCTTTAAGTGGCCTCAGGAGCTGCTGAGGGCTGGGCTGAGTCTTCAGAGCTGGGAGGGGTGCAGGGGCGGGACTCCCCCAGTGGTTGGTGTTGCTGGCTTGGAGGGAGGTGAGACCTAGGGTGGCTTCTAGGGTTCTGGCGAGCGAAGGCTGGCGCCACCCATCAGCCCAGAAGATGCAGCACCTGTGGGCTGTTCTCTGCTGGTGGGTGGAGGGGCGAGTTGGCACTTACATAAGTGGGTCTGGAGATTGCAAGAGCCTGGGCCAGGAACCAGGGCTGGAGGCGTGTGGGCGTGGCCGTGGCGTGAGTGGCCACGGGCGCTGTGAAGTGGGGGGCTGCGCAGGGAGGCCGCTTCCAGCTCTCAGGCACAGCCACACACACCCGCTTTCCTGGCTGTCCTGGTTCAGTTTTATCAGGCCGACCGTGCGCTGGAACTCCTGGAGCCTAGAAGACACAGAGTTTGCCCCTGGGATGCTTTAAGGCTTAGCTGAGTAGATGTCACTCCTGCAGCGGATCAGAAAGGCGTTTTCTACTGAGCTGAGCAGCAGAGTCCGCCAGGGATGCTGTCCAGACCTCCCCGTCTCTGGTTACACCTGCCGAGGCCGGTGCCAGCGCCAGGCAGGCTCTCATTTTACCCCAGGTGGAGCGTCTGGGTGTTGTGCAACCATCGCAGGCCGGCGGGGTGTGTGTGTGTGTGTGTGTGGGGGGGGATTCATTGTCAGTTCTCACAGAAGAGGAGCAACTCTGCAGCCCTTAGATGCTGAGACGGCCGTCCAGCAGGCAGCAGCGAGGCCGCCACCGTCAGGCGGGATGGCGCCCCTAACCGCCAGCCCCCGCTCACTAAGTGCCCCTCGCCACACGCCCGCCGGCGATGCAGATGTCCCAGAGTGGAAAACGCAGCGTTTCAAGGCGAGGACTGTCTGTCCTGTGGACGGCGGAAAACAGCCTGATTTACTTATTTTCTCTACTGGGTTCCTGGGTGCAGCGACCCCGGCGCCTGGAGGGAGTCAGAAGGCGGGCGGTTCCCAGGTGATGGTTATTAATAGCCGACGTGGTTCACTGTTTGCACAACTGCAGCCCCCTAAAAGCCAGTTTTGGTAAGAGGAAGGGAGCTGGGAGTTTCGTCCTGTTCGTTTACTTCTAGTTACTTCTATTCTCTAAGGGCATGTGTCAGGTAACACTGGGGTCTGGAGATGACAGACCCCAGGCTGAACCAGAACCCCCGTGAAACGGGCCATTTCGCAGTGAAACGGGCCATTTCGAAGTTCTGTAAAGAGCAGTTGGCATTCATGAGTGTCTGGGAAAGTTGACTTCTTTGGGGGTTAGTTGGGAAAAGGGCCATATTTTTGGGAGCAGTTCTAAGTTCACAAAGTTGAGCAAGACACAAAGATTTCCCCATCGACATCCTGCACCAGATTTTATCAATATTTGCGTAATTAATGAACCCACGTGGATACGTCATTGACGCCCAAGTCCAGTGCCATCGCTGAGGCCGACTCCCGGGGTTGTAATTCCATGGACTTTAACACATGTAACCTTTGTGTCCTGCAGAGCAGCTCACTGCTCTGGAAGTCAGGGTCTTTTAGAAACGTGCCCCTTTGATTCTGGAGAAATGTTTGTCTCTCTATACTGTTCTTTTCCTGTCGCCTTCTACTTAGAGTGAGGGAGGCAGTTGGGCTGGGAGAAAGCTCCAGCACTCGGCCTTCTCCAGGAGTATCCACAGTGAACTCTTGAGGTGTTATTGGCTCCCCCCTCCAGGAGCCAAAACTGTAACAGGGCAGTTCTGCACACTTCTGTGCCCCATCCTCCTGGCTCTCATGTTAAAAAAGCGAAGTAAAACTATCCAGAGTGAGAGTGTGCCTCCTTGGCTAAGTGGATCTTCTTTTTGACTCCCTGAGATGTCCCTCCTCCCAGCAGGAGGGGGCAGGGTGGGGCAGCTGGAGGGTGAGCTCCCCTGCGGGGCAAGTGGTCCCCTGTCTGAGCAGGTGGGTCCCCTCGCAGCCACCCGCCCCTGCCCAGCCCTCACCTGATGACCTGCCCCCGCCGTGCCTGTCTGCTCTTCCCTGGGTGTGGCTCTGAGGTTGAAACCCCTCCCAGAACCCCAGATCCTGTAATTGCTGTTGGAAATTGTGAGAAGGGAAAAATAGCACATGGTTTGTTTTTCCAAATAACTGTAATGCTTTCTTTAAAAAATGAGCTGTTACAAATTTTACTTTAAGATATTACAGAAGTAACATAACTCACTGTAAAAAAAAAAAAAAAAAAAGAAACAGTGGAGAATTGTGTGGCTTGTTTCCCAGGGGTTATGTCGATCGAGGGTGGGGATTGTGTCGTGTCGTTGCCTTCACTAAACAGGGGTCTTTACGTTCTTGCATTTAGCGTTGAAGGGGCGGGGGTGGGGCTGGGGACTCCATTTGGTGTTTTTATTTCCTTCTCTATCACCTCTACCCAAGACCCCTTAAGCGCTGCAATTTCTGCCAGCACATAAGTGCTTTTCTTAGTCCTGATGAGACATGATATTCATTCTTCAGCCCACAGAGATTCACGGCCTGTCTGCTCTCTTTAATGATCACTCTAGAGGGAAATGGGTTAGCTGTGCCTGCTGTTGTTGCTCTGCTCACAGTCCAGAGCTGGGCAGATGTTACAGCAAGTGCTGGGAGCCCAGGGTGATGTTAGCCAGAGAGGACAAAGTGGGTGAAAGAAAGGAAGCCGAGGCCCTCCCGGGTGGCGCAGCGGGTTAGGACAGGACGCGGCACTGCAAGCCAGCTGCAGCTTCCGTGTGAGTTCGATCCCCGCCTGCCCCGGAGGTGACCACAGGGCGCTGCAGACTTCTCCTGACCCACCCGCTACTCCCCTCAGCAGTGTACTTTGTCGATTGCTTGTTCTGCTCCCCACTCTGTCTCTGGTGAAGCCTCGCACCCTCTGCACCTCTGGCCTGTACCCCAGTTCTGTGTGCATAAATAAATAAAATCTTAAAAAAAAAAAAAAAAGGACGCCTTCCTGATGGAGGTGGCATCTGGTTAGTTCTTGACGGTGCTGGCAGTCACAGGGGTTCTGGGTAGACGGGACTTTCGCCGAGTTGACTTGTTTGGGCCACTGGCGTAGATGAGTAAGACCAGGTTTTCCCCTCCTCTCCTCCGGTTTGGGCCTAGCCGGGGTCATGCCTGGGGCATCCCTGTTACTGCTGAGAGCTAAGACGAGAGCTCCAGATAAGCGGTGATGGTCATACAGTCGGTGAAGGCAACGCGTTTTTTGTGGACAAAGATGGGGCTTGAGGGAGAGCGCTGACCTGAGCTTGTGGCCAGGTGTGTGGCTTGAGGGGTCAGCGCCTCTGTCTTGCCATCGGCTCCCCGTCGGCTGGCCTTTCCCGAGTGCCAGTCCTCTGCGTTCCAGCTGCGGCTGCGTGCAGTGTGCACAGCTGTGACTCAGAGAGGAAAAACGCAACCAAGGTCTCAAAGGTCACCCTGGAATGGGACAGGGGGACGTTTGTTATGAAGCGGTTTAAAAAAAATAATTTTCAGATTGCATTCCTAGGGAAACCGAGGCCTGGGGAAACTAGCAGCTCCGGGTGGTGGTGGTTGGGACCCACAGCAGCTGGCGGTGACCCCCACAGCCGCCTCCAGGCGCTTGCAGGGTGGAGGCGGGGTTTCCGTGGCCCCGAGACCTGCAGGGAGGTCCTCACGCACGACAGGGTCTGTGGGTGAGGGCCTGAGCCTGGGCCCACTGCACGCCAGCCGCAGCTGTTTCAGTGCGAGTTCGATCCCCGCCCCGGAGGTGACCACAGCGGCAGACCGCTCCTGACCCGCCCACTGCTCCCCTCAGCAGTGTACTGTACCGTCCAGGTCGGTGATTGCGGCCGGGCGCTGAGCAACTTCCTGCGCTCCTGGGGGGTCAGGGGTGTCTGGGTGGAGCTGCACAAAGCCCGGCCCCCTCAGAAAACTGGTTCACAGTGGGCCACGCCTCCTCACCTAAGGGAGGGGTGGTGGGGGCCCTCCCAGCACCCACAGAGGCATCTCTGTGTAAATATTGGGGAAGCAACCCTCGCCAGCGCCGCCTTTTTTTTTTTTTAAGTCTGTACCATCTTTCAGTGTTTTTTTTTAAGATTTATTTATTTATGCATACAGAACTGGGGTACAGGCCAGAGATGCGGAGGGTAAGAGGCTTCACCAGAGACAGAGTGGGGAGCAGAACAGGCAGATCTATGAAGTACACTGCTGAGGGGAGCAGCGGGCGGGTCAGGAGAGGTCTGCCACGCCATGTGGTCACCTCCGGGGCAAGCGGGAATCGAACTCATGCGGAAGCGGCTTTAGCTTCTCAGTGCTGTGCTTTAACCCGCTGCGCCACCAGGGAGGGCCCTCAGTGTTTTTTTTTAACACAAAAAATGGTGCAGTAAGACACTTAGTTACCGGGAAATGAGGTGTTAGGCGGCCTCAGAGGTGGCGGGATTCGCTTGAACACGGATTTCACATGCTTCGTTAGCTTTCAGATGAGGAAACCTTTCTGATTGGTTTTTGGGGCTCATTGCCTGGTTCTTGACACGGTTTGTGGTGGGAGAAGCGGGACTTTGACTTTCCCTGGTGCCCGGCTCTTGTAGGCGGGGGATCACGTTTGGGAGGGGAGCAGCCAGCCTCTCGGGGTGGGGGAGGGGAGGCCTGGTGGGCGAGGCCTTCCTGCCGCTGGTCAGTGCCAGCCCGCGGGGGAGAAAGCCGGCCCGCAGGCTTGGTCTCCACAGCAGAGCCTGCTAAGTCTGATAGGTGCGTCATCAAAAATAAAAGAAGGAAGCAAAACTGAAAATATAAAACACCTGTAAAATGAGTTGCCCCAGTGTTGATGACGTGGGGAACATTCAGTGCAGAGGGGCGTCGGCCTTCGCAAGTACTGGCTGGGGTCTTGCCATTTCGGTCCTGGCGGTTGGAGGTGGGGCTGGTGAGAAGAGGGAGCAGGTCCTCACGGAGGCGGTGCGTGGCGGGCGGAGGTGGCCTGTGGCCGCTGCCTACCTGCAGCAGGACTGACCGCCTTGGCTGAGGGCTGCCCGGGAGCGCGCTCTCCCTCCCCGCGGGCTTTCCTAGGAGGCCACTTCACGTGCTGCACAGACTCGGGCCAGCGGCTTCTAGGGTAGTGACTGCACCAGTCATACCTTAAGGCAGCCCCGTCATCCTCTCATTTCTCCCAATTTTCTTCTTTTTTTTTTTAACCTGAAGTTTATTTATTTATGCACACAGAGCTGGGGTACAGCCAGAGGTGTGGGGGTGGTGAGAGGATTCACCAGAGACAGTGGGGAGCAGAACAGGCAGATGGACAAAGCACACTGCTGCGGGGCGCAGCGGGCGGGTCAGGAGGGGTCCGCTGCGCCCTGCGGGTCAGCTCGGGGCAGGCGGGGATCGAGCTCGCGCTGCAGCCGCCACTGCTCGGCTTAGCTCTGCAGTGCTGCGCTCCAACCCGCTGCGCCACCAGGGAGGGCCCTGACTTCCCCCAGTTTTCATGATTTCCTTCTAAGCTTCAGAGGAAACACTTTCTGGGTTTAAAACCGAACACAGAGGTGGCAGGTTTCTTGAGGTTTTCCGCTTTCTCTTGAAGTATGTTCGCCTCGGTTCCTGGGAGACGGACCAGGCGTGCAGTCACCCACCGCCACCGCCCGCGAGGTGCTGTGCTCCCAGCGCCTTTCATCTGATCCAGAGGACGCTGCGGCTTGCAGCGACGGATCCAGGTTGACCCCGGGTGGTGGAATCAACTTGTCCGATCACTGACCTCCGCCACAGAATTCTGAGCCCCAGACCTACACTCTGCCGAGGGAGGCGGGGCCCTTGAGCCCGTCCGCCTGCCATGCTCACGCCCGCTCGGCCTGAGACTCACCTGGGGGGTCAGCCCAGGGGTGCGGCTGGCAGACCCACCGCCGGCCCCGGGCGGTGCGTCCTCCTCGGCTGGCTTTTTCCCTTCCCAAGCGTAGAAGCAACCGGGAGAAGCGAAAGAGATTCGGAAGCTCTTCCCATGGGTGCGAGCTGCCCTCCGCCCCCCGCCAGCGGGGTCCCTCATCGCCCCGTTTTTTTGCCGACTGCTTGGTGTTTCTCGCCACGCGGCCCGGACCCCTAGGTTGGTGCCTGCCGAGGCAGCTTGCGACTTGGAAGCACGGAAGGGCCCGTGATCCGCGGCCCTTTGCACCCGGGGGTTCCCTCGGGGCGCGGGCAGTGGGCTTTTCGCCGTCTCTGTCTTTCCTTCCACTCAGGTCTGATCTCCCTGGCTGTGGTGACCGACGGTCGCCCCTGTTCAGCCCCTCATTTTCGGGGCGGTTTGCTGTTCTCTTTGTCCGCCTGTACTGTCCTGCCTTTTGCTGCTTTGATGTGTTCATTTGACCGTGGCTTTACTCAGCTTCTCCTCCAGTGTGTTAACCCTTTAAAAGGAAAAAAAAAAAAGGAAAAAAAAGGTCTTTTTCTTGCGTTTGGGGCAGAGCCCTGCTGCACTGCGTGCGATTCCTGGAAAGGCCGAGGCGGCCTCTTGGACAGTTCCGCTCGGGGGGGTGGTCTCCCAGAGGCCGGGCGCCCCGGCCTGCACCCCTGCCCGTCCTCGGGGCGGCTCCCCGCCCAGGCAGCGGCCGAAGGGTGCCCCCCTGGCCAGCACTTCCAGCAGGCCTCCCCGCCCACTGGGGAGGAAGGGGTGCCTCCTGTGTGGCTGTGTGGTATGAACGGGGCCCCCACAGGCCAGCTGCTGCCCCTCCCATCCTGGCACCAAGGCCAAGCGGCGTGGCCATGCTTCCTCAGGTGAGTGGGTGGCAGGGTCGTCCTCGCTGTGGGGGCTGGTCTGGCGGCCCCCCGCTATTGCCGGTCGGCTTTTCTCACCGCGCCGTTCGTCCAGTGGGTCAGCAGGCGCGCGCCTCCCCCCTCCTGAAGTCGTCTCTGTCGCCCGGAGCTTGGGTGGACAGGCCTGACCGCGCTCGGGCTCTGCGGTCACTCAGAACCGTGCTGCGTGCTGGCCCCTCCCTTGGAGGCCCGGCAGGCCAGGGAGGTAGGCTGGGCAGTGGCGGTGCGGGGCCTGGACAGAGGATGTGTGGGTGGCCTTTATTCATTCGTTTATGCAATATAATAGCTTATTTTTACACCATGTTGCGCCTTCTTCCGTCTCAGCTGTAATCCCCGTGGGCTTCCCGTCACCACATCACCCTGTGCCATCACCACAGTCCAGTGCACTCCCCTCCGCCACCCCATTTCTGATCCCATTCCCCACTCCACCCTGTAAAATGTCTGGTGTATAGTTGTTCATTATTACTTTTTTCCCAAGGGGGTGTGATTTTTTAGGAGAAGCCCAGGAGCAGGTCTGGAGCCTTTCGTGTCGGGAGCCTCTCCATCTAGAGTGGGATTTTCGGACTGTCCTGTGGGGTGTGGCCGGCATTTCCTCTCCCGCAGCCTGGGAGGTGTGTGGGGTCACCCCTCAGTCAGTGATGTCCTGGGGGGGGGTCATCACTTTGCTTCCACGCCCCTCCCCGGGTTGCGGATGGTGGACCAGAATGTTTTGGGCCAGAACTCGGCCCTGCACCCTGCACTGGCGCAGAGAGGGAGTTCCCCCTACTGCCCCCCTGGGGGGAGTGTGGCGGGGGGCGGGGGAGGACTTGGGTTTCTAAAATCTGGCTCCGTCAAAGTCGCCTTCCTGTGACCACGTGAGCCTCAGTTTGGGGCGGCGGCGGTGGCTGTGGGGCATGTCTGTTGCATTATTCACTTGCTAAGCCCTGCAAGAGCTGATTTCTCCTCTGTGGGACCCAGCAGCTCTGTAGGAACGGGGAGGAGGGGAGGAGGCGTCCTAGGCTGCCCTTCCTTGCTCTGCAGGGCACAGCAGGCCTTGGCCTCCTTCCCTCCCCTCTGACCGTGGCTGGCATGGTCAGGCCCAGGGCTGGCTTAGCCACCGGGTCCTTCCTGCTGGAGGGTTTGCAGCTGTGGTGACCGAGGGTCTGAAGCTTTGGTCTCGGCCCCAGCGTGCCCCCCAAACACCCCTTCTGGCCCCGTCAAGCCGTGTGAGGGTGCCACGTCGGCAGTCCTGGGTCTGAGCCTAGACTGAGCTGTTGCTCCTGCCGGCAGGCGTTCGTGGCCGAGGGTGTAGGTGGCAAACTGGAGGGAGAGGTGGTGGGGACTTCGAGTCGGCTCCCTCCTCGGCCTCCCTGGACCCTGGGGTGGGCTTGGTTGGGGTTCAGCTCCGCGCACAGATGACTTGTTTCCCTGCATGCAAAGGGAATTGGCTGCAGAAAGTTGCATTGGAAACTGGAGCCTGGAGACACCAGAATTTGTTCATCCCTGCCATGTGACTTTCATTGTGTCTGCTTCCTAATCTGAAGTCAATGAACGGTCCCGTGGGCGGTTTCTTGGAGGAAGCCCTGTGTGATGGTTTCTGAAACGCGTGCCAGCTGCCACTGACCGAGCCCCACCGGCCGTGGGCCGCCCCCTGAGCCACCCGGTAAGGTGGGTGCGGGCGGGGGCCCTGGCAGCAGCCTGCCGCGGAGATGGATGTCTGGCTGTGCAGGGCGGGCATTGTTCTCGGGGGTCCTCTTGCCTGTTCACCTAGCGGAGCAGAGTTGGCTGGGACAGTCCCGACTCAGCAGTATTCGTGAGGTTTGCACACCACCCCAAAAGCGGGACCCGCTCTGTGAGGCTTTCATGTGGCCCGGGGGCAGCTGGGGCCGAGGAGAGCAGCCCGCGCCGACGCCTTCGTCCGGAGCTGGGGTCGGAAGTGAGACGTCAACGGGGCCTGTGGGGAGAGGAGGCGGGCTCCTGCGGTCCTCACCTCGTCACAGGCGAGGAAGCCGCAGCCCGGGACCAGAAGCGAGTGTGCAGTAAAGATTTGAGCAGCGTGTCCCCCCGGCGCCCGCCCCAGCCCCAGCCCCCCGTCCTGCGGGAAACGGCAGCTGCAGGGGCCGGGCTTGGGGTGTGCCCGGCGGGCCCCAGCTGCAGGTGACTGGACTCACGCCGTGTTTGCCAGACCCAGCCGCAGGGGCGGGCCCCGTGTTCGGTCCTCGCCGTCTGCTGGAACCCGCCTCCCCGGCCTCCGCGGAGCCGGGGCGCGGGGTGCAGGGCGGCAGGGCTCCCGGGCCGTGTCCGGGGTGACCCTTACCTGGCGCGCTGCAGCCGGACGTGGCGTCCTGCGCCTCACCTCGCCTGGCGCCGTCCGCTTGGCACCCGCCCTTGCCCTCGGGGCCCGGAGGGGAGCACTGTCCTGGGCAGCCGTGGTGGACCGGCGCTGCACCTCGGGGGCGGCAGCCCCCGCTGCGAGCTGGGGTCACGTCTTCTCAGCTCCCGGCCTCCGGGACCCGGTCGCTTGGCGGCGGCGTGCGGGTCACCGGTCAGTCCCGAAGCTTTGGGAAGGGCACCCTGGCTTGCCAGGAGGCGCCGCCGCGCGGGCCGGCCAGGACGCGCCCTGCCATCAGCCGCGGTCCTGAGACCGGCCATGGGTGGCCCCCGCACGCAGCTTCCACATGGCCGCACGCGACGTCCTCGCTGCCCTCCGAGGTGTCGGTGCGGGGCGTCCTCGGACTTGCCTGCTGGCGCAGCTGCCGCCCTGCCCAGTGGACCCCCGGCCCCAGCACCCCCTTTTCTGTGTCTTCGTCAGTCTTTGCTCTTCGGGACTTCCCCATAGTGGAACTGCACGGAGTGGCGCCCACGGCCAGCGCTGTCCCCGCTGCCGCCTCCCGCTGCACCCCCGTCCGTGCGGTGACGGGGTGCTGGCTCCCACGGGGCAGCGGGGCGCACGCCCGCGGAGCGTGTGCGGGAGCTCCGGGCGGACGCCGGGTCAGAGAGCACTTGCAGCTGTGACTCTCGCCTGTAGGCAGAATCACCGCATGCGACGCACCTGTTACCTGTTCCGTGACGAGCCCCTGGCTCACCGGCAGTTCCGTGGCCTAGAGGCTTGCCGGCTGGGAGCGGCTGTCACGCTGGCCCGCCGCGTGCCCCCCCGCGTTCCCCCCCCCGGCAGCCCCCACACTGGGCGCGGGCAGAGTCGCCACTACCCGAGGGCCGGGGCGGCCTCGGCGCAAAGCTGCGTCACGGGGCCTCTCATTGTCACGGTTTTGACCCACCCGCCCCTGGAAGAGAGGCGACACCTTGGGCCTGTGGGGCCCAGCAGGTACAGCGGGCTGAGGCCCAGCCCATGTAGACAGCTGGATTAGACAGCCGGTGTAGACAGCCGGTGTAGACAGCCAGTGGTGACAGCCGGTGCTGACAGCCAGTGGTGACAGCCGGTGTAGACAGCC
>NW_004567111.1:5971391-5995994 GCF_000260355.1 Condylura cristata
TAGACAGCCGGTGTAGACAGCCGGTGTAGACAGCCAGTGGTGACAGCCGGTGCTGACAGCCAGTGGTGACAGCCGGTGTAGACAGCCAGTGGTGACAGCCGGTGTAGACAGCCGGTAGTGACAGCCGGTGTAGACAGCCGGTGTAGACAGCCAGTGCTGCCGTTGCTAAGCGGGTGGTGGCGGGTGCTGCGGTGTGGGGAATGCTCCTCCGTCTCAGTTACTGCCCCTTCCTCTGTGATGCCCAGTCCTGGATACCCGTGTCTCTGCCAACCCTGTGGCAGGCCGGGAGCGCAGAGCCAAGTGCTGTCTTTACTGTGGTTTTCTCAGTGACCATGAAATTCTTTCGTCTGGGTTCGGTGTAACTGAGGAGAAGGAAGGGAAGCTGGGTGCTGCGTGGGGGACAGAGGTGATGGCCAGGTGAGCCCACGGGCTGCAGGGTTTTCAGGGTGTCAGGACAGCTCCTGGGCCAGGCACCAGGCCCGGAGGAGGGAGACCAGGCGTAGACAGGGCCGCCCTGAACCCCACCCCTGCGGGTTCTGGTTCCTGGACAGTGCTGGGGCCCTGGTCTCCCGGGAGGAGGGGTCAGGACCCTGGCTCCACCTGGGGCCTTCTCGGAGCAGCTTGGCGGGGAGGGGCGACTGCCAGCCCAGTAGTGCTCAGGGCGGCGGGCGAGGGGAGGGTGCTTCCGACCTCTGGCTGCCTCGGCTGCAGTACAGGGTGCTGCTGTGAGCTGTGTGTCTATGCGGACCAGGCTCCTGCTCAACCAGACCTCCCTGTGTCCTGCCTTTGCCTCGGTGTCTAGGCCCCCGCCCTCACCGACCAGCCACTGAACAGAGTGCACCCACACCCCCTGGAGCGCCTGTGGGGGCCCTGGGGGTGCAGAAGCTGTGTCAGGTCAGGACCGCGTGACCCCAGGGGCGTGAAAGCCCTTGGCTCCCCTGTGCCTGGTGCTGTCCGGAGGCGGGGTGACCGGGCGCTGCACACCCCGCAGGGTGCTGGGGCACAGGCGTAGCCACAGCCCTAAGGCCTCCTGGTCACTCCGCACCTGGAGAGAACAGGACTCTGGGCGGGAGGGGAGGGTTGGCCTCCCCGCCCCCCCCCAGGCGCTCCCGTGCAGAAGGAGCAGGGCAGGGTGCAGCACCCTCTCCCTGGGCAGAGGGGCTTCTTGCTGACCTCTGACCTTGCTGACCTCGCAGAGCTCCGGACACTGCTTTCCCGTGTCCTGAGAAGGGTGGGGTGTGGGGGTTGGGTTTTGGATGTCCTGGCCAGAAACATAGGTTGATTGACCAGAGCTGCAGTCATTTTCCTCCCATTTTCGTGTGTTTAAAAAAAGCAACGAAGAATTAGCTAGAGTAGGTCCCGTGTCAAGCGTCACGAGGGTGGCCTTGGGCCGCTGGTGCTGGGATCCCTAGATGTGACTGAACAGTTTGGGGGAACTCGGCGGTTGGGATCGGAGGCTGGACATGGAGGCTCCTTGGATTTACGCCTTGTTCAGTTTTTGTCAGAGGTCGTAGAACCACGGGGGAGGTGAGCTGCTCTGACTGTGAGCAGCTACAGGGACCGGCAGCCCCCGGCAGCAGGTGGGGGCACCCTGGGGGTGATGAGGCTGTTACTGCCCTGGGCAGGGACACTTGTGTCTGTGTTGCAGCCTCGGCCTCAGATCCAGGCGCTGAGGCATACTTCCAAAGCAGGTTTGCGGATGGGGAAAGATCTGTCCATTCCTAGAGCTCCCTGGAGACGTTTGCTGTTTACCTGGTTAATAAGGGGCTGGAGATCTTCAACCATCCCCAGACTAACTAGCATATACCCAGATTCCCCTGCAGGCGGAGAGCTGGCGTGCGGAGTCAGTAACTAGGTGGGGAGGGAAGATGGCAAAGGTGGGGGCCCCCGCCTCCCGCCCCCCGCTTTCCGGGCACAGCATCAGCCCCGGCTCCTGTGCTGTGAGAGCTCGAGGCGCTGTGGCCGGGGTGCCTCGTGCAGCACTGGGCTCTGGCTTCTCTGGATCTGCAGACCTGTGGACAGCAGAGACTGAGTCCTGAAGGCTGCCAGTCTAAGCACCTTCTGCGGAGAACAAGGAGGGTGCTGGACGAGAGAGACGCAAAATTAACAGCTCCGCCCCAAAGCCACCAGCAGGTCGAGGCTGCCGCTTTGCCCTCTCCGCCTGGACCGCGAGCAGCCGCCGTGGCTCATCCAGGGTCTGTCCTCCCGCTCCCCGCTTCGCACGGTCCCCCCGCTTACGTGGCCGTGCGCCCCCGCCGCGCCGCTGCTCCACGCAAGGCCGCTCCGTGGCCTGCTGGGACTCGCCGCCCAGGGAGGCTGCCCGAAAGTGGGGGAGAACATGGCGCCTCCCCTTCCAGCAGCTGCGTCTGGAATAGGGTGGCAGGTGGAGGCCCGCTGAGAATTCAGGGCTCGCTCACCTCTGGCCAGGGAGCCCTTGGGGTGGGTGGTGGGGCCCCAGCTGCGCTCCGGGCAGCGTGTGCTGTTTCACGTGCCAGCCGGTCGGTGGCGGTGCCAGCTTGCCGAAGGCGTGCAGAGCGTGGGGCATTGGCAGGACAGAGGGGCCCTGGCTGGACCGTCCGGCCAGGACAACAGCCCCAGTTAAGATGCCTAGGGCGGCTTCTGCTGGACTTGAACGCAGGGCCTGCTGAGAGAGTTAAGCGTGGGTCTGGTTCCCCCGTTAGAAGATAGACAGCTGGCTAACACGCGTTTCAGTGTAGGCCGACTTCGGTTTGGAAAATTTGTCGGGGAAGAGAGGGTGGAGAGAGAAGATAGATTGATGACTTACTTGGATTAGAGTGGTTTATCTGTCGAAAATTTAGTATGTCTTTTAGAACACATTCCAGTAGGCGTTTAGACATTTGCTTACTTTCACAAAAGCCTTACCCAGTACGTATCGCTGAGCTGGGTCACTGCTCCTGTTCTCCGCTTGCTGTGTTTTGTGGGCTCACGTACCCTCGAAGGGGAGACTTGGAAGTCTCTCCATCCTGCCCAACGCCCTGGGCCCACGGCCAGCCTGTCCTCAGGTGGGAGAACACCAGCCTTAGGATCCCGTGTCTGCACCCTCAGACGGGAAGGAACGTGGTCAGACGGGAAGGAACATGGTCCGGGGCTACTGAAATGAACCTCCTCTCTCTCTCTCTCTCCTACAGAACCTGAAAGCGGACCCAGAAGAGCTTTTTACAAAGCTGGAGAAAATAGGAAAGGGCTCTTTCGGCGAGGTGTTCAAAGGCATTGACAACCGGACTCAGAAAGTGGTTGCCATAAAAATCATTGATCTGGAAGAAGCTGAAGACGAGATAGAGGACATCCAGCAAGAAATCACAGTGCTGAGTCAGTGCGACAGCCCATACGTGACCAAATATTACGGGTCCTACCTGAAGGTAAGGCTTAAAGAGAGCCCGCGATTCTCCGCGACTTGAAGGAGGCCGACCCTGCGCGCAGGTTTTCAAAGGCAGGGCACAGGCTTTCACCTTTGCAGTCAAAAGAACACGGCTGTGATGGTTTCCCTCATCTGAAAGGTCACCTGAGAAATGTATTTTTGGTGAAAGTGTTTGATGTCCAAATCCCCTTTCAAACAGGAAAGAGTGTCTCTGATGGGACTTTGTCGTAAACAAGTGCATTTAAGTTATTATAGATAACCATTAGTCACCTTGTCTTAACGTGGCTTATAAAAACTCACGCCGACCTAAGAACATTAATCTTTTGAAATTTGGAGTGTTCAAATATAGTTTAATGCTCTTTAAAAAAACAAACAAACTACTGCTAAGAATTGATGTTGATTTGAGAGCTAGTTTGCCAAATTTGATTTTTAAGAATTCTAGGTAAGTAAAAGATAGTTGAAGTGAAATACTAGTTATTGCACAAACTACAGAAGGTCTCTGATCTTCATCAGTTCCTTAAGAGGATGGAATAGTAGTAAGAACGGTTTTCCACCCCTGCCTGAACCACGCTGCCATTGTTGACGCAGGTGGACAGTGCCTGCCTTTCCTGGACACTCGCTCACTGGACTTGGAAATGCGTTTTTCAGAAAACATAAGACTTGGTAAAAAAGAAAAATATTTTGATGAATTCTCATGGAAACAGAAGCTTCATAGGCAGAAAGAACTATTTCCTGAGGGAGGCAGCATAACCCCAGGTCTTGGAGACTGGGGCCCCCTGTGGCTCCCGGTGTCCTCAGTCGGGACGGGCCGGCCCCATGAGCCAGGGCACGGCTTGGCCAGTACATTTCAATGTACTTTTTAAAGATTTATTTATTTATGCGTATAGATAAATAATGCTCCAGTCCTGTCGGGGCCGGGGCGGGGAGGCTGAGGCCTGCGGTGGGGCTTTGAGGTGAGGTTGAAGATGATGACTGCTCCATGTGGCTTTCACGTCCTTGTGACATTACCTGTGGGCTCCAGAGTTGAGTGTTGACGGGAACGGGCCGAGGGTTCCTTGGGGGACTTTTACCTAAGGGAGGCTGAATCAGGAAATGGGCAGAAGCGGGGTTCTCCATCTCTGGGTTTGTGTCAAGGGCCTCGTAGCTATGTTTTGGTTTCTAAAACCTAGCCTAGAAGAAGTGATCCAAAGCAGTTGGTATGTGGCCAAGTCAAAAGGTCACGGAAGGTGGACTACAGACTTGTTTTCTAGCATATTTCCCCTTAAAATCTGAAAACCAAGACAGAAATTATTTGGGGTGGAGACAGGGGAAATACAACTTTTGTTTATATTGGTGAATCTGAGACTTGAAGGGTTTTATTTGCTGTCTTTTAGGTGTTTAAGTCTTGGGAAATCAAACCAGCTAGAATATTTAACCCGAGGCATCCATACCCCAGACATCCTACTGGCGTGTTCTGCCACAAAAATACCACCTGCGGGCCCTCCCTGGTGGTGCAGCGGGTTAGGACGCAGCACTGCAGGCTGGCCACGGCCGCCTCACCGCCGAGTTCGATCCCCACCCTGGAGGTGACCCACAGGGCGCGGCAGACCTCTCCTGACCCGGCCGCTGCGCCCCTCAGCAGTGTAATTCATCAATCTGCCTGTTCTGCTCCCCACTCTGTCTCTGGTGACGCCTCTCACCACCCCTGCACCTCTGGCTTGTATCCCAGTTCTATGTGCATAAGTAAATAAATCTTTAAAAAATACATTGAAAAAAATACCACCTGTAAGGTTGTAATAGAATCGCATGGGTGCAGGTGGTGTGCAGGAAGAGGAAAACTTAGGGGCTTCAGGATCCTGGTGGCGGGCGGCCTAGCAGGGCCCTGGCATGCTTAGTGGTGTCCCGAGGATTCTGTGCCTGTGCTGGGTGTGAGTGTGTGTGAGCGAGTGTGTGTGTGAGCTCCCCTTTGGGATTCACTTAGAGGTACAGCCAGGCTTTAATTCAGGCTGCTGGTACAGGCCCTAACTGGGGGCTTTAGGCCTGGCGACTCCCTCACGGACAGATGCAGGTGCTTATGGCCGTCTCACCCGGTGACTTTAAAGACTGAGTTCACAAGTGCTTGATGTGGGAGATTTCACGTAAATGGTAACTTAAAAAGTGTTCTTTTTTAAACGGCGAAGCTCTCTGTGCCAAATGAGTCACATCTCATGAGCCTTAAAGGCAGATGATTAAATCACCAAATGTGAGGTTTGTCATGTTCTCGTACAGGTTTATTATTTTCGGACATTCGCTTAACCAGAGCGAGTGAGGTGCCAGGAGAGCACCAGGGGGCTGTTTCGGGGGTTCTCTCGTGGCGTCAGTCTTGAGGGAGGGGGCTCCCCGGACACCCCCCCACCCCGGCCCCAGGCTCCCGAGCGGGCGCTCTCCAGTTCCTGGAACTCTGCAGGGTAGTTCTTTCTGCCCATTGAGTCACCGGAAAACTGATGCAAGAGAGTCCGGGGTGAGGTTTAGAGGGTGAAGGGCCGGGGGCTGCGGTCTGGGGTGCCGCAGGCTCACTCTGGACGCCCTTGGAGCCGTGTTCTCTGGACCTCATCAGATACTTGTCTTCCTTCCCCAAAGGGGAAATTCCATCAGGAGTATTTCCGGGTGGAAATAGAAAAACCGGTCAGTGTACCTTAGGGGAAGCAGCGAGGGACATTTACCCGCATCTCAGCGAGGCTGCCGCCTCCACTCTTCCGCCCACCCGCTCACCACTCCTGCCCCTCAGAGACTGCTCAGGCATGAGGGGCCATTAGCGGCACCCCTGGTCCTGTGGACCAGAGAGCCTGCTCAGCCTAACTCCAGAAAGCACGAATGCAGAGCAGAAAAGTTAGTGTGGGCACGGGGGTGCGCAGCTGCCGGCGGCCACATGTCTGGTCTTGCTGTCTCCCCCATCTCCAGCTGCCCCTCGGCAAACCTCTTGTGCTGAGCCCTGCTTCCAGAGAACTTAGGCGTAGGGGGAGGGGTTCTTGGTTTTGGGGCGCACGTAATTCCGATAGGTGCCTGGTATGTGCAAACTCTGCCCTGCCCCAGGAATTCTTACAGAAGCGCCTTCCCCTGTCCACCCTGCTCCCGTCACAGGGTCTGGCATGTCACGAGACGGAGTGGGCTGCGGGTGGAGCGTTGGAGCAGGGTCCTGCTGCTCAGGAACCGGGAGAGGCCCAGGGTAGAGAGGGGCTCACCCTGCTGGCCACGGCCCCAGGGCTGGATGGTCGTTGGTGAGCCATGACTGGCCGGCCCTGCACAGGCATCCTGGGGGGGCGGGGGCGGGCGGGGGCTCTGCTCTGGCACCAGCCGAGGTCGCCGGCCCCAGGAGCCGTGTTTCTGGGGCTGCCGTTTGTGACTCTGGGAGTAGCCCCAAGGGTGTTGTGGATGTGATGTCTGGCAGCCTGTGGTTGTGGTTCTGCCCACATGATTTTGGTGGCCAGTGCCAGGATGAGCTTCGTGTCCACGCCCACGGGTGGGGGTGTGTGTGCACACCTCAGGCGACATTCTGGGGGTTTGACGTATTGGGGTGGTGCTTCCTGGGTTGTTCTTGTTCTGAGGTCAGGTAAAGCAGAGGCTGTGGGGGCCCCCGGGGGGCAAGGTGGAGAGGCTGGTTCACAGCCGGGTTCAGGAGCTCCTGGGCCCCCTCTTGTCCATGCTCACGACAGAAACAGCTTTCCCGAGTAACATGGAGGAGCAGGGCCAGTCTGCTTCCCAGGGCATGGGTCACCAGCGGGAGCGAGGGGGTCTCCCCCTCACGGGGGGCTCCTGGGCAGAGCCTGGGTGTATTGGACGCTTTCCAGCGAAGTGATGTTGACCCAGGTCTGAAGAATTATCTGGGTTTGGTTTGACGTGGACCAGTGAATGGTAAAGCAGGAGAGATGTTGCTTCCCGCTACCCCCCTTGTATACGTGTGTTAAGTGCATGTGCTTTAAATTTCTTGTTGCCAGCGGGCCATTTTCGTGCTAAAGCGGAGCGCGTCCCTCTGCAGACCCTGGTTTCAGGCTCCCCCCCCCCCCCAGCCACAAAAGCGGCCGTGTTACCCCGGCCAGTCACATGCTGGCTACTTCCCCTACCCGTTAGCGGGCCTCGGGTGAAGGAGTGAGCCCACCTCTAGGTTCGGAATCTTGGCTCTCAGCTGTGGGCTTCTAAGAGCTTCCAGGCGATTCTAACAAGGCCGCCCAGAGGCGCCACAAAGGTGACCGTCCCTGAAGATGGTCCGCGTTGGGGAAGATGCGTGTTTCCTTACATTGGAACTTTCCAGAAGGATGGCAGCCCCGGGCACGGCAGCTGGCAGGTGACTGTCGCTGGGGACCCACTGGGGATCCAGGCGCCTCCTCTCTACTCGCCCTCGATTTCCCGTCCGTTTTCAGCACCGTATGATTCCACTGGTCCCCAGGTTCCAGTGCCACCTCACTACCGAACGAAGCCCCGCCCTCCCCTGGCGACCCCGTGTCTTTCAGCATTGAGTGATCTTTGTTGTGTTCGCCTGTCTTTTCATATTACCGTCCTGGGCCCCGGTTTTCCTGGGCACATGCAGGCCACCTTCCCGCCCTCCTGTGGAGTCTGATTCCTCAGCC
Organism: Condylura cristata; assembly: GCF_000260355.1. Taxonomy (NCBI): domain Eukaryota; kingdom Metazoa; phylum Chordata; class Mammalia; order Eulipotyphla; family Talpidae; genus Condylura; species Condylura cristata. The sequence continues at coordinate 5,979,354 of NW_004567111.1, forward strand.
AGCCCCTGCCTGGGGGTGGGGGGTGGGGGGGCTCTTCTGTGTCCTTTTAGGGAGTCTGCTCTCATGCCTGCTGCCTCCTGGGGTGCGCACCTGCTGTCACGTCAGCGCCCTGCAGGTGCCCTCTGAGGCCCGGCGAGCCCCGTGGCTTCCCGGCCGTGGTCGCTGCGCGGCACCCCTGCATTTGGCTCTAGTGCTGGATTTTCATTTGCTGCCACCTTCTCGGCTAGTTGTGCTGGATAAGTTCCTGCCTCGCACATGCATGGAGTTCCCTCCACTCTTGAATGCTGGGGTGCCGTTCCCCTCTGAGGCACCTGTGTGCTGACATTGATCTAGAAGCCTCCCCAGCATCTGAGCAGCTGAAGGTCCCGCTGGGCTGGGAAATCAGACTCCCTTGCAGTAATGGGGCAGCTCAGCCGTCGCAGGAGTGTGGCGGGACTGGCCCCTTCCTTTGCTCGCCAGCATCTGCCACACGCTCACGTTTGGTTTGTGGTCTTGTAACTACTGTCGGGCCCACGTCCTGGCGCCGGCCCTGGTTGGCCCTGGGCTGGCCCGACTGCAGGCCCCGAGACGCCCCCTCCCGGCAGTGGCGTGCAGACCCGGCCTCCCCACGCTGGGGCTTCCCCTGGCCGCGGCCGCCTCGCCGGCCTGTGTGGCCCTGATGCCCTGCGGCTGACAGCTGAGACGGCGGCCGGCCTGCTGGACAGGGCACTCTTGCTCATCGCAGGAGGGCTGAGTAGCTGTTCACACGTTTGCCTTTCGAGAACCTACCAGGCTTAGTTGATTTTGGGCATGTTACGACAGTTCATCTTTCTAGAACAGTTTGTAGGTGACTCCCTCCTCTCCAAGAGAGTATCTCACACCCATTTGAATCAAATTTAAAACAGAGTCTTCTCCCTCCCACCACTGAGTCCATTTCTCTTCCCTTCGGTCAGCTTGATGTGCAGGTAGCTGGGTGGGGCCTTGTGATCTCTGTCATGCACGTGACCACGCGTGAGATGGCTTCAGGTGTTTCTCTGCCCGCAGGAGGGGGATTTTTCTTTAAAAGGAGACCTGAGAGCCCTCCCCGGTGGTGCAGTGGGTTAGGACGCAGCACTGAGGCCGGCTGCAGCTGCTGTGGTTGGTGCAAGTTCTATCCCCAGCCCGGAGCTGACCCACAGGGCGGGGCAGACCTCTCCTGACCCGCCCGCTGCTCCCCTCAGCAGTGGACTTCGTCGATCTGCCTGTTCTGCTCCCCGCTCTGTCTCTGGTGAAGCCTCTCACTGCCCCTGCACCTCTGGCCTGTACCCCAGTTCTGTATGAATGAATGAATCAATCTTTTTAAAAAAAAAAAAAAGGAGACCATGACACATGAGGTGCTGCGCGGCGGGCTTGTGCAGGTGGCATTGCTGGGCTTGGGGAGTACTATGGGCATGGGTGGCTGTTGGGCTGGTGAAGATACAGTTGCTAGGAGTAACTTGTGTAACCAGGCCTTGTTAGAAGGGCGGCGACTGAGCGTGAGGCTGGCTCTCTGTGATAGGCTTCCAGGAGGCCTGATGACTCTGCCCTGTTTTTGCAGATGGAGCAGCCGAGCTGGGTCGGGCAAAGTAGTTGCCGACCAGTGCTGCAGGGTGAGGGTGAGCCACGTGCAGGGTCTACTGGCCTGCACGCCTTTCCTCCTTTCCAGCCCAGCCTGGTGGAGAGTGGCATGTGGACTTCAGGCAGCTGTCAGGAGGAGCAGACGTCGGGTTGAGAGGTCTGGCCGATGACCTTGGCTCCCGAAAAGGAGCTTCTCCTGCCCTGGCGCAGGAGGTGCTCCAGCCTTGTCTCTGCACTGAGGTGTGGCTGCCAGACCCTTGCCCTGCTCCGGCCTCCCTCACACCTGGGTGGGGCTCTCCACTGGTGCTCACTTCTTCCCTTTTCAAACGCTAGTCACAGGCCCACAGGCTCCTTCCTGGAGCAAGGGGGCATTCACGCGCCACCTGCAAATCCACACTGATCTCTGGTTGCAGGGACCTTGGGGTCAGCTTGCAGCCAGACCTCGCCCTTCAGTGCCTGGCTCTCCTCAAAGGCAGGCAAGCCTGGTGGTCAGTGGGCACATGGCCCTGGTGTCCGGAAGTGCCTCTTGTCCTGCTTCCGATGTAGCGTTCGGTCACCCAGGGTACCTAGTAGCCCTCCTTCCGAGGAGCGTAGATGAGTGAGTGGAAGAGAGCTGTCACTTTCTCCCGGCTGCGGACGGGAATGCCCCGACTCAGGGCCCTTTGGCTTTGAGTGTGTCCTCCTTGGTGGGGCTTCATCGGGCTGCAGGCGACCACTGTTGCCTTGCGCCTCCTCTCGTCCTGCTCCCTGGTGTTGGAGGGCTGCTGCGAGCTGCTGCGCAGGCGCCGCCTCTGAGTCTGGTGCGAGTCCACGCAGATTTCTGATAACCAGGTTCTGGACCTTCTGGAAGGTGCTGCTCGGATCTTGAGTGGGGGAGGCAGGACAGACCAGAGACCTGCACAGCCCTGGAGTCTGCGTGCAGCCGGCACAAGCGTGATTGTCGTGGGCAGAATCTCTGTCCATCTGCAGTGCTGCTTTTACTCCTGAAGGAACACACACGTCAGTAGTGGCGCTTCATAGCGATTTTGTTCAAGTTTTTGTCTTTAATGGTTTGGATGAGAAAACTTATCTAAAGATGAGAAAACTTGTCTCCTGGGGAAGAAAGTCTGCAGGAAGTGAAGTGTCCATCTTAATGTTTTAATTAGAAAGTTTGGAAGTTGAAGCAGGACAGCGGAGAGCAGCTGACTTCACCCCAAGGCCTGCCGGGTGTCCTGAAGGGAGGAGTGCCCCCCGGGGAGCTGTCCCCCCGACCCCCCCGGCCGCACTGTTGCAGTGTGGTTTGGGGACGCAAGTCCAGTTTCGCTGCCTGGTCACACCAGCCGGCTCTCTGCATGCTCCCGCGTAGTTTACTGTCCAGGTAACATAGTTTTCTGTCTAAATGTAAAGAGAAATCAACGAGAGGCTGACAGGCCCTTGTTGCTGCACCTGGGCTCCTCAGGGACCATGGGCCTGCGCGCCCCCCCCCCCCATTCCTGAGCACTGACCCCTTGTGTGGTCACCTTGGTTAATTAGAGACCAGGAGTTTCAAACCACAGTGATACGTCACAGTCATACTGTGATGTAAATACCACTGGGGTCTGCTGTTGTTTCCTTTTTTCCCCCTCCTCCTTTCTTGTATTTTCACTTCAAAGTTTAAGCAGAGACTTGAATGGCCAGATTGGTTCTAGAAAGAGGAGGTCGGGAAACCTCTGCTGTCTCTGTCTCGCCCACCCACAGGACTGGGAAGCAAGAACCACCTGCTCGGAGAAGTTCGTTGATGGTGCTCGTGGGGCTCCGGAGGGACCTCACAGACCCCCTGGTGCGCGGCCGCAGGCGAGGGGCCTTCCTGGCTGAGCCTGAGGGCTGGGAGCGAGGGTGCTGCGGGGAGCTAGCGAGAGCTCCCGTGCCCGAGGGGGCGGTGCGGGGTCCCCTGCCCGGGTCACCCTCTCCCTGGCCCCGTGCTCCAGTCAGGAGCACCCAGACGATGCCATGGCTTCTAGAAACGCGGGCTCTAACCTTGCGGGACTCTGAGGATGCGGAAACTTGGAGGAGCAGAGACGTGGGTGCGGGGAAAGCAGATGGCCCGGTCCATCTGCCGTCCAGTTGTGGTTCCTCTGGGCTCTGTGCTGTCTCAGCTGGCCGTTTAGACACAGTTGATTTTAAAGACACGTCCACACATCTGTCTCCCTTCCATGCTGCTCGTTTCTATGTTTTTGCGTGTTGGCTTCAGTTAATCCACTCCCAAGGAAAAGGACCCGGGCTGGGTCCCCCGTAAGCCGGGGAGTTCTCGTGCTTTGTAATAAACACGATGAGAGGCGCCGCTCTTCAGCGCCTCCTTGAGAATTCCCCTGATGTGTGTGAGCTGGGTTTTTATTTCGTAGGGGAAGGGAGGTGCAGTGTTCTTCCAGAAAGGCCACCACATTGGCCAAGGTGTGGGTCCCGGCCCAGCGGAGCACAGCCCCCTGCCCCTCCGCCCCGACAGGTGTTTGGGGGGTTCTTTGCCCTCGTGCCTTCTCTGACTGTCGGAGCAAGTGCATATAACTTCTCTTTTTCTCCATGAGAATTTCCTTGCTCTGAGCAATAAGCAGAAGCCTTTATCCTTGTGACTTAAGCCAGGATTTGAGCAGTTCTCTTCTGCTTTCTTGCCCAGGCAGGGCGGCGTCCTTGGGGCCCGGTTCTTTGCCGAGAGGAGGCCTTGCAGCCCCGGGGGCAGCAGCAGACTCCTCATTTCCGGCCTTAATGGGGTTCCTGTGCTCAGCCTGGCGCCGGGGTGGGGGTGTGGGGACAGCAGAGCCTCGGCTGCCAGCAGCTGCGGCTGCTTCGGGGATGGGGAGAAGCACTTCTGTGTTCCCGGGAGCGGTTTCTCGTGCTCAAGTGTCTGTCCCATGCTTCTGGGAAAAACAGGAACAGCACTGCGAGCCCGTGTGGTCAGACTGCTGGGGGCCCTGGGTGGAAGCAGAGCTGCTTGACTTTGCTTTGGGCCGAGCTGGCCAAACCCGCAGGCCGCTCCGGCTCAGGGCTCCGGCTCAGGGCGGCCACCCCTGTCTCGCCGTCCCAGTGTGGTGGCCTAAGCCCCCGGGGGCCGTGGCAGCTCCCTGGCTTTCTGGCCAGATCGTTGAAATGAGTTAAAATTCCCTTTAGACCAAATATTTTACTTCACGTGAAGCAGCTCGAGCCGGTTTCTGGCAGGTCCCACCTGTGGCGCCAGATGCCGACTGTCGCTTCAGTCCCGCGGCCGCGTGTCTGCACCTCAGGCAGCTTCACGCGGCGCGTGGGCTTGGGCAGGTCAGGGGCTGTGCCCTCGCTCCTGTCTCTGGCCTACGTGTCTGAGCAGATTTCTAGGAGGCAGAAAATGTCGTGATACTGTAAATGTCGGTTGTATAACGACCTGCTCGGTGTGCGGTGAACGAGAGGCTCTTCCAGGGTGGACGCTCGCCCCGACCACTCGCCAGCGTGGCGCAGTGTCTCCCCCCGGCGCGTGGCCGCAGGCCTCTGCTCCCGCGCCCGGCGACGAGACCCAGCCCTGCACCGCGCCTGCCCGGTGGGCGCCACTGTCATGCTCTCACTCGGCCCGCGAGCGAGCGGCCAGGTGCGGCGGGGTGGGCGAGGTGTCCTGCACCCGCCGAGGTGGAAGTAGAGCCGGCCCCCACCCAGCCTGGGCCCGACCGCGTAGCCCGGGCCGTCCCGGCGCCAGGTTTGCGTGTCTGAGCCAAGTGCAGCGCAGCCGTGCCCAGAAGCGCTTTGTCACCAGACCTCACGGGCATTGAGAGCGTGTGGGCATCCGCGGCTCACTCCAGAGCTGCAGAACACCAAGGTTAGCCGCGGGGCCGGACGGTGGGACGGAAGAGAAGCCCTTCAGAGGGGCAGGAGCATTTCCCCAGCGCACAGGGGAGAACTGGCCTGCGCCCGGCAGAGCCCCTTCCGAGGCCTGCTGCCCCGAAGCTCCATCCCGCCCCCAGCGACCGGGGCATGCGGAGGAGCCCGGCACCCACGTGTTGGGACGCGCAGTGTGGCTGGCGAGGCTGCGGCCCTACTCGGCGCCGCTGAGGTTTCTGCAAAACGCAGTAGCGTCTGTGCTCTGGGCTCGCCCACCCGTCTCGGGGGTGTCCCACCTCGGCTGGGAGCTCGGCCTCCGTGATCAGGTCCGTGATGTCCCGACCGCGAGGGGGCGGCAGAGCACGTCCCAGCGTCCTGCTCGGCCAGGGCGGCTCGTGGCCGTGGACGGTGGTGGTCTGATGAGAGGTGGGGCGAGGGGGCGGGGATCTCTCTGCACCACTGTGCATGTGAAGCAGTATTTTTATCCATCTGAGTCTCAGCCAGCTTTTGGTGTACGAACTTTCCCACGAACAGATTTATTACTGGTTTGTGCCCAATTTTGTTGCTGCGGGAGAGCAGCTGCCCGTGTCCCGCCGAGGACTCGGTCATTGAAACACAACAGAGGCCACGCGGCACAGACGACGCGTGCACGCACCTTCGCGGCCTCTGGTTTCCGGGAAGAAGCTAGTTACAGTAGCTAACTGTGGTGGATGGCCACTGGGCAGTGGACCCCCCCGCCGGACACCGTTGGATACCGCTTAACCTGGGATCGTTGGCACGGAGGTTCTCGTGCAGGGGCTTGACTCAAAGCCAGAGGGTCTGGATTTGCGTTTCAGCTGCTTTCCTTCCCTGGGCTCAGTTTTTGGAACGGGAAAGGACTGCCCACCCACCAGCGGACTTTTTGGGAGCATCAGGTGAAATGCCCCCGATGAAGATAGCCAGGGAGCCACTTTGCCTCCAGGAACGTAGAAGCGTGGCGGGGGCCTCCAGAAGCTGGGCTCTAGAAACCCCTGGCCCTTCTCTCCCCGGCGCGGCGTCCTCCTGAAGAATAAAGCCCACGGACTTGAAGGTCCGCGCCAGGCTTCACTGCAGCACGTCAGCGCAGCGGAGTTCTGGAAACAAGCCTGGTGCCGAGGACTCCACGTGGACTGGGAACGCGTGGTCTGTGGACACAGTGGACAGGGTGCGGACAGGATGAGGTCTTGCTCCTTGTGACGGCGTAAGTGGAACTGGAGAGGACGAGGCTGAGCAAAGTAAGTCAGAAGGAGACAGGAGAGTGCTGATGGTTTCTTACATGTGGGTATAAAGAGTCAAAACAAAGGAACAGAGAAAAAGAAAACAAAGCCAACCCCGAGCGCCTGGAATCTAACTGTGCACTCTGGGACAGGACTGCGGGTCAGTGAAGTGGCTGGGAGAACTGAGGCGGTGGGGTGGGGAGGAGTGGGCGGGCTGTGTCCCGGGCTGGATGGGGGGGGGGTGTAGTAACAAGCCGCTGGAGCGGGGTGAGCCCATATGCCTAAATCATCACTGGGTTGTCAGTCGGTGTTACGTCAGCAAAAGATAGCACAGGAAAATAGTTGCTGGATCGTCTTTCACAACTGGAACCATTTCTTTCCCGCTCCCTTCTCACCTCTTCCTCCCGCCTTTAAATTTATTATTTTTAGGACACTACTTGATCCATCTCGTCACCCTTTTCTGCCTGTCGTTCTAGCTCTTTCCAGAGTACCTTTTAATTGGCACCTCACAGAGGCAGGGTCTTTTTCAGCCTAGATTTTCCAGTGTACTATCTTAAAAAATGCCGTGCCTCCGCCCCGCCCATTTGTCCTATGAGGACTTTCCCTGCCATGTTCTTCTGCGACTGAGTTTGTGCACCAGCACGCAGGCTGTGTTTTGCCCCTGGGTGGGCCTGGAGCCAGCAGGGGCGCCGGCAGCCCGAGCTCACAGGTACCGAGGCCGCAGAGTGGGTGGGAGGCAGCTGCACTGGCCGGTGCCTGTGCTCACGCGCTTCCTGTAGCAGGGAGACGGCTTTGCTTTAGGATCTGTGTGTGTGTTGTTGCCGTTGCCATGGTAACATCGCTTTACAACCCTGTGTGTGACTTAAGGGTAAAAGGACACAGCTTCAACTATCTGCTGCCACACCCACGGCCAAGACACCCACCGTCCCTGGGCCCCTCCCCCTAACTCTCCACCCCTGACCTTCCCCTTCCAGTAGCCTCGGATTTGTGGTCAGATTATGGGATCTGTAGAAACTAACCTTGCAAGGATGTCTGTGGCCCCAGTGAAACCCTCCGCCTTGCCGGCACACCCTAGGTGATAGAGTGGAGGCGGTAAGGCAGCGCGTACCTTGATGGAGCTTGGAGGGGGAGAGTCGTTAGTCATTACAGACCACCGACCTGACCCATAGTGATAAGCTCCACAAAGTAATTGCGTTAGAAAGCCACATACAGGGCCCTCCCCGGGGGCGCAGCAGGTAAGGACCCAGCACTGCAAGCTGGCTGCGGCCGCTTCCGTGCGGGTTCCATCACTTCCATCACAGTCCCGAGGCCTCTCCTGACCCTCCCGCTGCTCCCCTAGGTATATTTCAGTCCAGCTGCCTGCTCTGCTCCCCACTCTGTCTCTGGTGAAGCCTCTCACCGCCCCTGCACCTCTGGCCTGTACCCCAGTTCTGTATGCATGGATAAATAGATCTTTAAAAAAAGCCACATGCCCGGGCACCCTCCGCTCTGGAAGTGGGTCTCTTGCTCGCCCGTGGTGGTGCAGGTATCTCAATAAACGTGCCCGGGGCCAGCCAGCACCCTGCCCGCTTGAGTCTGTTGCTTTCTTCACTGATGCCCGGTGCTGAGCGAAAGGGTGGCTGTGGCTCCGTGTCTTGCCCCTGGGTTCTCAGGGTCACACCTGAAAGGGGACGCGCCGTGAGGAGCCGGTGAGGCGTGGGAGGGGTCTGCGTGTCGCCCTGCCGTGCCTGGGTCTCCTGTGACGTGCGGGGGGGCCTCACGGTGACCGACTGCGCACAGTGTCCAGGGAGAGGGCAGCACCTCGCTGTGCCCACCTCACTGCCTTTGCAGTTGATCCCGAATTTATTCAACAACTGTTTTCTTCTCCTTGTGAAGTCATAACGTGCATTGTTTCAAGTCCATTTTTTAATTTTTCACTTGCAATCTGACTTGTACTCCGTCTCAGCGGTGAGGAGTCAGTCTAGATTCTGTAATGGCTTTGCCAGTGCACCAAGGGGTGCAGGGGGCCTTGACCAGCAAGGTGAGGGAGCAGAGCCCCAGGGACAGCGCAAAGAAGGACGCAGACACGGAGACGCGTGCGAGAGCTTTATTCTTACAGCAGTCATATATCTATACTTGAGGGCGGCCCAGAAGGTAAGGGAGGAGGGGGGTGGTCTGATGGTCTAATGTCTTAAAAGCCAATGGGGTTGAGGGGAGGGATCCGTCGTCATCGCAAGTCATCGCAAGGAAGTCGAAACTTGCTAAGCGCGGAGGGACAGGGAGTGGGGGAAGGGATTCGGGTGTGCTGTTTTCTCAACCGGGATGTTTACCCTAAGTTCGATCAAGTGTTGTTTTGTGCATAGGAGGCAAGGTCCTGGTCTCGGTCCCCACAAAGGGGGTTTCTTTTGTGGGCTGGGTGGAAGAATTAAGAATTTGGGTAGTGACAAAAATGAGTTTAAAAAAAAAGTGTTCTTCTACATTTCCCCCCAGATGTTGAGATAACGTGGGTGTCCAGCGTTGTGTCTCAGATGCAGGGTCTCCCCTGGGTGCCACCACGCCAGGCCACCCCCGCCACACCTTCACCTCCCACCAGAGCCCACATCTGAGGTCTTTTGGGAACATGAAATTCGATTGATTTTTCCTAGGGTTCCTTACACTCCACGGGGGTCACTGGGTCTGGGGCCAGGCCCGAGTGCCCTGACGCACCGGCAGCCTCGCCTCTGGCTTGCGGGGGGCTCTCTGTCCAGGATTTATTTTGCTCAGAAACCCCCGCGCAGGGAACTGCTGTTTGGCCCGTTCATTGGGCTGTTGGGCTTTCCCGAGGCAGCGCTGGCGCGATGCTGGTGAGGCTGGTGGCCTCTGCTGGGTGTAGTGCTCGAACGCAGCTTTGCAGAGTGCCTCACGTTCACGATCTCATTTCTAGTCGATGGAGCTGTGAGACTTAGAAGCACAGAGATTATGACCGTGCTGCAGTCTGGACGAGAGGACCCTGGACCCCAGATGTCCCCCGTGAGTTGGTGACGGCCTGAGGGGACGTGTCGGGCCATACCCGCACTGACTCTGTGAGGACAAGCGCAGGCCTGTCCAGCGCTTCCTGGCCTGTCCCACCCCAGGCTGACCAGTGTTGAATGTGTTGTCTGGCATGCCCAGCAGGGTGGCTTTGGGCCCCAGAGGTCCTGGGCTGTATTGTCGACGATTGTCCGTCACCGGTCCCTGTCCATCGCCAGCCACCGTTACGGACGGTTCCCTGACTGTTTGCTAGAGACCCTCCTCTAGTGCCCCCTGCCGCCGCCATGTTACTGAAGGGTCACCCCCACGGGTGCCCTCTGGCGTCCTGTGGCCAGGCCCAGCCTCACACCCAGTACTTCGGGAGGAGGTAGCCTCCGGTCTGCCGGGCCGGGCCGCGGCTGTCCTGCGGTGGCCCTGCTTCTGCCTGGCTTTGCAGGGAGCTGTGACGTTTGGGTTGAAAGAGAACGGCAGGTGCCCCAGGGCCGAGTGGCCTCAGGAGACCAGGGAGAGGTTGCCCCGAAGACACTGAATGCTGCTGGTGAGGTGGCTGGGCAGGCACAGACGCCAGGCTGCGGCTGGACCCTTTTTCCTGGCAGCCCCCTGAAGAGCATGGAGGCCTTTGGGGTGTCTGGAACAGGGGAGCGAAGGAAGCTGCCTGCTTCATGGCCCCCCTCTGCTCACAGGGCCGGCGGGACCTGCAGCCGTGGCTCAGGAATGGCCACGGCCTGTCCCGGTGGCTGCAGGTGCCACCCTCCCAGGCTAGGATGGGCCACGTGTGGCCGCTGCTGGCCTAGGCTGCGGTGGGGGCCGGCGCCGAGCCCCCGGCCCGGTTGGAGGTGCTGTTGGAGGCCATGCAAGCCCGAGCTCCCGGGTGAGGGACCTGACCCTGGCCAAGGCCGCCAGGCCCCGCGCGGCACGGTCTCCTGCACAGACTACCCAGGCACGTTCCTGCTGGCACCGGCTTTCAAACTCTAGTTCCAGACTCAGTGACAACCACCCTGGGACTATGTGAACGAACTTTCTTCTGGCTTTGTTTGCTTTGAATATAATTGTCCTTTCCTTGTTGTTCCAGGACACTAAATTATGGATAATAATGGAATATCTCGGCGGAGGCTCCGCGCTGGACCTGGTAGGTGCTACGACCTCCCCTGCACCGGGCCCTTCTCAGCCGCTCTTGGTTTTAAAGACGATTCTGTGCTTGTTCATTTCTTTTTCCCTCTTAAGTTGCATGCGAAGGGGCCTACCTCTCCCTTGTAGTAGGTGTTCTGCTTGCTGGAGTGCCGAGAGCACCTCTGTTCCATGCAGCCCGGAGAGTCCTCGCCGTCTTTCCAGGGGCTCCGGCCTGCTCTCCTGAGCCGGCTCTGTTGGGCTGCTGTCCTGGCGTCCTTTCTGTCTCCCATGGTCACTCAGCTTCCAGAGTGTCTCTACAGTATATCCACCTACAGTCAGAATTTTTAAGCTTCAAGTTTTGATGGGGGGCTCCCAGGGTCGGATGGGGTGTGAGTCCAGCAGGGGGCAGCCTCACCGGGGGAACCAGGCTGGGGTGGCCTCGCTCCAAGTGGGAGGAGATTTCCCAGGTGGTGCGGGGCGGGGGGGTGGTGTCCCTGCTGGTGCAGACTTGTCAGGGTGCAGGGCCAGCTCTTTCACTGCCCTGGGAGCCGGAGCGGGAAGAGGCCGACAGCCACGAGCTGGCCACTGGCTTTCTCCCAGTGCTGGAAGCCGTTGGGGGCTTCTGGAGGGCCGGCCACTGAGTCTGTGCCTGTCTCGAAAAGGCTGTGCGCCCACTTTAAAAAGTGGCATTGTGTCAGGCTGTAAAAGCCATGGGTCAGAGTGGTATGCAAAAAGGAAATACCCAGGGGAAAAAATGTAACGTGGCCCAAACCATTTTATCAGACAGAAACAGCAGCGAGACCGCGGCCACGCTCTGACTCGCGGCGCTTCCTTCCCATAAGTGTGCACTTACACAAACAGATTCAATTTTTTTTTTCCCTTTTGGGAAATACCGCAGGAATGTAGAAAATGGTCTCATTTTGTGAAATTAGATTTACTATTACCCTAAGTGAATTTCATTTGTGGCATAAAGTTATTTGCGGGAGCCGTCTTCTCAGGCCGTGAGTCCCCGAGCCGCGGCTCTGAGCGCCTGAGTTTGCTCGTTCTGAATGCCGCAGCGATTCAGTTTGTTTGGTGCTAGCAGTCTGAGGGGCTTTGGATTTTTAGAACTTGCAGTTGGAAAGAAGTTTCAAACTCTCCACTTCGAAAACACAAAACAGCCACTCAGCCATTGCCAGCAAGCCGGCTCCACACAAGAGCTCCTGGACGGGAAGCAGCCGGCCCTGCCGCCGAGGAGAAGCCCCGCGGTGAGGCCTGGAGCAGCCGGAGAAGGGGTCCGGAGGGCTCGCTGGACTCCGGACCCCTTCTCCGGCTGCTGCGAAGCCTTAACCTCCCCTTGCCCACACTGCTGGCTTGCCCCAGCCGCCCAGGAAAGCAGGCTTAAATAATGGGGCCCAAGTATTTATTCTTTCGAATGTTAGAAGCCATTAAGCTGATTTTGAGTGTCTGTTACATGTTTACGAATGACTTTAAAGATCAAGGCCCTGTCACATGAAAATTGGATACCATGTAGCCGAATAACTGGGCTGGGGCATTTCCCCGGGAGAGTCTACCTGGCTTTTATGGACTGTCTCCCGAAAGGCTGAAATTCACTGTAGGCGTAGTCAGTAGGTTCGCATGTGACTTTGAGGACCCCCCACGTGGGTGGGCTGGGGAGGGGAAAGGAAGAGGCATCGGGGAGACCCTTCGCAGACCCCACCATTCTCACTGCTTCCCTTTGTTCTCTCAGACTCCTCTCTCTCTCCACACACTCAGTAATCATCTTCATCACCCAGAGCCGCTGTCACGGATCCCACAGGCCGGGTGACTTAGCCATATTTATTCTCACGGCTCTGGGAGCTGGGGAGCCCACGGTCAGGTTGCTGGCAGAGCCGGTGTCTGGTGAGGTCCTGGCTTGGAGGTGGCCTGTTTCCTTGTGTGAGGCAGGGGCGGCCCGGCACCCTCCAGCGTCTGCTCGCCTGCATGCTCCAGCGCTCGCTCGGTGGCTTCCCGAAGGCAGGCGCCGCCTCCATATACCATCCCCTTGAGTGTCAGGTTTCCTGCCCGTGAAAATGCCAACCAGCTATGCCGACCAGCTAGGACCAGCTGTTGGGCCCACATAAAGGGCACTTCCTGAGCGTCCGTCTTCTCGGCCATAGCTCTCTCCCCTCATCACAGCACCCGGGTCTTACACAGCCGCACCACCGAGCTGGTGCCGTTTCACCCTCCGCTGGGTCACGTCTCTCTGACGAAGGCTGTGAGAGCCCTCCCCTGCGCCTGATGCCACCATGGATGGGAGGGAAGGTGACCGCTCCCCTCACCTGGCACTGAGCTCGGGGGCGGTGGGCTCCAGGCCGGGTGAGGAGGAGGGCGTGTCCTGGGATAAGGACCTACACCCAGCCGGAATTCTCTTTACATGAAAATGAATCCGGGGTCCCATGGAAACCAGACAGAGGAGGGACACAACGGGAAAGCTTTATTCCTCCAATTTTGGGATTGGAGCCTGGAGCCTGGAGCCTGGAGCCTGGAGCCTGAGCTCTGTGATAAGACTGTGAAGACTGGACCCTGCGGGGACAGAGGCCGGCCTCCCTGCCCGCCGCTCCTCCCCCAGGTGGCGAGGAGAGTGCGTCTTCCTCATTGTGAGCATTAAGGTTTCTAGCCCACACACTGGAGTAGGCGTGGAAGGAGGCAGGTGCACCTACCAAGACGGGCGATGTCCTTTAGCGCTAGTCACTCTGCTCCTTGAAAATAAGGCTGTTATTCCGGTGACTGGGAAAGCTGGCTTCGGGGGGCCTGAGTCTGAGGTAGGGTTGGGGCTGTACCTCGGTCAGAATTGGGGGTGATTCCTGGCAAGTGGGTTGACCAGGCGGTTGGGCTTCTGTGTGCCGCACCGTGGGCAGGCCCGCTGAGCCCCGAGTCCTGGGTGTGGGGGCAGACAGGACAGCGAGTGAGGGGCACCCCTGGCTCCCACCCACTGGGTCCCTTGTGCACTTTCCTGTAGAAGGGGGAGGAGCCTTGCCCGCAGGCAGTGAGGAGGGGTCTGGGCTGTGCCCCCTGGGCCCCCAAACAGCTGTTTTGTTCTGCCACCCTCATCTAGCGAGCCCAGCACCCCAAGCAGCCCCTCTCTGTCTAAGGGTCACACAAGGTGGGGGGACTCTCCCCTGGGGTGCCTGTGTTTCATCCCCCTGGCTTAAAGCACACTCATCTTTTTGAACTGTCCTCAGTGGACGTCTGGGGGTCCGGGGTCTGCCTTGCCGACGAAGTGTGTGAGTTGGGGCTGTGGTCTCTCACTGTCGGTCTGGAAACTGGGGTTGTCATTCAGGTGAAAAACCAATGTATCGGCGTTTCACGCCGCACCCCAGGGCTCCCTCACGAGTCCTTAGGAGCTCTGGGTGGTTTCTGCTGAAGTTGTTTATGTGATTATTACTTGTGGTGGATTCCCTGTCCTGCAAGCCAGAATGGGCTTGAGTTGAGCTCCAGAGCCTCATTCTTTTTAAGTGGGATCGGTGTTCTTGACGTTTCTCCTTACCACTTTGTACGATTAAGCATAGTAGGAAGTCAGGGGCCCTTGCTGTGTGTTTCTCAGAATCAGAGTCTGCAGAGGCAGTTAGTGCCTCACTGGGGATGAGACGACGCTAGCGTCTTTATTATGGAACACCAGCGCTCTGTGCTCCGTAACCAGAATGCTTTGCGCCTCAGAGATGGTGCTCCCCAGCCTCCAGAATCCAGGTTCCTGCCGGAGTGGCCTCGGGCAGCTCTTGGGCCCCAGCCTCTCACTTTGGCTACTTGCAACTTCGGGTACGCCGTAAGCACACGCGTGCCCCATGGGACCTGGCCGTCCTGGCATGCCCAGGCTGGCGCTGGGCCTTCTGGGCTTTGGTTTTCCTGCCTGCACCCCCTGGCCAGCTGCAGACTTCTGGGCCCCCCAGAGACCCTTAGCCAGCTTGGCTCTACCCTGCAAAACCATTTCCCCCACCTGGTGCTTTGTTTTTTATTCGTTGAAGGGCCCTTTCAGTAGGTCTCCGCTGTTCTGGCAAAATGTCTACTTTGGAATGAACTAAATTTTAGATTTTAATTGCTCTTGTCCATTTGACATCACTATCGACTGTTTCATCCGCTCCACTTTCTTGAACATGTTTTAGTAACGCCGGCATTTTCTTTTCTTCTCGTTAGCTAGAACCTGGCCCCTTAGATGAAACGCAGATTGCGACTATCTTAAGAGAGATACTGAAAGGACTGGATTATTTGCATTCAGAGAAGAAAATTCACAGAGATATCAAAGGTGAGAGGCATCTTGTCTTCCTCCTCGGAAAGACCCGCAGCGGGGAGCAATGTGCTGAGGAGGGGCAAAAGAGCCCCAGCTCTTGGGGAGATGCAGGCATTTGTGGGGTACCTCCGCAGGCCTGGGTGTGTGCTGTCTGTGGGCGCACGGGCAGCACAGCTGAGCCCTGGTTCTGTTTGCAGCTGCCAACGTCCTGCTCTCCGAGCACGGAGAGGTGAAGCTGGCCGACTTCGGGGTGGCGGGCCAGCTGACGGATACCCAGATCAAAAGAAACACCTTTGTGGGCACCCCTTTCTGGATGGCGCCCGAAGTCATCAAGCAGTCGGCCTATGACTCCAAGGTAAGGGCTGCCGCTCGTGCGTGGGGGGTGGGGCGGGGTGTGGGTGGGCACCCTGCAGGGCCCCTGCGCTGGCGCCCGCGTAGGTCACGGGGTGGGGGAGGCCTGACTTCGGTTGAAGCGGCTTCCTTGGTTCGTCTAGCCTTTCGCCCCCCCGGGTCACAGCTGTGGGGTCTCCGGCGCGGACAGTGTGTGTTTGGTGGTGCTGGGCCCCCGGGGAGGCGGAGGAGCGGAGTGGGAAGGGTGTGGAGTGGGGCAGGCAGCGGCCTGGGGCCCAGGGCTGTGGGTACCCCTGCGGAGACCGCGGAGGGGCCACGTTTAAGGGACGGGTGGAGAAGAACCCCACAAGGGAAGCGGAGAGCCCACAGAAACCTAACGCAGTCTGCCGATGACGCGCCTCGTGGCCGCGGTCCTTCCCAGCAGGCGGGCTCGCGGGCTCTGGGCCGACACAGCGCCGTCTGCATTGTGTTATCTCTGCGGTTTCGCCGGTGATCTTCCACCCCCCGATTTCTTCTTTCCCCCCCACCACGACCTCTTGCACCCCTGCAACCCTCGCCCCTCCCCCGTAGCGTCGGGAACCGTTAGTTTGTGCGTGATTTTCTTTCTTTTTACATAGATTTCTGTATGCGTAGTCTGTGTAGGCGGCAAGGGGGCTCCCCGGAGACGGAGCGGGTGGGGAGCAGAACAGTCAGGTCCACGGAAACACCGCCGAGGGAGCGGCGGGAGACAGGGAGGTCCGCTGCGCCTGCGGGTCGCTCCCTGGCCGGGGATCGAACTCGCGCTGCAGGGGCTGCCGAGGGCGTCTCAGTGCTGAGCCCTGACCCCTTGTGCCCCGGGGCGGCCCGAGTGTGCGTGGTTTTAACAGGTCGTGTTGTCATCTTGTCCGTGGGGCCGTCTGGGGTTTGTCCGCCCCTGTGGTTTTCTTTACTGCACACTGTCGCCCTGCCGCCCCTCCCTTCCTGCCGACGGCCGTGGCTCGTCCTCTCCGACGGCCACCGTGTGGGTGCAGCGCCTCGCCCTGGCCCCGCCTCCCAGTGGGTGCTGAGGTCTGTCACTCAGCGCCGCCGCACACGCCTGGGACATAGAGCGATTTGAGTTGATGGACTCAGGTTCTTCAGCTAAAGAAAGCCCCAGAGTGGGTGCACAGTGTTGCCATTAGTTTTTTGGTTTTTTTTTTTTTTTTTTTTTTTTATTAGATTGGAAGGGAAAAAAAATAATGTTTCAAAATTTTCTTTTTTTTTTAATATTTCTTTATGAGGATTTTAATCTCAAAACAAAAAAAAATCAGTCTTTAACAAGCTTTAAATTTTATGAGGAGTGAACTTATTTTTTTTTTTTTT
>NW_004567111.1:5996094-6030868 GCF_000260355.1 Condylura cristata
GCTGGGGGACAGGCCAGAGGCTCAGGGGCGGTGAGAGGCTTCACCAGAGACAGAGTGGGGAGCAGAACAGGCAGATTGACGAAGGACACTGCTGAGGGGAGCAGTGGGCGGGTCAGGAGAGGTCTGCCGTGCCCTGTGGGTCGCCTCCGGGGCAGGCGGGAATCGAACTCATGCTGCAGTGGCTTTAGCCTCTCAGTGCTGTGCTGTAACCCGCTGCGCCACCAGAGAGGCCCGCCATTCGCTTTTTAAGGTAGATTCAGATCACTTCCAGCACGGCCACGCCAGGTGACATTTCCACCCATGGTGTAACGGTTTCTCTTTCTCTGTGTCCTCTGGGGCTTTGCTGGGGCACCTGAGCTCACTAATGGCGACTCGACACCTGGGCAGGCCAGGGAACCCGGCTCCTGGCCCTCTCTCATCTCGCCCTTCTCGGCAGCCTGTTCTGGGGTCTGTCTGTGGGGCACGGGAGATCAGTTTCTCTGACCAGGACAGAGATTGAACTCAGGTGCGGTCACGTGGCAGGTTCCGCTTAAATGGAAACCTCCTTCCTGGGTAGGAGCGCGGCCTTGCCCGAGCTCTCCGCTTCTCTGTGCCCCGTGGCCTGGCCGTCTCGCCGACGGTGGCTGTGACTTGTGGTCGCCACGGCCCGCTCAGTGGTCCCGTGGCAACGTGGGGCCTTTGGGCTGCTCTGGGCTATCCAGCAGTTATGCTTCCAGAAGCCGGTTATATTGTGTCTCTGAATATTGCCGCTGGTCAAGTAAATGATTTTTGTGAAACCCACCTCAGCGTTACGTCTGACCAGTTGAGACTCCATCGGCAATGCCCCCACCTCTCCCTCCCTCTTTATTGCAGCCGATGGCGCTTCCTTCCAGGTCAACTCTCCCCATAGTTTATATTTTTAACACGGCCTCGGCTGAGCCGCGGCTGCAGACGTGTAGCGGGTCTGCTTCGACCTAGCGAGGTGCCCCCCGCCCGCGCTGAGCCGGGTCGTCTTCAGAACGAGTAACTCGGCCCCTCCTTACTCGCAGGCTGCTCCGAGCGACCCCCACTGCAGAGCGGGCCGCTTCTGCAGTCAGGGCACCGCCCTCAGGACTTCTGACAGACTGGTTGAAACCACCTTTTGTTTTCTCTTACTAAGCTCCCTTCTTTTCCCAGTGGGGCTCATGGGTCTCTCCTCAGGCTTCCATTTTACTTGCTGTGGAAGTGGCTGCCCTTCCCCACCACCCCGCCCTCCGCCTGCTGGCTGGGACCTTGTTTCACAGCCCAGATGCAACCTCTGAACCTGATGCTGCTTCCTGGCTCCCGGGGTGCACCACGCAGCTGTAGCCACGATCCCCACCTGCAGCACTTCCCTGCTGTGTGTGGGGGGGCAGCAGTGCTGGCCCCGGGTGTTTCTGGCAGCGGGTGCCAGTGACCTCGGGGAGACTGGGGGTTGGACTGTTCTAGATGGAGAGTCTTACAGGCATTGCAACCGATGAGCCTGGTTTGGCTCCTGGGTCAAATAAACCATGAAAAGACACAAAATCCGTGAGCTGTGCTCAGCTCTCAAAAAAAAAAGGCGAGCAGAGTCACTGCATGGTAACGGCAGTCTTGTTGGCTTCGGTTCGGGCGTGAGCGCAGTAGGTCTCTAGGCCAGCCAGCGAGGCGCCCACAGGCGTGCCGTGGCCACCGTCATCTCTTGAGAGTGTTTGGCAAAACAGCGCCTTTTGGCAGATTGCTAGTAAGCGTTGCTCGGGTGTGAGGTGTCCCCGGGGGTGCCGGTCAGCTGGGCGTGTGGGGCACACACAGCTCCGGTCACAGGTTTCCCGGTGTTGGGGGTCACACCGGACGCGTAGCTTTTTAATTTTCAGCCTTTGCAGCACCTTGGGGACACTTCAAGGAGGAGCTGTCTCCCGGGGTCCCCGCACCTGGTTCTCTAAAGGAGCTTTGTTGTTGCAGGCAGACATCTGGTCCCTGGGCATAACGGCCATAGAGCTCGCCAGAGGGGAGCCACCCCATTCGGAGCTGCACCCCATGAAGGTGTTATTCCTCATTCCAAAGAACAACCCCCCGACGCTGGAAGGGAACTACAGCAAGCCGCTCAAGGAGTTCGTGGAGGCCTGTCTGAACAAGGAGCCCAGCTTCGTGAGTTTCGCCAGTCTCAGTTTTACCAGTTGTCTTCATGGCCTCGGTTCTTTCCCTCTTTCTTTTAAATGGGTGTGATCCGTTGCTTTGAATTGCTGACTTCTTTGTATTGTGCTTGGTCTTGTTAGCAAAAAACTACCAATTTTCGTTCAGCTTTTTTAGCGTCTCCTATCTTTTTGAGCTTGGAGACTGCTCCCCTTAGTACTGTAGGTGGGAACGTTCAGTATTTACAGTGGAGGGTCAGGCTGTAGACGGTGAAGCTGTTTTTAGTAATCACAGTCTGGCCTGAAATATCACCGTGAAATATGTCTGTAAATGTTTTCGACTGCTTTTTGGCAAGTTAGGAAGGAATAGGCCAATAAAATACAAAGGCGCCACCCGCCTTCCCGCCCCCCTGCCTAAGGGCCGGGGGTCACCCGCCTTCCCGCCCCCCTGCCTAAGGGCCGGGGGTCACCCGCCTTCCCGCCCCCCTGCTTAGGGGCCGGGGGTCACCCGCCTTCCCGCCCTCCTGCTTAGGGGCGGGGGGCTGGGCGGTAGGGCCTGCAGAGCTTGGGCCTGGCCTCTGGCACCTGACGTCTTTGTGGTTGTTCACCTTGAGCTTAGGTGGTTTTTCCATCCTGGTTAGCTGAAGGCCAAGCCACTTCATTTTTGTGAACTTTTATCTGAAAATGGGTGATTTCACAATCGTTTCCTAATACGATGCCAGTCCCGGTCACATGGGGGATGCAGCACTTTCTCAGGACATCTGGGGGGGGCCCTGAAGCCCCCTGGCATCGCGTCAGCCCGCAGGCACCCGGCGCTGGGCAGCTGGGCCCATGGGCACCGCCGGGCTGCAGGCTTCGGTGCACCGCGGTAGCGCATCGGGCACTCTGGTCTCAGGTCCTGCACACCGGCGGGCTCAGCCTGCGCCAGGCCTTGACCTCAGGTGCCTGGGCACCCGGGCAGCCCTCTGTCAGGAGACATGAATCTGGGCCTCAGGGTTCATGGGTGGAGAGGGAGCGAGGGGCCTGAGGTGCCCGGCTCACAGGTTGGCTGAGAGACACCTGACCTGCGGGCTGCCGGGGCTGCGCTGTGCACACCCCGGCGCTGGCTCGGCCACGCTCTGGGGCCAGGCCCGGAGCGGCCGTGCCGGGCGTCGCCCCCTCACGGGGCAGGACGGGCCGGGAGCCCACACTTGGGAAAGCAGTTGCACAGAGGAGGCGGGCGGGCGGCCCTCGGCCCTCACCTCCCCCGGTGAACGCCCACCGCACTCTTTCTTGGGGTGCAAACGAACGTGCGTGGAGAGGCGACCGGCAAGACAGGACACAGGGTCCCTCCCGCCGTTCCTGCCGGGTCCCGGGGGCGTCTGCGAAGTCTCTGCCACGCGCTGCGTGAGCGGTCTCCCGGGGCAGCTTCCCCGCTGTGCCCGGACGCCTGCCCCCGCCCCCTGCCAAATGCCACCCGTGGGTGCCGTGATGATTCTCTGAGTTAGCTGGGGAGCCGGTCGGTGTGGCTGCCTGGGGTTGGAGGCGGCCGCCCCGGGGTGCCGCGGGGCCTGCGCCTCACGCCGATGGTTCTGTCGGCGGCTTTGTTCCCAGAGACCCACGGCCAAGGAGCTGCTGAAGCACAAGTTCATAATCCGCAACGCCAAGAAGACGTCCTACCTGACGGAGCTCATCGACAGGTATAAGAGGTGGAAGGCCGAGCAGAGCCACGAGGACTCCAGCTCCGAGGACTCGGACACGTAAGGCCGCCCCCGAGGCTTTGGGGTGCGCACGGGCGAGGGTGCATGTCGGGGGGTGCGCACGGGGTGTGAGTGTGCCCACGGGGGTGCACGTTGCGGTGTGAGTGCCCAGGGTGCTCCTGGTGGGGCTGTCCGGGGCCTTTAGCCCCAGACGTTCTCCCAGTTAAGCGGTGTGATCGGACCCCGCGTCTTAAAGAACTTGACTGGTTTCTGTTTCCCGCCTCATCCTTCTTGCTGTTAAAATACCGATCAGGTGAAACCGCTGCCTTAAAAGCGTTTTCAAAAGATCTCCCTGTATGGTTTTGTGATTCTGTATTGGTTCTGCTGGCTCTTGGCCCCGGACAAGCTGGGCACCGAGAGAGGCTTGTGAAAAGTGGTGTCAGATGACGCTGCGGGGAGTCCCGCCGTGAAAGAGATGTGTGCCGTCCAGCGGCCTTGTCTGCGGTGACCCCCAGCTCACAGGACAGCAGGGGCAGCCAGCTCGGAGGTCCCCTCAGTGTTGGCATGCCTTCTCCCCTTGACCTTGACCTCAAGGTGCTCACGGCCTGGTCCTCATGCCGGGCCAGCCGGATCGGGATTTCTGGGCTGTTGCAAGGTGCCCAGGTGATTCCACTGTAAAGCCAAGAGTGGGAGCCACTGAGAGATGAGGGGGTGCCGTGGGGGAGGGGGCTCTCAGGGCGGTCAGATAGGGCTGGCATTTGGGTAGAGGGGGCGGCGCTGCCCAGGCTTCAGCGGTGTGGCAGCTGATGCCATGAGAGCAGAGCCGGGGAAGCAGAGTTTGACAGGGGGCAGCATCAGGGGTGGGAGTCGGGTGCCGCCCCCGGGAGTGCCGCGGGAGTTAGAGCCGCCACTGTGGAAGGGCGTTGGCACCCTGAGAATGAAAGTGCCAGACCAGCTCTGCAGAGGGATGGGCTGGGCTGAGGACCATCACCTCACCAGGGTGAGGGATGGATGAGAGGGACGTGGTCAGCTGAGGGCGCCGTCAGGGCCAGGCCTTGTCGCGGCAGCTGGGCAGGCAGAGTGGGTTTCGGAGCGAGTGCGGGCTGTGAACTGCAACACGAGCGTGTGGTGCACCCAGGCTGGGGGGGTGGGTGGAAGAGGGGCTCCTGTCCCAGAGCAGCGGGGCTCTCGGGGATGGAGGCTCGTCCACACCGTGGTGGCCAGAGGGAGGGACAGGAGCTGCCTTGCGATGTCCTCTCTGAGGCTGGCGGGTGGTAGGGGGCGCTTTGGGGGGGCGGGGAGGCCGCAGCTGGCGGGGTGGACAGAGCCCGTTGGGGTGGCCGGCAGGTTTCCATGCCCGGGTGGGGCTGAGAGTGGAGATTCAGGGGCTCCTGTGCGTCTCCCGAAGTCTCGCCCCCTCACGGAGGCCACCGCATTTCTGTTCAGGGAGACGGACGCAGAAGGCCAGGCCTCCGGGGGCAGCGACTCTGGGGACTGGATTTTCACCATCCGCGAGAAGGATCCAAAGAACCTCGAGAACGGAGCTCTCCAGCCTTCAGACCTGGAGAGAAACAAGGTGTGTCCCCCACACCAGAGAGGCCGCCCCGCCATCCCGGCAGATTCCCCGAGACCCGCGGTGGGGCCTGCCACGGCGGGGTGTTGGCGCCCGCCGCCTGGGGGAGCTGGAGCCCTGCTGGCCTAGGGCTGCGGTCACCCGGGACCCCACCCCAGACCCCCCACCCCACCTGCAGGCTGCCAGCGCGCCCTCACACCGGCACGCACGGCCTCGCCTCGCGGGGTGAAGTTCCCGTGCAGCGTGACTTGGGGCCGTTTCGCCACGTGGGGGGCTCCTCGCATGAAGTCCCCGTTTTGGGATTCTTTGAAGCAGCTTAAGTAGATTGTTTGGCACTTACGGGAAACTTTATTTTGCCTAGCTGGGCTCGTGCCTGTTGAAGTTGACGAAAAGCCGCCTTTCAGGGTCGGTTTACAGCAAAGCAGCCGCCCACTGGCCGTCCTGTGCCAGCGCCCGCCCGCAGTCCCCGTGGGCATGACGTCCTCTGCGAGGCCGGGGCAGGAGGGGGCTGCTCGCGGGTGGGGCGGGGGGCCCGGGGGCGCCGAGGCCCCTGCCGCCCACTCTCCTGGAGCGCGCTCTTGCGGCTGTCACCGCCGACGGCACCGAGACAGCGTGCTGGGGCCGGGGGCTGTGGGGTTGCTGGCGTCGGGCTTGCCGAGCGCTCTGACGGCCCTTCTCTCCGCCCGCCAGGTGAAAGACATCCCAAAGAGGCCTTTCTCTCAGTGCTTATCGACAATTATTTCTCCTCTGTTTGCCGAGGTAAGACGCCCGTGGGACTGGTGGGGAGGCGAGGTGGGAAGGGGGGGCACAGAGCCGGGCACAGCTGTGACGGGGACCAGCAGTGTGGGGGCTCGGGACTGGCAGGCGGGGTACGCCCAAGGGGCCTGCCACAGACGCCGTCAGGGCGGCCCGGGGGCCCGCGCCACAGGCTGGCCCCTTCCCTGGAGCGGCCTCGGGCGTGGGTGCCGGGGGGCAGGCGCGGGCCAGGCGCCCTGCGCAGGCTGCGTTTGAGGGGCGTCGGACTCGACCACGCGGCAGCTCGCCAGCGTCTTGAGGGCAGCCGTGGCTCCCGCGAGGAGCTGATAAGCTTTAGCTGGAGGCTGAAATGGACCAAGGAAACAGCCCCCCAGCTTGGGATAGCTGCTGGCGGCCCCCGCTCTCCCGCAGGGAGGAGCCCCAGGGCCCGGCAGGAGGCACTGAGCCCCGGGCACCCCGTGCTCACCCCCATCACACGCTCTTCGTGTGCTTTCAGTTGAAAGAGAAGAGCCAGGCCTGCGGAGGCAATCTGGGCTCCATAGAGGAGCTGCGAGGGGCCATCTACCTGGCCGAGGAGGCCTGCCCCGGCATCTCGGACACCATGGTGGCCCAGCTGGTGCAGCGGCTCCAGAGGTAACGGCTCCTGTGTGCGCCGCGGTGACGGCGGCCCCCGGGTGTCGGGCCTTTGTCGTCGGCACCCCCAGGCCTGGGGTGAAGCAGGACCGCGGCAGACCCAGCAGGAGCGGGCAGGGGTCTGGCTCTTCTGGCCGGCGAGGGCCCAAGGCTGCCGCGTCTGCAGCACGCCCTCCAGCCCAGCCTGCTCTCGTGATGCAGCCTCTTGCTTACCCCCGGGAGCTCTGCTGACCGTCCCTTCAGCTCCATGCTCTCAGGCCAAGTGTCCAGAAGTGCGCAGACTCGCTGGGCAGCGCCGTGGGCAGGGCTGGGGATGCTGGGTGCTGAGCTGGCTCGACTGTCTCGAGCCCGGAGCCTTGCGGGGACAGTGTCCCCAGACCTCCTTGGGAGTTTCCTCGGGAGGGCGCACCTGGACTGACCTTCAGTTAAAGCGCAGCAGCATGGGGTGAGCCACCTCTCGGCCCCCAGTGCTCCTCCACTCCCCCAGCCCTCGTCACTCCCAGACAGACAGCGGGGTGTCTTGGGGACCTGCCCCCGGGGGCATGTGGGGTCCCTCTGGCCGCTTCCTGCTACCCTGTGGTGAGTGCCTCAAGGGGAGTGTCGAAGCCCCCATTCCTCACACGGGCCACGCTGCTGGCTCAGACCCGGCCCTCAGCTCCAGGCTGCAGGGAGCAGTTGCCTTGGCCGCCTTCTGCTCGGGGGAGCAGGACGTCAGTGGTTACCTTCTCCCCATCTCGGTGCTGAGGGCTCAGGAGTAAGGGGCAGAGGGCGCGTGTCCCTGTGCCTGCCCCGTCCAGGGCGCCCAGCGCACTCCCGTTGGACTCTGAGTCCGTGCACCGGCTTTTCCTCCGTCACTCAACAGCCCACGTTGCTGATTTCTCAAAGGAAAAGCCCAGCGCGGTGCATTTCTGCCTCCCCCAGTGGCGTTCACGCCTCACAGGCAACGCGGCTGACCCAGGCGGGCAGAGCTGAGCAGAGCCGTGCGCTGTCGGCTGGGTTTTCTTTCCTGCCTCCGGGCTGTGTCTGCCCCCAACTTTCAGAAATTCTTCCCAGTGACTTGTGGGCCCGACGGGTCCCCCGAGTGGCTCCAGGGTCCGGTAGGACAGCACGAGCCCCGAGATTTCTGAAGCAGCCACAGCACGTGAAACAGTCGATGAAATCCTGTGACTCTGCCCCTCTACCCAGACTGCCTCCGTCTCAGCACCTGAGCAAGACACCGGTGTCTGCAGGTTGCCACACCGGGCTCCACGCCGGGCCTGCCGTGGCCTCACGCTCGGCAGCTCGTGTCTGCGTGGACACGGTGCACGCCCGCCGGTCACCCCACAGCGTGGGGGGCCCCCTGCCGTCTCCACTTTACTGGCCAGGACGGCTGGGGCGCACCCGCCTTCTCTGGTCTGCAGCCCCTTCTCCCTGAGGGGAGCCCCTCTCCTCCCTGGCCACCCTCCTGGCCTCCTGCACCCCTTACCTGGGTCCTTACCTGGCCCCTGGGGCGTCCGCTAGCCCCGGGGCTCCCGCAGCACTTGCGGGCCCCCATCAGAAGCCACCACCGAGGCCGGGTGCCGGGACTCGGGGTCTGCTTTTCTCCCTGTCTTGGTTGGGGTGGCCTCAGCCTTTGGGGAGGGGCTGGGGGGTGTGGCCGGTCCGCCGGCTCCCGTCGCAGGCAGCTGTACATCCTGCCGTGGTTCTCAGAAGCGGTTCAACTGGACAAGTACCGGGGGTTTGGGGGGGGGGGGGTTCCTGCGCTCATGCCGTCTGTCCCCCCCAACCCAGCTGTGTCACGGTACGGGCGACTTTTTACTCTTGACTGTATGGATAGTTGTGTTGGAACTAGGATCCTCTTTAGACTTCGTGACTTCAAGGAACCCGTGTGAGGTTCGCTCCGCTTTCTGTGGCCTTTTCCGTGTCTGTGGCCACGAGGATGGGGCGGTCGTGGGGTCTTCGCACTGGGGGTAGAGCACTGGCACTCACGTTCTTGTGTCTCTCTCTGTTTTTTCCTAGATATTCTCTAAGTGGTGGAGGAACTTCATCCCACTGAAATTCCTTTGCATTTGGGGTTTTGATTTTCCTTTTTTCTTTTCGCCTCCCGCCTTTTTAAAAGTCAACGAGAGCCTTGGCGACTCCGCTGAAGAGGCAGGGCGTGCGCGGGGCCGACCCCTGCCGGGAGCCTGGGTCCCCCCGCCCCCGCCGGCCGAGGCCAGATGACGTCCGCAGGCCGAGTGGCCCGGGAGGCTTGGTCCCTCGAAGCGATCGTTTTATTATCCTTGTTTTTAATTTTAACCATAGTGCACATATCAAGGAAAGTGTCTTTAAAAAACAAAAGCAAACCCTGAAATGTATATTTGGGATCACGATCAGGCAACTGAAGAACCGAAACCTCAGGTACCCTGCTTTAAGGTGGCCCCCGGGAGGTGGCACGCGCTGGTGGAGCTGTACAGATTGTATATAGCGTCATTTTTACGGAGCCCTCTCGGCGTGCGTGAGGACCACGGTGTACAAACTGGCCGAGCGCTTCTGTAGATACCGTCGGTGGAGTAAATATTTGACAGGCCGTGACTGGAGTCTTATCGCCTTGCCTTTATTACCTGTAAATTTTGAATCATGTGACCAGTGATTGGGTTTATTTTGTATCCGCAGGGTTTACCATTCCTAATAATCAGTGTCCCCTCCGGCACACTCCTGTCTGTACCTCAGCCATGCACATCCCCCCCGCTCCGCAGCCCTTTCGGTACACTCAGAAGTCGGTCTCCTCCCCCTGGATGGTACTGTTTCTTCGTGTTTTCAATTGGAACATATCTCGCCTCATGAAGCTTTAAATTATTGTTTCGAGGTCCCCGCCAACGACGGGCCGTCGTCCAGCGTTCTGTCCAGAGCCGTGCCCTCCCCTCCAGCCCCCCACCCCCGTCTGTCCGAACCATTTTTTTGTCGCGCCTCGTAGTGAGATCTGCGTGTCATCTTGCCCACCTAAAAGTGTCTGAAATGCTTACACGAATAAATTTTGTAACACACTCACTCCGCATGCTTCCTTGAAGCAGGTCGAGGCCGCGTGTGCACGCTCGGGTGTGCGGGGCGTGCCTGCAGGCCACAGCCCGTCCGTGCTGCGGAGAGGGCGTTGCAGGGCGCTGCCCGGCCCTCGGTGGAGCCTGCTGTTCTCAGAGCAGCCCTCCGGTCGCCCGTCCCCAGGGGCCTGTTTCTTGCCCGTGCTGGGGTCCCGCGTGGCCAGGTGGGCCTTCCTGCGGCCAGGTGCGAACCCGCCGTCTGTGCGTCTGTCCGTGGCCTGGCCGAGGGGACGGGGTCCTGCGGACGGTGCGCCGGGCGCACCGAAGGGTGGGGCGCGCCCCTGTGTTTGTGGGGGCCGTTCGTAGCTGCGGTGCAGCACCGGTCTCGGGAGAAGGCAGAGGGCTTGGAAAGCGAGGACGGGACTGGGCAGGTGGGGTCAGCCTGGACACCCCGCGAGTGCCGGTGTGGTCGAGGCGTGTCAACGGAGGCTCATTTTCTACTCTTAAATGTCTTTTTCCTTTGCAACCGGAGTAGATTTGGGTGGAATGGCTCACTTCGCTCGTGGAGCCGCTTTTGGTGGGCGGCTGGCACGGGACAGCTCCCTCCTGCCGCCCGTGGTGTGGGCTGGAGTCCGAGTGCGGTCACCCGTCCCGGCGGTGTGCTCTGCGTGGGGGCGGGAGGGAGGACCAGGGCGCCGCGGAGCAATGTGGCCTGCCGTGATCCTGAGAGCAGCTCCCTGGCCCAGGCTTCAGCCGGCCCCAGCGGGCAGCAGCGTGAGGACTAGGCCCAGAAGCCCGTCTCCCCGCGAGGGTCCTGCAGACACGGCCGCCGCTGGCCCCGGACCATCTCGCAGGTTGGCAGAGGTCACAGCAGACTTCCGGGCGTGTCGGAAACGTGTCGTGTGGCTCTGGCTTCCTGGGCGGAGGGGGGGACTGGTGATTGCCGCCTCCCGCTGTCACTTTGGTTTAGCCTTTCTCTGTTGCTGTGTAAAGAGCGTCGTGCTTCACTAAGGCGCCCTGTCCCCTCGCGTCCAGTCTGCTCAAGCAAGCCTGGTGCCTGCCTCAGTAGTGACCCGTGCCGGTGGCCAGGAGGCCCATGGGCTCAGTCTTTGGAGGGTGAGGTGGGGTGGGGCTTAACTGGTGCCCCCAAGCCCCTGGGTCCGAGCCTGTGGGTAAGGGCTTGTCTCCCAGGGGCGTCGAGTAAGCCTCGTAGGGGAGGCTTCTCCAGAGGCAGGGGGCTGACTGGTGGTTTCTCTCTGAGTCCCTCTTTCCCCACCTGTGGCACTGAGGGAGACCACCCCCGTGTGCCATGACCCCCACCCCCGAACTCCAACTGTGGGGGTCTCGGTGGAACCAAGGGCCACGTAACCGCCCAGGCTGATTGTCTTGATCTCAAGATCTCAAGCTGGCCTTGCGATGAGTCTGACTCAGTTCTTTGTTGTAGCGTTTTGTACTTTTCATTTTGGCAGAAACACCTGGTCTGTTTTATTAGCTTTTTTTTTTTTTTTTGATTTATTTGTGCATACAGAACTGGGGTACAGGCCAGAGGCTCAGGGGTGGTGAGAGGCTTCCCCAGAGACAGAGTGGGGAGCAGAACAGGCAGATCGTCGAAGTACACTGCTGAGGGGAGCAGCGGGCGGGTCAGGAGAGGTCTGCCACGCCATGTGGTCACCTCTGGGGCAGGCGCCTCCGGGGCAGGCGGGGATCGAACTCATGCGGAAGCGGCTTTAGCTTCTCAGTGCTGTGCTTCAACCCGCTGCGCCACCAGGGAGGGCCTGTTTTATTAGCTTTTTGTATATTCTCTTAAGAATATGGCTTCTGTATTTTGGCTGTGAACTATGGCAAAAATCACAGTAACGGGCAGGCTGTGTCGTGGCGCACGGGCCCAGTCGCGTGCCGGCTCGATAAAATTAACAGAACAGTGGCTTTTTGGTAATGTCATGTCATGTGTAGAAGGGACCATAGGCGGGGTTTCTGTTTGTGATGACCCCCAAGCTTAGGTGATGGAGGCAGGGGGCATTCAGGATGAGGTGGTGAGAGGGGCCCCAGGCACGGGAGTTGAGCCATTGCGAAGACTGTACCCCCCCCCCCCCGTACCCCCCTTCCACTTCAGGACGCAGTTGCAGGGAGTGTCGCACCTGCGGCCTGGACTTCGGCCTCCAAACTGTGAGGTAAGTTTTCCTGTGAGTGCTCAGTCTGGGGGGGGGGGTCCTGCGGTCTGGGGGTCTCCGAAGCCCCATTTGTTCCTGGTGCCCCCTGCCCACACAACTAGGACTTGTCTTTTGCTGTCATGGAAACGGGTGCTGGCCACAGGCTGGCATGGCTGGGGGCCCCTCAGAAACGCGGGGAAGCTGCCCACCTCAGGCAACAGGGTTCAGTGACGCGATTCTGGGGAGTTACCCTGTACCCCAGCTGTGGGACAAGCCCTGCCATCCCTGCTGCACTGGGGGCCGCGGGCTTCTTGTGTCTCTCCCAGCTGCCTCACTGTCCGCACCCACCCCGCGGCCCCCTTTAGATGGAAAGAAAGACAAGAGACAGGTGGCTTGTTTTGCCTTTAAACTTCAATATGCTGGATTGTGGCGTGAGGTATTTTTATTCCCTTTTTGTTAGTACTTAAAACCATCTGGTACATATTGTAAGGCAAATGATTAACACATCTCAAGCTACTGGTCCATTGGTACATCGTTTCCATGGTCACCAGTCACAGCTGTCGGGGTCGCCCTGCGCCTCCCGGAGGGTCAGCGGCCTTCCCACGGAGGCCCAGGGCAGGAGGGGGGCGCCCCCCAGAAAGGCCTTGCGGGAGTATGCAGCACCAGCCACCGGGCCAGGGCCTCCCGGCCCCGCGGATACCAGCAGCCGCGCCCCTGCGGAGCCCGACGGCCACGATGTGCGGCCCCACGCACGGGGATGAGTTTAAAGAGGAGAAGGGAGGTTGCTCTGAACAGGCACGACATTCACTACTACTACGAGCCACGCCCCAGTGCGCTCACGGCCCTCCCTGGACGAACACCACAAACGGCCCTGCTCATTACTGACGTACAGGCTTCATGCTCGTGAAACAGACAGCAAAACACCACAGCTCAGTACCTGCCCACTGTCCACACCACGCACGGGGCGCCCGCTTCTCTCCACGGAAAGCCGCCCGCTACGGTTTGTAAATAGGAATCACGGACACAAATTTGGTCAACTTGCACCAGGAAGAGGGGTCTGCGGCCAGCGCCGGGCTGGAGCACGCACCTGCAGCGGAGTGTCGAAGTGCTTATGCGCCAAGGAAGTCAGTCCCGCTAGCCTAGTCGTTATAAAAGTAGAAAGATTGAAAAAAACGAAATCGGAAAATGATCTCATTTGCTGTAAGACTGTGCCAGGTGCGTGGCAAACACTGGAAAGTCCTTTTTTTTTTTTTTTTTTTTTTAAATGCAGCAGCCTATAAATCAAAGTAAGAAGTCTCTTTAAGAAAAACGGAGCACTTGCCCTGTCTGGCTGGGGTGACGGTCGTGCCTGCACGGCTCGGGGGGCCCGGCCGCGCCCCTGTCACTTGGCACTCGATCGAGGACGACGTTTTAACACTGGCACAAGCTAAAAAACGGCTGGCCGCAGGGGGCCTGGCTGCGGACCCCGGCGGTTTCCCAGACAGGCGTGCGTTGTACTAGGCCTCGTGACCGCACAGGGAAGGCGGCAGCATCCGGGGTGGGGGTGGGGCCGCCGCGCCGCGCCCCGAGTCAGTACGCGTGAGCCTCCTTGGGGATGGGCACGTGGGCGCGGGAGGCCGAGCACGTGGCACTTCGGATCACCTCCATCCACCTGCAACGAGAGCGCGTGGTGACGCCCGCCTCTGCTGGCCACGGGGCAGCCTGTGTTCGCAGAGCTGCGTCTTTCACCTTTGAGGATTTGGGGGCAGAGGTACCTGGCATGGCCACAGCAGAGATGGCTGGAGCAGGTAGAGGCCCAGAGTGCTGCTGAACATCGTACCGTCTGCACAGGCTGGACCCCAAACCTCGTGGTCTCCTGGCATGGACTTGAGAAGGGCTAGGGGGCCCCTACCTCCCCAAAGCCCCTAATCACAGGTCTTTTCAGTGGCGAGAGCCTCACGTGGAAGAAGTAGCTCTCAAGAGCCGACCAGAGAATGTCCAGCTCCTGGGGCGTCATGGGAGACAGCCCCTGTCCACAGAACAGACTCCGCTCAGAAGTGGCCTGCGGGGTCGGTACCAGCGAGGCCTGTGTGCAGCCCTGGCAGGAGAGAACCCCTCACTGGGGGTGGCAGCCCCCCTCCTCCATGGTGGTCAGTGACTCGTACCCAGACAGCAGTTCTGGGGCCCAGAGTTTCTACTTGAAACTCCAGCCTGGTAGCCGGCTCTGTCCACTTCCCCTTCATGGCCACAGCTGCTCACCGGAGCCCAGTCACAGAGACTGCAGCTGCCCCGCACTGGGGGCAGGAGCTGACACCAGCAGCTTTGAGGGGCCCGGCCCACCTCGCTGACCCGACGTGGACGCAGCCCCAGAGCTTCATCCACGCACTGTGTGAGAGGAGGCGCCTCTCGGCCGGGCACTCACCTCTCGAAGGTGTATTCGCTCTCGGCTCTGAAGTAGTACACGTGGGACTTGAAATGCAGCTTGAACACATAATCTTTGTGGATCTCCTCCGACTCCGAGGGAATGGTGAGCGAGTACCCGAGCAGAGGCAGGCTGGCGAGGGGGTGATTGTCCTGGGGGGGGGCAGATGCCGGTGAGCCCAGGCCACCCTGTCCCTCCAGTGGTGCAAGACCCCCCCCTCCTGAGGTGGCTGCTCAGCCCATGGGGTGCTGAGGGTCTTCACCGCAGCAGGACCCGTCAACACCGACAGGTGATTCAAGGGGGGTGGGGGGGGCCCCCTTCCCTGCCAGGCTCTCACCTGGTGCGACTTGTAGAAGAACAGGCAGAAGTTGGTGAACACCACCCACAGCTTCTGCCACCCGTTACTGTTTTTGAATTTCCTCAGCAGGTTCCCCGACAGCTGATTCTGAAAGACAAATAGGCCTGTGAGGACAGGAACCCGGCTGGGGGTACCCCCAGTGCTGCTGTGATGGACAACAGTAAAGAGAGACCCTTGAGTGTGCCGACCATCGGGCTGAGCTGTGTCCCGTTGAAATCCCAGCCTCGGGGGGCCTTACTTGGTGCCCTCGGTTAAGAGGCGGCTCGGGGACGGACACCCGAGCGAGGCACCGCCCTGAGTGGTGCTGCTTGGCCCAGACCTCCAGGACCTGCGCAGGGTCCCGGCTCCTCGCCGCCCTCTAGCGGCCCTGGCAGGAGGCTGCGCGCTGGCCCTCGGGGAGAGGAGTCAGGGTGGGCTCGGAAAGGCCTCTGGGCTGCGGCAGCTGGGGAGGTCACAGCCCCGGACGTGACTGCTGCTGAACTGTTCACGTAACGAAGCTGTTTGCTAAGTGGGCAGAGCTGCCTCAGTAAAATCGCTTGGAATCATCCCTGAGTCGACTTTCTGCCGCCCTCCTCGGTGCTTTCTGAAAGTGCCCGCTGGGTGAGCTGGACGTGCCGCACCCTCCCCCACTCAGGGGCCAGGAATTGGGGCATCTCTGCACCTCCTCCACCCCACTAGTCCACAGAAAGCAAAGCCCTCTGTCCTGACACGGCTCTCGCCCAGTTCCGCTGCCAGTGGGTAGCTCAGTTCTGGGGGGCAGGGGTCAACCCCCAGAGTGCTTCCATGAGCCACCATGGCCTCTGCAGCCCTGCTTGCACACAGATCTCGGGGGCCTGGGGGGCCTCGTGCTAGCACATGGGTGTGGGTGCTGGCCCCAGCCCCCCCCAGGGCCCGCCGCCGCCCGCCTACCTCCACGGCCACGCTGAAGTCCACCATGGAGACGCTGGCGTTGCGATGCCAACACACGTGCACCATGGTGTTGCCACGGTGCGGGCCCTGGCGCTCCAGCGACGTGCGGGAGGCGCTCAGGTCGTCCTCCGACTCCTGGTCGGCCACCCCCGCCTCCTCGGGGGACTCTGGGGGGGACACGGGCTACAATGGGTCTCCGTTCACCACCCGGGGCCCTGGGCTGTCCCCTCCCTGCAGCAGAATGGGGTGGAAGGGGGGCGCCCAGGTCCAGCCTTGGGGAACACCGTGCACCGATCACCCTCTGCTTGGTCAGGGCCCACCCAAGGGAGCGCAGCCCTTCCGCCGGGCCCCTAGTGCCCCCAGGCCCAGGCCCAGTGCTCGCTGGGCAGTGGGCCGCCCCTGCTGTCACCCAGACGCTGGCGGATGACAGGTGTGGGGGCCCCTAAAGGTGACTCTCTGCTCCCTCACACTGTCTTAGGGCCGCTCTTTATGTGTTAGAAAATGGAAGTTGCTCTGAGCTAAGCTTAAGTTCAGCTTCAGACAGCGAGGCCCTGGGGCGCCCTCCACACTCACTGCTGTCGGGGGGGCTGCCGGCAAGGAACTCGGGCGTGGGGCCGCTGCTCTTCTCGGCCAGGTCGATGGCCATCTCAATGTCCTCCACCCACTTCTCCATCTCGGACTGAGAACTGAGGAGAGACGGGTGTCAGGTCTTGGGGCGCAGGCTGGAGGGGCGGGGGCAGAAGGTGGGGTTACCTGGCGGCCACGACGATGGACTGCCGATGGCCCCGGAGGGTAAGGCAGTGGGGGACGCCCCACTCGTCCTCGGTCTTCTCGATCTGCGGGGCAAGTGGTCATGGCGTCAACGAGAGGCCCGGTGCGGTCAGTGTCCACTGGGCCCGCTACAGCCCGGGCCACCGAGTGGCACAGGGTGGGGGGTCAGGAGCCACTGCTGAGGGGTAGCAGTCGGGTCCGAAGTTTGGGGGGTGAACAGAGCAGCACGCTGAGTGGTTCTGACGGAGCCCCCAAGCTTTCCTCTCTGGCGTGGGTCGGCTGCAGAAGTGTGCTGAGCACCTGCACACTGGGGGGGGCCCTGCTCCCCGCCTTCAACCCCTCAGCCCACTGTAAAGTGAGGGCTGGCTTCCAGGACCTTCCTCCGCGTGCTTCTAGAAGGAATGTGCCCACATGTCCATGCGCAGGAGAGGAAGCTGAGTCGGGGGCGCGGGGAGCCCCAAAGGCCCAGGTCTCCCGGGGCACCGGCTGGGCTCCCGCTGCCACGCCCTTCCCTCTCCCCCTTTCCTCTGTCCTTGGCACCGACCCGCCCCCCGCAGGCGTCCCGGGGCCCCGACTGGAGCCCCGACTACTCACCGTCATGCCGTACAGGGGGAGCTGCCCGTGCACCTTGAACTGGTTCGAGGCCGTCAGCCCCCGGCCCGTGTACAGCAGCACGTCGTTGAACTGGAGGACAAGGCCAGCGGCTCGTTAGAAACCACCCGGCGCGGGGGGGTTTCCACTGGCTGACCCCAACAGCGAGGCCGCGCCCCCGCCCACCGCCAGGTCCGCCGCCCCCGCCCCCGCGCCAGGACGCCCCGCCGGCCACTCACCAGGAAGAACATGCGCTGCTGCAGCCCCTTCCCCGAGAGCTTGCTGAGGCTGCCCAGGCGGATGAACTCCTGCAGGGACGCAGAGGCGGAGGCTCGGAGGGGGCCGCGCCCAGCCGCGGCCACTGGCCGCCCCTTGCGTGCTGCAGCTCTGCTGCTCGGCCATTGGGCCGCCAGGGCAGGACCCCGCGGAAGTTAGCGGGGTCCCCTGCGCCGCAGCGGCGGCAGGTTTGGTGGGGTGGCGCCGACTGGGGTCCCGGGCCGCTCAGCTCGGCCCTCAATGTCTTAAGGATCCCTGGCGGCCACAGCCTCCCTCCCCCGGCCAGAGCGCCGCGCCTTTGAGCCCTTCGTGAAAGCCACTCCGTGCAGCGCGACCCTGCTGCCAACGGATGTCTCTGCATGCGTGAGCATAAACTAAGGCCAGCGAGTGGGAATCGCCCGGCCCTTCCCCGGAGCTCGCTCGGGGGGCCCCTCCCTGTTTTATTGCAGGTTGAATTGAAAATAATAGAGGTGAAGCAGGCTGATGGGTCAGGGTTTGGAAGCCTGCTGCCAAGGGCCAGCATCCCCTTAATAAATAACAGTGGCCCCCACCTGACTCAGCAGGTGGCTGAACTGGGCACACCCACACGGGGCCGGAGTGCACACGGTCCCTGTGTTTCAGAAAAGGGGACCGAGCAGCAAAATGATTGAAGAAACTTGCCCGAGTGCCCCAGGCAGATGTGGGTGGCAGGGCCCGGTTGGCTGCCTTCGGGAATGATAGCTGTGACCCACAACCCGGTGAGAACCTGTTCTCGCTGCTTGGGGTGAGTGCAGGGGGCGGGGAGGGGAAGCCCTGATTGCTGTGTCTGCTTGACACAGCATCTCGTTAGATCCTTAGGACCCACAGGGCGAGGGGCGATTCCCCATGTTGCAGAAGGCAAAGAACATTCTAGTGGGTGGGAATGAACCCTGGCTCACCTTCCTGAGGTCGGACATGCTTTGCACGGTCACAGAAACCTTCCTTGAAGGAAGGAATTCCTTACAGTGCTGCGTGCCCTGTGGCACAACCTGCTAAATTTTTTTTTATTACAAAAGTTTATTTTTACATCATTTTGTACTTTTTTCCATCTCAATTGTAATCCCCGCGGGTTTCCCATCACCAAGTCACCCATGAGCCATCACCATAATCCCGTGCATTTCCCCCCCAACCCCGTTTTTGATCCCATTCCCCACTCCACCCCCACAGAATGTCTCTGGTATATGGTTGTTCATTATTTTTGTTATTTTCTCGCCTGGTCCATTATACTCCTGCTATGAGTGAAACCATCCGGTATTTTTCTTTCTCTTTCTGGCTTATCTCACTAAGCATGATCTTTTCCAGCTCCATCCAAGTTGCTGCTAAATATTTTACAACACCCCAAGTGAGGAGCTGACCCCTAGTCCACGCCTCCCGGGCCGTGGGGTTGAGTCAAGGTGGCGGCCATGTGCTCACGCCTAGGGGGTTTCTCACAGCAGTGTCCAGGGAAGCTGCAGTTTCAAGTGACACCGACAACCCAGACATACAGCGTCGGTCCCCACCTCCCCTGAGCTACGCAGGTTGAGTTTCCAGGGCAGTTGCCTCAGACAAGACTGAGCGGCCCCACAGACGGGACCCTTGACTGAAGGCGGTGGCAGGGATCAGAGGGGCTCGGTTGCTTCTGCAGCCGGTGGTGTAGACAGCCAAAGCTCAAACAGTGCAGGGGTCCCCATGTAACTTTCGACTCCCCCGAGACTTCGCTACCGGGAGCCTCTGCCATGGCGTTTGCTTACAGCCATCTCCACTGGCTTCGCCCTCGCATGGCCCCTTAGTGGGAGACTGCCACCTGCGTGGGGTCCATGCCTCCGTGACTCTTGGGGGGCACTTCCATGAGGGTCATCAAGTTTCTATGTATAAATTGTAGTATGATCTAAAACAATTTCCAACTTAGTTAATGAGACCAACCCACAGACTTGGACTCACTTAGTTCTAACCCATGTTCAAAGGTCAGCTGCACTCTGAAATGGGGGTGCCAGAGGAGACAGACCCCAGAGAGAGATGCAGCAAGTAGTCTGAGCCCCTGGCTGGGAGGGGGTGTGCGGGAGTGAGCTCTGCCCGCTGACGGTGCTGGGAGAGGTAAATCTGCCTCTCTCCAAGAAGCCCTCTCTGGCTAAAAGGCTATTTGAATTCCCAAGTAAAGTTGTGAGCAGAGAACGGCATCTTGGAG
Organism: Condylura cristata; assembly: GCF_000260355.1. NCBI lineage: Eukaryota > Metazoa > Chordata > Mammalia > Eulipotyphla > Talpidae > Condylura > Condylura cristata. Next base: position 6,015,478 of record NW_004567111.1, read on the forward strand.
ACACGCATTCTGTGCGCATGTCGCCCTGGCTGGAGGGCGGCCCCTTGGGAGGGGGACTGTCCCCAGGCTCACACAGCAGCCACTGAGAGGTCCATCTGGCTTCACATAAAGACACCCAGAACGGGGCTACTTACCCGCCCTGGAACCACAAGATTGTCGATGCCAATCAAATCCTTCTTGAGCTCATGTAGCTTCTGGAAATTCTCCATCTTGATCATCGTACTGTGAAGCTGGGCCACCATTTCCGTGATGTCTGCCAGGGCCGCTAATGGGGGACACAGGGTCTGAGCATAACAGTGAGCAGGGCTCTCCCCAAGGCGCCCCCCGCTCTGCTCTGCAGGGCGTTCACCCCCACTTCAGCCCCCCAAAGCTGTGCTGCCCTAGAAGCTGTCACTCCAAGGAAACAGGCTGTTGCTCAACTAGCCGGGTGATGGATGCACTTGGTTTGCTCTACTCCGTCTCCCCAAAGCATCCTGACACAGTGGAAGACCCCTCCCTGGCCACAGGGCACAGCCCTCTGCCACCAGGAAGCGGGAACATCAGGGCCTGGGACGGTCCCTGGGGAAGACCTTTTTCTACTCCTGCTATTACCTGGAAGAACAGCCAGTGAGCACCGAGTAGCCACAAAATATCTGGGGCAAAGAAGGGCTTCTTTGTGTGTGTGGGGGGCTCTCTACTGCCACCAGTCCCGGCCAGAGTGCGGTCAACAGGCCACGTGGGAACTGAGGGGGCAGCACAGGGTCAGGACCACTCGTGGCACAGGCTCGGCCTCAGGCCAGCGGACACGCACCACTGCCCCTTACCACTCTGATCCTCAGTTTTCTTGGCTGTAAAACGGGACAGCTCTTATCTCGCGGGTGGTTACAGGAGTAAAGGGGTGAGGTTAGCCGGGGGCGGGGCCAGTGCCTGGCCCTGGAGCTGGGTGCACACCACAGCACCCTGGGGTGGGGGTGGTCACGCACTGGGGCTCTGGGGGTTTGCTCTCCAGCTGCGCATAAATCAATCTTTTTAAGAAAAAGATGAAGCCTAAACACGGGGGAGGTGCTTGTGGCCAGGGCTGGGCGTGGCCAGGGCTGGGCGTGGCCAGTGCCCAGCAGCGGCATGCAGGAGTAGGACTGGTCATTTCCCTGTCTGGTCCCTGAGGGGACGGGCTGAGGTGAGTTGGGGGGGGGACATTCTGAGGGAGCTCCTCAGGGCTCTTGGCGCTGACCTCCCAGGACCAGACGGCGGGGACAGTGCATGTGGCAGGGAAGGAAAGGGGCAGGCCCCCCCCCCGCCCTCCCCTCCCCCGCTCACCTCGGCAGTCCCGGAAGTCGGCCTGGCCGGGCACCTGGTGCTTGCACAGCCGCTCCAGCACCTGCTTGTAGTGCATGAGCCGGTGCAGCGGGCGCAGGAGGAAGGTGTTGAGCGGCAGGTAGCACACCTTCTGCAGCTCAAAGTCCCTGCACAAGTTCTCAAGCCGCCGGGAGTTCCGGATGCTGGTCTCCAGCATCTCCAAGGCCTCGCTGTGCTTCCACAGGTGAGCCACCAGTTGCTGGGGGGAGAACATGGGGGGGCCGCTCAGGCGAAGGCGCGCCCCACCCAGCCTGACCCGGTGGCCCGCTCTGTCCAGGTGCGGAGCCACGTAGAAACCTGGGAGATTTAGGAGAGTGGGCGCGTCCCCTACACCCCGAGCCGCCTCGGAGGGGCCCCGGGACAGCCGCCTTGCTCCCGGGGCCGAGACGGCGGCTTTGCAGCCAGCGGCATCTGGGACCCGCCGCGCCCATGAGGTCCGGCTGCCTCCTACAAGATGAGCCCACCCTGGTGGCGCGGCACAGCACTGCCCAGCCGGCGACAGCCGCCGTGCATGTTCGATCCCCACCCCGGAGGTGACCACAGGGCGCATGGGGCAGACCTCTCCCGACCCGCTGCTCCCCTCAACCGTGTACTTGGTCAGTCGGCCTGTTCTGCTCCCCACTCTGTCTCCGGTGAAGCCTCTCACCGCCCCTGCCTCTGGCCTGTACCCCAGCTCTGTATGCACAAATAAATAAATAATTTTTTTTTAAATGAGCCCAGCAAAGCAGAGGCGACTCACAGAGCAGAAGCACCCCGAGATGACAGCACGCGACGACAGCGCGCGACGCCTCCTACCCTGCCGCCCGGGAGCTGGGCGAGGTGAGAGGAGCCAGCTCCACGGAGGCTGAGTAAGCGCCTTTGCTTGACTGGACTTTCTCCCGGCTCTGGGCCCTCTCCCGGGCCCAGCTGGGCATCCCTTGCAAACCCCGTTTTGGTGAGAACATGCTAAGTCAGTTTAACCAGAACCTCCCCCCGCTATCCCGTCACCCTCGAAACTGTGGCCCTCAGGTCCTCATCCCTCCACGCTCCACTCCCCTGCCCCCCCAGGTGCCTGAATACCCTGAGACCAGAGCCCCCGCCCCCATGACCCCCTCCTCCCCCCACCCCCTGCCCTGTCCTGTCCTTACACTGGCCTCAGTCTCACTGGTCTGCAGTTTTGGGGCTGAGCCCAGTCTCCCCCATTGCCGGGACCCCACACCTACACTGAGACCCAGATGGAGTCTGCCTCACCATCACTGACGAGACCCCTTCAATTTCCCCACCAACTCCCTCCATGTCACGATGGACAGACGCAGGCGTGGCGGCCCGTGAGGGCCGGAGAGGCAAGGCAAGGCCCTCTCTGTGCTTTCTGCCTCTGTCCACTTGGGCAGATGTTTCTAGCCGGAGCTTCCCAGCAAGGGCGAGAGCTCATGATCTGGGATCCGACTCAGACAGGGATCGGAGTCCCGGCCCGGAAGGCACCCTGGGGGTGCGTGTGGAGGCAGAGGGATGCGGACCCCAGCTCCCAGGGGACCGGATGTCCGTGGGGGGCAGTTCTGGTTAAGCTGGCTTAGCAGTGTTCTCGCCTGGGCTTCAGGCAGGGGTTGGCGCCCTCCGTCCCAGGAGGAGGGCCTGAACGGCCGGGATGAAGCTGGCGGACACACCCGCAGGTCCCTCAGCGTGCGGTCGGAGGTGCTCACCTGGGTTTTACATCTCTAGAACTTTCTGCTGCTCCCCTTTACACGTCATAAAAATTCTTTAAAACCCACACTAACAACCACAGTGAAAAAACAACTTTCAAAAGGCTTTTAGCCGCTCGCCAAGCCTCTCTATTTTTATTTTGCTCACACAGAGCTTCATGCTATAAATGCTCACGGCGTCAGTGCAGTAACTAAAATGCCAAATCATTAGACCAAGGAGAAAGAAGTGCCCTCAGCAGAAACCAGGTATATTTTTAGGAGCCTTGGGGGCTGGGTAACAGAGGGCCGGATGTCTGCCGAGAGTCACCTCCCCATGGGACGTGGCATAGTCCGGAGAGGACCCTGAGAGGCAGCTGGGACCCAGGCGGCCTCTGGGGACTGTCCCCAAGGACGGCAGAGCTGTTAGGTAGGAAGAGCTCCCAGGTGCCCCAGAAGAGTCAAGGCTCTTTCAGGGGAACAGAACAGGTGGGAGCCCTCATCACAGCTTCTCACCTGAGGGACCCCCCGGACAGGGCTGAGAAACCCCAAATGGGGCTGAGAAAAGGTGCAGGCGACAGGAAGGGGCTTTTATGGTTAGTGACGTGAACCTATCACGTGAGCGTGGGAAAGAGACAAGTGAGCGGTCACACGGCATATGACTCCGACACGATGGCATTCTGGAAAAGGCAAAACTAGGGAGGGACACACGAGTGGAGGCAGGCGTGGGGGTTGGGCGGAGGAGGGGGCGAGCACGGGGTGACCCCAGGACCCACGCCGGGCCCGGCCTGGGTCACGGTGGACGTGCGGTCAGGCGGACCCAGCATGTCCGACACCGGGAAGGACCCTACATTCAGGTTGGCTCACGCACCCGACATGCGTCGCAGGGGTTTGTCAAGCATGGTGTGTCCGTCTGGGCTTCCTGCTCCATGATTCTGTGAACCTCATATTGCTCTAACATACATCAGTGTTAACACAAGCATTACTACACCTGTTATAGCCAACAATTACATGTCAGCTTACCAAAGACGGAAAGTGAAACAACACACCGCTATATCTGAGCTAGGCCCTTCCGATGGCGTTTAAAACACTCAGGTTTTGGAACAGCTTGGATAAGCCTTGCCCCGCCCCCTTTTAATCATCCCGTCAGCCTCCGGGGCCTCTCTCCGATCTGGCCCCTTGAAGGGAGAGCTGCAGGGAGAGCTGCTTTGTGAACAATTGCGTGGCAATGCAGGTGAGAGGCAGGGTCTGCTGAGGCGGCCTTGGTCTTTGTTGAGGGGAGACGGGAGAGACTAGACTGGCAGGTGACCTCCTGGGAGCTGTAGATGCCAGCTTTCTGGGAACATCTCCTCAGCTGCCCCCAATCCTGCCTCAGTTCTAAGGGGACCAGGGAAGCACCCCGTAACTTGGCCATGTTCTCGGGAACTAATTCACCCCCTATGGTAACCTTTATTCTGCACGTGAGCAAGTGACCTTCAAAGGGGTTAGTACCTTGCTCTTAACTGGCCAGTTAAGAATATTACCCTGGACAGCTGAGCTACAGAAGATAAACCGTGCGAATCACAGCATTCCGTAGGAGAGAAATTTTTTTTTGCCACGAACACTTCAGGCAAAAGAAACGGGCAGATTTAAAGCAAGAGGCGAAACATCATCTCCCACACTGGGTTCTGCGGTCTGGGCGCCTCTCTGGTACCTTGGTGGGGTGGCTGGATGGTTACAAATACATGCACCGTGCCAGGACTTAGGTCACAGAATCAGCTGGAATTCCCACACACCTCCAAGCTTACCAAAGCCAAATCATTACAGGTAAAATATTCTTTGTTCCAAACGATGCTTTGCTCACATAATTTTTAAGCTTTAAGTGACCTGTCCACAGAAGACACCCACTGCTTGGTGACAACAGAGGCCTTTTGAAGAAGAAAAGTACTAACAGGTCTTTCCCCGAAGTGCATGGATTTTCCCTTAGGCTCCCCAGTAAAATCATCAGGGGGGCAGAGGCGTGCCCTGGCCGTGAGGTGAGCCCTGTGTTCGTGGGATCAGGGCCGCAGGCCTGGTGCCCAGCCAGCCCCCACTCACCTTCATGCCCTGGATGTTCTTCAACATGACGTCCCCGATTCTTTGGTAATCTTTGAGTTGGGTGTTGGATCGGCCTTCCCTGGGAGAAAGGCATAGCATTAGCCACGAGGCTGCGGGGTGACGTCTCCACCCCGGTCACACGGCATCACCCCCAGCTCCCCCCCCCCCCTCACAGCATCTCAGCGCCAGAAGTGGGCTTGGAAATGACCCCAGTCACCAGCAGACCAAGAACTCAATTTGTGTTTGAAGAGACAGGAACATTTTGTGATGTGTTTAGTCTAGTCTCATTTTCTCTTTCTTCCCTGTCCACGTGCAGCGTCTCAGTGACATGCAACCAGCAGACACTTGCAGCAGGACACCCATAAAACCCGTTCTGCCCCCCCCCACACACCAGTGAGGCGCAGACTCAGCCTCTAAGTCAAGGTTCCTGTTCCCAAGAGCCCTTAGGTTGAAACAAGGACATTGTGGGGAGTTCTTGGGAAGAGAAACTGTGACCGAGAAAGTGCAGGACTCACAGGCATGGGGTGGGGGGTTGGGGGGATGGACCGTGACCCCGAGGGCAGGACGGCTGTCCCAAGGCACAGAGGGGAGGGTCGGGAGCCCCAAACCCGCTGGCAAAGATGCGTGTGCTCCCCCGGAGCATCTGGGCTCACGCTCCTATTCCTCACAGCTCAGGGCTCTCGCTGACGCGCAGAGCACCTCCCTGTGGTGCAGGGGTTAACGCGCAGCACTACAGGGCTGTCTGCAACCCCTGCAGCAAGAGTTGGATCCCCGGCCAGGGAGCTGACCCACGGCAGAGGGAGAAACAGCAGCAGCCGGACCTTACCGAGCAGTCACGGGCTGGAGCACGCTCTTGCCTCCCCCGCCTGAGCCAGAGCGGCCTGATTCTGGCTCGGGGCCACATGTCAAGGCACCACTCCAGCTGGGTGTGTGGGTATGTGGCTCTGATCTGGTCCTGAAAAGTCACCCCCGAACTTTCAAAGGGTAGGCGGTTCGCGCTCAAAGAAAGGCGGCTGGTTCATTCAAAAGCGTGAAGTACATATTTTAGGGGGGAAAGGGGACCTCCAGCTTGCACAGGGAGCAAGGGGCTTCCTCCTCCTCCCAGATGAGGCTCCCACGGGGAGAGGAAGCAGGTCCCGCTGGCCTGACTTTCCTTCTCCGGCCGGCAACTCTTTATTAAAAGAAAATGCACTGGGCCCTCCCTGTGGTGCCAGGGGCTAACACGCAGCACTGTGAAGCTGTCTGCAGCCACTGCAGCACGAGTTCGATCCCCGGCCAGGGAGTGACCCACACGGCGCAGCAGACCTCTCCTGTCTCCCCGCTGCTCCCCTCAGCAGTGTGTTTCAGTGGATCTGCCTTTCTGCTCCCCACTCTGTCTCGGATGAATCCTCTTGCCCCCATTCCTCTGGCCAGTATTCTAGTTCTTCTGTGCATAAATAAATCTTTAAAAATAAATAAAACACACTGATTTAAACCCCACATTCAGGGGCACAGTCTCCCCTGCACTGGCTTGTAAAGCTAGAGCCCTCTGTCCTGCAAGTCTGTGATTTGAGAAAAGGCGCTGGTTAGAAACTGCTCACTGGCTCCCCATGCCAGACACACAAATGTAAAGGGGGCCCTGGTGAAGCTGGGGGGCTCAGAAGTGAATGCAACCTGTACAGGCAGTTCTGCCCACCCCCGCCGGCTTCTAGGACACTGAGCCGGTCCTTGGTAACAGGAACAAGACCCCAAGTCCTGCTGCCTCAAGCACAAACAGGAACACTATGAGGTTTCCCCTCCACGTTTTAATGCCACTAAATCCACAAATGCAAACCATCTGCTTTATCACGAAGAGCCAAAAGTCATTTATTATCGAGAACATGAAAAAGTAATTATGACTGTTCCGGAACATCCTCTGGATGTCAATATCACGAGGAAAGATCCTTGCTTGGGAGACGAAAGATCCTTGCTGGAAGTCGTGTGACAGTTCACACACACACACACACACACACACACACACACACACACACACACACACACACACACACACACAACTCTTCACCCACCACTATAACCAGTCAGCACGTCTCCGCAGATGGAGCAGAACAGGCCCCAAAGGCTGTGAGGTCAAAGGCCAGGCCCCCTGGGGGGGGGTTGACTAGCCACAGGACAGTCCACTGGGGGCGAAAGGGGACCCTGCACCCCGGCGGTGTCTCCGAGGGCCGAGAAACACTTTCACGGCAGGAGGTGCAGGTGGGCCACTGCGCCCCCATCCACCCCCGCCCCAGAGCTTACGTGATGCTCACGAGCGGATTTCCAGGGAGTAGATGACCTCGCTATAGAGACAGTCCCCTAGCCAGGTAAACCACGACACCCTCAGCAGGACACAGACCGGCTTCTGCAGGACCAGGAGCGCCCTCCCCAGACAGCAGGCAGGTGGGGCAGCCGCTGGCCGGGCAGTGACTCAACACCCAGCCTCCCCCCACCCGGGGGAGTGGAGGGGCGTCTCATTCGGCCAAGACACAAAAGCAAACCGAAGCTCAGAGCCAGAGGGGGCTCATCCAGCTGGTCAACCTGGGCATTCTGACCCCAGGAGGCCACCTGACCCTGAGTGTAAGAAACAGAACAATGTGTGATCAGTAAATCTGGGGACACAGACCACCTGGTAGCATGTGGGTTGGCGAGCTTCAAAAACACACTGGCCAGAGTAACAGATGATACAAATATATGCTGACATATAGCCACAAGTTTGTATACATTAACTATATTAAGACATATTTATAGATGTGTATCTGATGTCATTATACAGGAATCTTGTAATACAGTAATATTTACACATACATATTAAAAACGCTTCCACGTATGGGCCCTCCCTGGTGGCGCAGCGGGTTAAAGCACAGCACAAAGAAGCTTAAGCCACTTCTGTATGAGTTCGATCCCCGCCTGCCCCAAGGTGATCCACATGGAGCGGCAGACCTCTCCTGACCCGCCCGCTGCTCCCCTCAGCAGTGTATGTCCGTCGATCTGCCTGTTCTGCTCCCCACTCTGTCTCTGGTGAATCCTCTCACCTCCACATCTCTGGCCTGTACCCCAGTTCTGTACGAATAATCTTAAAAAAAAAAAAAAAAGGCATCCACGTACATGACGTATTTATGTTTCACCTATCATATGTGTACATTTCATGTACTAAACACACACTATAAGCATCTATAACAGACACACATGTGCTACATGTCGGCAAATGTAATGTGTGGATTCTGGTTTCCCTCGAGGGAGAACATGCAAGCACTGGAACACTGCCTGGAGTGACCACTAGAGGGCAGGAGTGCGTGGCGTCCCCAGGGCAGTTGCCTCCTCCAACTATCTGTTGGAGGAATCAAGCTTAGGGCTGAGGCCCAGAGGAGGGGCAGGAAGTTGTTCTCCTGTTACAAGTACAGGCTCTGAGGCTGCTTTTTGAGGACTTTCTTGTTAACTGTCAGCTCTAAAGCTTCCAGAACCACAGGAAGGGAGAGGGAGTGAGGGAGGGGGGGGGAGAGAGAGAGGAGAGAGCGCACATGTGAGCAAGCCAGACAGCCAGATTTCAAGGACCCATTGGTTTGGAACCCACTGAGCTTGCCAACAGCCCCCCCCCCCCCCGCATCATTTCCCAAGAACAATAATCACCTAATGGTGTCCATTAAAGATGAAGCAATACCAAACTCGAATAACTGCTGAGAACAGAAGACACGCACCAAATCCTAATGTAACAGGGTGGTCCCTAGGAAAAAGGGGAGTTCCAGGTTCCCTGCCCCACCCAGAAGGAGGGTGGAGCTGAGAAGAGAAGGGAGAAGGGAATGAAGCAGGATGGAGAACAAGACTGAGACCTGAGGAAGCCACGTGGAGCAGGGAGCATGTGATGAAGAAACCGGGCTTGTTTCCTGGCCCTGGACTGGTTAAGGCAGAGGTGGGTGAGAGACCCGTGGGGAGGTGACTCTGGCAGTGTTTATCTTGACTTTGATGTTGCTCTTTTCCTCCCAGACTTGTCTGGCCATTTCTGACCCTTTTCCATGGGTCCCGGCCAGAAGGTGCTTTAGTCTAGTGGCAGCTTTCAGGCCTTGCTTTGGGCCAGTCCCTTTTGGGGGGACTTTGCCCACGAGGGGACGGGTCACTTCAGGTGTTTGATTTAGAAGTTATATTCTTTGTGTTCCGTATTGTATATTTACTGTATATTTATGGCAGAACTCACTTAGAGCAGGCAGGTTTTGGGGCTTCAGGGGCCTCTCTCCTCCCCGTTCTTAACAGATTTGGGGTGCCCTATAATACTAAAGCCAACCCTCTTCCAAAATGGGAGGATAAAGATCAACACGGGATGAGAAGAGTGTGGCCTGTGGCGGTGCCAGAACTAAGGGGAGAAATCAAATACGTCCCAAAAGTGAGCAAAGATGTAAGAAAATAAATATTAAAAAAGAAACCCCCACGAGTGATTTGGTGATGGGAAACCCACGGGCATTACAACTGAGATGAAAAAAAAAAAGTACAGAATGATGTAAAAATAAACTATCATATAAAAAAAATACCCCCTCCGCATCCAGACACCATAGGGATGTGAAGTAAACAGAACTGAGGCTGCCCAGAAGTTCCTAAACTATCACACCTGGGCCAAAACCTGGCCGGCCGGACACACACAAGCGTCCCCATGTGTGGGGAGGGAGAAGCCACACAGCTGATACTGTCACGGGCGCCCGCCAGTCGTCTGCAGTTCACAAAAGTTAGTTGGAGGGAGGATACTTGCCTTTTCCCACTTGTCCTGCAGTAAAAACTCAGCTCTTTTTGCAAAGCTAAAGCAGGTGCAGACCAGTCCTGGCTGAAGCCCGAGGGCACCCCAGTGCTCACGGATCCCACGGGACAAGCACAGGGGCCATTTTGTGAAAAAAAGACTTATTTATTTATGCACACAGAACTGGAGTGCAGGCCAGAGGTGCAGGGGCCGTGAGAGGATTCACCAGAGACAGAGCGGGGAGCAGAACAAGCAGATGGACTGAAACACACTGCTGAGGGGAGCACCGGGTGGGCCAGGAGAGGTCTGCTTGCCACGTGGGTCACCTCCTGGGCGGGGACTGAACTAGCACTGAAGCAGCTGCATCCTAACCTGCTGGGCCATCAGGGAGGGCCCAGGGGCCATTTTTATTGTGAGCAGTAAGCCAGTGTTGCCAAGCTCTAATGTGCGCAGAGCTGGCACATCAGTGTGTTGTTTACATTAGTGCCGTGTGAGTGGTTTTCGTGCATAAGCCCCCGCGTGGCTGCCAGCCTCCCCTGGGCCTGGAAGCATGGCCGAAGCACACTTCGTAGGTCAGGATTTGCCCTGGAGAAAAGCAAGACACTTTGCTGCAGGTTTGTGGTATTCTGAGCGGCTCTCGTGGGAGGGCTGTGAGGGTGGGGGTGGAGGTGGGGGGGCTATTCTCTCTGTGTTGCCCCGATAATCCTGCCGGGTTTGCTAGCCACGAATACCAGCCCCCCCCCCCCCCCCGTGGCCCTTGTTACAGGGAAAATCGCAATATAAGTGATTTTAAATTTAAGTTGCCACAAGTGGCCAGAGTCGGCCAGTGGCTGCGCAAGGTGTCCTCACTTAACCTCTTCTGGCGCTGTTTTGCATTTGAATGGGCTCTAAACACAGAAGAGGCATCAAAGGTTTTAAAGCCACAACAAAACTGATCTTCACAAGAGCTGTGATGCTGTTTACAATGCACAATCACTCACACCAGCAAACCTCGGAGGGACTGTGCTAACCTAGAATAAGGGGAGCAGCAGGCATGGACCTCCACAGGCAGTGTGTGCACTGAGGTTTCAGGTGAAATCATGAGTGAGTGATCTGAGGCCAAAACCTCCAGGGGAATTCTGGGAGACCGGGAGGGGTGAGAGGTTGGCGCCCAGATCTGGGCTTCTCAGCTAGACTGACTCAACCTTACAGGTAGGAAAATCAAGGCGATCCATTGGCTTCCCGGACTAAAAAGTGGCTCAGGATCCCAAACACGTGGGCTGCTCCCTGGCTTCCTGCTCACGTCTGAATTCAAGGCTGGGGCGCCCGGAGCTTTTCAAGTGTGGAGGCAGCCTATCCTCACACCAGCAGCTCTAGAGGAGCAAAATGTCCTCACAGCTTGCCAGTGAGCACGCCGTGGTCAGGTGGAGGCCTCCACCGTAGAGCGCCCTGGGGTCGGCCACTGGACAAGTAGTTAGATTTCCTCAGTCAGGCTTCACACACGCTCTGCTCTCGGACGACAGCAAAATAATGGGAGACTCAGGCCCTTTCCTTGTGGAGACGTGGCGTCTACTACATCAACCTTTCTCGGGGGAACAGAGCTTACGGCCTCTGTACAGGCAAAGCCAGCCTGGATCGGTGTTAGTCACCAGCACCCACTGACAACCTTTCAGACATTCGGTGCCAGGGGTCCGAGTTGGCAAAGGGGAGCCATTTTATCAAAGGGGGCCCGGCCACGCTGCTGTCTGGTTTCAGCTGGGCCGGCGGGACCCTGTGGGAGGGACCAAGCCACCAGCAACTTAAGAAACCAGTAAGAGAACGTCAGATCCGTCAGGACTTTAACTGCTGTCTTGTGACCCCTCCGCCTGCCTGTTGACCTGCTCTATTGCCCAGTGAATGCATGTTGGCTGCTCTCGTTAACAAGGGTACCGAGATGAAGTGGGGTGACGGCCACTCCCAAAGCCTATGGGGTCAGGGGCAAGAGGTGGGCGCTCAGGCCTGGCTTGAACACCTGCACGGGGGACCACGGGTCAAAGCCCCTTCTGAGAGTCGACTTCAGAGAAACAGACTCCAGTATAGTGAAACCACCTTGCCCAGTGATGTGGGGAGGCCTGGGTGGCCCCCAGGGCCTATAAGACAGGCAGCCGCCCTGCTCACCCCACCTGGGGAACACAGGCCAGCTCAGGACCCCAGCTCAGGGCGGTCGCAGGTGGTGCCTGTTCACAGGGCGCAGGCAGGCGCAGCCTTGCGTTTTAACATCAACAGCGGGACAGCGACTGACGAGTGTGGGGGGGTGCCCCCCCACCCCGGCCTCATTTGCAGGAAACACTCTGCTTTTACTTCCCCGTTTCCTATAAAGCCCCCTGCACCTCGGAGCTGCTGGGCAACAGAGGGTTAAGAGAGCCTTCCAGAGAGCCAGACTCGCAGAGTGAAATGTAGCCGCTGTGAGGTGGACGTACCCCTACCTCTCTCCACCCCACAGGGCTGAATCAGAAGGCAGGAGCTGTGCTCTCCTCCAACATGGCTTCAGGCTTCCATGGGGCGACCCCTCGGCCTGAGCGGGATCGGCTTTGAACCCCTGGCCGGCGGCCCTGCCCGCTGGCCACCGCGGGGGCCCGGGGTCCAGCCTCACGTGCCCGGCGCCATCCGCATGGCGCAGCCTTACTCTGCACTGGACTCCCCAGGGCTTTTCCAATTTTGAAACTGTACAAAATAAGCCAATAAAGCCTCTCTGCATCTATTTCCCCTCGACCGCGCCCCGACCCGCGTGACACCGCCGCGCACCCCGGAGTGTCTGGCTTCACCGTGGACCTGGTCCTTGGACACGACCCCCGCGAAGGGCCCCCCTTCGAGCTCCCGGCAAGGGGGTCGCATAGCGCTGTCCTACCGCTCATCTCGGCCAGCGCAATCTCCTCTGGATCCCCCTGTCACAGCGGGGCGCAGAGCGCTCCCCCTGCGAGGCTGGGGCCGCCTCCATCCTCACTGCTGCGGCGGCCGCGACGTCGCCACCTGCTGGCCACCGTGGGTAACGCCACTATGAACACGGACCCCGTTTCCCAGCCCCCCTTAATCCTTTCCGACATCTACTCAGGGGCGCAGTGACTACACTGTACAGTGGTCCCACGTTTAACGTGGTGAATGATTTACTCGTTTTTGTACTACGCTGGTGCCGCTGTCAAGACGCTCTACTTTGGGGAGGGGAGAGCTGCAAAGGAAAATCCTCTTTCCTTCCTCCTACGTGCAGTTCTTCCTTCCTGCGCCTCCCACTTTCACACTGACCACTTCACCCTGCACTTCTGGTCCCCAGCACGGTGATCAATCCCCGCACCAAGACATTCTCTGCACACCTGGCAGGTGTCTGACACTTCTACACTTCCGTTCTAACACCATCTACCTGGAGCCGGAGCGCACAGGAGCGCACAGGTGAGGGTCACGGCAGACGACCCCTTTCCATGCTAGTGCCAAGCTTAGTTTGTCAAGCTGTGCTTCTGAGTGGCCAGTTACCAACGGGGAGCCTGCAGGGTAAATGGTTATCAGGCTTCCCCTCTCCACCCTGCACGGAGCCCCAGGGCCAAGGGCTTGCGCCTATGATCCGGGACACCTGGGCCCAGAGAGCTGGACATGCGCGTGCAAGCGCTTACACCTGTGCCTGGCAGGCCACAGAGGGAGGCCTCTAGGCCAGAGGGCGTGAAGATTTGCTGGAAGGGGGGTGGGGGTGGGGGTGGGGTGCGTGCCTGCCTACCTCCCAGCCCCGGCACGCCTTGCCTCCTCCCTGGCAGGCCTGGTTCTGTTATTGGGGGCTGAAGCCAAAGACTGCTGCTGGTGAGGATGAACAGCCCAGGCGAAACAGAGCAACACCTTGGCCCTGTGACTGTGAACAATAGGGGCACTGTCCTTGGCCAGCTTTAGTGCCCCTCGGGGAGAGCATTAAAGGCCTATAAAAGTCCACTGAAGCCCCAAGACTCCTTCACCTGTTTGCCCAAGTGGACAGGAAACCTGCCTGCCCTCTGCCCGGTTTCCTGCTAAGCACCCAACGACCCCTTTGAGTTCAATTCATTTACTCGGGACTCACGGAAACACTTGTTTACTAACGTCCAGGCTATGCTGTGGGCTACGGATGAACCCCAAGTGGACAGATGCATAGGGCGCACCTCCTGCTTTGCTGTTTTCGGGGTGTCTCCCACCGCCCCAGCGCCTACCTTTATCGAAGGTCTTTGGTTCTCGTCTCAACATGCTCTTCCATCAGGATTTAATTCTTGCGGATACATTCCCAACCCACATCACCACCTGGATTTCTTGCCCGGGGCATTGCCGACGGCCGGGACTGTCACCCTTCCAAAGCTGATGTGCGCACAGGGAAAGCCTTCCTCTTGTCCCAGTCACTCTTTCCTTTCTCCAGTTCAGTTGCTGCCCCCCAGTGAACGGGGCCGGGAGACGCTTCCCTGCCCCCCAGCACCACCGAGCCCTGCCGGCAGCACCCTGCCTGTGCACATCCTTCTTGGAACCGGCGTGTGCCCCTGGCTCTTCCTGGGTTCCCCTGGGCCTCTCGTCCTGGCTCCCGGCCCCACCAGCTGCGGTCACATCTCATACACCGGGAACCGCCAGGCGCACATCACCGGGTGCGGGGCTGCCCCACTGAGCCCTGGGGTGGTCGGTGGGGTCTCTGAGCGCCCCAAAACCGCTGAGTGTAAACAGCCTTGCCTTCAAAAAGAAAAGTGTTCTTCGTGGCTTCAGAAGTAACCCAACCTGTTTCCTTGTTTTTGGAGAAGTGGGGTAAGCAGGGCTTTGGCCAGGTGAAGGGATCCAGCTCCCTCTCAGGTGTGCGCACGGCCGCAGGTGTGTTTACTGAGTGGGCTTCAGCCTAATCATGGAGGGAAACTAGCTGGCTAATCTCTGCCCTCTGCGGCACTAAGCTTCCTGCCCGGGGAATAATTTAAAACGCTACCACTGAAGGAACTCTAGGGTTTACTTAGCAGGGTGTTCCGAAGCTGCTTCCTGGGTTCTGGTGCCGTGAGAGACAATGTGGGAACCGACTGGGTTTGTGTACAAACTGCCCATCTCTGCACTTTTTCTGTAGATCTAACATCCTTTCAAAGCGAACATTTATGCAGGAAAAATAATCTGCTTCGGTCCCCGGCCCTGACAGGGTGCAGGACCCAACACTAGGCACTTCACAAACATTATCCCGTCTGGTTCATGAGACAGCTCTGTGAGGTTCAGACTGTGTCCCGCATTTTACAGGTGAGGAAAGAGATTCTGCAGGGCCAGAGAGGGGCAGGCAGAGACCTGAGGGGAGGGGATGTAGATTGCAGCCACCGCCCCATCTGCAAGAGCCACCCTGGCCCATCCTCAAGGGCCACCCCCCAATCTAAAATAGCCAGTCTGCTCCCCATATCATAGTGTGGTGTGTGGATGCAGACACAGGGATGTGAGTAATCACACACACACACACCATTAGGCAGTTCTCAGTGCGACATCCTTTCTTAAAAACTTCCTTGAGGGGCCCTCCCTGGTGGCGCAGCGGGTTAAAGCACAACACGAAGAAGCTTAAGCCACTTCCGCATGAGTTCGATTCCCGCCTGCCCCGGAGGTACCACATGGCGCGGCAGAC
>NW_004567111.1:6031053-6065925 GCF_000260355.1 Condylura cristata
AAAAAAAAAAAAAAAAGCTTCCTTGGGGGCCCTCCCTGGCTGCACAGCAGGTTAAAGCACAGCACTATCCCAGACTCTGCAACACCAGTTCAATCCCCGGCCAGGGAGTGACCCATTTGGCGCAGCAGACCTCTCCTATCTCCCCATTGCTCCCCTCAACAGTGTTTCAGTCAGTCTGCCTGTTTTGCTCCTTATTCTGTCTCTGGTGAATCCCCTCACCACCCCCCCACCGGTCTGTTCCCCAGTTTTGTATACATAAATAAATCTTCAAAAAAAAAAAAATTAACTTCCTCGTGACCCATTTTTTCCACTGAACTTATGTATTCAAGGCTGGTCCCTTCTTAGCCAGCATTAATGACCAGTGACTGATCAGTGACGCCTTGTGCCCACACTGGACATGGTATAATGCCCATGAGAGGGCCTGGGCCTACGTGCCTGCCAGCCCTGAGCCTGCACAGTGCCCAGCAGGTGAAGCCTGGGCTCAGGCACTCAGGCGCATGCTCACTGCCTGCAGACTCCAGAAACAAGCTGTACCCGGCTGAGAACTGCAGATCAAGGGAGCGCAGACATTCAGGCTGTCAGGAGCACCCCACATCCGCTGTTCTGGAACAGGAAAGCCTCACAGTCATCCCACAAAGCCCTTTCAAAGGACACATTTCTGGTCTCGACCCCGCGACCTGCTTTAGGGGGGTCTGGAGGAGCTAGCAGCTCCCCACCCAGGAGACTAATAATAAACAGCTGGGTCTGGGGTTTCCCCAACTGATAAGTACCTGCCGGAAGGCGCGGCGACCCCATCTCAAGACCGGAAGGAGACCGCCACGGGGAGTCATGCCCGCAGGGGCGCTCAGCGCCAGGACACCCTCTCCCACCTTCGGACACGGCGTCTCTTTGGAGACTGCCTCAAGCCGTCCGCAGGCACAGCTGAGAAGGGCCAGTTCCCCGCCTTCCCTTACTCTCCATTTCCACCGTCAGCCTCAGAGCTGAGCACAGTCGCTGCAGGAGCGCTGGGCCGAGACGCCCAGGAGGTCGCGCTCCGGCTCTGGTCTCTCCCTACGGGCCGCCACGGCCCAGGCCTGGCTGCGCCCTGGTGCCACGGGGGGCCAGGTTGTCTCAGAACACCCCGACGCCGCTGTCCTCTCGGAAACTCCGATGCGGCTCTATCAGCGGCCACGGCTAAGCGTTTGCAAAAGTTCCAGGTGGTTTCAGTGATGAGCGGCGAGTGGAGAGACAGGTGGCGACCGGCTTCTCTCCTGCTGCTGCACACTGGGCTTGTCCTCCCTCGGTCCGCCTGCCCCAGCCCAGCCCAGACCTTCCCCCGCATGCACCGGAGGGCGTGAGGGGCGGAACTGAGTCTCTGACGTTGACATTTATTCCTGGAAACGTCACCAGCTTGGCTTGGCTGAGGGAGCCCCAGACTGACCACCTGCTCTCAGGTCAGTCTGCCGCGTGCTTCTGGGATCTGCGTGTAAAACCTCAGTAAAACCTCGATTTTGTAAGCAACTGTGAAGTCGGATGTGAGGGCGTGAGCCTGGCGCGAATCCCCAGAGCCAGATGCTCTCTGCAGGCAACAGCCTCCACGCTGGCTCGCAGGTCTGTGCCAGTGGGGGATGCCACCGGGCCCTCTGGAACTGCTGTGGGGGTACCAGCTCGAGGGGCCCCAGCCCACGGTGGTGTGGGGGTTTCTGCTTAAATCAGCGCAAAGCAATCTGCGCGGTGAGTTTCTACAAGGCACAGCCCGCAAGGTCTTGGACCCCACCCTGAGGTCACAACATTCACCTTTGTATGAATGAGGCCACGCACAGGACACGCCACGCAACAGGACTTTCCAGGGAAAGTTTAGGAAGGTAAAAACAAGAGTTCGTCGAGTTTTGTTTTGTTTTGTTTTTTAACACTGATAAAAGTCCTCTCACACTCACAGCTCGCAGTTTCCAATCGCCCCCCTTTGCAAGTGAGGCCCACTTCACACCTGCCATTTCTCCTTCCTGGCTGTTTCCTCCCTGGGGCAATTCAGCAAAGCCTCCCCTCCTGTCACGGGGAGGACCTTACTCCCGGGGAGGACCGCGCAGGAACCGCCTCCCATGAACTGGAAAACACCGCGGGTGACCGAGCTCTCCTGCTCGGTCCAGGGTGCGGCCCTGTTGGCATGAGATCCCCTGGCCCGGGTCTCCTGGGGCTCCTCCGACCCCCGAGGGAGTCCCTAAATGCCTCCGAGACCACGGGAAATCAGTTTCCAATCGGCAGAGAGGGCACAGTAAGTGATTTTCATTTGTGTCGAAAACCCAGAAGGCTTTTGCTATTCTTCTCCTGATATTTTCACATTCATGTTTAGTACAGTCAATCCCCCCGCCCCACCCCGTGTTTACCTGCAATGGTCTTAAACAATTGGAGTTTCCTGTAAAAGGTTCGACTTGAAGCAAGGGTGAGCCAGAGCTCGCGTTTGGCACTAAGCACACACACGCTTCTCCTCTCAGGTTAATGTTTCATTCTGAGTTTGCTGGACACACTCAACGGCGCGTTTGACTGATCTGCTAGGCACGACTGGTAGGTGACTCCCAACCTTTGGATCTCTCTGACGTGTCATTTCATGTATGAAAGTACACTGTCTTAAGGTAAATTCCTAGAGTCACGGCCAGTGTGTGCGGGCTGCTGCAGACAGGCTTCCCAAGGGACTGCCTGGGGCAGCCGTGAGTGAAACATTGCCAACACCTCAGAGAGTCTCTTATCTGCCCCTCCTCTTTATAACCTGCTGCGTCCCCTCAGCATACAAACTGTCTTCATTGTCTGACACCCGTTTCAGTATCACAAGGAAATGCATTGGGGGAGGGTAAATCGAGGGGGCGAAGCGGGTGACCTCAGTGCACGTTGCACTTAACTGAGAGTCGCTTGAAGGCCGACCTGCTGCAGCCCGTTTCCCGAGCTGTTTGGCAGTCACAGCAACAGCGGGCGAGGAGGAGGGTCTGGGGAGGGAGACAATAACCAGACGCGGTTACACTCACCACACGGCCAGTCGCTGCTCGATCTCCTTGAGAAAATTTGTGTGAAATTTGTGCAAAGGTTCAAAATTCGGGAAGATGAGGCTCTTCAAAGCTTCGGGCATGGAGTCCTCTTTGCTCACTGTGCTTTGAAACCACTGGGAAGAAAAGGGGAGGTGCTCAGAGGTGGACCGTCGTGGGGCCAAGCCCGGGGGTGGCGTGAGGCAGGGGCGACCTGGGCTGGGGGCTTGTGGGGAGCCCCGGCCTCCTGCTGCTGCCCGCTCCCATCAGAGGGGGTGAGAAGCCCCCCCTCCCCTGCTCCTGCCTCCTGGACTCTACTACCAATCCGTGGTAGAAGCCACCAGGAATCTGTTACGGGGCTGCTGAGACGCCCATGGAAACCCCACGCTGGCCAGTTTCCGGTGACCACTGGCTCGCTCCCTCGGGCTCGTCCCGCGGACACTTGCCATCTTGGCGCCTCTGTTAAAACGCTGGGCACAGGCCCTCCCTGGTGGTGCAGCGGGTTAAAGCACAGTACTGAGAATCTAAAGCCGCTTCCTCATGAGTTCGATTCCCGCCTGCCCCGGAGGTGACCACATGGCGTGGCAGACCTCGCCTGACCTGCCCACTGCTCCCCTCAGCAGTGGACTTCGTCGATCTGCCTGTTCTGCTCCCCACTCTGTCTCTGGTGAAGCCTCTCGCCACCCCTGAGCCTCTGGCCTGTACCCCAGTTCTGTATGCACAAATAAATAAATCTTTAAAAAATATATACTTATAGGGCCCTCCCTGGTGGCGCAGCGGGTTAAAGCACAGCACAAAGAAGCTTAAGCCACTTCCGCATGAGTTCGATCCCCGCCTGTCCCGGAGGTGACCCACAGGGCGCGGCAGACCTCTCCTGACCCGCCCGCTGCTCCCCTCAGCAGTGTACTTTGTGGATCTGCCTGTTCTGCTCCCCACTCTGTCTCTGGTGAAGCCTCTCACCCTTCACATCTCTGGCCTGTACCCCAGTTCTGTACAAATAAATAAATCTTTAAAAAAAAAAAAATATATATATATTTATATATATATATAAAAAAAACCAAAACGCTGAGCACAACGGTGGCTGAACCGCAGGGAGGAGGCCAGGGCCGCCACACACAGCCACTCCTCTCCCAGAGTTGAGGCTACTTACGCCTGCACCCGCGGGGCCGCCAGGGGACAGAGACACAGCTGCAGGCTGCATTTGCTTCTGGGACTGATGAAAATACTGAAAAGCAGCCTTCTGGCAGGCTTGCTGGCTCAGCACAATTTACTACCAGCCAGGAAAGGAGGCTTCTTTTATCTCAGAGTTCTCCCTCAAACAACCCAGGCAGCAGCAGCTGACCAGGCAGACCCGGAGTCCCGTGCACGCTCTCAGGAACATTTCAACTCCTCCACTTCAGAAACTTCCTCTCTTTGCACTTAAAGCGCAATGCTAGGGCCCTCCCTGGTGGCACAACGGGTTAAAGCTGAGCACTATGAAGCTACCACAGCACGAGTTTGACCCCCAGCCAGGGAGCTGAGTGGCACAGCAGACCTGGCCTGACCCGCCCGCTGGTCCCCTCAGCAGTGTACTTCAGTGGATGCACCTGTTCTGCTCCCCACTCTGTCTCTGGGGAATCCTCTCACCTCCCTCTGACCTGTACCCAAGATCTGGATGCATAAATAAATAAACCTTTAAAAAAAAAAAAAGCACAAGTATAAAAAACCTTACATATTCTTATGCAAATACACTGTTTGTGTCTAATCTCATCACCTAGGACAAAAAGCCCTTCTAACTGGGGCGCGAGAAGCCAGCATTTAATTAGATGCAGCTTCTCTCCTGATGCTGAGCACTGATTGAGAAAAAATGAGGTGACTCACTGCTCCTGGAGAACTGGGACACCTACCGAGGTGATCACTTCAAGGTCCTTCAGGTAAGTCCTCTCGGTGGTGGACACCTCCTTGGCAATGAAGTACGCCTTGTCGGTTGGGAACCGCTGCAAGAACCGGGAAAGCACACAAGACGTGAGGGTCACGCTGCATGGCGGAGCCGGGAGGCCCCCTGCTAAGAAAATGCTGCTCACAGCCATACTGGCTAGCTCGGTCCTGTTAGCCGGGACTGCGGCTAAATACGCTCTTACTGACTCCCACTGGGCGGAGAGGATGCAGACGAGGAGTGGACTTTGAAGGTGAGAAAGTCTAGTTTCTTCCATGTGACTATTGTCCCGGGGCCAGGACCCTCATGAGTCAACCCAGCAACCACCACCCAGAACGATCCCGTGAAACGGGCACCTGGAAAGGGCATTAGTGCAGCAGCAGAGGGAAGCAGCCTTCAAGGAAAGAGCTGCAAGGGGAGCGGCAGTGGCCTTTGTCCTGGAGCTGGGCTGAGGGTGTGGGTGCCCAGGAATGGGGCAGGTGTGTAGGGGGCGGGGGGGCAAGGGGCCCCACCTTGCGGCGGCCCTCCTCCTCGTCATCGGTCCGGGGGCACGCCTGGTCGTTGAGCAGCGGGCTGACCAGGGGCGACGCCTGCTTGGTGTTGGGGCTCAGAGTGGGAGACAGGATGACGTGGGGCGGCAGAGCTCCTCCCTGTGAGCTGATGGACAGCTCTGACAAGTGAGGACTGCCCGTCTGGGAGCCTGTGTGGGGGACGAGACGTGTTAAAGAAAAGAAAGTAACTTCTGCCGGGACCTGCTTCTACGGCCAGCGTTGGCCTTTTCCAATCTTTACAGCCTTGACTGCCCGAGAGCAAAGGAGGCTCTTCCCCGCCGTCCAGTTATCTGGTTTAATGGCGGCGGCCGCCTCCCGGACACCCAGCTAGCATTAACTCAACGAAGCCTCAGTGACGGAACGGGGGGGGGGGGCGGGGTGAGACAGCAACAGTTAGAAGCACAGGGAGCCCCGAGAGCGTCTTCATGTCCTAACTAGCGCCGCGCTTCTAAGAATGACATGGAATCGCTATCACGAGGAGACGTGGGGAGTGACTAGAAAACGGAACTAGGCTACCGAGAAGCTATGAGGCACACGGCTCCCCAACTATGTCTGGGGAGCAACGGCCACCGCTAAGAAAGCACCGCCTCCCCATTCTACAGACAGAGCGAGCTGGTGGGTACCTGGTAGCGCACTCCACGCGTCTCACTGTTTGGAACAGAAACACTCGCGTCACAGGTACATGCAAAGTGAGGCAAAGTGATCATGCAAAGCTGGAGGCAATTACGTCAGCACAACGCCCCTGGGTGAGTCAAAAAGTGACAGGTCCGTCATGACTCCTCTGAAAAGGACACCATGTTCAATCACGTGGCCACGTGGGACCCCCAGTGTGAACACGGGCTGTGGTCAACGCAGATGAAACCCTTTGCCAACAGGATTTTGCAAATAGCAATACCTCGACCCGTGAGAGCTAAATGGGACGTTGCAAAATCAGCTTCTGCCCGCTGCATCTGACCTAAGCCCTCTGCCATCCTCAGGCGATCTGCCACCACCAGTGTAAACAAGGGTCAGCACCCCCCGCCCCGGGCTGTGGCCACCCCAAAAGACGACAGCATCAGTGCGTTCTCCATTCTCCAGTTTGAGGCTCCTTGCTACTCGCACACTAACAAGGGTCTCTGAGAGGAAGGTGAAGTGGGGTGTTGCAGCGTAACCCCATTTTCTGGACCTCTATCCTCTCCCTCGGGATTCACTCAGATCCATTTTGAGTCACAAGATAGGACAGGTAGAATGGAGCTGAGGAAGTAGGGTGGTGACCGTAGTCCTGGCCTGACGGGGCTGGAGAAACCACGTCCAGCCGCCGCCCCCGCCCAGGTTGAGCAGCAAGCCGGGTCTCCCACACAGGCCTGAAGAGCCACCACTCCTGGGAAAACAACAAAAGCAGATGTCCTGCACCCGCCATGGGTCAGTGCAATGATCCTTCAGAACAGGTTAGGAAAAGTAAGCAGAGGGCAGGCTTAAGAAGTTAGTGTTTTAAAAACCCATTTTTAAATCTTCACACATATGCCACTGGCATGAAGCTCTGGTGTTAGCAAAGACCCAGTCACCCCACGCGCCACCAGACCCAGCACCGCCCGGAGAAAAAGGCCAGAAATTGCTTCACAAATGTCAATTTTATTGACACTAGTGCACAACTGAGTACAATGATTTGCAAAATCAGAACTCGTCAGGCAGAAAGAGTTGACACAGAAAACTGCAGTTGTTTCAAGGTGCTACTCTAGTCTCTTTAAAAAAAAAGTCACAAAAGAGACAAATGTTATCACTACAAGTAAGAGTTAGAAAAGAGAAATTCTGGGGCTGAAAACAAATCATGCATCTGCGAGGCGCTTCGGAAGAGGTATCTTTAGTCGTCCGCGCAGCCTGGCGACCCGGGGGCTTAACTTCAGCTCGCAGCTGCGTGCGGCCAGGAGGCCGTTCTAAGGGGCCATGCTCGGACTTGACTTTGCAGTGATGTGGAGCAAAGCATTCACCTCAGCGTGGAAAGAGATGGAGCCAGGGATAAAAAGCAGTTAGAGGCTGCAGGAAGCAGTGGGGGTGGTGCCCGAGAGGCGCCCCAGGACGAGGGAGAAACAGGGCCACATGGCCACATGCTCAAGGACCATCCCTCCCACTGCCCATCGGCCATAAGCCACTACCCTTGGGACACCCCAGGGCGCGTCCACGTGGAACAGACTGAGGACAAGCGAGCAGTGCCAGGAGAGGTGCCGCCTGCTAAGAGGCAGGTCACATGTCAAAGACGCCGACAACGTATGCCACGTGGAGACACGTGGCAGCACCTGGCGCAGGTGACAGTGAGCTCCATGCCAAGCCGTGGCCCGGGGCACAGCTTGGGGGCACCCGGACATGAGAGCAAGGCCCCACGCAGCATGAGCAGCATGTGACCTGGGGAAGGACCCCAACCAGGCCGCCGAGCCCCTCCACTGTGGACTCCTTCAGCTGGCTGTGTGACCTCTCACCAGGCCTAAGAAGGGAAGGGGGTGGTTGGTGTGAACTGAGGCCATGAGCGCCGGATCCCCAAACAGCATGGCCTCGAAACCCATCAGCAACTCACAGAAAAGAAAGGTCTGAAACCCTGAAGCTCCAGTTTGCTGATTTGAGCTGCATTCATGCAAAAACAGCTGTTTTCTCCCCTGGCGAGAGAATCTACTCCAGACTTTGAAAATGCACAGGGGACGAGATACCAACAAAACCAGCGACTCGTTTACCATCGTCATGACCTACATGTGCTGAGGAGGGCAATGAGGAGAATCTGGGAGCTTGGTGAGTAAATGCTCTTCTGACTTTGCGCCAGTGTGGACCGTGGCTCATAGCGACCGGGGTCTGTGTGGGCCCACGCTTGGCAGCTGGCAGAGCGGGGTCTGAAGCCAGGGGCTAAGAAGTGCGCGGAGCCCGTTTTCACTGAAGTTGTCCCTTTTACAAAAAAGCCAACAGACAGGGTGGTGGTTCAGAGGAAACGTATCCGCTTGATTTACAGGGTCTCAGGAAGCCCGGTCACCTCGTGCAGCCTGTCACCAGCTCGGACCACAGCCTGGGCCGAGAGGAGCAGTGACCGCTGCTCACTGGACCTACTCATGCCTGGGTCTGTTCATTTTTTTTCCTTTATGACAAATGAACACAAAAAGAGTTTCTTTTATCAAGGGACTCTAGGTGAACAATTTTGGGGGATCGTCTGAGAAAGCACCTGGACATTAAGGCAGTAGGTAGAAGTTTAAAGAGATGAGAAAAAGATCTACCATCCCCTCAAAGTCTAGATGTGTCTGAAATATTTTTAGACTTTACTTTTCCTATCTCAATAATTTTTTTTAGGCATTCAGTTATAGTTCCAGATACCAACTCTCAAAAACCTCTTCCAAATGATTTCCAGACCCTCTTCCCTACCACTAATCTGTCTAGAAGACAGAGTTTATGTCACCCCATGGCCTGGGGACACACTCAGTCGCCTGCTCTCCTAGGAGGCTGATACTTGCTTTTTAAAATCCCTTTAAATGTGCACATTCTTGTGGCACAAACAATTGTGAGACTTCAAATGAGCGTGGCCACATTTATGGATTTCAATGTACTACCTGGCCTGGGAACTGGTGGAGCTTCTGTGCAGCATCCAGGCCGCATCCTCTGGGCCAGCCCCTCAGCAGAGGTCACACAGGTCGTGATAAACAAGCCAACTCAGGCCCCTCTGTGGGGGTGGGGGTGGGGGAGTTTTCATCTGGAGACCTGGGGGAGCAGGGGGTGCCGTCGAGTGGCAGCCAGAGTCCCCACTGTAAGGAGGGTTAACAAACTCATGCAAATCTGGGAAGAGAGAATTTTCTAAAGCATTGTTCAAGTTAAAAAAAATACTGTTTAAAACACTTAGCCCTGTTTTGTATTTTCAATGGGTCAATAAATTGGTCATGTCCGTTTTTCAGATTGTTTTTTCCTGTCAAGGAGGGCATGAAAAAACTTGACAATTACAAAGAGGCATAACCCAAGTTGGCTTCTTAAGTGTTTAAATATTTGAGAATGAGGACACTGATGAAAATGAGGCTACAGATGCTTTCTCAAGTCTGCTTTGTAAAAATGTCTAAAGTGCAATTATTAAAATTTATCTTAGCTGATTCTACAACAGTTCCCACAAACAGCTATTTATTTGGCTGTATTTCTTTAAATGTCTACATGCCACTTAGCAATCATGACCGGTCTCCTGGTATTTGGTTCTAAAATGGGAGTTTTTATCTCTGTGTACCCAGAACCTGCTTTGAAGGCACGCGTAGAGAAGATACTACATATGGGGTTGTCATCCATCTGCTGAAAGGCTCTTTTTAAAACCTACAGTGACCTCTTAAAATAGAATACAATGAACTCTCTCTGGAGGTTGTCAGTTTTTGAAAACCAGTTGTCAGTGTCGCACTGAGCACTGGGTGTTCAGTAAGGGCAGCTTCTCACTCCAGCCTGAAACTAAGCTCACCCCACCCCGATGGGCTGTGTGGAAAAAGCGAACAATGTTTAATCGCAGTGACAACATTCCACAGAGAACCAGACACAGGGTTCGCAACCCAGCGCATTAGCCTCTTCTGGATCACTCGGGTTGTCGTGGCTAAGGCACACGGCACACGTGCTTCTGAGGCCAAATTCCTTCAAGAAAAGTGTTACAAGCAACTCAACATCGACTTCGCTGTTGGTCATGAAGCAATTCGGAAAACAACAGCGATGCAATGGGCAGAAAAAGAAAAGGAAATGCTACGCATGGGAAAAATGATGGCGAGTGCACTGACTTGTTCTCGCGTATGGGGACAAGACAGAGGAGCTCTCCTTTGTCTGAACATAGTGATGGTGGAGGCGGCAGGCTTTGGGCTGGAGAACACGGTGCTTCATACCAATGAAAAATACCATCTTGTACTCGGACAAGGCTTCAGCCATCAGTGGGAAAGAACAGTTACAATGCACAGTTTTTAGAGCGAGATACCTGTTAGGACAAGTAAAAGCCTCTTCAGTTTAAGGTTAACGAGAGCTAGCAGCACCATGCACACTGTGACCCGAGCGAGGCCGTCCATGCTGCAGGCAGCACCAAGCTCACTGTTAGTGGGGAAGCCAGAACCTGCCCGGGCTGCAGGTCCATGCTTTACTGAGATGCTGCATGCGGGCCGTGGGAGCAGAGGAAACCGGACAGCACCTGTGAGGGCCTGTATTTGGGGGTTCCACCCGCGCTAAAGCAGCTACTGGCCATGAGAAGCCAGTGAGCTGGGCCAGGTCTTCCCGAGCCCCTCTGGCCTGTACCTCCCCTCTCCAACCACTAACCCCCCTCTGCAGTAGCGCTATGGAAGGTTTCCACTCTGTTTGAACAGATGGCCCCATTCAAACCCAGCCGCCAACCCCGGGGGAAGATGTCCAAGCTCCCAAATACACTCCGGCCACAGACGCTCCCCGATTCCATGACCCCTCCCCTACAGTGACCCTGCTGGCGTCCCAGAGGGCCCGAGCCCCAGGCACGGCCAGAGTTCCCAGGGCGGGGAGGTGAACTCAGAAATTCGGGCACCCCGGTCACCTCTGTGTCCCCACCCGTGTCCCCGCCGGCATGGCGTCCCGGGCCTGGGTGGACGCGTGCTGCATGGAGACCAGGGTCACCATATTCTAGAGGAAACGGGCCTTCCAAGTACAAACTGGTATTTAGCAGTGTGAAAATAAAGACATCGGACTGTGCCCCAAATGCAGGAACAGAAGGCCGCCATGCTTTGAGGGCAGACAGAATGCTGGAAGGAAGCCTCCACCCTAGAGATACATGCTGACAAAGTGCATACAATGGAACAACAGAAAAATGTTTTCTCAAATTTATTAAACAAATGACAAAAATGAGCATGAAGTCCCCAGTCTTTCTATTTGAAAACTGATTCGGTGTATTAGAAATTTTTAATGAAATATTTTATCTGTAGTATTAATTAACACACGGAGAGAACAGAAAGGAATCGGATTAATCAGAGGCCAAGCTTGTGAGAGTTGGTTAGTGAGGGCTTCACAGCAACTTTCCAGGCAGAAAGGGGGTGAGCGTGAGGGGCAGGGACCTCGCCGGGGCGGTGCATGGGAAGCAAGCAGCTTTCTTCACTAAGGAAAGCCTAGCTTTGGTCACTCTAGAAATCACTGCAGGCAGATGGCAAGTGCTATTTTCCTTACAAAGGAACCTTCAGCCCAGGGGAAGGGAGCGTTAGTTCAGTTTCACGGACTAGCGAGTTCATCTGAGTCATGCATGACAAGCCTACCGCTAGGCACACAGCTCCCCACGACCCTTCTAGTATTTCTGCTTGAGACCCAGTTAACAAGCCAGCCTCAGGATCAAGTAGAAGCACCAGCCTCAACACTGACCACTACACACTTCAGCTCTTGCTCAAAGGAAGAGGGATCCTCGCTCGATGTGCTCTCTCTCTCACACACGCCATCCTCTGCTCAATGTGCACGCGCTCTCTGACACGCTCAGGCATGTGGCCTCCTCTCTCCCTCCCCCAGCCCTTGCTTTAGTTACATCCTGCAGCAACTTCTTCTAAGGAGGCAATGTTCTGAGAGGTTGCACCTGGCCCCCAAGCTCAAGTATCTTCCAGAACCATTTCCATAATTGCATTGAAAGCACTCGCCTGGCTTTCACCTCTTCCACCAGCGGTCAACTGCCCATCAGATCAGGTATCTGTGTCAACAGCTGACCTGTAATCCTGCCTATTTTCAACTATGAAGTCACACCAAGAATCAGAGTAACCAGATCTGGAAGCGGCACAAAGATGCAAAATGAGCTGCCTCCATCGGAAGTCAGAATCCAACACTGAGAGCCAAGAGCAGGGTACAGCTGGTTCCCTGCCGAGCTGTGACGTCTGTGTCATTCAGACCATCCGCACTGAACTGTCCCGAACAAATCACAGGCTAGTCCGTGTCTAACGCCTGCAGGAATAGAAGGCTTTCTAATGCTACCTAAGTTCCACCAGGGCATTTCATGGCTTTCACTGGAAAAGATGAAAAAGTTCCTCAAGAGAAGAGTCATTATGCTTTTTGGAGAGACGGCGCTGTTTATTCAATGAAGCAAAGCTTAAAACACACACTCCTCCCACCTACCTCCTCCGAAGCATTTACCTGGCATAAAACCAGCATTTACAGATTTTGCTCACAGGGAAAACTACTTGGAAAACTCAAGGAAACAGTCCCTAGCCCCTTCCAAACACGTCCCCAAACAGCTCCCTTCTTTCTGTTCCTTGATGCCCACAGGGCCAACCAGAGCAGCATGGATACATAGGGATGTTTTTTGCTTTTTATCCTATTTTTTAATAAAAACAACTGCTACATTAAGCAGCAGACTTATTTTGGTCTAAAAGTCATGGCTTCGCTGGAAGTCCCAACAACTGGTGTTAGAGGTATGTAGCAGAGTACATTAGAGGATCTGGTTCCCTGGATTAAGTTTCACTCCACTGAACAGAAACAGATGGAATTAAACTAACAAGGACAGAGCAGCGCCAGTAAATTCTTTTCATGTCACCGAAGTTCTTTAATCACTCGCTGCTCAGAGAAGTCGGCTCCCTCGTCCCTCTGCTTCCAAATGTTCTCATGGATCTGCCTGACATGGCTGCGGGTAAAACTCTTCCAAGAGCTCCCAGCAGCGGGTTACCTGCAGAGGCTAATAACCTCCTCAGGGTTCAGAGAAACATTCGTGGGGATTGCATAGAAGGCTTTGTGTCTGACTTGTAAACGCTCAGCACTATGCTGGTATTGAAACCGGAGGCCAGACAGAAGGTAACGAAACCCTTGACGACTGCAGACGGCAAGGGGGAGCATCCAGAGAATAGTGTGGCTTGGGGATACAACTGAGCTCCCTTGAGAGGCAGGTTAATGAGAACAGGGTCTCTGCAGAGAGGTGTGGCCGAGATGGGGGCAAATCCAGTCCCAGGCGACCTAACGATGAAGGGCGCCCCAAATTTCTCAGTCTAAGGCTGAGCCTGCTTGCAGCCTAACGGCATGAATGGTGACAGGTGGCCTGCACACTTCTGAGTGGAAATGTGGAGTTACATTTTAAATGGAAAAGCTGGTGAGCGCATGTGTACTCAGACTGCAGACCTGTGCGCGCCGTTTTAAACGACCTTTCAGAAAGAGAATTAAGTACTTCAATTTCCTCCTCTTTTAGGAATGACTGGGCAAGACACATCTCAGTGATGAGAGGGCCGAGAGGCCAGTGCGGCTTCTCATTCACTTGGGCCCGGTGCACTGCCCACGTGAAGCTTTCAGCAAGAGGCTCACGCTGCAGTTCAGTTCTGCGGGCCTGGCATTTTTAGCCCGGCATGATTTGAATCTTTGGAGAAGTTCTTGAGAATAAAGTCAAAAGCAATCCCATTTTAAGGGCAAGCCACGTGGCACAATGGAGTGAGAGATGGCTGAGAAAGTCCCCAAGATGAATCACATGTGTGGGAAGAATCTGGCCCACAGACTTCCTCTAATTAAATGCCTGTCTCATAAAATAACGTCAGTGGCCTACAGATGACCGTTAATGGGGCCAGAACGATACGTTTTTAAGTTCTGGAACTCATTAAATGTATTTCTTCATGCTCAAAGAATTTCTTGCTTTTTTATTGTATCCTGAACAAGCGGCAACAAAATCAACCACAGAAGGGTCTACAGGGTACATATTTTGATATACTACCTAACAAGAAGAAATATGAGTCAAGGAACCCTGGGCAGCCCTGAGGAGCACAATGATTTCTGTTTCCATTTATGGTTTGTCTTCCAGCCGAAGGCCCGAAGACGCCATTTCCCGGAGTCGTCATCAGCTCAAGACTGGGGTCCTGGGTGATGTGGGGTATTTCTCCTCTAGCTACTGGACTAGAGAAATTTGGGGGACAGGTCTGGGGAACATCTTTGGAAACCTGAAGGACTCATTAGCCTCTAACCTCTGCCACCTCTTCCTCACTTGCGCGCGGCCCGGTCTCCCTGTGGGCTGTGGTCCCCTCCACACCCTGCGTTCACCCCTCAATGTGACTGCGAGGCCAGTAAAGACCTGGGGGTGTGGAAGGTGGGCTGGTGACGGCTGGTCATTTCCCTGAGCTCTGCGCACAGGGAAACCACAGCACGTCAACAGGCCAGGCTACCCTCTCCTACAATCTTTGCTCCCCTAGAACCTATCGGTGAAGGCGGAGTTCTTTAGGACATGCGGTGTTTGAACAAACTGTCCCGTCTTGATGGCACCATCCGTCACGCTGGCTTGCTTGCTGCTTTCCTACATCCGGGCAAGCCGCAGGAAGGCAGGCACGCGCTGGTGCAAGAACCTCGAGGACTCGGGCCACCTCCGCTGATCAGATGCTTTTAAAAACACTTTTGATAAAACTCAACCCTTTAGGAGACTTCTCTGCTGTGGAGGTTGACAGCTGATTTGCATTCTACGCAGGCCAACTAATACACATCACTCATTCATACCTTATTACCAGACTGCTGCATAATTAGAGATAAAAAAAACTCATCTGGATAAATCACCTTCACAAGGAAACCACAGGATTTCAAATGTGACTCTGCTTAACTGACATTTGACTAAAGATATAGCAAATAGACATCTTTTTCTAACTCCAAACAGAAGCTGCAAATACATGTTATAACTGCAAAACCCCACGATGTAAAAAAACAGTAGGTACTTCCTACCTATCAGGAACTGTAGTTGCCTGATTCAAGTCTACAGGAATCTGGTATCCACAAGACTTTACTTAGTAACCCATACAAGATTCTCAAGTTAAAATACCGAATCACAAAAGATCCTATTGCATACAATGTCACAGAGTAAAAAGCTGATGTCTACAGAGGAAGGTTCTAGCTGTCACTTGGTCATGCACTAGAGGTGAATCTCTTCGTCAGGACAGGATTTCTCATCCATAAAAAGAAGGGTCACTGTAGAGGAGTTCCAAGGTTTTCTACTTTTAAAATTCTATGATTCTGGTCAATAGAGAAATCTAAAGCAAGACATAAATAGATGACTTCAATGAACATCTCTCAGACTACACAATAATCGGGTTGATTCATCAATCATGCACTGAATCAAATGATTAAGAAAAGTCAAAAAGTCTATAGAAAAGTAGATTCAGTTTTCATATTCTTCAAAACCAGCTTCTTGATTTCATGTGAACAGATAAACATTTGTGAACTGCAAGATCGGTCAATGCTTCCATCCGTGACACCCACTGCCAAATTCTACACAATTTCCTCAGCATGCCACGCTCTCCCTGTGAGAGAGAACCTAACCACGTGAGTTGAGCGAGGCCCCGGCACAGCACGAGCCGGGGTCTTGCATTGCTACAACTCTTTTCAACAACTTTGCAGTGACTTGGGATCCAAAAATGTCATTCCACAATTTATCTTTCTTAGAAAAGTACCAAAGACTGAAAAGTACCAAATAATAGTCATTAAGAAAAGCATTTCATTTGTGATACTTAACTCAGTAAGCGAGTCCAATAATTAGCTATCGTTTTCAGCATCTTCTACTAGAGTCTGGAAAGGCGATTACACCTGCTGAGAAGTGGGCCTGGCTGTCGGCAGATCCATCTGGGTAATCGACATGGCACTAATGAGATTCAAATTTCTAGGGTCAGGACCCAGGCATCACTACACGTGAGAAAGTCCCAGGTGGCTCCAAAGTGCAGCTAAGGCCACGACACAATGCAAGTTACACCGGGTTCTTCCTTTCAAATGGCAGGAACGCTGGGTGAAGGCACTGGCACAGGTGCGCAAGAGTTAAAAAGAAATCAAACCTCTCACTGCATACACCTTCGTTTTTCCCCGCACAGGAAAACATCTGGAAGTCACCGTTCACAAGAGTGAGAAAAGTAAGAATGCGTGTGCGTCACTGTGTGCACACACCAAAGAGCGGTCCTTCTCTGCGCGAGGCGTGACGCGGGCAGGCCCACCTCCTGGACAACAGCGCTACCGCAAGGTCTTCCTTTCCTTGCATCATCGCTCAGAAGCATTTCTGTGCTTGACTGAGATCCTGGCCGCCGGTCACACTTATCAAAACAAAACTTTAACTTGACCCACCAAGACAAACCCAAAGCACAGCAGCCACCCCATGCAAGTTCAGATCACAAAGAGCTGACCACCTTTCGAACTTTTATGCGAAATCACAAGAGAATAGCTTCCAATTCTGCCCATTGAAATATTCATTATTCTTGACTACGATTTCACCCACACTTGATCTCCGCAAACAATCAACTTACATTTGGCCTTGAATTTTGTCAATTTCTCATTTGATGAGGCACAGAAAAGCAGCCCTCCTCTTAAAGAAGGGGGGGAAAGTGAAACAGACACCTTTCCCGGAATCTCAACGACAGTCAGCCCCAACACCCAGGCAAGGGGAGGGTGATGGACATAATCAGACACAGCAGGAACCGACCGGACACGTGATCGGCTAGGAACAAAGACCATCTTCCCAGGCTTCACCCTGAGAGATAAACCTGCTCCTGGCATTTTGATCACGATGTGCTGCTTATCTTGTCCACCTTATTTCGGAAAGCAAGTTTTGTTTTTCTTGGGCGTTTTAGAAGCTAGGCAGGCCCTCTACAGTCAAACATGCGCCTGTCCCAAACTTTCTCACAAATGTTGACTACAAATTAACGTGTCACTAGAACACATCATCTCTACTGAAACCCTGGACACCTGACTCCCGGCGGCCAAGACTTCCACACGCGACTTCTAACCTCAGTCCTCCTCCTCTCGCTCCTCACGCAGACGCAGGCCACCCAAGGAGTCCTTACTTCTGGGCATGGGAGGGGAGCCGAGCGCCCCGGGGTTACAGAACATCAGGTGCGGGCTCGAGGGGCTCCCCATCTCACAGTCTGACTCGCCGGACTCAGTGCCACTGCTGGTGGAGCTCTGGGTCGCGTGCAGGGGTGCCGGCTGGCCCCCCGCACCGCTGAGGGCACACACTGAGGGCAGGGTGGGCATCTTTGAGATCGG
Source organism: Condylura cristata (assembly GCF_000260355.1). Lineage (NCBI taxonomy): Eukaryota > Metazoa > Chordata > Mammalia > Eulipotyphla > Talpidae > Condylura > Condylura cristata. The sequence goes on from NW_004567111.1 coordinate 6,048,438, forward strand.
GCCCACCGGGGGCGCCCCGTTAGCCAGCACCCGGCCTTCCGAACCAGCCAGGCCGGCCAGCCCCGCCCTCCCGCGGCCATCCAGGTACCCCAGGGCCTCCGGGGCGGCTGCCACCTGGCTGAGGATGAGCGGGTCTGTCTCGGACTTATTGTACGGACTCCGAAGGTGGCGCAAGTATGGCCTGCGAGAGGTCGGGGAGCAGTGCTCGGGGAGAGGCCCCTGGCCGGGGAGATCGTCTTCTCCCAGATTCCTCTCTCTCGGGTCCTGCCCGTTTCCCGAAATATAGCCCTGAGACCCGGTCCTGTCCCAACTCCTGTTTGGACTTGAGCTTCTGCTGCTGGGAGACAACGGGGTGCTCAGGGGACTGCGAGCGCTCAAGCCCTGGAAAATCTCGTCTATCAGAGAGCTATGTCTGGGGAGGCAGGGGCTCCCGCTAATATCAAAGGTGACGTCTGCTGAATCGTCATCGAGGAATTCTCTGGAAGGAGGCCAGGACGACTTCACAGACTGGGGGGAGGCCCTGCACCTCGCCTCTCCTCCTCGCCTCTCCTCCCTGGAGAGCAGATAGACACCACTGGTCACATCACCCTCCTCATTGTCATTTGTCTGGGCGCGCGACCGGGACGCGGGCTCCCTGAGCAGGTCGTATTCGCTATCTACGTCACTGCAGTCAATGAACGGAATGGAGGCGCTGCTGCCCCGAGTGGCCCGGGATGCTGGACCTGTGCTTGGCTGCGGGGGCTGAGCTTTACTCTGCTGGGTCCTATCCTTAACGACCTCCTCCTCTTCCTCCGGCGTGGCCGGGGCGGCTCCGTCGGCCTGCTTGTTACCCCCTGGGCTGCGGCGTGGAGCGGGGCTGGCGGGCGGCCTGCCCGGGTCCTGGGACGCGAGCGGCTCCTGGGTCCGCCGGCCGCGCTGGGCCCCCGGGGACTCGGCGCCGTCTCTGAGGGTGGAGCTGGCGCTCTGCAGGGCCTGGGGTGGGAGCAGAAAGGACAAGGGGAAGGGGAGAGAAGAGGGAGACTGTTACGTCAGAGCTGGAGAGCGCGTGCAGATTCTGAGCTAACGGCAGCTTCTCCTCCAGCTGCAAGAGGCCCAGCGGATGGTCACCGCGAGGTTCCCCGCCCCGAGCCGCGTGGCACCGGTGGCCGTGAGCGGGCTGGGACAGGGACGACTTCTCCGGGCGTGGAAGCCCTTTGGCAGTGCAGGTCCCCAGAGCAGCCGTGAGGGACACCTGGAGCACGTGCGGCCCACAGCGGGGCCACCTGGGGGAGGCGGGCAGGGAGAGGAAGAGAGCCCACCCCAGGACCCCCGCCCCCCCCAAAGACCAGCTGACAGATTTCAGACAAAAGCTGCTGCCTGCGCTTCGGCAGGCAGGCGGGACAGGTCGAGGCCGTCCTTGGACTCAGTGAAACCTGCTTCGTGTTCTTCCCCCGCAAAGTTCTTATTCTCTGGCCGAGAAAACCCCAGCAACTCAGCCAGAGACCAGCTCCAGGGAAAAGAGCTCCCGGGAGCACAGGCGGAAAGGTCTCTAAGGTCGCTGTGTCGTAACACACACCCTGGGAACTCACCACCCAGCTTCTGCCAGCAGAAGGCCTTGATCTTGGCCCCGGGCGGGAGCTGCGCCCGTAGGTGGCATTCAGGTCTCCCTCGCTTAGCACAAACACGCTCACTTAACCGGAGGGTGGACTCAGCTCTCTCGGCTCCCTACCAGCCTCTGCCTCCACCCTGAGCGGGGCCAACAGAGCCCACTTTCAGTGGCACAGAGCCGGGCACAGAAGACGGACGGTCCGCTGACAAAGGACGTGGTGCCCAACTCCGCTGAGCCCAGGCGGGGAGCACGAGGGGGTGGGGTGGGGGACAGGGCGTGTTCTGGCCCAAGGCGGGAGCACGCAGCTCCACTGTGTTCTCTTAACATGCCCGTAGAGGGGAGCCCGAGAGCTGCAGAGCGAGATCTGGGACCAGAGCTCAGCGGAGGAGGCGGGGCGGGCACAGTGCTGTGATGCCAGGGTGCCTGGCGGCTACTGACTTGCTTTGGCACTTCTGAGTTCAGCTCCACGGGCTGCGCGGACAGGCTTCGGACGGAGTGGATCCTGCTGTGTTTCCTGGGGACATTGCAGAGATGGTTGGCGTTAGCGGAGTGGGTTGTTTTCTTTCAGTGAAAAGTACCAGCACGAGGCCCCTGCCTCCATCATAAAGACACCCAGAGCCGTCCTGGCAAACGCTGCCAACAGAGAGACCCACCGTTCCTGCACCAACGGTGTGGCTGGTGCGTGACCTGCACCGTGCGTAAGGCGCTCGGCAAGGCTCTCTGCCAGGCGGCGAGGCCGAGTCGCAAACAACGCTCTGAGACACCGAGTCCGTCTTTTGGGAAAGGATTTTCTAGACGGATCCCACAGAGCAGACGACCATCGCTGGCTAATTCGCAGGGGTGGGCAGGAATGTTGCCCAGGCAAACTGTGACCTCCGGGGAGGGAGGAGGGAAAAGAGGCTGTTGGATCCAGGGGGCTGAGCCCCATCTGTAACAATGAGGACAAACAAAAGAGGAAGAACGTCCAGCGATTTGCCAGAATGTTCCTAGTTGTTCAGGAGCGGAAGTGGGTGTCTACTCTGTCCCTTGTCCTTTATTATAATTTATAAGTGTATTAGAATGGAAGAGATTGGTCTAAATCAGACCACATACACCCCAGAGGTCTGCCCCCCACCACCCCGTCTCCTGTAAGCTTTCATCTTGGTTCCCTTGGGAGCCTATATCCCGTCGGGGCAGGGCTGTGCACAAGGTCACCGTCAGGAGCCCAGCGACCAGCCAGGCACGCGACCCCTGAGCCGCAGGGCCATCTTCAAGTAGGGACTCACACAGCAGCGGCCTCCCTGAGGGGGCCTGAAGACCGAGTTAACACATAAAATAAGCTCCGATGTACTCATCCTGTTTGGTGTTTTATGATTTTTCTGATACTACGCATCTTTTCATCTCCACCATCTTTCCTCAAAAACTTTATAGAAATACTTTCACTTCCAGTGCCCAGATACTTAAGACCTTAGGATCTCAGGGGTTAAGGCTCAGTGCTATGAAGCTATCAGCAGCCACTGCAGCAGGAGTTCGATCCCCGGCCAGGGAGGTGACCCACATGGTGCAGCAGACCTCTCCCGTCTCTCCGCTGCTCCCCTCGGCGGTGGATTTCAGTAGATCCGCCTGTTCTGCTCCCCACCCTGGGGAATCCTCTCACCCCCCCGCACCCCTGGCCTAACCGCCGTTCTTACATGCATAAAAAAACAAAATAAATCTTAAAAACACCTAAAGCCTCACCAATGAGCAACTTACCCTTCACCCCACTGGATTTCCAGCTTCTCTCCCTTCCCCTGCCCTCAACCAGCTTCCTTGCTGGCTCGGTCCTCTCTGTCCGCCTATCTCACCTCTGTCCTCGGTCAGGGCCCCCAGCCCACCACGACCCTTGCCCAGACTGGGGTGCAGCAGTAACTCGCTCACGGAGCCTGGACTAGGCAGCCACACCCTGGTACCCAGCCAGAACGCCTCTTCTCCCATGGGAAGTGGCGATGAGCAGGCCTTACCTTTCAAACTGCACCTTCTTATGTCCTCCTTCTTTAACATAGTCAAGAACCTGCTTCTGTGTCCGGCCGCTGAGAGCAAGGGGAGACAGGGGAGATGGGGAGGGGGCACCAAGGTGTTCTTACTACACATGCAGCAAGCAGCCATCACTCCACGCCCTCCCGCCCTCCCCCAGAGACGTGGGTTTTCCCAGCAAAGAAGGCCCTCTAAGGGGACCTGAATGTGGTCTGTTCTATCTCTGGGTATTTCCCTTCTGAATAACAGATGTTCAGCACACTGAACCCCGCCACCATTGTATGTTTGTTCATTCAGCAGCCCCCCAGAACCCCCCTCCCAGTGTCTGCATGCTTCCTGAAGGTGGGATTACTGTTAGATCCTCAATGCCGTTGAGGGTAATGGACATGTTAGGGGAGAAGGAACTCTACAGACACAGGTGTTGTATCTCCACCCCCACCCCAGACACTGGAATGACCACAGGGAGAATTTCTGGGACCTGAGGGTGGGGTTAAGCCACCAGCTTTGGTATAAAACCAGACATGTGGGCTTTGGGGGGGGTCTCTCAGCCTCTGTGGCTCATGGCTTATTTCTTGGCTTTTAACCAGCTCTCAGTATGCTATTGGGGTTCCAGGTCAGCAGAACTGGTAGGACACATTCACCAACTTAGCCCCCCCCACCTCTTTCCTTGAGTTATTCACTTCCCTTTCTTTTGTAAGTAAACCCACTATTAACCTTTCTGTGTGTGCCTGCAGTTGAATCTTTCAAGTTCCTGTAAGTGCATGGGTGAGGGCCCACAGCCAGGCAACCCAATTCACTCTGGGGTTGCCCTGTAACGGACTTCCATATTTGTTGAAAGAAAGAGTGGAAGAGCAAAGCGATGCGCATTTTGTGAAGCCCCAACTAAGTGTCCCTAAGGCACTTTTGCTTCTATAGAGTCTGAATGAGAAGTGCTAGGAGCTACGGAGCACCTAGCAGGGTGCAGACGGTCCTGGGGCCAAGGACGTTCCACAGAGCCAGGCCTGCTGGGGGCCTGCTGGGTCTGCCCAGTGGGCACCAGCCCAGCCATCACTTCTACCTCAGCTCCTCAGGTGGGGCGAATGCCGAGCCGGGACAGAGTGCTCACCTGAATCGGAACGATGAACCTCGACTGAAGAGGACGGGCTTTGGTTTGGGTTTGGGCTCTTCAAACAGTCTAAAAAAAGCATGATGCTCAACACAGATCTTCCAGAAGGACTTGCAGAAGTCTCGACTGGCCATGAGGAATTCCAAGGTGTCCTGGTACGAGCTCTAGAATGAGAAAATTCCACTCGGGTTTTTCCATGACCCCGACACGCCAGAGGTAGGAGCAAAGGGACAGAGCCGTCTACTTCATTACAGCGCGCGCACAATTTCACAAACTGAGTGCAATCACGCACAGGGCTGCTGCTCACGACAAAATGCAGCTGTCATTCAATGACTCTGCCCACAGAACCCCTGAGAGGAACCAACAGAAAGCAGGCAACTAAGCAGAAGCCAAAGCATGTCTCTTGACAGCATTCATCAACAAACTGTGTTTATTTGGCTTATGTCCCCGTTTTAAAAAAAAAGTGCAAATACTGAAATCCTTCTTTGTGGGCCTCCTTAAAAATCACAAACACAAGTCTTCTTTTTGTTTTCTCCCTCCTGATTCATGCTAAGTTTGAATGCTGGCCTTAAGTCTTTTTATTATCGAAAAGCATATGGGCCCCCTCCCCACCCCCCACCCCAGGGTGGCTCCACGGAACATACAGGACATGGACATACACTGGAGAGCTGAAAACTATCACTCAAAGTGGAAGGCTTCACGCCCTCTGATTCTGGGAAGGGGTTCTGGGATGTTTCTACCCCCCGCGTGAACGGCCCCAGTTTAAGTGGCTATGTTAAATAAACACAAGTGCCCACTGGCCCTGAGATTCCCAGCAGTTCCCACTCTTTGCAGGGCCCTCTCAGCTTCCGGCAGCGCAGGCCCAACTCACAAGCCCCACTGCGATTCTTCACTTGCAAGCCAGCGCTTTGGAACTCAAAAGCATTTCTCACGGAAAGCCGCTCTGCTGGCCAGGCCAGAAGAGTGCCCTCAATCCACATGGAAGTGGCCATCTCAGCCCGAACTGCCATTTACAATCTCTTTTTCCCATGGGAAGAGGCCCCCAGGCGCACAGAGTTCATCTCCACATCACCCCCCCCCCTTCTAGCAGGCGAAGATGCTGCTGTTGCTCGTCCTTGCCCTGTTCTTGGTGAGAGGGGCATCCAAATTTAGAGCTTTCTGGGAGTCGTGGGAAGGGTCTGATAAGGCAGTGACAAGTGCTGTCGGGAGCGGAGACAAGAGCAGGGACGGCTGCTGAGTGGACGGGGCACAATGGAAGGGGGTGGAATGTTCTACGGGGTCCCCAGGTGGGCCAGAGGCTGGAGAGGCAGCTCGGGGTGGGCGGGAGGGGCTGGTCTGCAGTCAGCACTGCCCCTGGCAGACACTGCGCCTGTCCTTTGCAGGTACCTGTGCCTGAGGTGACAGTCACACAGCTGCTTACACATGTGTCTCCCCACAGACACTGGTGACACCCGAACAGCTGCCTGCCACGCCCAGGGCTGCCCCTTCAGCCAAAGCCCGCTCCACCCCCAGGCCTTCCAGGGGCCGCTCCTCCGGGGGTCACTTACATTGGCGTCCGGGCGCAGCTTGATGAGGAAGCGCTTTCTCTTGAAGCTCAATTTCCGCACCTTGGCCCAGTTGAAGGCGTTGATCTTAGTGAAGCCCTAGGAGACAGGGAGTACCGCTGGGCCCCTGCCTGGGGGCGCTGGGGGGCTGGCGGGCTGTGCTGTGGGGCGGGCAGCGAGGCCTCCGCTGGACAATCACAGGCCCCTGGCTGTGGGATGGCCCCGGCCCCCAGACCATGGTTTCTCACCAGCGATGCCACTGGCATTCGAACCAGGCTGGTCTCCAGGGAGAGGAGAGGCAGCTCAAGGTGACACAGAAATAAAGACCACAGCCCCCCTGCACTGGCAGTGCGGGGCGCAGGGTGCCAGGCGCTGTCTTCGGCGGCACAGCCTCGTCTCATCAACCCCCAGCACAGCCCCAGCAAGAGGGATTCACTACTGCATTGCGCAGAGTTGCTGAAGGCTGCACAGATGCCCCGGGGTGCCCGAGGTCAGGTGGGGTGTGCGGCAGAACCAGCTCCAAGCACAGCCTTGACCTGCAGCTGCTGTTAAACCCTCCGAAGCAGCACGGCAGTCACAGCAAGCCCACAGCCGCCCTGGGCTGGCCCCTGGCCGGCACTTGCAAAGCCGGCACAGGCCTGCGGAGCGTCTTCCGGGCTGGAGAACCGCCTGGGGGACGGACTCCGGAGGCTCCTGTGGAAGTGGGGTACATCCCGGGGAGGAGTACATGCCAGACCCCAGCTTCCATCTGTCGAGGACTCCCCTCGAGGCAACCAGGACCCCGGGGCCATTTACTGAAGTGGGTGGGTAGGCACCCGAGGGAGGCCCCGGCACAAAGACCCCCCAAGATCCGCCTCTGCCCGCAAGAACGTCACCGAGCCACTCTTAGCAGCGAGACGCCGTTAGCCTCGCTCAAAGCTGGTGAGTGGACAGAGCCGCTTCGCGCTCCCTGAACGATCTTCAGGAGTGTTTGGGGGCTCTGATGCCCACTCTCTCAGGCAGACAGCCACGTTTGGTGAGTCATTTTCTCATCGGATTACTGGCACAGGTCAAGCTCTTGCTCCCAGTGACGCCCGGTGACGCCCAGTGACGCCGCCCTCACCGCCCGGGGAGAGGAGATGTCCATCGGTGTCAGCACAAGCAGCTGATGCCCCAGCAGACACCCCGGGACTAGCTGTAAAACGTGTGGGGTGTCCCCACGCCCAGTGGCATGTGAAGAGGAGCTGTACATCACATGGCCCCCTCTAAAGCGGGGAGAATCTGACCCTACTTTGTGAGAAAGGCAGCTTCTTTCTTCACACCCTCTGAAACCGGAGCACAGAGCAGCCCAGTTGTTTAACAGGAAAGGGAACTTTTGGGGTGGGGTCAATACGCGGGTGGTCTGCTGTGCTGTGTGCTCCCCAGCCGTAGATGCCCGGGAACAGGCAACCGCACATCTCGACGTGGACATAACCTGCATGCCCGCTGGCCTGCCCCGGTGATCTGGGGAAGGACCAGGCGGGTCACCCCCACAGCCCCGTGCCCGAAAGGACACACTTCTCAGCAGGCAGGAGACCACCTCGTCCTTCAGAAAGACGCAGGCGAGGGCCCAGTCCAGTGTCCCCTTTGCTATGAACCTGCGTGGACGGTGACATTGCTGTGACTCGGCCGTAGCTCCAGAGACCACCCGGCGCTCCTCATGTTCACTTAGGCAGAGCCGAGTCATGAATAAGCTGATGGGCGGGACCGGAAGTGGGTCAAACGTACCCCCAACTAAGGAAGCTGCCTCCGTGGGGGTCTGGATTCTTGATGCCATTACACTCTGTTCTAAGCCTGGCTGGGGAGAGAGACAGCTTTCTCTCATTCTCCACAGTCACTAAATGCAAACCAAACTACAGTGAGGGACCCCCCAACCGGAGCAAGAGCAGATGGAGTGGAGCCTGGACGCTGAGGGCCTGGGAAACACAGGCCTGAGAGGGGGTGAGCTTCTGCCCGCTCCATCGCAGACGTCTGAACTGGGCCAGCCGAGCCGGGAAGCGGCGTCGAGGGCCCTGGGCTATCTCTCCATCACCGCGGGGGCCGGGCTGTGCTCTCACCTGAAACACTAGAATCCCAGTGTTGGCAACAGCCAGGTTGATCTTGGTGCCTTCCCTGTCCTTGGCCGGGTGCAGCCGGACCCCGTACATCTCCAGCCGGCGGGCAATCTCCAGGAGCTGGAAATCCGATTCTGCTGGTGTTTGTCCACTGACAAAACGAAAATTAAAGCAAAAGGCCAGGAGATTTGAATTCCCTGTGTCTATTAACTTGAGATTAAGCAGCTTCTCTTAGGAAATAAAAAGGCATTTCATGACAAACAAGGGCCCTCATCAGATGACACCCAAGCTCTCATTCATCACAACCCGGAGTCGAGGGGCCGGGTCAGAAGCTTTATGGCTCGTGTAACACAAAACCCAAACGTCTATCTAAACTTGCCCGGTTTTTTGGAATCTCGGTCTCCTTTAATGTCATACAAAAGCAAAACACAGTCACGTTCAAACACGTTTTCAGTCACTGACAATACACCTAGGCCTGCAAGCCAAGTTCAAGGTGCTCGTCACTCTGTCTCAGGACTCGAGAGCCTCCCTTCAAACAACAAAAACAAAAGGCAGAGAGACTCCTGGGACCATCTTTTTCACTGGTCTAAAAAAAAAAAAAAAAAAACTTGGAGCCGTTACAAAACTTTACAAAGCCCGAACTCTGTCCGTGGCTTGCTTATCAAGGCCTTTCTGGGTCTCCTGTTAACGGGTCTTGCGTGCTCCCCAATTCCCCAGCGTGGTGCCCTCTAATTCCAGGCCGACCTGCTCTCACAGGGAAGCTGTGCGCAAACCCATCCATCAAAAGGATAAAGACAAAGGTTCGGGGGACCTCGACCCAAGCATGCGACTTACATGTGGTTATGGTGAAATTCCACAATTTTGTCTTCTAGCGCATCCTGCTGAGGTACATACTTATTTTTTGCTAAGTGCTCTCTGTCTGATGCTTCATCAAAATCCCCGATCTCAGCTACAAAGAAGCAGAAGAGGAAGCATGTACATTAATACAACTTACTGCACGCCCAGGGGAATGTTCCCCAGCTCACCAGAAGCCTGCTGAGGACAGGAGGCCACCCCAGCTGGAGATGAGGTGAGGCTTTAGTCCTTGATCAGCCGCGCTACCTTTAACTGGGGGAGTGCTGGTTTCCAGCACTCCGTACGGAGGGGCTGGGTTCATGTCTCTCCAGAGGCAGGTCGCCACACCGCACCCACCACCTAAGTCCCCTAAGCGAGACCATATTTAACGACTGTAACAATGTAAGATGAGGTTCTACTCCTTCTCATCTTTCCAGTTGGAAAGAAGCTTCAGAATCCCCAGCTTTAACGCTCTCCACACTCCTGGACCGCTTCTCCTTCTTACCAAACGCAGCGTCACTCCTGTGCTAGCCAGAAGACTCTGTATCTGAGGTTTTACAAGATCAGTGCATGAAACGCTTCAATACAACAATTACTAACCACACCTCAAAAAGCTTTGTCATGTACAGATGACTGTAAATGGGTGTTAAAGAACTAATCTGTTTTATTTTTTTAAAAAAGATTTATTTATATTTGCATACAAGAACTGGGGTACAGGCACAGAGATGTGTGGAGGGTGAGAGGCTTCACCAGAGACAGCGCGGGGAGCAGAACAGGCAAATGGACGAAGCACACTGCTGAGGGGAGCAGCGGGCGGGTCAGGAGAGGTCTGCCGCGCCCTGTGGGTCAGCTCCCCAGCCGGGGATTGAACTCGTGCTGCAGTGGCTGCAGATTGTCTCACAGTGCTGCACTCTAACCTGCTGTGCGGCTGGGGAGGGCCCTAACCTATTTATTTAAAATAATTATTAAGCTTCTCATAGTCCTGCTGTCAGAAATGACAGCTCAGATGGCAAATTCTTATCAGTTGGAAGCATATTTTTTTCACGTAGCCGCGACAGTAGTTTCCAAGTGGCCGTAATCTGGATCTTCAAAGGCTCGAGCTGCCAAACAGTGACTGCACTTCCCACCAAAGCCAGCGCAGTTCCCGTCAGCACGACACCTCGGCACGGCAGCCCTTTCTTTAGATGGTGCAGCCGTCGCACTGAGCCGAGTGGGGGGGGGGGTCGCACCCCACGACACAGCGCAGCTGCTCTGTGTCACAGCGAGTGAACGCTCACCGTGGTGTTTCCTCAGCCCTGTGCAGCCGGCGGCCACAGCCTGCCCACGGCGCCCCCGGGCCCGAGGGGTGTGGCCTCCACGCGCCACGGATCACACCCGGAAAGAACCTTCTCTCTGCCCAAGCAGGGCCCACTCACCAGGCCCCCTGCGTGGCCACTGGAAAGTCACCCAGCCACTAGCCGGCCAGTACCAGGTCGGTAATGCTATTCCAGAACTGTCTTTCCTGGACCGACCTCTCTCTCCCTACGTCAGTAAAGGGGCCCCGGCTTATGACAGCGAACGGCGCAAAGGTGTGGCCTCCCCCTCACTGGCCCCTGGCTGACGGCGGCACTGACCTGTCCGCAACTCCTCCATTCTGGACCTGAGCAGTGTACCTCGTTTTCCTCGTTTGCGGTAACTGTGGTCGCCCTGACAGGGAGTGAACAAGCCCTGACCCATGTCCTGGGGGCCACTGGGGCTGGGATTCTGCCCAACGCCTGACACGCCTCCCTTTCCCCTCTGATGCTTGCAAGACATCACCTTTGCGTCCCTTGTCCTCCATCCGCAGACTCTGGCCAGCAGCTCCATCACTCAAGCCCGAAGACGCTCACCATGAGCCTAGTTAGCATTTACCGGCCTCCTGCCGGCACGTCGCAGCCCCCCTGCTCCTAGGGACACTCGAGAGCACCGAGCCCCCGCTCAGGGCCATCAGACCGGGGACATCGCACTGAGCTACGACCACCTGGAACCAACCGGACCACGAAGGACGCCGGCCTACCTGTGAAAGCTGACCTGGGAGGACGCACCGTCCGTGGGGTGGAGCGTGCTGAGCACTGACCAAGAGAGCACCCCAAGTGCTGGTTTTACACCCCACACGCTGGGGGTTACAGATGATTGGAGCAAGTATATATTAATCTGCAAATACACACTGCAAATCACGAAGCTTGCTGCACACAGGAAACGACATCAGTCCTGGTTTTTACGAGCTTCAAGGTTGCCTACTTGCAAGTATGGATTTTCTAACTCTCTTTTTCATAGTTGGATGTGAGAGGCGAGAATCCCAGCTCTGCCCTGTCCACACAGTGAAGCTGGCCCCTGACGTTTGATGGCAGCCTGTGACCGCAAATTGCCTTTCTCCCCCTGTGCTCTCCTCTTGGAAAGATAAAAACAGGCTCCTCCTGATGTTTGGAGAGAACCAAAAAGTTTTTCAGATGTGATGTAACATTCTAAAATGTTTTATGGCAAAGTGTCATGTTAGGAATACACTACATTCCTTAGCAGTCCAGTCACAGCAAAAAAGGGGGGCCCCATCCCCACTCTTTCCTGCGATTCTGCTGAACGCAACCTCACGCGGGCTGCTGGCGCAGGCCTGTGGGCAGCCCTGCTGGGCTCGAGCTACTTTTACATCCAGGCTCCTCTTGTTCAGCTCGTCCAACTTAGCTGAGACAGTCAGAGAAAAAGAAAAGTCTGAAATCCTGTATCTGAGCAGTGACAGAGGAGCAAGGGAAGAAATCGAGGTGCCTGGAACACGGCCCCGCACATTCGAATGGACGACAGGGGACTGGGACCCCAAACCAGACAGCACAGACGGGGAGGAGCCCAGCTCAGAGGAGGCCACGCTCCCTGGCGCCCACAGAGCTGCAGGCGGGAGGCGAGTGGAGTCCCCACGCCTCAGAGTCGCAGACACAGTGAGTGGCGAGCCATTCACGTGGGCGCTGCTCACAGAGGACTCTGGAATCCGCCCTTCTGTGCTTGAGTGCACAGGAGGCTGAAAGTGTAGAAACGGGGATCTGTAAGTCCTGAGCCTCTAAAAATACCGCTGTCTCAGGGCCGAGCACCCAACTGCATGGGAGCGGCCGGGGAGCTCGGCTGAGTCTCGGGGACCTGGCTCTCGGGCACCCTGGCCCGGGGTGTCTGGGGCAGCAGGCCCAGGGCACGGCACACTGTCTGCTGGGGACTGGCGACCCTGCGCACCCCACACGTGAGCGCCACTGTGTTACAGGACGCAGGAAAGGAAGCCTACAGGAAGAAAGGGGGGAGAGCCTACTGGCATCAGGGGTATCTGGGAGCCTCTAACTCTCTTACTGAAAACGTTGGCGACAGACATTTTTAGGAAGTTCTGCTCCAATAAGGAAGCTTCAGGTTTAAGTTGCTCCTTGCTTGGAAAGGGGGATTGCGTCAGGGATGAAGGAAATGAGCAACGCTGATGCAATACCTGACCAGTATTGGCATCGCACTATTATTTAATTTTCAAGATCTTATGAAAAAGATTCCATTATCCTCTAGTTCTTTTTATTTTTTTAAATGTATTTATTTATGCACACAGAACTGGGAACTGGGGTATAGGCCAGAGGTGCAGGGGGTGAGAGGATTCACCAGAGACAGAGTGGGGAGCAGAACAGGCCGACTGACGAAGTCCACTGCTGAGGGGAGCAGCGGGCGGGTCAGGAGAGGTCTGCAGCGCCCTGTGGGTCACCTCCGGGGCTGGTGATCAAACTCGCACTGAAGCGGCTGCGGCCAGCTTACAGTACTTGTCCTACCCCGTGGCACACCTGGCCTGTCCTCAAGTTCTAAAAGAAACACGAGCTGGGGGCTCAGAAACCTGCTGTAACCATCGACTCACAGGTCGCAGGTCTGCCTGACGCAAACTCTTTTCCCTCTTCCCACTACCACCAGGCGAGGCCAGGAGACCACCATGAAAAGGGGATTCAGTGTCCCACAGAATCCTCATCAGTGAAGCGAGCATAGTCACGACCCCGAGCTGGTGAGGTTGCTTTGAGGATTAAACAAGGTAACACGCAGTCCTGGAACCCAGGTTTGACGACGATACTTCTGTGTGGGCTGCTTTTCTTTTCTCACGTCGTTATTTTCAAATTGATAAGAAAATACCCATCTGCTAAGACTGCCAGATATTCACTAATGGCTGCATACAAAATAGAAGCTGCTAAGCACCATCTATAGAAATGCCTCGTCCTATGAGACTAAGGTCACCACCAGGACAGACACTTCCCATAAACCTCTGGGAGTCTTGTCAACTGGGCAGGTGGCAGGTGGGATGGACATTTTAAAATGGAAGGAGCGCACATCTTTGTGGATGTTGAGTGGACCTACGCAGAGACTCCTCTCCTGAAATGTATGTACAGTCTACTTCAAGCGCCTTCTGCTGTGGCTAAGCGGAAACCCAAATGTGCAGGTGTGTGGTCAGCCTTGGAAGTTTGTCTAGATTGAGAAAGTTAAAAAATCTCATTTCTAAGATCACTATTCAGAACAGCTTCCTGCGTCTCTGAGTTCTACAGAGGAGACAGCAGAGAAGCCTCCAACAGGTGTATGTCTCACAGCTACAGTAACGCGGTGAACGACGAAAGTTAACCCAAGAGGACGGGCAGATCAGGCTTAATCTACCTGACTGTGTCCATCCTGCTTCTCCTTTGAGACAAGTGAGGTATCAACAGTGTGCCGGACCCTGTGATAGGAGGAGAAGGAGACCAGAGGGCGGGAGGCATGGGCTGCAGGCAGGTGCACCTTGGGCCCTCCCTGGTGGTGCAGCGGATTAAAACACAGCACTATGAAGCAATCTGAGCCGCTGCAGCACGAGTTTGCTCCCCGGCCAGGGAGGTGACCACATGGGCAGCAGACCTCTCCTGACCCGCCCGCTGCTCCCCTCAGCAGTTTGTTTCAGTACCTCTGCCTGTTCTGCTCCCCACTCTGTCTCTGGTGAATCCTCTTACTGCCTAGCCTGCACTTCTGGCCCCAGAACCCCAATTCTTGTATGCATAAATGAATAAATCTTTAAAAGAATAAAATACAGCAGAAAGCTAGGAGCCGCTTTCTACACGGAAGCGCTCACACCAACAGCAAACAGCACAAAATGTGAGGGTTGTTCCCAGTGGGTGTCAGTGATCCCCTTTCAGCCCGGTCGAGGCGATATTCCCGCATGACGCTGCGGGGAGCCGGGACGACTTACACTGTACAATGTGCGAGATCAAAAGCGCAGTGCTGGTGTCGTTACACGTCAGCCGGCCCTGAGCCAGGTCCTGCTTCACCTGCAGAGCAAACAGGTACCTGCAACATAAGCAGAGATGGGCATCAGCGGCGGGCGGGCGGTCCTGGCAGCCTGTCCACAGGGAGCAGCCGAGGGCAGGCGGAGACCAGGGAACGAGAGTTTGCACCCGTGGCAGGGCGGGCCTGGGGCCCTCGCTGACTGTGGTGTAAACTCACCACACCGAAGATAAAGCAAGACCCCAGCCGCTGTCATTTCACACAAGCAGTATGCTGCACTTTGTATGCAGAGACATCACCCTGAGTGCCCGAGACAGTAACTTACCCCTGCATATTCTGGCAGGGCACAGCAACCACTGAAATTAAAAATTCCCTCTGGGTTTACTGTATCACAAGGCATTGAAACATCCGAACAAATCCAAGTCTGGGCAGTGAGGCAGCTCTTGCCCCTTCACTTCTTTGGGCTGCTAGAGCAACCGGTCAGGCGATTAAATAAGAGAGTCTTTCCCAGGCAGGCGCTGCTACAGTGCAGCCATCTCCTGTCAGATACAACTGGCCCAGCAGGCAAACATCACGTGCGACCTCTGGGGGGCTGCAGCACGCACCCACGTCCAGCTCTGCAGGTGCCTGGCGCGTCTGCAGGCGTGTGGACAGCACTGGGAATTGGAGCAAGCAGTGGGCACTAGCCCGGGAGAGGCAAGCCCAAGCCGTGCCCGGCAAGCCTGGGCATGTGGGTGGCACAAACCCGGCACACGCTATGTTCTCTAACTGGAACAGCTGGCGGGAGCCTGGGATGGGGTCTTCGCTGGCCCTGGGCTCACTCCCCGCCACGCTGACACCCTGCTGTGGGCTTACAGTCCAGAGTGGTGATGCTCCGCCACATCTCTCGAGCAGAAGTCTGGGTAATGTCACTGCCTGGACAGCCCCCCCACAATTGATGCTCTGTGTGATGCTTCAGTGCAAATCATGTCTCGTAGGGCCTGGTGGTTGCTGGATAACACACTGACGCTGAGTGAGGCGGGATCCCACCTGCTCGCAAGCTGGCTGGTGTCCATTCTGGAGGGCTACCTGGCCTCGGTGAGCCCTGGCGGCTTCCACAAAGGTAGCAGCCAGCTACCTTTAATTTTTTTTAACAAGTTAAATATACTCAAAAATGGCTTCAAGGCTCAGACAATAACAGTATTTTATTGTGAGAGGAAGAGCTTTGTCAGTGGAATAGGAAAGGCAACGATATCCTTTTGGTGTGAAATATTTCCTTAGCCTCTTCTAAAAAGCCCCAGGTGCCAGAGTTGCAAAAGCCAATTTACTAACAATCTATTTCTTTCATATTGTAGGAAAAAGCAAGGAAGTATATTTGGTGAAAAAGAAGAAAGGCATTTTTCAATCAAGGAAATAAAACTATGTGATGTTACGACTAATTCAAAAATATCAAGTTTTTAGAAAGATATTGAGCTGTTTTGTCCATTGCTGAGGGAAGGTCTCAGAAGCAACCTTTAGTGATTTGATCTCTGGCTTCTCCAACTACCCACCGGAAGGCACAGGCATACGTCCGTGGAGAAATGGCAGATTCGCACACCTGCACCATCCTGCCATGAGGGAAGCAGGGCAGCTTCCCCGGGTAAGCAGGTTGCATTAAAAAGGCAAAAGAAACATCTCAAAAAGGGGTATCCACTGGCCAGTGCGGTCACTGCTGGGTAGTAAAAGACTATACTGATTCAGAACATAATGCGCAGATGAAACTTCGTAAATCTATAAGCAATACTCAAGAGAAGGAAGAAGGGAATGCAGTTCTGTGCGAGAACACCAGGCAAGCAATTTCATACTCAAAAACTAGAAACCCAAGTGAAAAATTGGGCATGTCACCTGCTGTCCAGCAGGAAGGCCAGGTAGTCCATGCAGGTGGAGCCAAGTGCTACCTTACAGGGGTGGGATGACTCGTGATGGAGCAGGAATAACAGAATTGGAAAATCCTGACTAGGGCCTCTGTGATGGCACAAAGAGTTAAGCCACAGCACTGTGAAGCTGTCGGCAGCCGCTGTGACAGGAGTTCAACCCCCAGCCAGGGAGCTGACCCACGTGGCGCAGCAGACCTCTCCTGTCCGGCCTTTAAAGAAGTGGTTCATTCGACCAAGGCTGTCTTGGTGTGAGACCCTCCAGGAGCAGGGCGTTTGCAGAGACAAAGCAACAGGACTTGACTTCACCGTGGAAAGGTCAGAAAGTTACGGTGTCACCTCCACACTCAACCCGGCGTCCTGATCAAGTAGAAAGCGCTCAGAGGGAGGGTTCCAGCCAGATGTATTTGACTGAAACTCCTCCAGCTGTAAGAACTAACGCCCAGTGCTTGGGAAATGTAGAGACAGAGGAGCAAACGAGAACGCAAGGACGCTGCTCACCAAATCCCGGAGGCAGGATGGGTCTCGTTTCTTCAACAAGGGGACATCGTGAATCTAAGAATGAGGACTGCGGATGCAGAACACCCGCGAGCACAGTAAGGAGACACACGTGGCTCTCCAGAGGCGCCACTGAGATGTGTGGGTCAAGTGCAGAAAGTGGACCGTGGCCGGGAACGGGATGAGATGAGAAGTCCCTGGGGAGGCCCAGAGAAAATTCAGGAAGGAAACCACACGTGCTGGCAGTGACATAATGGCTGGGCAGGCGGCGGAGTCTCTCGTGTGTATATTTCACAGCCTGCCCCAAATGTTTTTTTTTTTAAATTAAAAACAAAAAGAGCTTAATTAAACAAGACCAACCACAGAGACTTCCGTAAGAAAGAAACGAGGTGGCATATGGAAAGCACAGCGCTCCTAACAGAAACATTCAAGAGGAGCTAGCATGCTTTTATGAGTGTACAAAAATACGTCCCTTTCGAATGACCTTTCAAGTCATTTCGAAAATGCCCTTAAGAACCAAGAACTACAGGGGGCGATCCTGTCATCAGCAAATAAACGAACAGAAAGACAAGAGCTAAACCCGAAGAAAACCACCCCCAGACCAACCAGCTGAGAAAATAGCGGACCTCTGTGTAACCTCCGGCTTAGGACTAGGGGCTCAGGTTAGGATGAAGGGCTCAGGTTAGGACTAGGGGCTCAGGTTAGGA